>NC_089983.1:5123500-5763625 GCF_036417845.1 Apteryx mantelli
TGCGTTTCATGTCTCCTTCTCTTCCCTGAGGGAGGAACTCAAAATATTTTTAGTTGCATTTAATAATTGAAACGTTGGCCAAAGAATAATCAGTGTTTACTAAAACTGTTGCTAAAATGATTCTGCCCCTTCCCACTCTGGCCCTGGATGCCTCTGAACTGTTTCTTGCTTGTCAGGCACAGTGAAGATTGTTCTAGCAATAGACCTGCCTTTGCCTTTAGCCTTTTTTTTTTTTTTGTCCTTTTCCTGGCACCTTTTCTGACTTTTTTCCTGGTGAAGTTAAAAAGGAGTATCACTTGACCGATTTATTCTAGCCTCAAACTCTGCGCTGCCAATAAATATTGTTTTAGCAGCATCAATCCATTGTACTGAACCTACTCAATACCTAGCCTAAACTCCTGCTCCAAGCTACTGCTTTGTAATCCTCTGCAAAATAAGATACTGCCTCATCACACATGCTGCCCATTGACTTCTTCAGTGAAAAAAAGAAATATATTTCATCCATGGATTGGTTGAAGTTTTTGCTTGTGACAGTCTAGAGCAGTCATTCAGAACATTTTAACAATGTCCACCATGCTGTCTGAAGTACCAGGCAGTGCACAAGATCTAAAGTGGGGGCCGGCATGGGACTTTAGCATTATTTTATACTGCCAAGTAAAATGGCTCTGAATGTGACAGGGAGTCAGATCCTTGCCGTAGGATGTGCTGAGTCCCTCGGTATTTAGCCCCTAGCAACCTGGTGCCACAATGCAGCCCTTCAGCAAATCTCAGGCTGACCTAGAAATCATGAGATAGAAGAAGATAATCAAGGTCTTTGGCGATTGGGAGCTTTGGAGTTTTGTAACAGCATGGTTTTTGTCCTCAGGCAGTGATGCTATAAGATGGAGCTTTATGGGGAAAACCTATCGGACTATCAGAAGACTTCCCATGAACTTCAAAGGCTAGTGGTATAGATCCTGTCTGTGCTGCTCTGGTGCCTGCAACAGTTGTTGACTGTAAGCATTTCACAATATAAGTCATAGTGAATGGTGAATGAATAGTCACCTGGGATCTTTCTGTTTCCTGGAAGATAGATCCCAGAGCCCCAGTGGATATGTTAGATTGTGCCTTTATCTTCAGGCTATTCAGACCAGCTTATGAAACCCCTAGAACCTATTTTATAAGACTGTTTCGTTTTTTTTTTCCCCTCAGGCAGATGCTTACTGCTCGTCCTTAAGTCACCTTTGAGAATTGTGTTAAATCAGCCAAGGCTCATAAAGGATTATAAAACCCTGCTGAGATCTAGAACTCTTGTAAAGTGGAGAAGGTGTGTGAAAAGAAAAGGGTGCAGTGAGAAACTGAAAAAAGGAGTGTCTCAACTAAAAGGAGAAAAAACAATATCTTTTTTTGTGTAGAGGGGTATGCTTAACAAGGAAGGGTAGGTGTCACCCAGGTGGTAAAGGGAGAAGAAGGCACACATGACACTGAAAGAAGGCAAATTGCAAACTGATCAGCTAAATGCTTTCTCCACACAATGTGTTGTTAGCCTGAGGAACCCAAGTGGTACCAGAGAGGCTAAAAGTGATGCAGAAATTCAAAATGGGTATTAGAGAGTCTATGGCAATGGGAAATCCCCAAGTTTTGGAGCAAATATGTATTAAACATGAGCTTATTGAAAGGGATATAACTTCTCTTGGTTGGTGCAGGTTTCCCAATAGCTGTCTCATGCAGGGCTTCCTTGCATGCATCTCTGAAGGAGATGGTACTGTTCAGAGTGACTTTGAGAGCAGACACAGTTACTCAGGTGGAGCACAGAACTAATTGATCCTGACAGTGTCTGCTTCTCCTAGCTAGGCCACAAATGGTTGGTCACAGGTGCAACTGAACAAGAAGACACACTGCAGGAATAGGGTTGTATGCTGGTTCTTCATGTGCTGTTTCTTGCATGTGTACTCTGACTGCTTGACTCCCAAGACCATATGTTGCTAAAGAGCCTCTTTATATGGTACAGAATGAGTCTTTGTATAGCAAAAGGTCAGACCCTGAGCTGGTGTAGATTACCATACTTCCCTGGATCTCTTTTACAATTAGCAGAACTTCTTCCCTGTTACATTTATTAGGCTGTGCTACCTTTGAACAGCATGCAGGCTGAGCTGTAATTAGATGAGCATCTGATCACCAGCCTCTTTAACCAGATGTGTTTTCTGGCAGGAAGCAAGAGATAGGTACGATTGGAGGTAGTAGTGAGATGTTCTGTTTTTGTTTAATTAACCCCATTGGCTCAGGCAAGCAAAGTTCTCTGGTTGGAGGTAAGAAATACAGCTTCAAAGGCAACCCAAGCCCATATAGGGTCTTCAGAGGTTCTGGAGAGGTTAAACGTCCCCAGAAAGTTGACATAGCAGATCTGGAAATCAGGCTGGTGGAGGCTGAAAGTCTCAGTGGGTTTTATGCTAGGTGGAACTGAGGCCTTGGAGCAGGGTCCTGCAAAGCTCCTTCGTTCCCTGGTGAGGTAGCCAGGCATGATCCAGATATGGACATCATGGGGTATATTGCTTGAGCTTGCCTGTGACCACAGATACCTGGTAATGCATGTCTCCCTGTCCTCAGCAAGAGCAAGTGGTGCCCAGGGAGCAGACATAGTGTCCAGGACTGAAGCAGCCCAGCCTCATCCCTCCTTTTTGCTGGGCCCTTGTTGTGGCTCTCACCCAGTGAGGCAGCCAGCTCACCATGCCTCCCTGTGAGCCCTTTCCCGGTGTGACAGGAAAGCAGCCACGGCTCACAGCGCAGTCCCTGCAGCCAGAGAGTGGGGTTTGCTACTGCCCCTGGATGTTTCTGGTACGCGATGTTCTCTATAAACACCAATGTGCAGCAGCCCCAGGGGGAGCAGAGTCTGAGGCTGCTGTACAAGGATACATCAAGCACAAAAGTCTCTAAAACCAAAAGAGAAACACTGTTGACTGTAATAGTCTGGATTCCCATTCAAGAATATATACATGGATAGTTTTCTATATCCATATATGAACTTATGTGGCTTTAGGTACCACTTCTTGCACTCTAGCTAGATTTTTCTGTGAAGATTTTGGTGCCCTCCTCCTATTTCTGAGCAGATATGTTTGGCCACTTTGTCAGTCCCTCTGGCAGTATCTCTGAAGGACTGGGAGAAGGGTTAGTGCTGAAAAGGTTTGTGAGGAAGGATGGGTGGGTTTAGCTCTGGAGTGGCTGATGACAGCCAGCTCTATGAAACACGAGCTGAAATTCCCAAGATATCAGAAGTGAATTTGTTCCTCTCCAGTCACTTCTCCCCAAATCTGGGGGCTGATGCCATATATTACAGCTGGCCCCTCTGAGTAACAGAGCTGGGTGCTTCACACTTGCTGAAAAGCAGGCAGTGGAGACCTGGCATGGGGTGCAAGGGTCCTGCCCCCCCTGCTGACCACTACATCCAAAAAGTCATGGGCATCGTCACCTTTTTCTCAAGGCCAGGGCCCAAGGGAGAGCCAGGACTGTGCCTCATGATGTCTCTGGACATGGCAGAGAAAGATGGTTTGATACTGATGCCGCTCTGGGGATGTTTGGCTGTTCACTGAGAAACACAGATTTGTGTGAACTGGCAGAGAACTGATGGAAATGACAGCACTGTCTGCAGGCCAAGGTGTGGGAGACTGGGGTTATACGCAGTTGATGCCAGCCGGGTCACTGTGTCCTCCTGTACCTCCCCTTACCTTCTCACTTTCCATCTGACCTGCTAGGTTAGGCTGTGAAGTCTCAGCAGGTCCAAGAGCCCAAGGAAATCATATCCACAGACACTAATGCAATTAGTTCAGTTAAAGAGTATGATGATTGTAATAATGATGGACAATATTGAAGCAAGCATGCAAGCTACTGATGGAGGTGTTTCCCTTGAAGGATAACTCCTCTAGAACAAACCTCTCTATAAGGCACTTCTGTTTGCCTTGCTGTTAAAAGTGTATTTCTCATCTAGGACTTCTTTTGTCTTAAGATATTTCTCTTCTTTTCAGGATAATTATTATGTGACTTAAGGGGAGAAAAGTGTAAATAATCCAGATGCGACTTCTGTTGTGTGAAAGGAGCTATTACTTGACCCCATAGTTTAATAAAAATGCTTTTACTGATTTTTATTTTTATTTTTTATACAGGTAGGTACTGAGCAGTGTTGCTGATCAGAATGTATATAGCAGCTTTTAGATTTCCTCTGAGCTTCAAACTCTCCTGAAAGCAAGTCATGAATTATTAAGGCAGGAGATTACCTTAACTGGAATCTATGAGGCTGTTTCATCAGTGAAGTTGGGGATTAGTTCAAGCAGTGGACAGGTTTCCCATGGAGGGTTAGAAAACTGGAATTATAAGCCTCTAGTTGCTTTCCCTGCCTCTTACTGGAAGTCTGCAATAGCTTATCGAAACTTCTGCTCCAGACCACTCTGCCCTGCTTCAAAGTGCATGTGAAATCTTTAGGACAAATTGGATGATTTCATTTTTGTTTGTTGGAAACTCTCTCCCAAGGCTCTTCTTATCACTGATTTTTTTATTTTTATTTTTTGGCTGGACACACACTTACTTTACCTTTCTTTTTTATTAAAATCTATTGGGGTCTGCACTGAACAGCATATCCCTGTAGCTGCCTATGTCCTTTGAGTGCCAGATTTCCATCACAGGGCCTACGTTTCTATGAGCCTACATGTGACATGAGGTGCTCAGAGCTCCTCCTGCCTCTGGGCTGCCCAGTGCCCAGATCATGCCTCCCTCTGCTTGATTTGGAGGTCTCCTAGCCTCAGCACTGGCATACTCTGTCAGGGAAAACCCTTACCAGCATTTTTCCCTGCTCTCCTTGAATAATTAGTTGCTTGTCAGAGCAAAGCTTTGCTCCTTCTCGACTCCCAGATGGATGCTTTCACCAGGGGTTGCTGGAATTAAAGGAGTTGAGGGAGAGCAGGGATGCTATAACATCTCCATGGCTTTCCTGTGAGAAAGCTGAACAAAGTCAGGGGTCAGGGCTGTAAAAACCCTGGGCAGAGCCCAAACCCCATCTCAGTCACCCAGAAAGGCAGTACCCTCTCTCTACTGGCGCAGGAGTCTCTTCAGCTCTTCCAGCGGGCAAACCCAAGGGCTCCAGGCCCAGGTGGATGTCTAGCAGAGCTCCCTTTCCAGCACCCAGTAACCTTTTGCAACCACCATAATGGAGCTGGAGTCCTTTTTGTTGAGCTGGCAATCTGGTCATCCATTTGCGGCAGCTTGAAGAATCACAAAGGGCAAAGAAACGGCTTCAGAAAATGCTGCAATCAACATTTAGTGCGCCATGGAAAAAATAATCTGGTTGCACAGACAAACTTTTAACATCAGGCACTTTGGATACCTTATTTCTTCTTTCCCCTTAAATGTGACTCTGAAATTCTACCTGTGGTGCGGATCCAGGAAAGAGGTACTTGTCACAGACAGATGGCAGAGCCCCAAGGTCTGTACTTTAACCACATAGCTCCTGTGGCTTGCACTGACTTAGGCCCAGGTCTTAAAAAGGTCTTTTGTAGCCAAGTTCCTGCTGCCAATGCATCTTTGGGGAGCTAGGTTTAAGTCCTTCCTCTGAAGGAGTGAATCATTTAAGGATGGGTCTGAGCCCAATAGCCTGCACTCCATCAGCCCCCAGCTACTGACGTGCTGTTCTCCAAAATGTCTTGCTACTCCAGAGTGTGGGGACCCTCACTACTCTCCTGAAGTCTGGATGGTCTTTTAGGACTGCTATCAAAATAAGATATTAAATCAGAAGTTGGCAGTACTAAAGCCCCTGTGTGCTCATCTTTAAGCACTTGTATCTCTCTGCTGTGAACGCCCCAGATCACCTTCTGAATTCATAACCAAGAGAAACATCTGACTCTGCATTAAGTCAAAACTGTCCCTTGGGTCCCATAGGTAGTTAGAGGAAAATCTCAGTTCCTGGGTTTATATTCTCATAAATCTTGAAGGAGAAGGTGATTTTTTCCATTTTTTTCCTCTCTCTCCCTGCTTTAATTACCAGCTGCAGGCATTACATTGATCAGCAGCACTGCACAGGAATTATTCTCCATGGCCAGAGCATGAATTTTTCTTTGCAAGTAGAGCCCAAGCAAAGCTGTGACAACGGGCATCCTCAGAGAATCAAGGAAATCCCAGTTCCTGCAAATGTTTCCAAGGACTCTAATTATAATCTGCAAGATGACATTACTCTCTGGTGAGAGCTAAGATGACTCCTGATGAATATGGGCAAATCTGGGAGCAGAGCTGTCAATACAGCCTTGCTCTGCTTGGCTTTTGGGGCTATTTTTTTTCTTGATGACTGTGTTTATAATGTTCGCTAACCTAAGCTATTTTACAAAAATTAAAGTAGCTTTTTATTTTACAAAAAGTAAAGTAACTTAAAGTACTTTATAAAAAGTAAAGTAAAGCTTTACAAAGGTAAAGATGGAGGAATATAGATCATTCCCCTGACCTCCCTCCTCTGCTCTCCGGAGTCATGGCACAGCAGCAGCTACTGCCCAGGACTTCAGTGTGCAGATGTATCTTTTCTAGGAATGCGGGCTGGTCTCCTAAACTCAGGTGAGTGATCACCACAGTTAAGGGGCAATGAATTATTGAGAGGCAGTCTTTATTGCTTTTTCTCCACCTCATGTGGATCAATTTAGAAAGGGATACATATGATTGCCAACCCATATAGTGTTTGTTTTCTTGGTTTTATGTTCTTCCTCTGCATTAAAGTATTACAATGCTAGAGTCAACCGCTAAAACCTAAAACCACCCATAAGAAAATATACATTAAACAAAACAAAACAAAAATACCTAGACTTATGACTCAGATAAATTAAGTGTTCCAAAATGAAACAAAGTATAAAACAATAGAAACTATTATAAATCACACTGAACTAACAGAATCAACACACCAGTATCTGGTTCACCAGCACTTACTTGCTCAGATAAAAATAAACTGTTCTTGGAATGAACCCCTGCTTTGATTTATATCTTGCAGTCCGAGTACACACAAGGAGGATGTAAAATCTGCTAATATAAATACTGCTGGTCTCAGGCTTTTATCAGATGTTCTGTACCAGGAAAGAAAAGGCCCTTTTTTCTGCTCAGGTAATTATTGTGTTCCTATGAGCCAAACTCCTGTGTTTCCTCCTTTTTCAAAGCCATAATCCTGGGTGTGGGCCCCACACAAAATCACCCTGGAGCTCCTTGCCAGTGAACACCTCTGAGCCACAAGTCTTATCAGACTCAAATAAAGGATAGTCATTTCTAGGGCAAGCGTGATGATAACCAACAGCACAAACCAGCCACAAGAGCCAGGAGCCACCAAAACTGAGACTAGACCCCCCCCCTTGCAAGGGGCCAAGCCTCTGCCAGGGCTGCATTTGATGTGGTGTGGGTGAGGAAGACAGGCTTTTCTGAGAGGTGCACTTTTGCAGTGACTGTGGGAGCAAGGCTGGAAGCTGGATGCTTCTTGGTTCACATTGGAAGTGCAGCAACTGCCAGCCCAGGAAGGGCAGAATCACAGAATGGTTGAGGTTGGAAGGGACCTCTGGAGATCATCTAGTCCAACCCCCCTGCTCAAGCAGGGCCACCTAGAGCATGTTGCACAGGATTGCGTCCAGGCGGGTTTTGAATATCTCCAGAGAAGGAGACTCCATGAGCTCCATGAGAATATCCATGAGCTGTAGGTGCTCATGTTTGCACCTCATCTTTTCATAATACAGTTAAATGTGGAAAGGCTGCTGGCTTTTTGACTGCTCGCTTCTTTCTCAGTTGATACTGAGCAAACAATCTGTGATTAATAATTTATTCTGCAAATTTCGCCTGTATGGCTGAAATCTAATTATACATGCTGTAGACAGGCTTTGGAAACAGCACATGTAATGAGAGATTTTTTTTTTCTGGAATTCCCATTCACCCTTTTTCAGTTTTGTTCTCCTCAGATAGGCAATTTGGATGATGGGGCTTTTACCTACACCTGCATTTTACTGAGCTATACTCACTCTTCAATTTTCTTGACATGTCCACAGTTCAGTTATTTGCCAAGGAAGCTCTAGGATTAATTTTTTCTGTCAGTCTTCAATGGCCAGTTCATAGCAAAAATTCAGGATGCAGAAACTGGAAACTGAAAAAAGCTGATCAGATGCACATGTCAGAATATGTCCTCTGTCGTGTGACAGGAGAGGCATGCGTGAGAATTGCAGTCCAGCACATATTTGCTATTTGCACATTTTCCTTCTTCAATACTTGTGGTGTTGGCAAATGTAACTGCCTACAACAGGCGGAGTTCAGAGACTTCAAACTCTTTTTCTTCATTCATTTGTGGGTTGGGGTTATTTTAGTTATTCCTTTGAGACATCCCTCTGGAGGCTGGAACAAGGTCACTTAGGGAGGCAAATCTTCCCACTTGTCTTGAGAAGTCTTCACTGCTCATTCATTCACATCATGCCACATCTCTTTATAGGTCTGTGCACGCTGGAGACAGACCTGGCACTGGTGGCTTGTTTCCCTAGGCACAGTCATACAGGCTGCCTTAGTCTCCAGTGCAGTTCAGGGATCCCTGCTCTACCAGTGTGGCTGTCCTTGCTTAATAGAGACAATCACCTGGGTTTATCCCTGATCACACGGCAGCACTTTGGTTGTAGCTCTTCCTAAATCTGTCTTTGGCTCAAAGGATGGTTGCAAATATCATTGGGAAGCCAATGGAAGCAGTTCGACTCTGAGCCTGGCTTTGCCTGCTTCTATGTTTAAGAAGTGATCACATCACCTATTTAATAGCCAAGCAGCACTGTGATGCTGCAGATAACATCCACTGCCTCAGCACAGTGCCAAACACCAAATAAAACTATAGCTGACACTCCATCTGAGTGCAGGATGGTCTCCGGCTCTGAGGGATGGGCATGAGGGAAGGGAGTTGTGAAAGGTATGGAGGATGGAGGGAAGAGGGACCACACAAAGACAGGAAGGAGATGTTAGATGGTATTGGCTCAATGGCCCTCACCTTCCAGGTGCAAAGAAAGTAATCAATAAAACCAAGGCAGCCAAGTACAGCCTAGTGCATTGTGGTGGCCAGTATCTGCAACCACTCACCTCTTGCTTGCATCATTAAACACCCACCGCAAGAGAAAGAGCCCAAACGTAGCTACCCAGTTGTAACTACTCTATTTTGCTGCTGGATGAGAACAGCTTTCTGCTGGGAGCATCTGTAAACCTGACCCAGAGCAAGGTGGACACAAGGGTTCTCAGGTTTCCCAGAGAACGCACAGGCACACTGGTATTGCCCCTTGTCCCCAATATCTTTGACACTAGGATCCAAAAAGGAGATTTTTTTTTTTTTGTGATTTGGTGGAGATGCAAATGTAGCTTGGAGCTGCTCTGTTTATCGTACATTGGGGCAGCTCAAGAACAGGATGCAGAGGGCAGAGGGAGGCAGAGAGCCTGTGCATCCTTCCAGGCCATGTCTCCTCCTCCTCTTGGCTCTGCACACTGCACTCTTACTCTGCATTACTCCCTGCCTGCTCACCTTTGTCCTGCCCTGTTCTCTGTCTTTTGCATGGAGGCACAGATCTTGCCATTTGGCCATGTGGCCAGGAGGGTGCTTCAAGAGCACTCAGACACAAAGCAGAAGGCATTGCACATATATGCAAGGTCACTGCTTTGCAAAGTGACTCTCAGGAGCTCCTCAGAAAGTACCTGGGCCCTGGGAATGCAAGGTCAGCGTTTTGAGGAGCCTCAGGCCATGTTCCCAAGTGTTTGGCACCCAGAGATGAAAGAGAGCCTTCCCCTCACGCTTAGCACTTCAGTACCCCCATTATGGCCTCCCTAGTGGTCATGGGACTCTTCTGAGGATGCTCTGTTTCTTGCAGCTGCTGTGCTTCCTTGCATTCTCCCTCTCAGACACAGCCACGTGCACAGGCAATCATGCACATACCAAGGGTGGAGAGAAGCTGCTGGGCCAGATCTGGACCCACTGTGCTAACATGCAATAGGTAGGATGTCCTTGTGCAACAGACACTGCCGATGACGCTTGCAAACAAATCAGTGCTCGCCACCTCCTTGCTGGGACTTCCTGAGGCCATGATGGAATTGCTAGAGAAAGGACTGCAAGTGACTATCTGGTGCAAGAGACTTCCCTGTGGGAAGACACAGCCCTGCACTACAGGCTAGGTACAGGGACCCAAGGTGATCTCTGACCAGTCAGGATATCTCAAGCTTGTCTGTCAGAGCTTTTAGCTGTGCTCTTAGCTAATCTAGTGGCCATCTATGGGAGTTTAGCAGTTGAAAACGGCTTCAGTCTTGTGTAGCACTGGAAACAAAGTAAGCATCCTTACACAGGTACCTCCTAGCTTGTATAATTCCATCTGCTGGGCATTTTACAAAAAGCTACAATCAGCATTTAATTGTGTATCTGGGAAATAGCGCACATGCAATGCATTGGAGACCATTTCAGTGCAGCTCTATGGAAATGTGGAAATGTTTGCATTGACCACTCTGAAAAACATGAGTTGTACTTCATTTAAATATTGTATTGCTCAGTAATGAAAAAAACATTTCTGGCTGCCCAGGCTTGAAAATTACAGCCCAGATGTTGTGGGATCAGATAAACAAATATAACTTTGCTTTCCTCTGTCTGTTTTTCCCTTTGGAGTTTGCACTGCAAGGCCATTTGACTGGCACACACAAATCCTCTGGAGTAAGGTGGCCAGCCTTCACTTGTGGGGAGGTACAAGGGGTTGCATTGCAAGAATCATTTTAGTCTGCAAGGACACGAAAGGTATGTTTGGCTGGCCAAAGCTATTTAAATAATATGGGATTGGCTCATCTAATTACTAGTGAAGCATCTGTGTGTCCCCTGCACCAGTGTATTTGAGGTCTTCTGATACACCTAAAACTTTCTCAAGGAATAGCTTTCCACTAAAAAATAAAAATCTTAATTTTATTGTCTTCTGCTGAACATATGCATTTTTCTGTTTATTTTCTTTGTTTAAGGGTCTGGACACTGAAGTATGCAACTCGAAGGATACAGATAGGATTGGTTTCCCTTTTGCGCATTCTTACCTTACCCCATGGCTTACCATTGCTGTTGTTTTTTCAAGATAATTCTTCCTTGGGTTTTTTTGCCCATGAACCAGTTTCGGGTCAGTGGCCTGATGTGTCTCACTGGTAGCCCCGAGAAAGCGCCTCTAAAAGCTGAACCCTGCCCAAGTGTGTGCTTTGTATTGCATTTCTGGACAAAGCAAGGCCAGCTCCTCCTCCCCCACAGAGGAGAGCTTTTTTTGTTTCATGCTTGAGTACACTTACCACCTTGGAAACTGAGAAGGGGTGCTCTTCGTGCTGCCCTCAGTTCCCTTCCTGGAGCCACTTGTTTTATTTCTTTGCTTTTTATTCCTTTGTGTCGCAGGTCGCTAATTCCTGGAGACTGATATGCAGGACTGGTAAAAGGAGTACATTTATTCTGTGAGACTCCTTTGTGCTGGGATGCAGGTAGATGTTTTTCAGGACACTGCTTTGTGGTGCACAATGGTTTGCACCATCAAAGCCAGTTCCACAGCTTCTTTGGATTGCACATCACCTAGGATACTATCCTTTCTTAGAACATATAGCAGTGGTTGGAGAACTTCTGTTTCTCTTTTCCAGATTGGCCCTGATCAGGCTTCCCACCTCCCTGACTGACAGCCACAGACCAGACTTGGCCTGGTAGACCTCCAAGCAGCATGGGCCCGTGCACACCTTCCCCTGGAGAACTGCAGTGCTGGACAATATCACTGTGGCTTGTTTGCTAAATTAGACACAAATCTGTCTTCTAGCAACAAGTGTGGGTGGAGAGGGACCTGCAGTAAAAACAGATCTTTCTCCAGATCTTTGCTGGAGCTATTCTTTTGCCTTAGCAAGGAGAATGGCTAAGCTAGCTCTGTGGTTTGGTACTGTAAGTCTTGTGAGCAATTCATAACTGTTGTCTTCGGAAGCACAGTGTACCTGTAAGTTTATACGGCCATATGATGTTTGGAACAATAAAGTCTACACTGGTTTGAATGATCAGCTGCATCCAGCCCCATAAGGGAGGGTTGTATGCCCTGCGTTTTTGGGTATGGGCAAATCTCAGCAGCACCATTCCCTTCCTGCACTGCAGGACCTAGAGGACAAGCAAAGCATGCAGCGCTTGCTGTCAGCAGATCCACCAGGCTCCTCGGCAGTGGGAGTAAACGGACTGAGAGGGCAGATCTGCCATGACTCCCTGCAAGAATGCCTGGAATCTGCTAGTCTGTCACAGCGGTACCCCTGCTGCATGACTGTCTCTCCTCCAAGGGCGAGCTGGCTGCACATTACAGCTGTGGTCTGGCATGTATGAAATCCTGTCATATCCTAAATCTCAGGGATGTTTCTGTGGCTGGGAGATTAGGGATTTCCTAAGCTGAAATACAAATCACATATTTAACTGGAAGAAAAGGGTGACAAATCAAGTCTTGGGGCTGTTTTCTGGACAAGGGGAAGGATGCCTTGTTTGGGTCAGGTTATACTGACATTACCAAGGCAGAAATTGTATTCTGTGGCTTCTCTTATTTACTGCCAGACAGAACAGCTCAGCAATGCCAAGGCAGCCTGTTTAATGAATTGAAAATATGCAGATCTCCCTTCACAAGATTTTAATCACCAGACAATACACAGACAAACACACCACTTCTGACAGACCCTGTCCCTATAGTAACACTGACAGACTGTGGCATTGATACCTTTTGGTGACTTCTCCTTTTGGAGGCCTGTATTTTTCTGTAGAAAGCAAAAATCTGAAGGCCATTCAGGCCATCTCTCCTCTGCTAGCGCTAAGATGCAGGTCTCTTGGATTTGCCAGAATGAGAGGAGAAACATGCAGAAGTGTAAAACACTGGATCCACATCCAAAATAAAGAGATCAGTCATACAATACACCCAAATCCTAGCCTGAACCTAAACTTCCTGCCACTGTAAAGCTATCAAGAGCCCCTTGACTATTTTGAATCCTGTCCTGATTAGTAATGGTGTTTTTAATTGAAATTTCAAGGTTCATTACTGAATGCAGATTAATTAAATTGCAAGGAAAGATAATGAGAAATGTTCCCCTTGGACCCATAAAGGAACACACGTGTGCTAGTGGGAGTCTCACATCCAGACCTGCTGCCAATTTCCCCAAAGAGCATCTTTTAAAAAGCAAGCCTGATCCGTCTGTCACATTGCTAATGTCACAGAGGCTGCGGGGGTGGATACTCTCCCGGAGGTACCAGGCCTGATTTTAGAGGTGCTGAGCCCCAGGAGTGAGACGTATGCTAGGTGCCATGGAAAATCAAGGTAGGGACAATTTTGTCTGAAATCTGTGGGTTTCCCTGCAGGAAAGATTAATTGAAAACCCAGGTTAAGATCTTGCAATTTATTGAGCTTGGAAAATGCTGTTCTGGTGTTTGGGGACTCAAGAGAAGCGGTTCAGTTGCTGGCTGCAGGACCTTTTAGGGATATAACCCAGCCTCATTGCTCTGGTCCAGAGTGAACCCTTTTAAGCTTGCCCTCTCCACATCCAGAGCAGATCAGAGGGATGTGTTCAGCAGCAAGTGTCCCACCTCCACTCTAGTCCTCGTGCATGCCATTCACTCAGCAATCTCACAGAGTCATCTACATAAACCTAGTCAGCTCCTGGCTAAAAGTAAGGAGGGTTCAGAGTTCCTTTTTCCCTGCCCTTTTCTTTGCAGTGTGCACCCAGAGGCAAAAATCTGCTCTCAGGTGTTTCTGCAGAAAACAAAGTGGAGAGCACATACAGTATGCTTTAGCACTGGCTAACTTCCTTTTTCCTCCAACACTCGCTTCCCACGGTCAGCAGACCACGTGTTCCTCAAGAAAGGCTGGCTTTGCAGTTGAAAAATGCTGTTGGAAAGTAGCTGATTGCAAAAAACTTCCAAACATTTGTCTTGGAAAAGATGCACTGCCTGTTTGTCTCATTCAGAAATTTCAGATATGATGGGATGGCAGATATTTCAGTAAAACCCATGGGAAACTGCAGATTCTGTGGCATGGAGTCACAGGTCCTTTAGTTATGAGGGAGAGAACTTTGTCCCTACTTCCATGCATGGAGTTGCCTTTTGGTGTCCTTTCTGCCCTCTCTGTGAAAACACCTTTTAATAGAGTTTCATACTGAATGACCCTGGGTGGGTCTAGGTGGGCTTTGGAGAGCCTCAGGTTGTGAAATCAAGAAGTCTGATACCCACCAAAAAGTCAGACTATTTTTTTTTAAGATCTAATCTATTCTAATCTAATCTATTGTCTGGTGGCAATTTGGTGTCTAGTGGCACTGACCTACAACTGATTTCTCCATCCATCCATGATTGCTGAGTTTGTTACCTATAGCACAGTGCTCTACAGGTCTTATTTATAGAGAGAGAACTTCTTTTGAGGAAAGCCAGTAAAACTGCTTAGGCATACGTGTGACTTTTGGAGAGGACATCCAGGCAGTGACTCTGGCATATTCCCATGAGGTCTTGGTGCTAGCAAGACTTTGCACCATTTGTGGCACTCTTCCCTCAGGTATCGTGAGGCATTTGGGAGCAGTATCAGAGAGGAAGACAGCACACACAGACACTAAACGGCTTGTCCAAGGTCAGTGGCAAAGGCAGGGGTTGACTCAGACCCAAGCCTTTGAGTGCTACGTGATGAGATCTCACTGTCCCAGGATAACATGTGGAAAGACTAGAGAGCTGAGCATCTCTGTTGTGCTTGCTTATTAATACATGCTGAAATGGTTAGTTTTCACTGCAGCTTTCATTCCCAGAGCTGAGAAGTCCCTTGGCATCTGTGCCAAGATGTCCCCATTTCTGCTGTTGTAACCCATGATAAGCGCATGGAGCTTTGTGTCCTGTCCCTCAGCTGAGTTACACAGGAGTCTGTGCAAGCTCCCATTTAGGGACCCATTCTAGAAGATGGGAAAAATGGAGGCTCAGGCTTTTTTATCTGCAAATTCCAACCAAACTGGGTCAATTCTACAGGCCCTTTCATGGAATACTTGCCAGCTCCAGCGTGGTCTGCTGAACCAATCTACAAATGGCACATGAACTTCTTGCAGAGATACAATTATCTAATGTTCTCTGTCTCCAGTGGCCACCTTTGTGCTCATTAGGACAAAGTGTGACCTGACATAAGCTACACAATGTGGCAATAAAGCACAGCCAGACTTGTCACGGTCCTGGAAGGAAGCAGAGGTAGAAGGAGCAAACCTATTTGCAAGGAGGACCAGATTAAACAGATTGCAGAAAGTGTGAAGAACAATACGGTCTCCATGAGGTCTTCACGACCTTCATTTGTGACATATTTTTGGAGAGGTCTGCAAAAATTAGAAAGAGAGGACTTTAATTGGGCTCATATGGACCCTGGTAAAATCTCTTCTAACTGCAATATGATGAAGCAGATAAAACAGCACTGAAGATATTATTTGCTGGAAGCTTTTCTATTTCTGTCAGCTCTCACTTGCTCTCTCTCCCCTCCCTGGAGGTTGAGCTCTGCTTTCATACACTAGTGGATTTCTATTTTGGCAAAAAAAGTGTGGGTTTTGGCAGAAAAAAGAGACAGTACATCAATGAAGAGGGGAAACCATTTTTTTTTTCCCCAAATGCTTCAAAGCTACCAGTTAAGGGTTTCCAAAAAGCTTTGGAGTAGAGACCAAGTGGATGCTAAAGAGATGAGAATTGGCTCACGTCCTGGATGACTTTCATTGCTTCTTGAAAAAGCAACTGAGTTTTGTTATTGTATTTGTGCAGACCACTGTGCTGGAGACTCCCCACTGAGGGACAGGGTTATTTTATCCAGATATTGCACATAATACGAAGAAACACTGACATGAATAAACCTCATTAGAGAACAGGCACGCACTTCAAGCCTAGAAATGCAGAAGAGATTGCCCAGACCCTGCCCTAGTTGAAAGGCTCTTTCATGGGATTAATGGCCTAAAAGTGTGAGCCTAATTGTTACAGATGTCTTTGTGTATCCTGGCTTCTCTCCTCCCTCTGCAAGCCCTCAGCTGTGGCATGCAGGCAGAATGGCATAGGACCCCCCTGAATCACAAGCACTGTCTGCAAGAGCCACCCCAAGCCAGAGCACAAGGTATGCAAGGAGAGGGCAAAACTGTCCCAAGAGAGAAGTGTGGGGCATGGAGGTACCCAGGGCATCCTGGTCCACTAACACAGACCCCAGCCATTGCTGGCTCTGCCATGGGGGGCTCTCATCAAGCTGAATTGCTCTAATTAGCCACTGACTAGTTGCCAGCCTGGCAATGAGCATATTTCTATGGCCAACCCTCTCCTTAGCAGAAAGAGCTCTTCTTCCTGATGTTTTACCTCCTCCTGCCATGCAGCATCCCCATCTCCTCTCATTCTCTTGCTTTCTTAGCAAAGTGAACTGACCACTAAGGGCATTCTGTCCCTTGAGTGGGTGCAGCCTGCCCAAGCTCAAGAGGAGAAGGTATGATCAACTCCAGCTTCTGTGGTTTTGGGCAGCCCTGGCCAGCACTCAAGAGGAGAAAGGTCTGGACTGCAGTGGCTCTTCAAGACTCATTTGTTCCTGTCTGAGCGGGTTTGCTGGGGGAATGGGCAGAAACCTGGGTGTTTCTGGGCAGGTGAAAATCCTGTGGTGAGACCTGCAGGCATTGGCTGTGGGTTAGCTGCACTGGGTTCAAAGTGACTTGGCAGATCAAAGCCAGGAATTGTCACCCTTGCCATGAAAGCCCTGGTCCCCTGCTCCTCTTTGGCTCAAGAGGTATCCAGATATCCGCATGAAGGAATGAAAAAGGTACTGGCTGGTTTAGTCACTCTGCAAGAGGAAGCAGGGCTAAGATGGAGAAAGACTACTGGTCTCCTTTGGCTGTCATGCCTGTTCATGTCCTCTCTGCATATAAGGTTGTCAGTGCTGCCTGCCTCTTGCTGGCCTGCAGGAGCAAGCCACTGGCTCAAGCCTAGATTGATGGCAAAATCATCCATACCATCTAGGCATGGACTTGGGCCACATGGCACAGTAGCCTTCCATGTGGCATTTGGGGCATGTGGCCTGCAAAAACTGCTGAGACATAGGCCAGAACACCATTTTTCCTGAGTCCCATTAAAACAAGAGTGCTAATTAAAAACAATCTGCCATGACCACTCGTTATAGGTTGAGGGAGATGCAGAAGCAGTTAGGAGCTGGGAGCCATGTGCCTGAGTTAGAGATACAGGCTCCAAGCTTTCTCAGCTGCTAGGACCCCTTCATAGGCTGGCTGCTCAAAATGTAAAAGGCCACACACTGCTCTCAAGCAAAATCCATTTAGCTTAATCAACCCATGCTGACATTCAGTGGGGCTGTAGAAATGCTGCCCAGCTCTCATAGTGTTGAAGGAACACAAACTGCAACCAGTTTATCCCCTTGATTGCTAATGCACTGTTGTGCATTGGTGTGACAGCTCTTCAGCGGCACCAATAAATAGCCAACTGTTGGAGACTTGTGTGCTGATCGAGGACTTGGAGGTGGCTTTCCAGCAAACAGCTGCTGCTAACCCACTCCCGGAACAATGTATTACCAGTAATACCTTCTGAAAGTAAGGAGACATGGAAAAGGCACCACCAGCTCTGCAGCCCCTGCTCAGCACTGGTAGAGAGCTCAACATCTGCCTCCTTGGGACGCTGCAGGCACAGGGGGGAGCCCTGCCAGCTTGGATATGCAGACAGGCAGTGCCTCTGAATTGGTCCTTACTGGACTCAAGTGTTCTTTTATGTCACCTTGAAGTAATGCTTGATTTTGGTGGGGGGGTCTGTACCCCTCCAGTGGTCTGCAAGGTACAAAGCCAAGGTGTCTCTATCTGCACAGAGCAGATGAGCATTCAGGAGTATCAGTTCCAGCACCACCATGGCTCTGATAAGAGGGACCATTTTGCAGAATTCTTTCTCCTTGGCCCATTCTGGGGGAGTCCAAGGCACATAGGGAGGTGCTGGCTCACGCCAAGGGGTGCTCATGACTTCCAGTTCCTGCTGAGTGTGCCTTTCCAACAGGGCATGCTAGTGAATGCAGCTTGCACAGCGCAGGTCCCTTCAGAGCAACCACCTTCTCTAAAAAATGTTTTTCAACCCAAACATTCCTCACAAAGTCTTTTGGGGGAGCATATTTTTTTAGGACCTTTAAAATTAAAATTCTTTCACTTCTTTTGCCTGTATAAGAGACTTCAGAATATTTCAACCAACTCTAGTTTTACATTAATTATGTGCATGAAAAGAGATTGCAATCTGCCCTAATCAAATTTCCAGAGGCCTTTTATTAGCAAGGGGATAATAACACACCCTTTGTGTCACTAAGTTGTGAGTCTTTTGGTGAAAAGTGCTATGTGAGAACAAATTATTGTTATTACATATGCTTTTTCTGTCATAAACCTTGTGTATTATCCAGCCAAAAAGACTGCCCTCTGATTTATATGCATATATTTATACCTTTTTTTATTTTTTTCTGGCAGCTGATTGAGTCTTAGATATCACACTGATGAACTCACCTGTCAGTGGCTGGCCAGACAAAGCAAGAAGATGAGGAACAGCCAGGCAGTGTTGGGGGCCTGTATTTCTGAGGTAGCCTGGGGATGTTATGCCTACTGCTCCAGTGAACACCTAGGAGAGTTTCTAAGCCCCAAATCTGCTTCTATCCTTAAGGAAAACACAAATCCAAATGACTTAATTGTTAAAGTGTGTCTCCAGGGGGTAGGAGAACAGCTGTCTTTTCTTAGCCATTCCAAACAGCATTTCTTATCTCAAAATGGTTGTGCAGGTCATTAATAAAAATGCCGACAGAAAGGGAGTTGAGCAACGCTAGGGTTTTCCAGGCCTCTGGGCCCAGGGAAAGACTGTTGTCTGGCTGGTATGGGAAGTTTTTGCAGTGACCCTGATTTTAGGGGTGGCATAAACCATCTCACAGGCAGCTCACTGTAAAGGTGATCCTGGAATATCATTAATGTGTTAATTATCATTATTAATTATCATTAATTATTCCAGCCTCCGTCTTCTTTTCCAGAAGGAAATGATCATCTTTCTTTGTCTGGATAAAACCATGAAATCTCTACAGTTCCACCTACTGAATATTGATTTATAATAAATAATTTCACAATTATCAGTACTCAAATCAGGGCCTGCTTTCACTGGGGACAAAAGCAAAATTCCTGAAAAGCAAGATCCAAACGATTTTTTGCTGCGTGTTGACTGTAAATCAGTGGCACCATTCAATGCACAGCATCAATTATCAAACACAGGGTGACAGAGTGCAAACAGTGTTGTCAGCTTTCAGCTGCTGGCACCCAGTAATTACATTTTATTCCAATCTCGGAGTGCAGTAACCTTGCAAGCCAGGGAGGTTTGAGGGCTGGAACAACCCTCCCCATGCCTAGGATGAAATGTTTTGGAATGGGAATCCACTCTACGCATCTTTCTTATGGGCCTGAGGGAGGGGTAAGGGGATGAGGAACAGCCTTTCCCAATGGCCTTGCTTTGCCTGACTGTACTGTGCAAGCACACCTGGGCAAGAGCATGATGCCCCACGGGGGCACTCTGATCTCTCTCCATCAGTCCCAGTTGCATCTGTTGAACATTTATTGGCTACACAATCTCACTGTTTCAATAGATGGAAACCCCCACTTCGTCCCCTGCACCAAACGTGGGACACTGCGTGCATCAGCACATTCAGATGGATGAGTCTTGCTAAGCTGCCCCTACCAGGCTCAGCTCAGCTCAGCTACCAAGCTGTGGTTTGGGGTGCAGTGTCAGACCCTGAGCAGAAGACGAGCTGTTGATATCAGGATATTGTTGCAGGAGCACAACCTGTGTCTGTATTAGGAAACAGCTTGTTAATGGGCTAGTACCAGTACATAACACTTATGCTAAATGGTGACTAAAGAGACTCGTGCTTATTTGCATCAGGAAAGGTCTTGAATCTGTTTTAGTAGCTCTTTTCAAGAACAGCCAGTGGGTTAAGCCATTGCCTCATTAAAACTTGCACAGTGCATATTTTTACCCCCAAGTTTGCTTTGTTTCCAGTAGGCCTCTTAATTACAGCAAATCAAAAGACAGAATGGCAGCAAGCAGTGGATAAGCATTGTCAACAACAGTGCATGACGCAAGCTACGTGACTGAGTGAGTTGCTTCAGAGATTGTATTTACATTTAAATAAACACAGAGATAAACTCGCAAAAGGCTCGAAACCAATTTAGTTCATTTGTATATAATCAGCCCAAAGCTTTTTCAGCTAAGTCATTTCCCCTTGAAAGATGCTGTTTAGTCAAAATGTAGCCTTTTCATGAGGAAGCATTAACTGAACAAAATTTTGCTTTGAGAAAAATATGTGCAAAACATGTCATTTTTATCAGAACAAAATGGTGCAATTTTTCATTTCAAGTGAGCTTGGGTTTTTGATTTCTTTAAAAAACCCTAACCTAAATGATAATTATAAAAGGCTGAGAATTGGCTGAAATAAAAAGGGAATGTTTTTGCTTGTCCCAGTACAGAACATTTTGTGGGGATCTTTGAAATATTTTATTTTCCTCCTGAATGCAATGAAAACAAATGTGGAAATGCCAGAAACTTGAGTGAAACAAAAAAATTGAGTTTTGACTTGCTCTGTGCTGACATCTTGAATAAGAAAGGCCGTAAGTAAACAACTTTTTTTCTTTAATTTAGGCCAAATCCCTCTTGAATCAGTTCAGAACTTTTCAAATCACTTAAAGGATGGATGTGAGTTCAAGACCTCCTTTGCTTCTGCCAAAGCAAGGATCTGACTGTGTTTGCACGGTCCTTGGCAGAAGCACCTCACCAAAGGCTCCTGGTATGTCAGAGCCATCATCCTTCCTCTAACAGCTTTTTCACTGAATGAAAAACATTTTGGCTTCTGGGATAGAGATCATGCTGCTGGAAGGGCTGAGGCAGAAGTGAGGTGCCTGAATCCCTAAGAGGTTTCTTTATTTTTATGCCACTTGTTACCAGTTGCACCCAAGGTGGATGAGAGGGACCATGCTCATGGCACTGCTCCCAGTGCCCCATTGGCATTGCTCATTTATACCCAGGGATCAGGGACTTAAGTCTGAGCTACTGGCAAGCCCAATGAGAGCTGTCATCATTATAACTTAATTAGGCAGATGTGCTGGCTGGGATTCTTGGTAGTGCTCCGTTTTGAACTACTTCTGCTCTTGGTGCCAGTAGATGAGGACGAATTTCAAAATCCTACCCTACTGCATTGAGAGAAATCAATTGAGTTGGTTGGGAATTTGTCTTCAAAACTTTCTTTTGGCAGATAAATAACTGCTCAGGAAATATGGTGAACAAAACTGCCAGCTTTTTGCAGAAAATTGCAGATTTCTCTCTCCACATCAAAACCAAAACATCTTCCCTGGGGAACAGATCATTTCCTTGTGAGTTTTTACAGGTCACTCTGAGTGCAGCCCACTGCTGTGAGTCTCTCAGCTGGCAAAAAGACTTTGTGCCTCCCTGAGTTTTTGCCTGGTGTGGGCCAATTTATTTCCTTTTGCTTTCCAACCCATCTTTAGAGTTGAGCATGTGCTGCCTCTTTGGTTTCTGCTCCATACATGAAATTCAAAGGTCAGTTTGGAGAGATGCTGGCTGGTTGGTACATTTCTGGTGGCAGATCAGTTGATCAGAGTAGTAGCAAGGCATTTAAATACCTTGGAAGAACCAAGCCCAAGAGTACACACAATTTACTCATGGGGTTTAATAAGGGTCTGGTGGCAGAACTGTGAGTTGACTGCAGACTGCTGAGCGCTAAAATCATCCTTCCAGTCTCTCCTAGTGCTGCAGACCTTCCTGCACTAATTCAGCTCCTGCTGTAGTTTTTATCACCTCATCTCTGACATAGAACAAGAGTCTTCAGCAAGGGTGGGCGCAAATTAGGGTGGCCTACTGCCTAGTCCCTCTTTGCCTGCTCATGTCTTGTCACATCTCCTTGAGAAACACCTTAAATAAGCACCCCTTGGGATGCAGGGTGCTGAGGGGACATGTCCCTCACAGCCCCACATCATGATTGTAAGCCTAGCATATTAGGTGACCCATAGGCATTTGCCATTTCCAAGATAACATCTGGGAGGGTGCCCATGTGATCACCCTTCTGTTTGACTACCTGGCGGGAGAGAGACCTAACCTCCTGGATCCAGACCTAACAGAGCTTGTTTTATGCCCATGGCTGAGAAACATGTTAGAAAGGAAGACTCTTTCCAAAGCATGTTGAAGATAGAGCCTGCCTGCCTGCCCCTTTGGACAATACAGCTGAGTACCAGAGGCCAGATTATGTCAGCTGTTGTGATTGCAGAGGTGATTAACATGACAGTAAAAGTTGCTCAGTGGCTCCGCTGCTCATTCACGGAGTGTTATGCCATTAGCATCCTTAGTGGGGGGAAATGGGTATGTCTTTTCTCCTCCAAAGTACAGAAACATTTTTTCTGCCAACTTAGGAAAGAAGTACATGTCATTCATTCTTCTGAGCATCAGGCTTCAGAACCTGATGATAGTCTGGGGAAGTGTCAGCAAGGCCAACCAGAAAAGAGCATTTTTATTTTTATTTTGCCATTTTGCTTTGTTTTGTTTGAAGTTATGGTTTGAGCCTGGGCTGCCTTCCATTGAAAACGAAAAGTCCGTCTGAGCTGTTTGCCTGCCCTCAGTGCTCTGATGGCTCTGATTCAAGATGGGAGTCCTCATCTGCTGTCTTCATTCTTCATGGCACATTGAGGCATGGAACTGGACATCAACAGTGGGGCTGTAAGGGCACACGTCACTTTGCCAGTCCCACCACGCCCCAGAGTGACCTACTATGATGAGAGATCCCCAGAGAATCAGGAAGAGTCGACAGAGGCTAAGGCAGAGACACCCATTAGTATCTCAGCACCTTGGCGTGCTGCCTGTGAAATGAGAGACACGCATTTTGCATGCAGGTGCCCTGAGCATGGAGGACGCAATCCGTTGCTGCAGCTGGGTTCAAGGCTGTGCCAGTTATAGGAGGCCAATTAGTGAATTTTAGGAAGGGCAATCTGTGGGCATTCCTGTCTTTCTAGCATGCTTGCACTGGGTCTTTCAGCAGGGTTAACTATAGCAATCAGCTGACAGGAGCTCTCAGAAGTTTCTCATGCAGAATCAGAAAGTGCACTGTGCTCCCTCTTTCCCTGGAAAAGACCATCTCCCTCCTAACTGGAACTTTCAAGCAAATGCAGTGAAATGCAGGGTAAATAAATGGAAAGAGCAGAGTGATTGCCAATTAAATGCTCTTTACAAAGTAATCTAAACATTAAATGTAACAGAGAATTGCACTTACTGTATCTCCCTGCCAAGACTGGCTCAAGCACACATTCCCTGAGCCCCGAGAGGTCTGTAAGAACTGCATGTGTTCTCCTTCATTACTGTTTTTGGAGGTGCCATGGAAGTTGTTAGGTGTAGGACACAGCTCATTCAAGAACATAGGTGACTAGGGAAACTCACAGCTGTCATGCCCCCCACAGCTGTGAGGATCTCTGTCTCTCTTTCATGCTTAGCAGGCAGTTTCCTCCCAGGGGCCTTGAGGACTTCCAGACGTGGACTCCTGGTGCCTTGGTTCACCTGGACACTTTTGGACTTTATCACTGATATCTGGCTTGTTTCCCTCATTGTTTTGCTGCCTGGCTCACAGGCACAGAGGACCCAAGTGAAGGGGTCCTGTCCTTCACCCATGGGGAGCTCATCCGGCAGATGGAGACTCAGCTTGGGATAAAGGGGTCCATGGATCTTCCCATGCGGGAAGAGGGGACCAGGGCATGGGGATGGCTCTTTAAAGGCTGGTGAAGAGACTGAGGCCATAACAGAGTGGTTCCTGCATGCATCTTCTAAACAAGCTCACTAATGCACTGAGATTAGCTCCTAAGGCATCATCTCCTGCCTTCCTTCCCTGCCCAGTAGACTGTGTACTAATCATGGCACACTGTTGGGATTAAGGCACTGTGGAACTGATGGAGGGATGCAATCCAGAGCTGAGAACAATGCAAACAATGTGCCAGGGCCCTGTCATTTCATTTTCTGCTGAGCTTCCTAAGCCTTTGCAGGCCATGCCTTCTTAATTAAAGCTGGTTTGTGATAAACAGAATACACCAGAACGGCAGTTTGAAGACTCAAGTCTTTGCAGAATAGCTATGGACATTAAAAAAAAAAAAAAAAAAAAAAAAAAGAAGGCTAAGAGAAGGCAGCGTGGAGGAACGGTTATTGGTGTCAGTGAAAATCATGTACATAGGTAGGGGCCAGAGCTTAGATGCTCCATCTGCCTTTGCTTTCCTTTCCTTGTCTGTGTCACGGCACAACTGCAAATCCCTAACTTCGTGAATGCACCTAGGAAAGGGTTGTAGACCCACCACAGAAGGACTGACCTCTTTCCACGGCATCTCTTCTGAGCACCAGCAAATGATGATGTTTAGATGTGATTCAGAAGCCTACTTGCCATTAATTGGGCTTAGAGACCAGTGCATGTCATGCAGAGTTGGCTAGCTGGGAGGCAAGGGTGGTAAGAGCTGGCTGGAAGGACTTCAGCTGAGCAGCATTTTGGGCTAGAGCAAGCAGCTCCATTGATGGCAGGACAAATCTGCTGGAGGTCAGTTTGGGAAGGAACACCCCAATGATTTCCTGCCTGAAATGTGACAGTTCTCCCTTGGAAAAAGACTTTTGTTCCAAGTTTTGGCAATGCTGTATGTACAGCAACAAAAATGTTAATCGTAATGAAAATAGTTAGCAGTGCAGGTTCTGTAGGGATTAAATCAGGCCTGTGACAGCAACAGCCAGCAGTTTCCCAATCATTGGCTCAGTCCTTGGCATTTGGAAAATATTTTCTGAAATCAAGGCTGGTTGGCCCAAACTGCAGCACTTCCAGAGGGCTGTCCAGCAGAAGTGAGAGAAGTGGGTCCCAAAAGCACTTATTTGGGGAAAACCACATGAATGTCCATTGCGACATGTAGCCTAGCAGTCAGGGGCTCATTTTCAGTTTGCAAAAACTTGCAGATCTCATGGGGGTTAGTGTTCCTTTTTCTCTTTCAATGTGTATTCACACCAAAACCTCAGCTATACTTTTAGTCTTGGCATTGCCTGGGAAGTTGCATAGTATTGGTTTTGGTTCCCAGCTGGATGAGAATAGCCCTTTTGGGCATAGATTTGAATGTGAATGACTTTAAAATTCATCTCCTGCTAATCCGTTTGCAGGTGATGCTGATGCTTCCTTTCTGTGAACATTTGTGGCAGCAAAGTCTCATGCTGCAAATATTCACAAAACTTGAATGTTGAAAGGGCACAAGCAAGGCCACAGCAACAGTTCATGTTGGGAATTTGTATTTTTCACCCCAAAGTTCCCTCGTGTGGTGGCACGTCTTTAAGTTGCACTGTTTGCAGTATTGCTCTTCTGCCATTAGATGTCTCTGCATGCTATACAGAGCTCAGAGAGGAGGTCATTCCTGGTAAACAAAGGTGACCCAACTGGAGCCTGAGCAATGCAGAGGCCCAATTTTTTGTCTCTGTAGTTTTTTTCTGGTTTCTTTAATTATGCCTTTTCTGTAAGACAGGCTGTGACTCCATAACTATCAAGGTGGTGCGCTGATGAGATTGGATGATGGTTATGTCTACATGTGTCTTTGCAGCTTGGAAGGTTGTCTTGTGTATTAAAGCAAGAACTCCAGGCTGTCACATAGGCAACTGGAGGCAGAAGACCATAGACGCACTTGGGTTATAAACTATGGAATGTGATTGTTCAGCAAAAGATTGCCCTGCTTTAATGCATCAAGCAACACACTGGTATTTTCAGTACCTCCTCATATCCTACCAACAGCCAGGAAGTGGAGAGATGCATGAAAATATTATTTTTAAGCTATTGATATTTTTTCAAACACACCAGTTGTGATCTGGTTTGGTTAGTATTTTTGGCAAAGATCTGCTTTTGCTGGAAAGAGCTTATCTCTGCGTATTTGCAATGTGCTGAATTACGAATGAAGCCTGTACCTCTTGATCCCTTTTGCAGCCATAAGCTGAACTGCATTCGTTGCAGATACAGCCTCATCTGTGGCAGCAAGTACAATGCATATTATGAACGGCACGTCCTGCCAACACTCAGAGAAAGGGCTGTGCTTTAAGAGCTCTCCAGGGGACATTGGAAACAGCACACGCCTGTCTGTAGCTGTGCATGATTTTTTCCACATTTGTAATTGCAGCCTTTTTCCCCTTTTGGTGGTTATTAATGTTGTTCGTTTCCTCAAAAATTACAGCTGTTTAGATGTTAATTGAGTTAATTGTTACCATTCAGCAGCTGGAGCAGCAATTTAGCACCTGCTAATAAAGATGCTCAGTTTGAAGTTCTGTGAAAATGATCATATTATACAAGTGCTGTTATATTGTACTGCCGAAAGTGAAAACAGCAAAGTTAGTGTCTTGTAATGGATGGAGAGATGTGCTGGAGGGTGGTTTCTTTGAACACAGTATCAACTTTCAGAGCCAGAGATCAGTAAACAAGCTGAACAATCATGATACAGAGCCATGTAGCCAGGAAAAAAAAATATAGAAAATACAGGTGGCAAGCACAGAGTCAACAATAAATACTACCTATCTTTTAGAAGCAAAAATGCAGTTTATCTGTGACAGGCTAATTAAGCAGAATCAAAGGAGGAAAGAAATACAAAAAAAGAAGGATGGATGGCACATATGAAGAGACCTTTTACTAAGTGTTTTCATACCCAATTGCATGAATACTTTTCTATAAAGAAAATGCAGGAGAGTCATAGGAAATGAAGATTACAGGGTTAGGGCAGAGTAGCTCTGGGACTAGTTTAATGGTGACCATGGTGAGCAAGGTTGCCATTTCACTTTTGTGACACTTTGCATTTGTTATGAGCTTGTGTCTAGCTCCATTTGCATGCTGATCTCACATACTTTTCTCTCCCCGAGTTATATGAATTACGCATTGTTGCTCTGTCCCTTAAAATGCTCTCTAGCCATAGTCATCCTGATCAAAAATAATGATTACTATTGTTAAGAAACCTGAATTCATTCTCCATATCCATGTAGCTACAGCTCCAGGAATACAAGTTAGTTATGAGTTAACCCTTGAAACACAGACCACAGCTGAACTGGGATCCCAGGAAAAAAATCCAGCTTGCACACAGTATCAGTGAGAGTGTGGAGGCAGGAGAACGGGCAGCTGCCCAGTCCTTTGTAGCACCCACCCTTCACCCTGTGGTTGACCATGTACGATTTTGCTTTATCCTGAATCAGGTGGGGGACCTGGCTGCAAAGGCATATGTGCCTGTGTCTGATGTGCATGCAATATAGGGGAACATCCAGGGAGCGGACAGACTCACGAAACCCTTGTACGCAGGGACCTCCCTTCACATAAGCACCATGTCAAGCATAGCATCTTGTCCATCATCCCTTTCAGCTGCAGCATATCCAGATGCTCTGTTCTCATTCAAAACTTTCAGTGTGATGGAAACTCTCCTCCATTCCCAGATCATGTGCTGGTCCCCTTTGCTGTTAAAAATGTGTGGTTTATTTCCCATCTCCACACACAGGGCTTGTCACCTGTAGTTTTTGCTCCATATTGGTATCTCTGTGATTTTATTAACATCAGTGTTGGTCCAGTGGGTCAGGAATGTCCTTTTTTTTTTTCTCTCTCTTGCCTGTCTGCACAACAGCTTTCCTGCAGTCTGCTGGAACTGTGGCAAGATTTATGAGAAGTCAAAATGAATGTCTTTTATAGGCAGTCCTCAGCCAGCACTCTCAGTTCTGGTGAGTTGAAATTGTGCAACGCTGTGGTTTTAGAAGTGTTCAACTTTGTTGTTGCTGTCTAGCATCCTCCCGAGGATCAAGTAGCTCCTTAACGCAGAAGCTATGAATTCATCATGACTCCTTGCAGGAGCCAATGCAAAACCATGTATTGAATACTTCTGCCTATTCTGCATCAGAACTGGTATAAAGACCAGTGCGTAATTATCCAGGCTTTCCGCGCAGCTAAGTTTGAGGGCATTTGTGACTGAATTGAATAATGCATTTCCTTTGCCTAGGGTGAGGTCCCTGGCAAGGACACAAGTTCTTACATTTTCTTAGTGTCATGTTAATTTTTCATTGCTCTCATTTTCTAGAGTGCATGTAATCCATTGAGGTTCTGCAAGGAAAAGGAGAAGTGCCCTGGAAATACCTAAACCTTGTCCAGCTGGATCACCATGACCTTGGCCAAGTCACTAAAAGCATTTGGAGGGAGGTGGTGTTTTGGGGAGAAAATCCCAAATATTATAAAAGCACTTCCCCAGCTCAGCAGCCTTGGCTCAGTGCGTCGCAGGGGACTGTCGCAGGAATGGGAGCTGTGTCTTCTTGCAGCTCTGCTTTCATCCTCACCTCAGAAAACCTCCATGTGCTCAGACTTAGCAGAGGGAAGGGAAATCAGAGTCCCCACCCTGAGCTTCGCCTTGGGCTGTTGGCCTTCCTGCAGCCTAGCACCATGGTGGGATGCCCAGGGAATCCATAGGGGTGATCGTGACCTCATCAGTTTGAAGCTAAAGACACTGCTGAATAACTGAACAGCTCTCCAGCATGCCAAAATGAGGTAATTCTGCTTCTTGAGGTTGTAAGAACTGACATAATGTAGCTTGTCAGAGGGACACTTGGGAAAGTACGTTTTTGAAATAGCACCATGTTCTTCCCCCAGCTGTCCTCCCCACCTCCTTTTTCTTTTCACTGTAAAACTGTGCCACACCATGGGGCACATGGGCTCTTACCCACCTGCAATATGACCAGAAAGATGCTACAGTTTTGGAGGGGGATGATGGCACTTCAAAACACTCTTCAAAGTAAAGAGCACAGGAAAAAGTGTATTCCTCTGGAGGAGAGGGTATTTCAGAGCAGTGGGTGAGTCATAGCCAGCCTCCCTCCCACACAGCTTTATTATTTGGGCTCCCAGGCATGTGCACACACACACACACACACACACACACGGGCACACACTTGTGCTGTCTTCTCTGCCTCCCCTTCCGCCTTCAGCCAGTGCACACAGGAGACAAGAGCATGTTTTGGGGAGCTGCACACAGCAGCCCCACCACCACCACCGTGGGCCCCAGGACTTTATTGTGCCCATTCACAGTACTGCAGCGCGAAGAACAGTTTCTGGCTGTGGGCTCCATACATGCATGCTTGTTGTTCTGCTCACGGGGTGATGTGCAGCATCCTCTGAGTTTTGGGGGGCAGAGCACACCCTGGTATTAGTCACCCCCTCCTGGCAAGCTGTGGTGTTTGACCCAGCATGCTGGGGTACAGTCAGAGCCCAGATCAGGTCACAGCAAGATCTGGGAACCATCCGTTTGTACTACAAGGCCCTTCAGCTACCAAAGCACTTTTCCATCCCTTGGCAAGACAACTTACGGTGTCAGCAGACGGATTTAAAAGAGAGTGGGAAAGCCCCTCTCACAAGTTGCAGAAAAGTGGACAAATTCCACCCTGTTGCTGCCTGGAAGGGGTTAAGGATTACAGCCTTCCCAGGCTGTAATCAAGCACCCAACTAGTAACTGCTGAAGAACAACAGGCTAAGAGAAAGGATAGGGCTGCAGCAAGGGTTTGGGGAGTCTTTTGCAGTGATGGGTGGAGGAGCAGTGGGGTGTAGACCAACAAAGGTCATAAGAGTGCTGTGGTTTAACAGGGATTGCTAATGCTCCCAGAGGTTCTGAAGCTGTGTAAACAAGCTTTGGGGAAGAGGTAAGAAGCTCTTTTGGGGGTTTTACAGCAATAGGAGGGGAAATAGGTCCCTGGGAAAGAAGGGGTCAGCTGGGGAACAAATGGATGCAGGCTGTGATATGGGTTTGCTGGAAAGGTGGGAGGGCCTAGGAGACAGTGTGCATTGGGGCTCTGGCTGTAGGGGAGCATATGCTGCCCAAGGTTTTTTTGTTTTGTTTTTAAATGGTGATGGAACAAGAGGCTGTTCTGTGTACCCCTTGCGTGTGGTGAGGGGGTGAATGTGAAGTCCCTGGAGCTCCAGCCAAATGGGTGTCCTTGGGGCCTTCACACTGCAAACTGGCTGATGTGCTTCCAAGCATGTCTGCCTAATGTGGGGTACCTGGCATGAAAACTTCGCCCTGAAAAGGCAAAGCAAAGCTCTGTGAACAACTGGAAAAAATGGCCTCCTAACTAGTGTCCCACTGCATCCTGGTTCTGCTTACAGCGAAGTAAAAGCATGTCCTAGATCAGAAGGTGCATAGGCATGTGCTTGCCTGGCTCATGGGTATTCACACTAGGGTTAAAACATAAATAATAATATTAAAAAACCCCACATAAATGCTTTCTCTTTAGCCAGTATTATGTTCTCCCCTTCTGCCCCAGCTGTTGTTTTAGATAGCTGTCTCAGGGCAATACCATGTCTGGCACAACAGCTCTGGAGAGATGGTGGGGTCACCAAGGAAGGCTTGATAGGAGCATGAGTGTTGGAGCATGGCCCTGCTCTAGGAAGTGCAAGGCACTGCTGTAACCTGACTTCCGTTTGCTTTCAGGCTCTGAACATATCCTCAGCTGATAGAAATGTTCCTCTTGGGTTGTCTTGCAATGGGTGCACTCCAGCTCATCCCGGTGGTGCCCTTCTGGACTGGCAGATGGTTGAATGGCCCAACCTTTTAAACTCAAAGACTGTCGTTAGTGTGCCTTAGCTTCCTGCTTTCCTGTGTCACTGCCCAGGAGACCTGCTTATGTCCCACAGTCTCTAGCCAGCCAAACAGCAACCAGGCTGTAGGTGTTGACAGAGCCTCCTCTGCATTAGTACCAGATTGGCAGCAGATCTAAAAGATAACAGGAGTTATCCACATTTTCACATGTAGGTTGTAGCCTTAGATAACAATCCCACGTTGTTTGGTCTTTGTGCTGCTTAACTGTCCCCGTCACACTGTGCCCTGTCCCACCCTCCTGACACAGGTGGAACTGGCTCAGTCAGCTCTCAGGCCGGTGCTGGCTGCAGGACCTACATGTGGGAAAGCTGCAGGCTTGTACTGCTGTGGGTCACCTGAAGGATTTTGGCTTGCTGGTGGCCAAGTGCATACATGCTCTGGCAGTAGTGGCTTGTTGCTACCCTTGTTCTGCTGCACTAGGTCTATGTGCTTCCCTGCATCTTCCTTGAAGAGCTGAAGGGGTCAAGGTTAGCAGCATCTCTGTTATCAATGTGCTACCATTGCCCTTAAAACTGGGGAAATCCCAGTGCTATTCCTTTTTTGTATTCTCATTAGCTCATTCACCAGGGAACCTGGCTCCAGGTCACTGTGCTATTGCCTGTTGGCAGATGTGGCTGAAATTTGACTTTCTTGAGACTTCCAGAAAAAGGCTGCAGGCCAAGGAGAGGGAAAACGTGAGTTCAGACTTTGGACACTATGCATAACCTTGCAGCCAGAGGTGTTTCTCTAGCATCAAAAAGGTGACCCTACAGTACAATATGATCAACTGAATTACCGAGGAAATCTGGATTTAGGAGCTCTGGTTCCTGCTTGTAGACTCTCCATCTTCTAGCCACCCATCAGAATAGCATGATGTGAGACTGGTTTTTACCCAAGCAAAGTCCCTGCTTACTGTCAAGGTCAGAGGCAGGGGGATACAATTTCTATGGATGCAAGACTGGGCCTGCTGTCCTGGGTGGGGGGAATGAGCATTTGATTTCTGGCATGACCTATAAGGGGAATAGGAGACGCCTGTGGTGTCAATGTAGGGGCATAGATGTGGCATGAGATGTATGAGGAGGAAAGCAATTTGGAGCTGGTGTTTGGCTGATGTCTTGGGACAGAGGGATCCCGCAGCTGAGGTGGTGGAGGAATTGCAAAAATCTCCAGAAGCTATGAACATGACCTCCTGGAAAGAGTAACTAGCTGGGGGAGACCAGACAGCAGGCATGATGCGGGGCAAGATGTGGAACAGGGAGGAGGAGGCAACAACAGACGCATATCAAAGAGAGGACAGGAGTCAGTGCAATGGGCTTGTCCATTCTGCTGCATCTTCTCTCACTTCACCACCATCTGGTAACTGCTCATCTCTTCTCCTGACTGGGCATTCAGCTGCTTTCAGCAGTGACTGACTGATTGAACTTTTTGTTATTGCCTCATTTTTTTAACTGATACTGGGATTCTTAAGGAGATCTTTCCATTTGGGAGAGGGTTGATGTTTTAGAAGATGGACAAAAGACCTTGGTGATAAAATTGCAGTCATTGCCTGTGGCCAGGATGTACAATATTCTTGTAATATTAGAGATGTGTGTGGCCAGCTCTTTCCCTCTCTCCTGCCAAGAGGACTATGAGATACCCTGCAAAGAAACAACCTGCTCTGCTGTTCCCTAAAACACCTTTCCTAAAGCATGGCAGAGAAGGAGAGCCTGCTGCCTTGCAAGAAAGGACCTCTGATCCTCCTTTGAGCTGGACGAATTCTGGCATCCGTCTTGCTGTCAACATTCAAAAGTACCAAAATGCTTTTCCAATTTGGTCTCTTTAAAGGTGTCTTTTAGGCATTGGAGGTACTGTGTTACTTGTTGTAACCTTAAATAAGGTGATTCTTGCTTTTCTCAAGTAGATGAACTCATGATGTTAACCCTGCAGCAGCAAAAGGATCCTCTGGATCTTCCCCACTGCTTTTCCGAGCTGGATGGCATTGGCTTGTGATGGTTGGATTTTCCCACTTGGTGAAAGGTACAGAGCTTGAGCTCTGTGCTGGAAGAGCATTTGCTCCTCCAGCACTTGGTATTCACTGCCAGTTTCTGTATGGCAGGGTGTTAGGATTTAGCATGCTAAAGATAAAGCAGTGGAATTTAATACTCTTGAGTTGCTTGCATTCCAAAACCCAGTATGAAATCCCTGCTTATGTTTGAATAATCTGTATGTTTGAGTAAAGGATTATGAGCCAGCAGAAGAGGCAGTACATTTTTCGTTTCTCAGAGGGAAGTACAGAAGGAAGTCCTTGGGAAAGTCAGCTTGTCGAAGAACAGAAGGGGCAACCCAGGGACACTTCCAGCAAACTCCAAATGAGAGTGAGAGCCAGGAGACAGCTGCTCACAGAGGCAGGAGAAGCAATAAATAGTGAGAAATAACACTGAATTACTTTTCACTCCTACTGGTCTGAGAAAGATGATATCTGATGCTTTCTTCTGATGCCTTATATATAGGGATCCATGTGCTGGGTTATGGCTGATACTTGTCACTTGAGTGAAGAGTAAGTCTGAGTAACAAGGATCACTGCCCCTGTGCCAGACTGTGCTGCAAATGCCTGTTAAAGCTTAGGTGGGACTGTAGCATGGCAGCTGTGACAGATCTGCTTGGACATTGCTGCCTGGGGCAGCTCACTCATAGCAAAGGCGTGGCAAGTGAACGCTCGTGCCTGAGTTGTACTGGTCAGCAATGATCTTGGGGCTGCAGAGTGGGCTAGTGCACCAAATGGATCCCTTCTGCCCCATGTGTGCAAGATCATCACCCTGGGCAGCCAGCCGTAAGCGCACCTGGGTAAGTATGACTCAGCTCAGTCAGGCATGAGAGTTGGGTGGAGGGCAGGGAGGCAGTGAATGGCAGAGGATGGTGATAGCAAGGTAGCTGCTTCCCTTGGTTTTGAAGGAAACTGAGTTGGTTGCTACTGAGACAAAATGTCTTGACTCTCCTTTTTGATGCCTGGAAGCACTTGCCAAATTCAGCAAGGCTTTTCTACTCACCACCAACCTCCTCCATCTGTCAGTTTACCCTTTCTCTAAGGCTACAGCAGAAACACCAGCTAATGTGTACTGTCCTGCATGGCCATTGCTCTGCAATTGAATGCCCTTCTGGTGCTACCTCCGCTTTTGCTTGTTTCATAAATGGTAATTTATGGGGCACACCAGGTAAAAGCCATGTAACGGCTTGATAATTACAGGCTGTAATAAATGACTTCATGGTCACACTTGGTAGATCCAGAAGGAATTACCACATAGCCTGCATCATGGGAAGGAAGAGTAGAAGTATTCACTTGGAAAGTAACGATATTTACCACGTAATTACCTTGCTGCTACACGGTAATTACTATGTAATTAAATGGTCAACAGGCACTATCTAAACAAAGAGGATTTAAGTGACATTTCTGTCTTGAGGCTTAAAATACAAGACAGTAAGGAAAGGGGGGAATGGAAATCATAAAGTGCTGATGAACTTGTGATGGATATGACAAGCAGGAAGCCTCTGAGTTAGGGGGAAGTCACCAGGAAGTAAGAAGTGGCATCTGACTTCCAGGTGCAAACTTTGGGAACCAGGAAGCAGTGTTGCCTTGTTAGCAAAACAAGAGCCTGGGACTCTGTAGACCTGCTGTTAGCTCATGAGGTAGCTTTGGGCTGACCCTGCTTTCTTTTATGCCTTTCTTTTATGCCTTTATTTCTCCCATTGGAATAATTGACATTATAAATTCAGCTGCAAATCTGCACGCTAGATCCACATATGCCTCCCTTGTCCATGGTCCTTTTTTTCCTATTACAGGTAAGCACCATAGCATGCAAGCCTGGGGATGTCTTCCCTTAGCTACCAGGCATCCAGCATCCTTGGGGAAGTGGTGCCCCTTATTTAGCACCAGGATGCACTCAACCCTAGATACCTTCTCATGTTGCCTCTGGCAGGTCAGTGACCACTCAGCGTCTGTTGTGTTGCACTGTCTGGCCCTTTTCTTAGGGTTTGGATAGGCCATTTAAAAACCAGGCAGCAATTCTTTCTCCACGCTGCTGTATCTCTGCTGTCATATTCCCTGTGCTGTGAGTGCTGACTTGTCCTCGCCTGACTCCTGTTACAACTAATTAGCACCTTGACATTTACAGAGTAAGTGAGGAAGCCTTGATGTTTGCAAAAGAACAGAAGGCACATCTGTCTATATGATCCATTTGAAGAGGAGGAACATGGCTATGTGGTGTTTATAGCAGGCAGTTGGGGGAGGAATTAATTTACAAAATTTTTGAATGAAAACAATTCCAATAAGTTAAGTGCCCTCTCCCTCCCACGTCAACTGTTTACAAACTGTTGAGTCAAATCTGTCCTGCATGTCCTTTGAACCTACCAGTAACAGAGGAAAAATTTGAAATGCATCATGAAACACTAATTTTGAAGAAGAAGAAAAAAATCCTGCCCACGGAGTTCAAACAACTTGTCTTGCTTTAGCTTATACTAATTTTTATGTACTTAGACAAATGTCATCAGAACCAGTCTTAATTGACTCTATTTTGCTCTTTATCCTCATTAAATAAGTATGTAGTTGTTCCTCACTGTTGGAAGAGTTTCTTCCCCCTCTCCACCCTCCCTGGAAATGTGCTTTGTGTAAGGCAAAGATAAAGTTTATTTGTGTGGCAGCAGAGCCGTGATGTTTGAACACGTCCAATTGTCATGGTGATGGAGCTGGGATTTCTCTCCCTTCCCAGCCCTGCTACAGCTCTGCCACACTTGCTGTTTTCTTTCTCTGAAGGGAGGCTATGCCTTGTGATATGGAGCATGGAGACTTTCAAGGGTCTTAAAAGTGCTTATACGGCTTTGCCTGGGGAGTGGAGGGAGGGGGAAAGCCCCCAAACCTACTAAATAAATATCTTAGCTCCCCTAATCTGGCACCCATCAGATAGTTGTTAATGCACCACACAGATGGGCAAACTGTTTCTTTCTTGTGACTTTTTAATGGCACTACTTAATGCATAAATAAGATGCATGGAAGAATCCAACGACAGTTGTCAGGTGAAGCCCACAAAGTGCCAATGTTACTGCAGATAAGAGTCCTGCTTGCCTGCATCTAAAAATCAGTCTGCATAAAACAGTAATTTTCTTAGGTTTGCTTCTAATTTCTGATGATTTGTTTCAGGTTCCTGGTTCTAAAAGGGGGGAACTGACTGAAGCGAAAGGGTTGCAATTAAAATGATTCTCGTCAGTTTTTTCTTAAGGAAATCTTGGGCTTATTAGCATTATGTAACTGTCTCTTGTGAGACATTCCTTGAAGTGTTCCAGAATCAAAGTTAAACTCTACCCTCTGGTATTTAATGATCTGTTGTAGCCAAGCCAGATGGTGAAGTAGGGAGGGGGAAATAATTGACTTCCCCACCCTTCTTGCAGAGAGGTGATAAAGAAGAGACAAACTACTATCTCAGGCCAAAAATAAGCAGGGCAAAGTGGTGGGCTCCTGTCTTTGCAGGCAGCTAACAGCTGTGACTTGAAGTTCCCAGCTTGCAGGTGATAAACACAGACCACTCAGTCCAGACTGAGTGGACTGTATTCCAGATATGGATTATCAGGGGTTGAATGTCAGGGTGCTGAGCCCAGCATGGTCACTATGCATCTATCTTGGCAGCCAAGTTACAACTCTCAAGGGTGGAAGGACTCCAAAGGGACTGTGATGTTGCTTTAGCAGCCAGAAGAGTGAGCTGTGCAAGAAATGTCATGCTGAAACAGCCTTGGGCCTGCCCCGCTGCTCTCATCACACCTCTTGGGGACCTGTGGCATTAGCGCACTGTGGGCCTTGGGGAGGGAGACTTCAGAGAGCCCTTTGGTCTGCAGCCTGGGCCATGGTCATCAGCTGTGTTACTGTCGACAAGGGCTGGAGCTGCCCAGCTCGCAGGATGACAGCTATCCTCATTAAACTAGAAAGGAAACCATCTACACGGCTCTCAAAAAGAGGCTGCCCTTCTGTGTTGAACCGGTCCTCACTCAGTCATTTGCATTGCTGGGACACTACCAAGTATGGCCAGGTTTTTGATAGACACTAGAGTGTCCTGCCAGAGGTGTATGAGCGCGGCTAATTCTCTTGGCTGCTGCCTCCCCCTGTGACCCTTGATGTGTCTATAGTCATCTCACTCCCCAGGCCCCTTTGGGACCTGGTTGCTTTAACTCCCCTCTGAGAACTTGGGCTTTGGACTTGATCTGAGGTTACAAAGTCTCTGTGCTTTATCCTTTCTCAACAGAAATGATGTCAGGACTAAACTTTGTCGTGGGAGTGCTCTGAGCTGCTGTTGGGCATTCATCACATGGTGAGGAATAAGCCCTCAGCTCAATATGAAGTGTTCATCAGAAGGAGCTATATGTATTTATCTTCCCATCTGAGCTTTCTCCAAAGTAAAGATGCAGAAATGTCCCTGGCAGGCTGAAGACAGGGTAGAACTCTGCTGTGTTTTGGATGGGAGATATCTCCGGAAGGCTGGTGGGCCCAGGTGACTTTTTGCATTCTCCCGGGTTAGAAGCTGCCTATTCTCATGACCATTTGAAGAGAATAAAGTCTTGATTTTGCTTTGCTCTGCTTTACATTCATGCAACCTGCAGGGAACTGAGAAAAGGCACAAAAATAAGCCTGGAATGCTGCACTCAGATCCAACTTCTTGTCCACTTGCAATAGGTATCACAAAGGTGAGCCTAATGCTTTGCTACTGACTTCACAGGATCAGGATGTAGACCCAAGTCAGTAGGGCTAAAATAGATTGCAGCCCTATTTGCACCTTGTAAAGGAGTCCCACAGAGTCTGAGAAAGGCCTTTCTGCAGGACATGGGACTGACCAAAGGGTCCTTATAGTAAATCAAGTTACGGATTGCTCCAACTCATCCATCAGGCTTCCCTGAGTTTCATTTCTGGAATCAGTACAGCATGGTAATCTGCATTACCATTCATGTTGTGTGTTTCAGAGCATTTTGTACCTTTATCGCTCTAGTTTAGGATGCTGTAAAGCTTTGAAAATGCTTTGAGGTGGAACGTGCAAATTTCTCGGGACCTGTTTTCCTGCTGTTCTCTTATGGGGTGGATGGAACTCTGATGGCTACCCTAGCTCCTGGGATTTGTGATGGAGAAGCCTGCTTGCAGAAGCGCAGCACTTAGATGGATCCCAGTATGGCGGCTGTTCTCTTAAAGCATAGGAAAATCATTGATCAGTGTGGCATGAATAGCAAAATATCAGTCACTGCAAGAGAGCCTGAATTGTGATGGTGGAGGAGAGCACATTATCCCACAGTGTCCAACTGCAGAGATCCCTGTGCTGACTGCCAAAGCATCCAGAACAAGCTGTTGCTGGTGACCAGGGGATGGCAGACCTCGTAGTTGGCTCTGTGGGGCAAAACACATCACCTGCTGCTCAGGCAGCAGGGTTGGATGTGGGAGCAGGAGTAAAAGGTGAACTGCTGGAAATGCTGGTGCAGCTGACAGTGATATGGGGAGGGAAAGAAGGGGCAAAGCAAAGCTCTGCTCTTCCTCCTCAGCCTCATGTTGCTGGCAGTGGTTACCTTGCTTAGATCCTGCAGTGAAATTGGAGGGCTCCCCAGGAACAGGAGAATCAGAGGTGAGAATGCCCTGTTCTGCTTGGCTGTCCTTGATGATATGAGACCTTGTGTCTTCCCTGAGATACAAAATCAGTGTTCTCTCTTTCTACCTTCAAGCCTGTTTGCTGAAAAAGGTTTCACAGTAGTGCTGTGTTGAGACTAGCCCTACCTGTAGAACAAGTGAGGCTGAAGGTCTACAGCATCCTCCTTCCTGATTCTCCTGATACCATGGGCAGGATGACAAAAACTACTCTTCTAGCAGTGGGGCTGCAATCCACCATCACTCTTTCACCTCTGTTCTTGTTCAGATGCTGGTTGTCATGTTGCAAGGCACTGGCATCACTGCACAAATGGTGCAGGACTTGAGCATCTTCCTATCAGCTGGTGGTGAGAAGCCAGCAGCTTTGGGCACTCACTTACTTAGCTGATCAACCAGGTTACAGACAAACTATCAACATGAGCCCCCTAGTCCTATAGTAAATTGTGGTGATTTTGTTCCTACCAGCAGTGGGTATTAGAAGGCTTATTCAGACTGAGTTACTAGTGCCATTTCCTTCTAGCACAGAAAGAACAGGACAACAGAGTGAAGCCAACAGGTTGTGTGCAAGATCACTCCATCTGATGGGTTTCTGCCTTTTGCTGTGGGCAAGGGAGACAAGACATGCACAAGTGTCCAAGTCGCAGGGAAAACAGCCTGCTAATGATTGTGAAATGCTAGTGCTCTTCCTTCTGGAAGGCTCTGAAATGTTTCCTCTGTTAACCTGAACAGACAGTACATATAGGGCTTCGGTATAGCAGAGGGCATGGCTGATGCTGAAAAGGGCACTTAGAATAAGGATTTCTATTTAGCTGCTCTCCCTCCCCACCTCCATTGTTAAACATGTGTCTAAACACATGAATTAACACATCTGCCAACAGTCCTTTGAATAAGAATATAACTTTATTCAGTGGTGAAAGGTAACTTGAAATGTGCAAAAGGAGGGGGAATGAGGGGAGAACACATGCAGCATAATAAATAGCTGAATTTTGAAGGCTCTGGGATGGCTCCTCTTTATTCCCTCTCTTATTCACTGCTCCTAGGCAGCAGTGCCCATAGCAACACTGCCTGGTACAAGTAAGACTGCAATGATCCCTCAGGCATCCCTACCACGAGAGAGGGAACTGAATTAAGTCTCCACCAGCTCAGCAGTGCGGTCTGCTGCGCCTTCCCTCCAAACAAGGCTAAGCAATGCTTGTGCCAAGCATCCAGTTGGGAGGAGGTGAGAGATCTTTCATCCATCAGGGTAGCTGAATGAAAGCTACACCTTGCCTGGCTGTGAATGCATCAGATCTACAAACCTTTCCATTTTTTATTAGCAGCTTTCCTCATGTAACCGTGTCCCTGTGGGTTGAGGTTGAATGAAGAGAAGCTCCTGTTTTAATTTTTGCTGTCAGGAGTAACGGGTAAGTGTAGGAGGAGGAATATTAATCATACCCAGCAGGCATTCTTCAAACTTAGAAACAGCATAAGGAAGGAGCCCAAATGGTTTAAACATTGTGGGGACCATTTGTATGGGAGTCTCATGCTTGAACACGTGCAGAACACTTTTTTTTAATTTTTTTCTCCCCATTTAGTTTAAAGGGGAATTAGTTGTTCTCCCATCTTCTCTCTGCAGTAGGAACCAGTGTCGACAGCCCTGATGTGCTGATAGTATCTGTGCTCCCAGGATATGTGTGAGTACCTGTGCTTTTTAGGAGAGGGATGTAGGGAACATTGTCTCTTTAACAGGTCTGGCACATCAGCTGTCTGTTTCTTTTTTTAATTCATTCTCTTTTAGGGTGCAAAAGAAAAGCTGAAGGGTCTCATGCTTTTGTTATCCCCAGCTTTTGCAATAATATGTATATCAAACACAGCCTGCTACAGGAAAACAAAACCTTCTACCTCTTTTGAGTGGCATGAGGAACCATGCAGGGTGCCGGATGGGAAGAGAAGCTGGCCAGTGTCTGACTCTGTGGGCCCATTTAGCTGCTTGAGGAAGAGAGGATTGTTTTAATCTCATCTCACTCTTGTGCATTCAGAAGCCCCCAAACTTCAGCCTCCTCTGCCTCATAGACGTGTAGTTTTGCAAACAGCTCTCTCAGATGTTCAGTTGGCTCACCTTTGTCAAGGACGGACATGGTCTTGCACGTTTCTGATGCATCACAGGCTCTCACCTCCTTTTCTTCAGACAGAACATCAGTCCCTGCTGTGTGAGCCTAGACAAATGGTGGCATCTTCCTGTACCTATTTTCCTTCCTTTTGTATTTTTCTCTACCCCTCTCCGGACAGGAAGCCCCTGGGCAAGGGCTGTCACTGTCCTTTCATTCAATTCCTAATGCACTGAGACTCTGATCTTGACTTTGGTCTCTGGCAGGCTGTCAAAACACATCTTCCCTCTCACTGTGCTTTTCAGTGTTGGTGGGTAGAAACGAGACAGTCCCCATTTTGATGGCTATGTAGTGATACCTCCAGATAGGTTTTTGTTCTCCTTGATGTCCTGGAGACTGCCTGTATTTTCTAACAGACCTGGAAGTCTTTGCATCATCCATATAACAGATGCGGAGCCAGCTGACCTCCTCTGCTGACAGCTGATGCCCATGCTGACTTGGGACTGGCAGTCAGCAAGAACAAAGCACCATTATCCCGTGATAGCCAGGTTACAGTGGGTCTGCCTTTCGCTAATGCACAAGGCAGTAGGCCCTTCTCCCACCTTCTCTGTTCTCTGTTTTGTTAATATATCACGAAAGCCATTCTCAGATCTGCAGGAGGCTACAGGGAACATCTTTGCAGTGCTGTGTGAAATTACTATTCTCTTGTGTCTCACCTCTGCTGTAATTGGTTAAGAGCAGCTGACTGGGAACCAAATTTCCTTTCCATCATCTCCTTAAACACAGGAAAAAAGACTGTTTGGCAGACCTTATCCGGCCTTAAACATGGGCAGGAAAATATGCAGTTGTTCGCAGAGCTGAAATCCTGTAGTGAATTTTCTCAAACAAAACACAGTGGTCCTGGTGCTGAGCCAGTTTGTCTGTCTGGGCTCCCCAGAAGGGCAGATCCAGGATAGGATGCTGAAGAGCTAGGCTTTCCCAGCAAGTTGGTTTCTGCTTTTTGTCAGAGGATCATCAGAACAGATGCATTAGTGAAGCATTTTGGGTTTTGAGACAACTCTTCATTCTCCCAGCTTAATCTGTTTCCTTGCAAAATTCCCAGCCGCTTCTGGTAAGGAATCCCAAATATTACATTTGCGGGAGGCTGCAGCATTCCTTGCTTGCAGAAGTTTGAGGCCTAATTCCATATGTGCAAAATGAGCTTACTCTTCTAAATCAGTATATGTTCTTTCTCAGCAACACAGGGTTTGTATGAGCAAGGAGATATGTCCACCGAGTATGTCAGAGTCGAAAACAGCAGAGGAAGGGGAGGGAAAAACCTTTTTGAAAGTAAGGTCAGGAATGGAGGAGGCCTTGCATCAGGAACTGAAGTAATTGTGGCATTGGGAGTTCACAAAACTCTAGAAACCTGTTGTTTTGCTCTGAACCTATTTCTAAGAGGCTATTGAGTCCCTCCACTCTAAGTCTCAGCCCCCGACAAAGGCATTCAGTGTAGCAGTACAAAGAGCAGCAAGCTATAATTTGCCAACAGGGCTGCGTCCTTCAATGAAAGCTTCCTATGTGTCTATTGGAAGATTATCCTATCAAATCTCATGCTGTTCTGAAAGGTAAGCATTTAAAACATGACTAACGCTGATAGATGCTATTATTCTATTTTATTCTCCAGCTTGTGATTAATGTCTCAATTATAAATGGGGACACATTCAGAAAGACATCATCTGCCTGCTGGAATGTGGGTTCCTCTGCACGGAAAGCTAATGGTAGAAGAGTCACCATGGGGTGGCAGGTGGCTGTGTCGAGTTAGGCAGCCGTCCTGAGAGCACGTTGTTCTCCAATGCTAACCTCAAGCTCCAACTGCTGCTGAGACTAGTTTGTAGGCCTGTTGTTTTGGAGTGGGTTGGATGGCCCTTGGCACTGGAGTGCCAGAGTGCTGTGGGGATGGCAATCTACTCATGTGCCCAAAGCCCTGGAGCCAGGCTGGGAGGTGGCAGTGGGGGGGAAATGAGGGGAACTGGTACAGTTGTGTATGTTACTGGCAGAGCCAGCAGGTAAATGTGGACTCTTGCTATGAAGCTCTTCTATGGACCACGTTAAGCATGTGCAACCCTGCTGAATGCCATTACCTCCCAAAGCACCAGAGTTTCTTACAGCTGAATGCCACGAGACTCTGGGCTCTGGGTTCATGATAGTGGGGAATGAATGGGCTCCTGGCCACCTGTCCTGCCTCCCCAGCCAGGGACACAGGTTTGACTTGACTACACTGCTCTTTTTAATGCCAATCAATCAGGCACAAAAACTCCGTACATTGTACCTCCTTGTCTAGAAATTGTCCCTGATACCCTGCTATAAAGGATTCTTCTCCTTGCATATGGAAGGCAGGTTCCTCTCCTCCGTGTGAAAGACAGGGTCTGCCATCATCTACCCTCTGTCTTCCTCCTCCCATAACACTAAGCACTTGCATCTTTAGGGTTTTCATTACAAGCCAAAAGCTTTGCCTCAGGAAAGGCAAATGGTTGATCTTACTGTTGCAGTTTTTGTGGAAAGATCGCAGGTTTTGCAAGCCCCCTGGTCTGGATAGCTGAGCCTCACTGGCAGCTAGTACAGCCCATCAGGTCTGTGGACTGTAACAAATCTGCAGAGGCCACTTTGAATTACTGAGCAAATAAAATGCCTCCTCTCTAATAAAAGCCTAGATACTTGTCTGCCTGATCAGCATGCCTGGGCTATTGTGTCAGCTCTTCAGGGGATAAAAATATCAGAGCGCAAGCATGCAGCAGTCTGCAAACAAGTGGCTGAAAGTCTGCCTTTTGGAGGATGAGGGGCCAATGTAATGTAGGGAATGGGCCATATTACTTGTGCCATTTGGGAACGTTGCAATGGGACCTTCTCAGCATTGCATTTCTGTTCCCATAGAGCATTAGAAGAAAAAGGTGAGTGTGCTGAACCTCCTGTGACCACATGGCCTTGCCGTTTGGGGGGTTAGCATGGAGGAGAAGTGAGATGTAGAGGTTGGGGGTGCTTATGGGAGCTAGTGGGACCCATTCGCAGTGACTTTCAGGACTGAGGAGTTTGGTTTGCAGAGGTCTGAAACATACCTAGTTCAGTGGGGGCTGCAGGTAGTGAAATTGTTTCATTGCCTGATTCAGGACTGGCTGGGAAAAAAGATACAGCTTCTGAATTCAGGTTCTCCAGGTTGTCTGTACTGAGCCTCCAAATCATCCTGCTAAAAAGAGATCCTGAAATACATGTGTCCATGGAAATGGTCAGTTTTGGCAAAGTGGCCAATTTACATTTTTAAGAGCTGTCTTGCCCAGTTTTCTGGGTTTCTGTGGCTCATGCTCAGGCTGCATGTAACCCAGGCCAGAGAGCAGCTGCTCAGAGAGGAGTGGCACTGCCCAGCCAGAGCCTGCTGACCTTCCCTGAGGTTGGTGCAACCAGGTGGCCTTGTCCTGCTCTGCTCAGCATCACTAGTTTGGGGTCCTTATGATCCTCTGTCTGTCCTTGACATTTAACTCCACTCTCTTCTGTCTTATGCAAAAGAAAATGAGATCTTTTTTTCCAAATGGTGTTTTTCCTCTCATCTCCTGCTGTGGAGTGTTTTTCCCCCCTTTTTGGTTTGTATTTAGAACATTTATTTCCTCTCCTGTTTTTATTTTGAAAAGAGAAAGAGAGCCTGCACCCCCCTTTTGTGTCATTAAGCTGAAAAGCCAGTGATTTGACTGTGAGGCACACTTGCACCTCCCACACCTGTGCAGTTGGTGACGCACACTGCAATCAATGGAGAGGGGATGAATAAACCCAGCGTTTGCTCCTCGCCTGCTATCCCCAGAAAGAAGGAGGTGGAAGAGAGAGGGAGGGAAAACTCTGCTCCAGGCATGCAGTTTTAAGAATTGTTTTCAATATTGTTGAGGGGCATTTGCGCACATATCTCCACCACATGATAGGCCTCTTAGTCCTGTGGGGTTAGGGTTGCACTGACATGAAACTTTCAGTAATGCTGCAGGCCTGGCTTCAGTGCCCCTCACCTCACTGGGGTCTATTTGAGGCAGTGCACTTTAAAATATATTGCGTTGGGCCACATGGTCTACAGCTCTGTTCCACCTGTGCTTCTTTCTGACTCTGCCTGGACTTGTAAATGATGAGATGATCTGTTTGTGTACAACACCTAGCACATTGTGCATTGGTCCCAGTAGGGCTCCCAGTGATGCAAGTTTGAGATGGTGAGTTTAAAAACTTACCTTTCTGCCATAGTGATTTGTGTTGTGGTCAATCAACAGCATATCCCAGGCAAGGGAATTCCTCCTTTCCCTGCTGGGGTGTGAGTACCCAGGGGTCCTTGAGGAATGGGAATATAGGGTCCTGCTTGCAAAATGGGAGCGTGTCCATGATGGTGGGGGGTGAAAGTGATGGCAAGTTGCCCAGGACGACATGAGGTGGCAAAGGCTGAACTGCAAGATTTCTGCATCTCCTGTCGCCATGAAAATAACCCCCAAAACAAAGCTGCAAACCTGCTGCTGAGTACCTGGGATGTCCCACAGTGAGCAGATTGCTTGAAATGGCTGAGCTGAAGTCAGAGTCTGTGGCTCTGAGGACTTGCTACAGCATGGAAATCATCAGGTCCTCCTCTTCCTTGGAGAGTGTGTTCTAGCAGCAGGGAATCTCCTTTCCTAGTAGGGTGGTTAGCTGAGACTCTGAAAATATTGATGCTGTCACTTGATTTCTTCTTTCAGCACAGGTCTTGCCTTTCTCCATGTGCAGCATTTCCCTGTGTGACAGTGAGCTGTCCCCAAGTGTGGTGTGGTGCTGGGAGCTGATGTGCTACCAGGAGAGTTAGGAGTAACAGTCTGTAGTGGGGTGAGAGGACATGGGGTCTTTTGCTTCTGCTCCCATCTGTATACTTCATGTTTCAGTGAGATAGCGCTTCCCTTTAAAGGACATCAGCCCTTTTTTGCAACCTATGTCGTGTCACATCTTTAGTCTACCTTGGAAAGCTCTACCTGTAACATGGATCCTAGCAGCTTCTCACTTGACACTGAATGTTTTGCTTATGTGTCTCCTTCCCTTTCTGGCAGGGAGGTGAGGGAGTAGGTTGCAGCAAAACAGAAGGAATGACAGGATAGCAAAGGGATAGTCCTGCAGGATGTGGGCACTAGGAAACTTCTGGCCACCCTTGCAGTGTCAAGCAGGAATGATTTCCAGGGAGCACCCCTCTAGCAGATCTATGCCTTTGCCTTAGCCAGGAAGAGGAAATGGTGTTTCAGAGGCTGGAATAGCTCATACATGCAGCTAGCGCCAGCCTTCAGAGCTGCCACATTAAGGATGCAGCTTGAATGTAGCTGTACTATGTCTGCATGCACATCACTCATGGGCAAGTGTGTTAGGCCCCATATTTCATGCCTCAGACTATTTTTAATAATTGATATTAACGCTTCACAATAGAGGAAATGGACAGCAGGCCATCATTTACACACCACATCAGTAATAATGGAGCAATGCCAAAACACATCAATAACAAGCTTGTTTGTCCTCTTCTCATATTCACAGTGATCCAGTCCCAGGGAGGTAGAGCATTGGCACACGAGCAGACTAAGCTGCCATTAGAGAAAGTGATCTGCAGAACAAAAGGTGAGGGGGAGTAGTCTAGCACAAGACTACCCTTCAAAGATGTTTCCAGTTATACAAAGCCCTATGTACTATGCAAAAGCTACGTGTGCTATTTTCCTCAAGAAGCCTTTCTTTTTCTGCTTAATACTGCATCCCCTGGTGCTTTCTGGAAACTCACTTGAGCAAATGCCTTCTGACCTGTACCGTAACAGTCCGATTTACTACAGTCCCAATTAGGGCTCTTTTCCCCAGGCCCCCTTTGGTCCTGGAGTCATCCTACCAACAAGCACAGCAGGTGCTGAAATGACTGTGCTAACTGTGCCTCTGTGGGCTCCCATGTAGTGCAGGCTTGGCATGTGGGCAAAGCTCGCTTGGCATCTGCCTGCAGAAGACCACATTGGCTATGGGTGTATTTACAATAATGTCTTCTGTCAGATCAGGAGTGTTCTTCTGAAGAAAATCTCCTGATCATCCTCACTTACCAGGCTTTGGTTCACAGACCAGTCTTGGAACACATGAATCAGTCTCGGAGCACATGAACAGTCTCGGAGCACATCCATTTCTTATGGACAAAACTAAACTAGAACATGCACTGCAGGAGCACACATAATGCATGACCACCTTTAATGGACATTCAGGTCCCAAGATCTGACTAGAACTAGTCCAAAGTTTCTGAACTACTCTAGTTCTAGCTTTGGCCTCAATCAAACATGCTGGCAGTGTACCTGGCATTGGTTTTCTTCTGCAGTTTATGTATATAAAATGTCTTCAGATTTGCCTAAACTATGCTGCAGATACCTTTTCCAGAATTCTCAGTACTGAAAGCATGATATTCACTTCAGCTGTGTTGTTTTGGTCCTTTCACATCAGTCACTCTGTGTCTTGAACTTCATTACTTGTACTGCATCACTGACTGCCATTTAACTTGTTCCCCTGGATAATTCTCCTATTCTTGCTGTTTGGAGGCATACCTCTAAAATTAGACCTCTTGTCCGGAGCTTTCTCCATTTGCAGAAATCCTGCCCCAAAAGCCATCATCTCCAAAGGAGCTGTTAAAGATTCGGAGTTAAATGTGGGTATTTCAGCTTTGTACCTTTTTAATTCCTTTTCTAACTCAGCATCAGGTAAAACTCAATATCCTTGCAGTCTTATTCTGTCCTGGCTACCACTACAGTTGTTCGCCTGTAGTTGGCTGCATCAGGTGTAATCCTAGAAATAGCATCCCTTCCCATTCTGTTCCCTTTGCAGGACCTAGCAAGTATTGTGTTTCTTTTCCATATCTCCATTGTTCGTGGCTGGTTTGTACACATGTTGTACTCAGATTCTTCTGTACTAGAACCTTTTATAGAAATCATTGGTCCTGGGAGGGTCAGGCTCTGTGTGCTGATTCTTATTTGCTTGAGAAGAAAGTTTCTGAAGAATGCAGAGATGGCAGGAAGCCAGTCTGTGGACCTGGCTACTCTTCTAGCTGATCTGTGTTATTAAGCGCTCTTTCTTGCTGTTTGCTCCCTAGAGTGACTGCTGTCAGCAAGGTGATAGCATGAGACTTCTAAAATGTTTGCTTATAGAGTAGATGCTACTGCAGATGCTGCTGGATTTCTGGCACCATCTCTAAGTTGTCCTGAAACATTTGCTCCTTTCTCCAGTGTCCATGAAATTTCCATCCCAGGAAAGACAGTTCCCAACAGCTTGCTGTGAGCTGAACTTAAGCGGAGAACATGCTCTTTCACGCAAAGTGTCTTCTTGCTACTAGTTTTTCTTGCCTCAGACTGCCTTACCCCTTATTCCCAATGATTTGTGTTTTTGCAGGAGTTGGAACTAGCTTGTTCATGAAGGGAAGAGTACGTTGGAGATCCATCCATAACCGGGCCTTCTCCTGGCACCTGCCAAAACAGCCTTTTTTGTGTCACTTGCTCCTTACAACTCATAACAAACATGAGAAAATCTCCAGGCAACTGGCTAATTCTGATGGCAAAAAAACCCTCTTGCGTTGAAGTTGAAATTTTTCATTGGCTCAATTTGGTTTCAAGGAAGTTGTAGGGGGATCCAAATGGATTTCCGTTGGATACCTACCTATTTTCTTGCTGTTTTTCTTCTTCTAGCTGCCTGCTGGGGAGAAGATAGGACTGCCCTGGGACCCATTTCCAAAGTCCTCTGCTGGGCAAGGCACTTCTCCTCCTAGACTTGACTGGCAGAGTGGTTCTGGAGCTTGGCTGCATCCTCTTTCACAGAGAAGTTTATAAAAAGAAAGCCCAAACCTCAAACCAACCAAAAAAACCCCTTGCAACTAAATTCAGTTTCTGACTCCCCTTCAAAATGGTAGTACTTTTCTTTCCATGTAGCTCTAACAATGATCTTCTTTGCTGCCTGTTACATTAAACTGTTCTACTCTGATGTCTTCTTGAGTCCTTGCAGATTTTAAGTAGCTTGATATGTATTTTAAGGCTCTCTCTGCCATTCCATTGCCAAGGATATTTTTAAATAGCTATTATTTTGGTCGGACATATGAAAAGCCAAGTTATTTCTATTGCTGGCTGTATAAATACTGTTCCTGAGGCTGTGCTGAAATGGCTGATGCCAGGATGTAGACAACGGTGTTTTTGGCACTGTTAGGAGGTGAAATTGTTCTTGGCAGGAGTAGCCCAGCTGTTTATTTCATCTCTGCTCACAGCGAGGGGTGACGGGGGGAGGGAGGGATTAACAATTGCTACATGAGAGAGAACAAAAGGAGAAAAATTAAGTTTGAGTGTTCTGGAAGAATTATAAACAGCGAAAAAAACATTGCCACTGCCTTTTCAATATATGGTTTAGCTTACACTTAGCTTTGTCCTTTCTGAGGACTTGAACCTACCTATACTTTGAACGAGTGCAAAATTACTTGCTATTTGTGAAGCAGCCTGCTTTCCTTGCTGTGGAACAGTGTGAATGTTTAAGGAGGTTATTTGAACTGTTAAAGACTACCCAGACAGTCAGAAGAAGAGAATTTAAATTAGCCTCATAGCAACTTGCCCTCAGATACGACAGTTTTACTGGGGATGCTGCAAGAAAGGTATGATTACAGTTCATATAGCAAGTTGAGAAGTGACAGTGAGAAACTGTGAGCACAATAAAGGCAGAAGTAGTATGTGATCTGGATGGTCATAAAGATACAGTTCATACTGTCTGTTTATAAAAAACACCATTATCTGTTGCATGGTACTCTGGCTTGCGGTAATTTGAATAATCGAATGAATTGACCTTGTTTTAAACTAGCATAGCTGTCTAACTATGAAAGATGTTCTAGGTTACATCCTGAAAGGTCAGCATCATTGATGGAAGCTTTAATTTTCCTGATTTCTTCATATCAACTTTCTGGATGTATTACATTTTCAAGTAACTTCAGATAACAATGGTTTATGAAGCGTTCTGCTGTCAGTAAAATATCAACACAGTCAATTTTCAGCAGGTATCTGGTAATAATAAAAGACTCAAATACTAGCAGCTTCAAGAATCTGTGGGAGAAGATTTACTGCTGCTTTGGCAATCTAGAAATAGCAAATACTAATATGGCAGTGCCTTAAAACTCAGGGTGCCAAAGGGGGCCAACCTTTCACTTGACCCGGAGAGCCTTCCACTAAGTTGCAAAGGTGCGTGTTTAGGAGTAGCTTCCTTTCAAACCCTTCTGTCTGATTTATGGTTGTGCAATTATAAGCTGGGTCTACATTAGCATGTAGTACGTCCCAACAGGAGCAGATCTGTAGAGCAAAACAGCTGGTACAGAGGCCCTAGCATCTACATTGTTATGTTTCAGGCCTTTTTGCTTCCAGCTAGTTCTAGGCTGGCTTTGTGAACTGAATGCCCATTAGTGGCTGGCACAAGCAGTGTGCCCCCCTCTGGTGCATCTTCTGGTTTAGCTTCATCGAAATGATTTGTTCGGTCCAACTTATGCATTCCACATTTAAATGCAAGCATGATAAGCAGAGGATGGCAAGGCTTTGAAAGTGCCTTCCTGATCCAAATTGAAATGCTAATGTAGACACACCACTGTCCTGGTCTTTAATGCTTCCCCAAGAATAAGGGACCCTTACTCTGTCAAGGTTGAGAGGTTATGACTTTGTGCAATGGTTTGTTGGGGGAGGGCAGGGAAGAATGAGAAAACAGCATAGACCTGACCAAATAGCAATGGTAGTTACCAAGCTCTGGACACCTCTGTCCAGATCAGTATAGCCATCTCCTCTCCCTAACCTTCCCATCGCTCATCCCAGCCTCCAGTCAAACTACTATCCCCAGGTTCGTCTTTCTGGCTTCCTATGCCAATCAGGTTAGACTCCTGTGGGTTTCTCCAAACTTCTAGCTCACTGAATTGAAATGTTTTGCTTTCCTAAAATACTTCCCATGCTCTCTGGGAGTGCTGCTTAGAGAAATTCTATTTAAGTCATTCAGCTGCTAACCATGTATTTTTGAGTAAAGCTGTTTGGGCAAAATTTAGGGATCGTTATGGATCTTATCTCATGCAGACCATGCACATACCGAATTTAAATGGTACCCACAGTGTTTTCAGGCATTCCAAGCTTGATCCTTTCAGGGGACTAAGTCAGGAATTTTTGTATAAGTGGTGGCATGTAAAACTAGTAGGAAGTGAAGACCATGTAAGAGTTAACTAGCAATGGCACTGATCTTCAAGATCACAAGTGCTTCCTGCCAGAGTCCCTGAAAAGAAATAGTAAGGGTTAGTGGTTACCGGCTTAACAGCTCAGCTGAGCTGTGAGGACAACATTCTCTTGATTTATCTCACTTTTGTCCTTATCCACTGCCAAAACAAGGCTGACTGCACAGGGGAGTCCTGTGAACAAGCTTCTTGTGTAGGTTGCCTGAGGAAGGAGTTAAACAGACAACAGCTTTCTCCTGTAATTAACTTGCAAAGGAAAGGCTATTTTTCAGTAGTGCCAGTTGGGACCAGTGAAGAAGACTGGTTTCCTACTGAAAGCACAGTACTGTCAAGGAATAACTGATCACAAGAAAATCCATCTGAAAAAGCTGGAAATTAACTGGTAGGGCAGTGAAGATGCTGTTCTGCACCTTGCAGCTTCTAAAGAGGCTTCTTTGCCTCACATCACAAAACCTGGTTCCTGTAACAAATGCAGTTCCTGCAGCTGTTGTGGATAGGTGGATTGTCTTGCAGACACAGGACCAGAATTAGATTAGACCCTGCCTGCAAACGTCACACAGGTGGGGTCAGCACACTCACCATGTGCTGCAGGATAAAGAGAGCTTTTGGTGGGGCAAGGCTATAAGCATGGTCCCAGACAGGGTCTTCTGATCCATAGGTTGTTACCATTTGAAGCAGGTCTCTCTGCTCCAGAGTAGTGTTCAGGGGATGGTTTCAGTAATAGTTTTTATTCTTTTGTCTCCAAAATCTGCATTTCATCCAACACTTACTGCTCCTTTTTCTTTGTCTCAGTCACTAACAAGATGTTTCTTTCCCTGCAAATTTTCAACCCATTCCCCGAGATTGTTTTACAGTTCTTAACTTTTGCTTTAGTAGATCCTGTTTCGCCAGCTGTGTCGATTAGCCAGGTAGTGTGTCTCCATTTCTGTCATGGATCAAGTGCCTGCATTTCAGAGCTAAGAGATTCAGGACTGAAACCTCCTCCTTCAAAACAAAGATTACCTTTTACCTCTGACATGATGCTTTGAAGCCAGCCTTTACCAAGACATGTATCATTCATCTCTCGCATAGTTTTGTGTGTGACCACAAACACCATTGCAGCCACTACTTGAGGTGATACCTCCTGTTCAGGCTAGTACCTTGGGCTCCTTTCTCCATGCTATCTTGTTGGAGAAGGAAAGGAGCTGTTCTCCAAAGGGTGGACTGTCTTATTTTTGTTATGTCTTGGATCCTGTTTTTCACACAGTAGCGTCTCACGTATGGGTAGGGATCACAGTGTCCCCTGATAACAGCAGTCACAGTCCATCAGACAGAGGAAGATGTTGAGTTATAGTTTTGGTTCTAGTGTAATGGTACCAACTTTCCATTGTGGGGAAATATATTCATACGATGCTTAACAAGAACTTCTTGTTAGCAATAACTCAGGTGAGTGTAAACAAATCTACATAATGCTCCAATACACAAGTCAGCTGTTTAAACATAGAACCTAAGGCATAGTAGTAGATCACCAAAATATAAAACAGATATTATCGTAATACCATCTAATAGCTTCTCACAGAATTAAAATGATCTTTTTGGACATTCGGCTATCTTCAACTCTTCATAGAAGTATTCCCCTAACTGAAATAAATTCAAGTGTCTGATAGCTACAGTCAAATGAAGCAATTAAATTGCCTAGTAATACATGAAAAGAAAATAGTATAGTCACTTTGGGAACCTTATACTGAAAAGCTACAGGTAGAAAATTTGATTTTGCTCAGAAAGCAGGTGTTGTTGTAATCCTCAAAGAGAGTATAGATTCTTTAACAACAGCTTTCCTGGAGGTCCCCTTCAGACCCAAATTTTTAGAGAAACATCTTTTTTGGACTTACAGACTTGTCTGACGGTGGCTGGGGAGAACTCTGCTGCACAACTAAGTTCTTTCAATTACTCTTGCAGTTAACACACAAACACTTTTTAGTCTAGAAACTGAATACTACTATGCTCAGACAGTGGCTCCCTTCACCTTCTTTCTGCTAAATTCAAGAGACCTGTTTTGCTAGAAATCTTTCATCCTGCTCTTCCAATATAGGCATTATGGACTGATCAGATCATTTCTCCAGCCTACCTAAGAAGAGATGAGTTTTTTCAGTCTTCAACTTTAGGGCAGGTTTTTCAGGCTTCAGCTAAGTCCTGTGGCTCTTTCCTGACCAGCTGCTTTCCAGATCTGCATCCTGCACTATTCTAGCCATGGTCTTGCCAAAGTGCTTTGCTGATTTTCTGCCATGTATTTATCCAAGTACTGAAGTGATCTTTCCTTCTCTCTTCCTGCAAGTTCCTGTTCAGCTGGTTATTTGCCAGGGACTCTTCTTTCAGTCCCTGATGAATGTAGTTCCTTGACCTCAAAATGCAACGTATGCGCTCGTTCCCACATGCAGCAACTTGCATTTGGTTGTATTGAAAAATACACATTGTTCTGTGTAGCCCAGCTTCTCATGCTTTCCAGATTGCTCTGCATCATTTCTGTCTGTCAGGCTTCTTACATCGCACACAATCAATATGACATCTGAGCCTTGCTTGCTGGGGAATGGAAATAATAGTAAATATTTAGTAGTCTGTGCAAAATGAGTTGGCGGTCTCAATTCAGCTGCTTTTAGGCAGGTATCTGCACATATTCCTTAAGACCACTCTTACATTTGGCACCTGTTATTGTGCTCCCTGGCAGGCCCAGCAGCAGGATTCAGGACTCTATCCTCCATCCGCAAAAACCCATGGCAAGGCTCCCAGCAATTGCAACAACATGACATCTGTCCCTTAGAGAAACCCATACCCTGATGGGCTCTCTCTCCCTCTGGGCAGGGCAAAGCTGACAGTGCAGTACTAAAGCAGGATCAGGTCGCTTGGGACTCTTGCTGCCCATTTGCTGGCTATGTTGGGAATTACGCTGAGGACCTGAAGCACCATCAGATAGCTCAGTGATTAACTTTGGGACTGCATCTAAATGTATTTTGTAGATTCCCTTGAGGTCTGTTCCAATATCTGTTAACATAAACAGGATGCTTTTGACTTCAGTGAGCACTGAATATGTTTCAATACATGTGTATTTTATTCCAGGTTTGTTTCCACAAGAACAAAGTAATGATAATGAAGTCAAGAGTGTGTTCAGTGTAGTTAGGTACATTTTCTGTAAATAAATGCAGCGTCCTCTTCCTCGGACAAGTTTTGCAGAACTTGATCCTGCTTTTCCGTGCAGCCCCATACCCCAAGAAATACTACCTTTTCTTTCTCTGTGTTGTGCTCTCAGCAACACCTCCAGCCTTCTGCCCTCCAGGCATGCTTAAGGACCCACTTCCACCTAAACCAGCACCCTGTATCTTCTAATCGGGGCAATTAAACCAAGCAGGTTCATCCACCAGCCTCAACAGTGCCTGCAATGCCTGGAAAAAAAATGTACAGAAGACTGTGAACTTGATTTCTCTCCTGCTTCAAAAGTACTTTGACTTTCTAAAGATCTTTCTAATAAAATCTACTGTCTGCACAGTAATATTGTTCTAATAAGGCTTGTGGAGATTCACAGTATCTCTGCTATGCAGCAGAGCAGCAACAAATCAAACCACTACGGAAAAAAGCAAATGAGCTGAAAAGCAAAGCAGAGATTTTATTCCTTGAAAAGGAAGGTGAAAAAGAGCTTCAATGAATCCGACAGAAGACTCTACTGCTGCTGCAATGGAAGATACTTTACCACTCCGGTGGTGGGCAGCAGTGAGATGAGAGTTATGCTATTCTGTTTCTGCAAAAGCAGAAGTGCATACATACTGGAATATCCTACTTAATTCTGGATTGTCAACCTGAGCTAACATTAGCTTCTCTTGATACCTTCTGTTTCCTGTCCTATTACTTGCTTTTTATTACTTTTAATCTGTGCAAGGACCTTCCCTCTTATCCCATGGCATCTTAGAGTGCTTGATGCAGGAGAATACTGGAAACCTTTGGGAAATCCAAGTAGATTATGGCAACTGTGTATCCCTTATCCATATGCTTGCTGACTCCTTCACAGAACTGTAATAGTTTGGTAAGACAGGACTTTGCCTTACAGAAAGCATGCTGACTCTCCATGAATATATCCTTGTTCATCCATATGTCTTCCTTTTTTAAATTTAAGATTAAATTACAGTTTCTGCTAGCTTGCCTCATACAGATATCAGGCTTAATAGTTTGCAGTTCCTTGGATCTCCAGATTTAAAAAGGGGGTCACATAAGCCATATCCAGGCCTTTGGTACTAAGGCAGTTTTGAATGACAGGTTACAAGCTTGGCTGGTGGTTCAGTTATTTCCTCTTTGACTTCCCCTAGAAGGCATAAATTACTTTGCTGATCAGAAGTCATTGAGTCTCACGACTTGATTATTGTTTGTTTTATCTGTCTAACATCTACTCCAGACACTTCACAAGAAGGTTGTTGTAGGAAAAATTCCTTTTGCTCCAAATATTCTTTTTTCCTATCTCAGTAGCATACTTTAGAAGTTACTTCCATGCCTGAATCCTATTGACTTCAGTGTTTTTTGGAAACTATATTTAGATGAACTGTTTTGAAAGCATTGGTTCAATTAGGAACGCATGCAAGACATTCTCTCCAGGACTTTTTCAATGTTTTCCTTCTGTACCAATTATGTCTGGATCCAAAGTTAATCTGTGAAGCACAAGAACAGCTGTACTAAAACAGGCCAAAGGCTCAGCTAGCTTTGCATGCTGTCTCTGATGTTGGCTGGTAGCGGACGCTTAAAAGAAGGAGTATAAAAGCAGGAGTTATACTGACTCCAGTAAAGCCTCTCCTTAGTTTTTGGTCTCCACAGCCAGCTATGGTAGTGAGGTCCACAATGTACAGGAAAAAGTACTTCCCTTTGGTTTTAAATCTACTGCCTGATAAGAATGTGCATCAAACAATGCTCCTGTAGTGTTAGAAGGAGAACAATACATTTGCTGTCATGATGCATCTCCTGATTTGATGAAGAATCTCACGGAGATCCAGAAGTCACCTCTTTTTTCAGGCAGAGGGGTAACTGGCTAGACTAAACCTTTAACTTATGGGGAGGGATTTCTCAAGCTCTTTTGTAGCAGTTCTTTACAGTCTGCTCATCTCTTTGCTCGCTGTTAGGGAATGACCTGATATTTTTGTTGGCTTGGAGAATCTCTTTCCTGAATGGTAGTACCTAATGGAGAGACAATCATTGTGAAGTCCGTTTTTTTGTTTGTTTGTTTCCTCTCAGTGTATGTTGCTTTTTATGCACCAGCACCTGATATTTTGTTTTATTACTATGTCCTTCAGTCTTTCTGCAGCTCTTTATAGATAGCACTCACTTCTGCTACTTTTACATTATTTTTGCTTAAATAATTTTTTTTCTTTATCCTCAACAAATTGCTACCATATCCCTTTTCCAAAGCATTTAGGCTCTGTGAACAACCCATGTCCCAGCACAAATTGCTATGGAATTCTACTGGGATTCCCTTCACTGTGAAAAATAACCATTTATTCCTACTTGTCACTTCCTATTTTCTAACCAATTTTTAATTCACATGAGAACCTTTCTTCTAATCCCAGGAGAGATTAGTTTCCTAGGAACCCCTGGTGAGGGAGCTTTTGAGAAATCTGAGCACACTGTATCAGCTGAACTGCCCATGCTTACATATGCATTGACACCCACAAAGAATTCCACAGGAGGCATGATTTCATCTACAAAAAAGCATGTTTTTTCATCCTACTTCTCTAATTATCCACTTCTTTCTTGTAGCCTCTCCTGCTTTGCTCAGAGTTGAAGTTAGACTCACTGATAAGTAGCTCACTGAATTCCCCCTTGGAGCTCTTTTTTTTTTTTTTTAAACTGGCTACTTCCCTTCTTCAGAAGCTGAGCGCCCTAGAGCTGATGGAGTTGATGGCTTCTTATTCCTGGGTTATCCCTCATCTGTAACAGTACACACTGGTGATGAGAAAAGGCAACATCTGGTTGTGAATCTATGCTTCCTACAACACAGGGAGAATATTTGATGTCCCACAAACACTTAGGGCATCATCTGTGGTTTATATGAGCCATGTAAAACAAGTGCTTGGGACACATCACAGTCTTTGTCTTCCTTCTGTTATTTTGGAATGAAGTACTAAGGATTAGCACCATGCCCATAGCCACTCAGGGTGCCTGATACTGCCAAATCATTTTCGATTTCTAGGGCTACCAACTGGTTTGCTGGAACAGGTAAGACAGACTTGCAGTGTTAGTCCTTCACTTATCCAGAAATGCAATCAAACTTACTCCACTGTAATCAAGCATGTCTTTGCATACAGATGTGGCCTCAGAAGCTAATGTGCTGGAGAAAGATGTTGTCTCCAAGTTCTTCTGGATCCTGTAACTCAGGTGCTTGTTCCTTTCACTTTAGTAATTGATTTACATCAATGATGTGCTTTGTGGCCTTATTTTGCAAAGAAAAAGGGTGAAAAAGATACTGGCTTTGTTTAAAGGTGATCAGTTTTTTCTGACCCAGTTTAGGGGAGTCTGTTAAGATCGACGAGCCAGCTCAGTTCCAGAGAAGCTAAGTTCTCCCTGAGTCTGCAAAGGGCAGGCTGGCAGGCATTTTTGCTAGCAATATATACAGTATCACTTTGAAGTCACATGTTTTTGTGTTTTTCTGCCCCCTCTTTCTCCCTATTGTCACTTTTTTTCCCATGGAGGATGCTCATGTTTTCAGGAGAGATACCACCAAGAGCTGGCCCAGCATGGAGCTTCTGCATCCTGAACCGCTCTGTTAGTTTTCCCAGGACTGGATTCAATTGACAAGAGGCTCTGTAGCCAAACCCCTTGGACTGCACATGTGTTTATTTAAATGTCAGTGGCCCACACAAGCTGAATACCTATTAGCTAGAGCATGCATAAAATCCAAAGCACAGCTACAGTTCATATCTATTGTTCAAAGTACAGATCCCTTTATTGTTGTCATTTCAGTACCCTTGTATTTATGGTATTATTCAGTCAGCTCTGAAAACTTAACTAGCACTTTGCAGTGTTTCTTTTCTGCGAGGGTATAATATCCATCTGTAATAAATATGTAGGTAAGGAATTTAAAAAACAAAACAAAACAGCAACAACATATTGCATGTGAAAACTTCAGTAAGCAAATAAAACGTTCCTTGCTAGAGTTGAGGAAAAAAAACAGCAAGCTTATATCATCTGAAGTCAGTTAATGAGCACTAGATGTATACTCCACTCTATTTTTTAACTCTGTCTTTTGTCATTCTCCAGGATTACTGTACATCACACTTTTCAAAGAACACAGGACCCATGTAGGCCTGGAAATAAATTGATAATGGGTGTCGCAAGGTTTTTCAGTAAGGGCTGCTGGGAGCTGAGGACTTCAAGAAATCAAGGCTACTTGTGAGTGCTACTTGTCTGGTATTTGGACTTTCTGTGCATGAATGACTCTAGAAATGCCACTATCTGTAGAGCTGTGTTAGCAAACCCTCTCAGCAGTGATATGACAGAATTGTTTTTGCCAGCATAGCTTGTAGTGGTCCTGGGAAAGAAGTGAGCAATTGTTGTGAATGGGTGTGTTTTTGGTATAATCATCCCCCCAAAATTCTAAGAGTTAGACCAAGCTTAGACAAATGAGGATGTTGTATCTTTTCTGAAGGCAGGAGGAAAGCAGAGAGAAAATGTCTTTTGCATTTGGTAGCCTAGAAACCTGCCCTATTTCAATGCTAACAGTTGGCTTGGTGAGGTAACATCCATTAAAAGATGATACTTTTTGCTCAAAGTAAAGCTATTTCAAGTTGATTTTAAATTCCATTGGCAACATTCACCTGTGCTCATTCTTAGCTTGGAGTAATGATAATGCTTACATTTGACTTGATAGAAAAACAGTTTAATTAGAGGAAAAAAGTAAGAACTTTATATTTGGCTGGTGTCGTTCTGCTGACGTGAATGTGAGTTACTCCAGGAGGGATTTTGGGCTCCGGTCCAGAAAAGCAAAAATGCTTCTTTAAAACAACTCTAAGGCTGCTATTCTATAATAGTGAGCTATCCTGCTAGCTCATTAAAATCTATAGATGACGGAATATATCAGGACCTGGGTAATGGAGTAGGGATCATTTTTGCTTGAGGTTGGTTTGAATCCTGTCCAGATTAGCAGTGACTGAAAGCTGCAAACCTCCAGGGGTTATTCAGTGACCAATACGAAATAAGTTGGTGGTCTCATTCCAGTTCCTAGTGGTCAGGTGTGTACATCACAGAAACCACCACTTCACTTGGCATCCTTGCTGAAAGCCTGAACAGACAGACCAGCAATTGAGCAAGCAGAGAAGGGCACTGAACTGTCCTACACTTTTAGGATTAAGCCTTCCAGGTTGCTGTTGAGAAGGGCTGGCAAGACAGTTTGAGGGAGCCTGCATTGCCCTCTATAGGGCTGCTGCTCATACGAGAGGAAATTGAATACCAAAGTCTGTCAGCTTTGCATCTTTCATGAGCAATGCATTCACTATTTTAAAATTTAATTTTGATGGGTAGGTTACTTGCCTTGTAGAAACATGTATGGTACATAAGCTTTAAGTACATATTCTGCCAAAGCTGTGCAGCTGCACCTTGCACACTGTACAGTAGCAAATTAAAGGCTAAAAATGCTCATGCTTTTAAAGTAGTTTTCAGCTCTAGCTGTATGATTTCTGAGGAGATACCTGAGATCAGATTTTTGGACTGCAACTTCAGAGAGTATTTGGTTGGCAGTCAGGCCCTTAATGTTTTGAACAGAGCTGACAGTAGTTGAGGCACCCAAAACTCATGGATGCTCCTGGAAAATTCAGCTTTGAAATGTGTAAGAGATCTTCAGACATCTTCTTTCAAGGTGACACAGCAATTCACCTTCCAAAATCCACAGTCCTGCGGCAAGAACTATATGGCCATGCATGGGAGAAACAAGGGTTTGCAGTGACACAGTCACCTCTGAAATTGGTACGAGTTAGTGGATGCAAACCAGCACAAGCAGATGTGCCCAGGCCTATGCATGCAGCAGAAAGGAGTGCTGAAGTATATTCATATGCTTGCGTAGGACACAGCTCCATCTTCTAATTTGGTAACTGTGATTTCTTCACTTATGTGTCCTTGAAAATTCTTCTTTTGCCTTTGTCATGTTAAAGATATCCATTTCACTTTTGGCTGACTGTAGAGCACCAGTAGCTAGGCCAAAACTCAATGTAAATCTGTGACAGTCCATATCAGGAAGAGAATAATGATTATACCTAGGAGTTTTATCAGCCACAGCTGTTACACTGTTTGCTGTAAAAACTGTTCCTTGAAGTATATGACCAAAATAAACACCCTAGCATCTGTAGTATTATGGACAAGTAATCTCTGCTGAAATGGTGGTCTGGGTTTACCAAAGTCAAGGTGTCAAAAAGTTTTCTTGTGCTTTGGTGCTGGAGATAAGTGGTTAGGGTTAGCAGAGTTCAGAAGAAAGTATAAAACTAAATAACCCAGTGGAACCTGGAAATGAAAAGTTAATGCTACACAATGCCTAACACCTATCACTGGCCCAAATTATAGCCATCCGAAAAGGAGTATATGGCAGAATAAAGCTCTTCACAGAGCTTCCCCCACCCTTGGGGGTTCCTCCTGTGCTTGGAAGAAGCCATAGGGCCTGATCCCAAGCCAGGAAATGCCTTATAAGTCCCTGGAAGTTGTTGAGAGCCCTGTCTTGATATCTTTCCACCCCTTGCATTCTAATATAACCATTTGTTGCCTCCCGTTTCCTACACATAATGCATGAATGAAATCAAATGGGGCCTGCCACTGCTCCATGACTTTGACAAATGAAACCAGGGCCTTTTCAGTGATGGCCAGTGTTTATGCATCACTTTCCAAGCCATAACAAGGACTCTCCAGTGGCCTTAGGCTCCTCCATTTTGAATTACATGACCCGCTGAGTGGCAAGCCTAGCCTTTACATACTTCACATGAAACTATTATGACACCAACCACTGTGATGTTAACATTAGAGTTTATTTTGCAGTTTGAGATACACATATAGGAAGATTCTGGCCAGTTAAAGAATTCCTTCAAAGTTAAAATCATGGAAGGTAACTTAAAGAAAACAGTAAGATATTCAAATACTTTGACAGCTCAGTTCTTTTCAAGACAGTTAGACTAATATGCATTATCCAGCACTCAGCCTATTCTCCACTGCCATATTCTAGTAACTCTCATGCCTACTTGCCTTATCTAGTGTAAGTTGCAAACCAAACACTTGTGAACTACTGGGCCAATTATGAGCAAAAGAAAAGTGCTAATGCCTTACCTCTTGTCCTTGCTTATATAGAAGCATAGCCCAATTTTGGTCCATTACACTTCCTATCATATGATCACAGCATCTTGCATCTTACTCCGTGTATATAAGCCAGAATACATCCTGTCACTTGTCCCAGTACAAGACAGAAGGCTCTGTTTATCATGCTCATGTTTTCTAGACAGTACAGTAACTTTACCCATAATCATCCAGACTAGCCTGGTAATGTGTGATGTTTGAAAAGTTTCCCTCAGTGTTCATAACTGAGTCTTTAATATGCAGCTGGTAACCTGCTAAGGATACAGGAAACTCCTGATAGGGGTGAATCAAGATCTGTGTGTCTTGTCCCTTTGGATGCTAGTATATCTCAGTATGAGCAACCCAAACCAATTCTACTGGAAAGACAGAGAAGCACCACATTGCAACATCATCTCTAGAGGTACCTATTGTAAACTTTTCGTTCTCCAAAAGGAAGAATATACAGTACTTTCTATGCAATGTAGATAATATTGATCTGCATCTTGACAACGTACAATCCATTTCTGGACTGGTCTCCATTGCCTTGTAGATTTTTGAAACAACTCTTACTTTCCACACTATCCCATTCAGTGCTTGCCTTGAAGCTATTGCCTAACCATTGGGTTTCTGCTATTTGCTCTTTTTCAGAATGTGAAGTCTTACTTCCCTCTTCATTTTTGTGGAAGAAAGCTAGAGGAACCTTCCATTCTTCTACAGGCCTGATCTTGCCTAGTGATCCTAAAAGAGAGGAGTAACTCCCTTTTGTGCCCATGAGACACATATATAGACATTTGTAGGGCTGTGGAGATTTTGACTCATCTGACCTCTTAGCATAATACAGTCTAAGTTTTATTTTTAACATTAATGGTTGAATGTTCAGTTCTTAGCTTTCTATTAAACTACATATTTGCAGATGAGAGTCCTAGATTCAAAAGTGGCACCAAATTATTTAATAGTCCCAAACAGGGTCTGAATATAACTCTTCAGACTTTTTAGGCATTTCTTTCATTATTTTGATACCATTTTCCAGAAGCCCATTTCGCTGTCACTATTCTGGACACTTCTACTTCTGATGGCATGTAATGATCTAATGTGATGCTTTTTAAGAAGTCAGAGAACTAGATACAGTGGGTCAGGTACAAGCGTTAACAAAAAATCTTAAAAGGGAGATCAGAATCTGAGTGTTTTGCCTCTTTAGATGCCTGTGTGTCTCTGTGCAAAGGAACTGAACCAGTGCTGTAAGAACGATCTATAGATGTGATGTTTCAGCACAAGACCTATACATACATATATAGGCCCCCAGTGTGAGCTCAATGTTGTAACTTTAAGAAATCTTTTTGGACGATTTATGTGAACAGTTTCCAGTATATTCAGCAAGAACAGATCTTGCTCCCTGCTATGTTTTATTCTAATGTTCTACGCTGCTTTCTGAGTGCAGTCAGCTCACACTTCAGTTCTTACATTCATTCTTTTTGTGCCTTCATTTTTGCCCTTTGGGCATCCAACAGGAAATTTTGATCTGAAAATCCAATATAATAAATACCCAATATATAAATACCTAAAGTAGATAGAGAAAATTTGAGGTCTTTCAGTACTTCCTTTCAAGTACAAATCCAAAACTAGCTGTGGTTTTGGTTTTGTCACAGGAAAGGGAAAATAAGATGACTGAGGCTTGGCCAAGTACAAAACACAGCTACCTTTTAAAAGATATGCATATTTGGGAAATGCATTGACTCAAAATAAGAAAGCCGTGACCCATGTGCAATGAAATGAAACAATCCTTCAAAAAACAAAACAGAGGAGGAAGAAACTGGGAATTTGAAAGGTCTGTGCAGTTTTGCCCCCACATGCCATCTATCATGCTCCTTTTAGTCTACAGTGGTTGAAACTGAAATTATCTTCTCTTTGGAACCTTGGTCAGACAATGTCATGTCTGACAAAACATGATTTATTCCTGAGCAGCACACAGCTTCTGTCACTGGGCACTGTTGATGAACTTTGTATCCAAGCTGATCTCATCTTCTGTGTGCATAAGCCTTATGTCTACTGGGGATTTGTCTGAAGAGCATTGATGTCAAGTGACAAATTCCAACCAGTGGACAAAATTAAGCAGTAATGTCTAGTGGTACAGAAGAGAACACAGTCTGTTTGCTAATCTTGTACAGCCATGACATGTTTTTAATGGAATAGAGCTACACTAGGTGGAAAATTGTCAGCAAAATATTAGTTTGCCACAGCCTGAAGTTTTCTTTTTTCAATGCAATGATGAAAGTGTCTGGTGTTTTTTTTTTTTTTTTTTTTTTTTTTGGTGCTATACGGCCTTAATTGTATCTTCAGGTCTCCCAGTAATGGGTAAAAAAAACACAGGGCATTTATTCTCATCCCATTCTTAGATAGGGAAACAGTAATATCCCTGCTTTACAGATGGAGGACCAAGGCTGTAACAGGGTAAAGGACAGATGCAATAATATAGTTAGCTTGCATTTAGTAACCAAAGTTCAAAGATGCACTTCCCAAAACTGCAGTAGGTTGCTACCTTATTATGAAGGCAGCTATTAAATACCTTACTTTTGTAACAATAGCCCCTGAGAGCTCAGCTTCTGGAATGCAAAGCTCCAAAATATCTTGGGGCTGGTCCTGTCAACACCAGTAAAAACACAGTTGATGTTCCAGAATCTACACATTTCTCACCCTTCCGCTATAGTCTAGCGGCTAAAACACTTAACATCTTGCCCGCTCTCTCATCTCGTGCATCTTGCATATCTTTCTGCTCAGTGGCCTGCCTGCACAAGAGGAAGGATGCTATTGTGACAACAGTCCTTTAGGGAGATGGAAGCTGCCTGTAGGAATTTTCCCAGGCAGAAAAGAGAATTGAACTTGGATCTCCATTTTGTGGGTGAGATCTCTGAGCACTTGAAAATGTAAACTCCAAGCATGTTTAAAAACACTAAAGTTACTCTACTTCAGTTTTTGAATGAGAGGCTGTGAATTGTGGATTCCAGGTAGATGGCAGAACCTCCCTGCAGCCTCAATAACAAGATAAATTAAAGACTTGTTCCTCCACTCAACATTTCCGGTAGACCAGGTACAGGCAGCTGCAAGCTGCATCTAGAACATATTGAATTCAGGCCACTCAGCATGCTGGCCATTATGGATCCCATTCTGCCACATGCTTTGCCAGTGAATCAAATAACTATTTGCACACTCTCTCATACAGTCCTGGGTCTAAGAGCCCTGGGTTCCCTTCCTGGGTCTGAAAGTGCTGACTTGCATTTTGATTAGAGCTTTGTCCCAAGGAGATGGGGTAGCAAAGTAGATTGGATCTGCCAAAGGAAAGGGTTCCAATATGAGCTCTGTCAGTTCTTACCTGTCTGTAGAATATGTAAGTTGTTTTTCCTTAAGGCAGGATATATGAAGTCAGGCATTAGGATTTGCATGATAAAGCTGTAACTGACTGTAAGGTAGTCTATGATCTTATTAAAAAAAAAAGATAAAAATAAGTTTCACTGTGTTCTTGCTTTGCCCCTGTTTAGCAGCTAGCCTTTCTCTTTTGTGCGCCACACATTTCTGGAGAGTTGGTTGACACTCACTTAGGTTGGTACAAACTAAATATAACCACGGGAGTATGAAAGAGCATACGCTGGGTCGTAGCTTCAAGAGCAGCCGAAAAAAGCATGCTGCCTTTCATTACAGAACAAGCAGGTTATAGGCAAAATACAGCTATTCTGAGACTGCTCAATGAGACACATACAACCTGAACACAAAGCAAGTATTCCATTCAACCTGTGAATGCTTGTGAAATTTATTTTTTGCCAGCTTTTACAGTCCGCAGCCTTCTCATTCAATCTTGAATAATAGCTTTGAATTGAGCTGTAAAAGCTTCCGAAGTTTGAAGTCTTTTGACAAGTTAATTTAGCTGTATGGTAAAAAGTTTCTCCCCCAGATAGAATAAAGCCATCATATCATGAATGTAGTAGTCATCCAAGGGAAAGAAAACACCATTAGGATTAGAAATGATGGGCTTTATGGAGATAGTTTGTGGTTTAGTGTAATCTACTATCAATATTTCAGCAGAAAAATATTCTACTCATCGTTCAGCTGGAAGTCAATATCTTCACTTAAAACCAACACCCAGGGGCCAGACTGCATATATTTTTTATTGAAAAGTAACTTGTTGCTTTTTTGTCAGTTTTCTTTTTTTTAAAACATTTATTCCAATTTTAATTGTTTTTTACCCTGTATCATGCAGGATGTCTTTTTTTTTTTCCTGGTTAAAAGAGACAGGCTAGAAAAATGAATCAATATTTTCTTTAAGGCTCCCATTATAGACACACACACACACGCACACATGCATGCAAACACACTTTTCTCAACAGCTGCCATGACTGAAAATTAAAGGAATTAAACATTTTAGACTGTGTCTTCTTATAAATATATTTTTTCTTTTACATATTAAGAATCAGAAAACAGTCATTGATAAAATAAGTGTATACAACAATTATCATGGCCTCAACTTCACAAAGTTTCCATATTAATTTTAGGCTTATTTCTTGCTTACTTCTAATTTTAAGTGTGTATCTTCATACATCAATAAAATAGACTGAATCGAAAAGACTTTTTTTGGGGGAAAGTCTTCTGCTGTCCTCTTAAGTAGACTGTCAGTTTAATCAAGAGGGAGGACCACATTGTAAGATCTTTGGGACAGCAGTTTATAATGGCTGCAGAACATTTCCCCTCTCCTCTCTTATATAATGTCGTTGAGAGTTTAGATGTTATCGCTAAATAGATTTATAAAAACTAGAATAATTTGTTGAAATAAAATTTTAGCAAGGAAACATTTTATAAGTTTATTGTACTTAGGAAAAAATGACTGCCATAATAATCACAGAACAGCAGAATCACAGAATAGCTGGGTTTGGAAGGAACCTCTGTAGATCACCTGGTCCAACCCCCCCTGCTCAAGCAGGGTCACCTACAGCACGTTGCCCAGGACCATGTCCAGACAGCTTTTGACTATCTCCAAGGATGGAGACTCCACAGCCTCTCTAGGCAACCTATTCCAGTGTTCAACGACCCTCACAGAGAAAAAGTGTTTTCTTGTGTTCAAGTAGAATTCCCTCAGTTTCAGTTTGTGCTCACTGCCTCTTGTCCTGTCACTGGGCACCACTGAAAAGAGTCTGGCCCCATCCTCTTGACACCCTCCGTTCAGGTATTCATAAACATCAACAAGGTCCTCCTTTGCCTTCTCCTCTCCAGGCTAAAACGGTCCCAGCTCTCTCAGCCTCTCCTCAAATGAGAGATGCTCCAGCCCTTTAATCACCTTTGTGGCCCTTCACTGGACTCACTCCAGTAAATCCATATCTTTCTTGTACTGGGGAGCCCAGAACTGGACACAGTAATCCAGGTGTGGCCTCACCAGTGCTGAGAAAAGGGGAAGGATCACCTCCCTCAACCTGCTGGTAACACTCATCCTAATGTAGCCCAGGATACCATTGGCCTTCAATGCCACAAGGGCACATTGCTGGCTTGTGGTCAACTTGCTGTCCACCAGGATCCCCAGGCCCTTCTCCACAAAGCTGCTCACCTGCTGGTTGGCTCCCAGCCTATACTGGTGCTTACGGTTATTCCTCCCTAGGTGCAGGACTTTGCACTTCCCTTTGTTCAACTTCACAAGGTTCCTCTCTGTCCATCTCTCCAGCCTGTCAAGGTCCCTCTGAATGGCAGCACAACCATCTGGTGTATCAGACACTACTCCTGGTTTTGTGTCATCTGCGAAGTTGCTGAGGGTGCATTTGGTCCCATCATCCAGGTCATTAATGAAGATGTTAAACAGTATTGGCCCCGGTATTGATCCTTGGAGGTCAATAGTGACTGGTCTCCAGCTGGGCTCTGTGTGGCTGATTACAACCCTCTGAGTCTGGCAGTGCAGCCAATTTTCAGTTCACCTCACTGAGCACGTAAACTAGCCCGTACTGCATCAGCTTGTATATGAGGATGTTATGGAAGACAATGTCAAAAGCCTTACTAAAGTCAAGGTAAATGGCATCCACTGCTCTCCCCTCATCTACCAGCCAGTCATTCCAACACAGAAGGCTGTCAGTTCAATTAAGCATGATTTCCCCTTTGTGAATCTGTCCTGACTACTCTTGAGCAACTTCTTGTCCTTCATTTGTCTGGAAATAGTATCCAGGATTAGTTGCTCCTTCACTTTCCCAGGGATTGAGGTAAGGCTGACTGGCCTCTAGTTTCCCTGATCCTCCTTGCCATTCTTGAAGACAGGGGTGACGTTTGCTCTCTTCCAGTCCCCAGGAACCTCTCCCAGTCACCATGACTTTTCAAAGATAAGCAAGAGTGGCTTCGTAACGACATTGGCCAGCTCTCTCAGCACTCGTAGGTGCATCCTGTCGGGGCCCATGGACTTGTGTATGTCCAGTTTGTTTAAGTGTTCCCTGACCTGATCCCCTTCCACCAGGGGAAAGTTTTCATTGCTCTAGACTTTCCCTCTGGTCTCAGGGGCCTGGGATTCCTGAGGGCCTGTCTTACCAGTAAACACTGAGGCAAAGAAGGCATTCAGTACCTCTGCCTTTTTGGTGTCCTTTGTCACCAGGGCCCATGCCCTATTTAGTAGCGGGCCCACATTTTCCCTTGCCTTCCTTTTGCTGCGTATGTACTTATAGCAGCCATCCTTGATGCCTTTCAAGTCCCTTGCTAGATTCAACTCCAGGTGGGCTTTAGCTCTCCTAACCCCATCCCTAAATGCTCGGACAGTGCCTCTGTATTCCTCCTGGGTCACTTGTCCCTGCTTCCACCTCTTGTCCAATCCAATGTACCTTCATTAACAGTCTTTATAGTTATGTAAGCTATGTCTTCTTTACACTTTCTTTTCAAACAGCAGCAACATGACTTTTCCTTACTGTAATTCAAAGAATAAAGCAGTTGATTCTGCTATCCAGACTGTACACTGCTGCACAGAGCAGCTGTTTTCAGGTGTAATTCAGGGATGGAACATGCTCAAACTAAGTTACCTGACATCTTTGCAGCAAACATACTATAGTGAATTTTCAGTTGTTCCATATTGAACCTATGCCTAACCTATGATATGGGATGTAAGTACTGACTGTTGTGTGCCTGCCCTAAACTACTGCCAATTCTTGCATTCAGTGACATAGCATTACAAAGCTATTTCTGCATTTGAAATTACTAAAATAATCAGTCTAATCTGAGAAACATTACATATGACAGACGATTTTTTATAAAACATAAACATGGAAAGGAGAGAGAATTTTACCTTTTGACCTTAACTTTGACTTTTTGTCTTTTTTTTGTTGTTTTTTGAAGTGGCAGACAGGGACTTGAGTTTCTCCAAGACAACAGCAATAACTTGTTTCTTAGAGAGTGGCTCTAATTCTTCAGAATTTAAGCTTTTTAGTCCTTGAGTGATGAAGACTTGATGAAGTGTTGGGTCTGCAGACAAGCTGGAAAAATAGCTTCTGGAGCCAAATACAGGCTTCTTCAGCCTCAACAGGCACTCCCGTGAGTGGAGGAGAACCACCTTATTCCTCTTTATAGCTCACATTAAGCCAGACAGAATTGCTCTGCATAGAAGACAGATTTCACAGCCTAGCAAAAAAGAAAAATCTCTCTACTGCCTGAGGCATTGTACAAAGATACAGGAAAGAGTCCCAGATAAAACAAAATTCACCAGGATAAAACAAAGGTAGGTATGTCAGAAGGGAAATGCAAGAATAGGGCAATGGGAAATTAACATTCTCTGTTCAGTTAAAGCTGTGTTTTAAAGCTGTTGTTTCTGATGGCAGAAAGGAGTAAATAAGTATGATCTAGGAAGGATGCAGAACAAAGGGGAGTGAGAGATAAGGCAAAGAAGGGTGGCTGGAGGGAGAGAAACATCAAGAGAGAGCAATGATGGCAACTATGATCAGAAGAAAAAAGAAAGCAATTAACATGAACAAACTGATGTCTAGGCTTGACCTTGTGTAAAAAACCAACTGGCACTATTGCTTGGAGTAGGTACCGGTCTTCAATGGCTAGGCTCTAGAGGAAGTTCCCACTGGGTTTCTCCCTAACTTTCTGCTCTTTTTTCCAGCCAGGGCGGTGGTGTAAGAGGGAAAATTAGAGTGGAAAGCTGAGGTACCTTTTTTTTTACTTTCACCAGGTCCATGTGACTGGGGAGGGAAATTAGCTGGAATGTTGTGATGGCTGTTTCCTGCTTAAGAACATCAAAAAAATGGAACCATTTTTGACAAATAAGAAGTAGAGTTCGGCTAAAGATGAGGTGGAGGTGGGCGGGAAGCTCGTCACTGCATTTTATTTCAGGCTTTATGAATTAGCTCTGCCAATTTTTTTTTTCTTCAGATGGCTTTTGAGTAAACTTTTTAGCTGTAATTACAGCAAAAACAGACTACTCTATATACGGTTGGATTTAACATATAGGAAGAATTCTTTTTCATGTTAATGTTTGAGTTCTAATTTATATGAACAATGACAAGGTTTAATTTTCTGTCATTATGCACAGGTTAGCCTAGACTGGATATTAATAGATATACATATTCACACCCACAACCACCGGTACTGCATCAATCAAATTTTGAAGATAAAACTTACACTCCATGGCAACTTTTAGGATATAATTTTCTTTTCTTCTTTCATCTTTTTAAACTACTTGAGCAAGGCAGAAAGCAATAGAGGCAAGAGCTCCAGCCAGGCAGTAGTCTCTTCAGTTTGGAGGCAACAGAATGGGTCTACAGTACAACATTTGACTCTTAACATAAAGGGTATGGAGAAAGGGGACATGGGGAAGAGCATCTCTGGGCTCCACTATGTTTAGATGCTGAAATGACCGCTTAGGCAATGTGTTTGTTGTAATTCATGTTGGTGACCAAACCATCTCCCAGCTGTACCAGAAATGGGGAGCTGCCAGAGAGGGCGAACAGCCACCTGGCTGCCCACACATTTCTCCTACATTGACCACTGATCATTAGACCCACAGAGGAACTTGCAGCATAATATTACCTTGTCAACTGCACAGTCCGTTAAACTTCTAGTCCTAAAGCACTTATACCCATATGACTCTTGACACTTAAAAAATAATTTAGAAGTGTATTTATACACACATACATACATACACGTGAGCATGCAAATTGGCCCAGAATAAAGATAGCAGAACAACCATACAAGGAAACCTAAAACCTCACCAACCAAAGAATAACAAACAAACAAGCCCACAAGCCAATATAACCTAAAAATGAAACAAAAAGGGCTTTAGCTTCATGCAAAAGAGGTGCTCTTCATGCCAGTGGTGTTCTTAGGGGTGTATTAAAGGGAGAATATTCAGCCTTTCTACAAGACAGGCTACGTTTCCCATATTGTCAAGCTTAGAATAATTGAAAGTTAATGCTTGTTTTAAGTTGACTCTAATAAAGTAATATCTTAATAATAAAGTCAGACTGGAATGGGATGCTTTTGTTGATAGAACTGTCAGACTACTGTAATTCTGACCTCTGCCAAGATATGAGCATGTTATTCACAGCATGGGGAAAGAAAAGCAACTGCAGGGGTCAAATCAGTCTGGCAAGAATTTTTAGATGGGTGGCCCTTTAGAATGGAACTGTAGTTACTAAACTTCTCAAAAGAAAACTGTGTTTATATACTACAATATCTAGGTACATTTTCAGGGAGGGACAAAGTTGTTAGCAATTCCTTTCAGGTCTCAGATTTTATGTAAATCCAGATGGTTGAACTACAGGAGTTCGCTTTTCTTAATGGAAAATCTGGAAGTTTTTAAACAATTTAGCAAGAGCCAATTAATCAAAACTACCACAAGTGTGCTGGGATGGCTGCCTATGGAAAGTTACATTTTCTATTGTCTCAGTCAAGGATTTTAAGAAACTCCTTGAAAGCTAAGTAGGAAGGCCTGTGTTTTTAATGGGCAATGAATAGGGCACAGTGACTGCACTCTAAAACCTTGTCTGCTACAAGATGTGTGAAAGCATATCATTGTGCCCGTGCTTGTGCCATTAACTCCTTTAACTCTGTGTAATCCAAGGGCTCCACCTATGTGAAGTACAAGATTTCTCTGGCAGCTGTGCTTGCATGCCAGAGGAGTGTCTGAATGCTATGCAGATGGCCTTCAACTCTGACAGAATGGAATTGAATAAAAAAGTCTTTCTTTGAGGAACACCATGGTGGCTTAATGTCAAAAAAAAAAAAAAAAAAAAAAGAGTTAACAGCCATCAAGAAAAAAGGGAATTATAAGATTCGATGTCATGGTGTTTGAGACTTAGGTTTTACTTAGTTGCTGGTGATCCCTTCAGTAAAGCCTGAGATGCTTATCTATTCCTAATGCATCTCAAGCAGGAAGTTCCAGTCAGAGCATGCCTCAGTGGTGTCCATCAGCTGAGCTCTGTGGCATCAGATAATAGTTGTTGACATTTTTTGCTTCCCATGATATGCAATGTTTGTAGCGTGTCTTCTTAGTTTCAGGCATTGTGCTAATCAAAGGTAAAAGGACAAAACATAAGTGAAATGAAAGTTGTGCCAGCCATGGGCTTGGCCAATCAAGAAACTGCAGCTAGAGAAGATTTGACAATTCACTGGGGTAATTCTTTAGAAAACAGAAAAATCAATTAAATGTTGAATGGTTGCTAGGAAAGTATGGTAGAGGTAAGTATGTGGAGCACAAAACAATTCCTGTTTGTTACTCTTGATAATTCAGGCAAAGATTTTCTCTTTGAACTATGCTCTCCCCTTTTTATTTTTTATATCGTGTGGTGTACTTGAAGCCATTTTCCACAGACAAAACTAGATGGATTAAAAAACAAAAAAAAATCACTTTAGGAGTGGGATCTTGGATGAAGAGAATGGACAAAAAAAGTTTCATATTCTACTAAAATATTACATACCTGCCACGCATTTTCTATGGTATTACTAATTAATCCATCTCCGTTAGTATCCAGAGAATCAAAAATCCATATTTTCAGATATGTCAAACTACCTAAGGAAAGAAGACAAAAGATGGCGTAACTTGTCTTGTTAGAAGTGAGATGAAGAAGAATTAACTTTAAAAGAATCTATTAACTACAGTAGCTTCTCTGCTAGTTCTGTCCTCAATCTCATGTTTCTCATAGCCAAATTGATCTGGATTCAAATTTTTCCTTCTGTCACATGTCCACCTCTTAGTAGAGGATAAAAGCTCTAGTTACTATTCCGTGGTCAGGATTAGAACAGAACTGAAATATTCACGTTTGCCCAACAGCACTTGGCTTGAATAGATGCAGATAAAACTCTCCTATATATGTTCGGCAGTTTGGAGTACTAGCACCATGCACAAATGTGAAGTATTTGTTTCATGAAAGAGATGATAAGCCTTCAAGAATACAGGTATTTTATGTTAAAATAAGTCCTGGCTAGCATGGAAAAGGCTTTGCTCTAGAATGTTCTCCTCCTTTTTTTAGCTGCAGCTGCTTTGCTCTAAGATGTCTTGCCTTCAGGAAAGCTAGTAAGAAAACTGGGGTAAGGGGGAATTAATAGATGCAAATTCCAAGTGCTGAGGAAGGAGCTATATGTAGCAGTGGGTCATGGGAGACAGAGGAAAAGACGAGTTGCTACACTTGCATGACTTTCTAGAAGCAGCTGCCTAGTACTGTGTAGAGGTGTCTTCACTCTATTTCATACTCATCTTTAACACACGAAGTTTGTTCTTGGCCATGCAGAAGCAGGGTGAGGACAAAGTCGCCAGATGGGAGGGGATGGCCATAAGGAACACACTGTCACTGTCCCAGCTCTGGTCCAACTGTTTGTACAGATAGCAGCACAATTGTGCTTCCATCCAGAAGCAAGATACTGATGCTGCACTGAAGCTTGAAAATTCAAAACAGGTACACAAAACAGGAACACTAAGTTCAAATACAGTCTGTGAATGCACATTGGAATCCATGTGGACACAGTCCTATCTGCTGCTGTGTTTCAGGCTGCTTCATCTCTATCTATGCTGATTTAGGGCAACTTGGCTGTACTCTGCACCAACTGGAAAAGCCATCAACCTGCCTATATCTTGCTTTGCAGTCTTGCTCATCTGCACTCATCTGTAGTTCCTCTGCTTTCATTTGCGCCTCGCCCTTTGTTCATCCTTTTCCACTACAAACTCGCTTTCCATTGCTGCCCTCCTTTTGTATCCTGTACGTGTATCCCTTCCCTTATAAGTAGAGATTAAAGGAGAGTCCGCTGACAAATGTCTTGCTGTCACAGGAAAAGGGATACCATGTCTTACTGTTGCCCAGGAGAAAGATGGGCAGAAGAGCCTTTGCACTGGGGTGGATGAGCTCAGTGTTCAACAGCGGCAAATTTCTTTCATCACTCAGGAAAAACCTGCCTTCCCCCAGACCAGGTTTCCCTGCACTTCTAGGGGAAAACAAAGAGATTATTCGATGGTTCTGCCACACTGAGAAGGGCTGAGGTCCGGTGGAGGAAGGCTGAAGGCACTGAGGGAGTCCTGCCTGTGCAGGGGGGATCCAGCCTCGGAGACAGCCCACCGGGGCTTTCCATCTCTGAGGCCGGCTCCCCCCTCACTGAGAGAGGGACACGAGCCCCTGCGGCCCCCAGAGAGGCGGCGGGCCGCGGCCTCGGTGCTGTCCCGGCATGGTGGACACTAGGGGGTAAGGCGCAGGCGGCCCGCCTCAGCCCACCGGGCCTCGCGCCGCGCCGTCGTCTAGGCGACAGGCCCCGTGCCACGCGCGGGGGGGGGGGGGGGGGAATTAAGGCGTGGCCTGGTTGGTTCCCCCCCATCGGGGCAAGCGCGCTTTCGCGTCTCCCCCTCCCCCCCCGCCCGTAGGGACGGGAGAAGGCGCGGGGGAGAAGAGAGGGAGATGCTGCTATAAATAAACCGCGCTTCCTGATTGGCCGGGAGGGAAAAATGGTTGCACCACGTGACTCTCCATCTAAAAATTCCAAGATGGCGGATCCGCTCACGGGCTGAGTTCGTTGGTGGCGCGCGCGCCGCTGTGTCCGCGCCGGGCCCTCGCCTCACAGCTCTCCGCCTTGCCCGTGGCCACCCAGGTCAGTACGCGGCTCCCCGCCGCCTCCTCTAGCCGCGCCGCGCTGGACCGGGCCGTCCCTGCAGCTGCACCGTGGTGGCCGCTGCATGGCCCTTTAAGGCTGTGAGGTTTTCTGCCCGCCGGCTTTTAATTCTGACGAGGCCGCTCCCGGCTGCCGCGTTCTTGAAGGGATCGGCGGTGCACGGCTATTTTCCGCTGTGTTCCGACTATGAAACGCGGAGGGTTCCGGAGACGGAGGAGATGGGCAGCTCCCGGCACCAATCGGAGCGCTCCTTGCCGCAGTGGCGGGTGCATTTGAGCCACTCGACGGCTCCTGCCGCGCGCTGATTGGGCGGCCCGCTTGCCGGGGCGGGGTTTCCGCGCGCCATCACTCAGCATGGGTGTAGCGAGTCGGTGGGCGTGCCGAGGGTGTGACGGGCAGCGCTCCCGCCCATTCAGCGCGCCCAGGCTCCCCGCCGCTCGCGTTTTTGTGAATGAGGCAGGTGGGGCCCGCGCCGCCGCCAGTCCCGCCCCCTTGGCGACTCCGCTCGCTCCGCCCCTCCCCTCCCGGGCGGCTGCGGCTCCTCCCCCCGCCCCCCCCCCCCCCGGGTGAGCAGCGCCGCCGCCTCGGTGCTGCGCGGGGCTCGGCGGGGAGCGATGCGGGCAGCGGTGAGTGCCGCGGGCGGGGGGGAGGGGGGCAGGCCCGGTGGGCCCTGGCGCGGCGGCGGGTGGGGGCCGGGCGGCGGCGGCGCCCGGTGGCGGCGCCCGGTGCCCCCCAGTGGCGCGGCGGCGGCGGGCGCGGCCCGGCTGCCGCGGGGGAAGCGCCGGCGGCGGAGCTCCGCGGTGCGGGCCGCGGCCCGGCGGCCGGGGGCTCGCCGCTCCCCGCGGGTAACGCGCGCCTCGGGAAAGTTTCCGAGCGGGGGGCGGCGGCCCTGCTCCTGCGGCCGCGGGCGGGCCGGCGCGCAGCGCGTGCCGCCGCGCGGGCTTCGGCCGAAAACGCGCTTCTCGCCGTGGGAGATAATCCCCGGTGCGGCGTTTCACTCGTGCTCAAGATACTCCCCGCTCGGCCTGAGAGGCAGCTGCCTATCTGAATGAATTAAACCCCAAGTTTTGATTGACAGCCGCCCCCCCCCAAAAGCTGCTTTTATTTATTTTTTATTATTTATAACAGTAAGGAGAAAGCAAAGACTCTCCCCTTAAAAATCATCACGGTGTTTGGAAGACTTGCAGTGCTGTGGGGCTGCAACAGAAAATGACAGATCTAAACCAAGCTTAATGTGGGACTCTGTCCTTAACCGTAAGCTGCTGTTTCTCACTAGATTTTTTTTTCTTTTGAAATTGCTGTGTGCCTTTTCTTCCAAAACGTGAAGTGTTGATTTATGCAACAATTTTCATGTCGTAGTTTAAAAAAAAATAATTATAATGTATTTGGAGCAGCAAGAAGGGAGGTGTTGTTGAGCAGTTGTGTGTGGGTTTTGCTGCAGGAATTTATCAGGAAAGATGCTGTGCAATCCTCAAGCTTCTTAAATGTTATCTTTTAAGTGCTTGTGGCATGGCAAACACAGCATGACATCTTAAGCAAGCAAACTTATTTACATAACAATTATTTGACATTATAGCAAGGTACCTTGTACAGTTTAGAGGGAGGTAAACCTGCCCTTTATTCAAAACACTTGCGTAATTGGTTTGTGCGTGCATTTCATGATAGTGGAAGCTTTTTGTTTGTTTGTTTGCTTGTCAATAGCTTGCTTCCAAAGATTTGCATAAATTAGGCTTGTCACTGAAGAACGCTTGTTTTCTGGCTATAATAGCGAGTTTATTATTACAGGCTTGCTTAATGTTCTAGGGTGGATTACAGGTCTAAAAATCTTCCTGAAAAGTGGGATCTATATTGGAAAGGTGTGGGTGGATTAAGGGTGTGAAAATCATTTATAAATCTGGAATGGGGTGTGCAGTTCAGAGGGGTGGGGGGATATACTTGCCATCCACAAAAGGTTTTGGAGGAGGGTTGTTGATTTCTTCTCAACATGGGCATCCAGGCAGCTTTATTTTGTGCTTGTGTTACCACAGAGCTGTGTTCTGTTGTCTTCATAATCTTACTTGCACTGCCTCTTAAATCTCAAATTACTATTTTGGCCCTCTGTGCTATAGTGAATTTCACTGTTGAGTAAATAATATTTTTGCCAATGCAGTTTGATTTTACTGGTATTATATACTGTGAATAAATGGGACTTGTGTTAAACTCACTACTGTCAAAGTGCTTTCAGTTATTGCCAAAAGCTACCTGAAGTTAATTATCTGAATGAGACTTTTTTTTTAAAACAGCAACACTTTTAAAAGCTAAGGAACTGTGAAGTTTATATAATAATCTGGTTCTTGGCAGGATTTTTTTTTTCTTTTTTTTTTTTTGCCATATGATCTGTCACTTCACAGAGTTTTAAGTTTCTGATGTTTCCATCACTACTGTATAGAGTTTTCAGCCTAAAAGCTACAGTTCTTGCTCCACAGTCTTCTGAAAGAGTTAAGAGGCCATTGAATTAAGAAACCTCAGCTGCTTGTATACAAATATACAGCAATTACAAGGCAACAAAGTTATTGCAGAATCCTACTGTAACCATGGCAACATGTTCACCCAATTACATTTGGAAATGTGAAATGCCACCCAGTTAGAAAGAGTAAGTTTTAGCAAATGCAAATTTTTGTATAAACCAAAATGTGTAAGACACAACTTTCCAAATTATATGCTTTTCTCATATTTGGATGAGGTGTTCTAGCATGTGCATCTCACAGATTTCCTTAGCTAATATTATGCTGTCCCCTCAGTTGTCTGAATTCTTTAAATTCATCCTTTGGGATTTAATTTTGCTTCAGGACCTGGCTTTAGGAGAAAAAAAAAAAAGGCAGATTAGAACAACATGAGATGCATTTTGAAAGTTACTTTGGAATACCAGAACTTCCCATTTATTTAATGGGATAGAGGCATGAAAGAAAAGCGTACACTTGGAGTGAAAGCTTTTATTCTTTTGGGGGAAAACGTTTGTTTGGAAATCTGTGTTCATGGAGTGTGATCTTTAACAGGCTATCATAAAGCAGAAGCAGCCTGATGGGTCTGAGCTACAGAACTTAGGATCAGCATCAAGAAAAGGCAGTGAAAAAGTTCTTGAGAAGCCTGAGGAGCATCCATCAGACCAAGATTAGGAGATAGCAGGTTCTGTACACAAAGTTCTTCATATGTGATGTGTATGAACTCATCAGTGGAAATAAATTTTACTTATTGCTTGCCTTTTAGTGGTGACTTATTAGCAAAAACAATAAGATGGAAATGCTAGTTTCTTGCAAAGGCTAATCTTTGTTTTGGTCAAGATGAAGTTTTCTGCTTTCCTGTCCTCATGTTTCAACAAGGGTGACTTTCCATTGACAGAGGAAAAAGGAAAAACCAGCACTGTCCTCTTTTTTTTTTTTTTTTTAAGAATAAAAAATAATAGGAAAACCAGGAATGGGGTGTTTGCAGACACCCATGGAATGATGAACTTCTGAAAAAGGTTACCTGATAACAAGAGCTAATTGGAGATACTTAGGTGGACTCAGTTCCAGCTGGGATGACTTGGAGTGCATTTTGTCTAGATCTTCAAGGGCTTGAACTCCAGGCTCCCTTCAGATCATTCTGAGTATTTGGATAGCAATAAGTTTGCAGGTCTCCTCGACCTGTGTTATATTACAGATGATTTGGAAGGCATTTCAACTCAACCTGTCAGGTCTTGTTATCCTCACCATGAGCGAATTGTTTGCGTTTCACGCTGCTTGAATGCTTCTGAAAAGCAATAGCTTGAGCAGGTCTGACTTTCTGCTCCCATGGTGTCCAGCGATGAGCGTGCTTATTTTCCTCTGTTTCACCCTGATGGTACCAGGAGCAGAGGTGGAAGCACTGGAGTTGTCTGTTTATAGACTGCTGAAACTCCCCTGAAAGCCTGTTGTCTTTATTTTTGGCAGTTTGGGATTGCTTGAAGCATTCCTTGAATGCTTATATGCTGTTCTGTACCCTGGTAAGGTTGTAATAGTTAGTTGTCCTTGTATTTTTCTCAAGTGGAACGTGCAGCTCCCAAGATTAAGTGGCATAAATATGTTCTTAAAGCGGTGCTCTCTTTCAGGTTTGAAAACCTGAATGTTCACTACACAGCCTTGCCAACTTAATCTTGGGGTTGAAACATTCCTTTGGTGTCATGTCCTCTTCCAGTTAAAGAAGTGATTATATTACACTCTTTGGTGATATGCGTATTTGTGTTTGCTGGAAACCCAGTATATAAAAAAACCCGAAACAACAAAAAAATCCTTTGACTCTGTATTTTTACTTGTCTTGTATCTAGGGTTAAGTACACAGGGTAATGTTACCAGAATGGTCTATTTGTTGAATAGTATTTGTTGCTAGCTTGTTCCAAACTGCAAAGCTAGTCACAAACCACAAGGAAGTATTAATTGAATATGTTGTTTGGACAGTGGTAAAAACATTCATTAAATATTTGCCAGGTATTCTTGACCCTTGCTGCTGGCTTCTTCTTTGGTGGTGTCATCTTCCACTCTATTCCTCTTCCATGTTACCTTCAGCCTGTTTCCAGTTATCCTGTAGCTTTTCTGTAGTCGTCTTTTTCAATCCTGCTGTCCAGTCTGCAAGGCCAGATGTTGGTTTAAAATTTTATCGGACCCCTGCTGGAGTCCTTTGAACTTGCATTCTTGTAAAATTGTGTATTATTGGACAGAGAAGCTGACAGGATGTGTCTGTCACTTAATTCAAAATTACTCTTCAGTTTTGAGTCCCCTTCCCTAAAAAGATGGCCTCTGTTTCTCGTTTACCTCTTCTTCCAGTTTCCCAAAGTCCAGGCATACCAATGCTCCTTAGCAATGAAAGGAGCCTGGTTCTTCTCAGCTTGCTTGCTGCTCCCAGAGATCTAGGGCTGGGGAGGGAGGGGAAGAAAACTGAAAATATGTGGGTTTGCCTCAAACAGTGTAAGCTGAGAAATAGCATAAACACTAGAGCTGTGTGCGTCAATAATTAGGAATATGGTAATTATCTCTTTATTCAACCCATGCTTAGAATACTGCTACTTAGAGTAAGGGATAGCGAGTCTTCTTTTAAAAAACAAAAAAACTTACGTAAAGCTTTTTTTTTTTTTTTTTTTTTTTTTTTTTTTTTTTTAGTAAAAACTCACCATTTCATAGTGGTGAGAAAAAAGAAACAATAGGGAAAAGATTTTCCAATCTCTTGGAAAGCTTCTGTGGTTCTTTCCTTGCAAGGAATTACAGCTTGGGCTGCCTCTATAAAAATTCAAGCTTTTATCATGGCATTCACTCCTGGACACATTTTGATCAACTTCCTTTTTTTTTTCTTCCTCATGTTTTTCCAGTTGGATGTTATCTCTAAAAAGTTTTGATTTAAAAACTGCTTCAAACTGTGCTCTACTAGTGCAGAGGAATATGTGTTGACTTGTGGTCATCAATACACATAGCCATCTGCTGATCTGTTCCAAATAAAAGAAGTATTTTTGAAACATAAATTGCATTTTTGAAAATTGGATTTTAGACTAATAAGAAACCTCTTGCTAGCCTGGTCAGGATTAGAGTTAGGTCTTTTTCTACCCTAAAGATGCTTCAAGACAGCCGTTTAGTTTGGCCAAGGACCAGACAGTAACCAGAAAGTAGTTGGGATGAGCTGGAGACCGAAGGTGACGGTGCGCAGCCAATATAGCTCATCGGAGGTCTGAGGTATGAACAGTGTCTGTTCTGGGGTCAGAGTCCATCATTACAATAGCTCAGAGAGAAATCCTTAGTATCTGACCCAGTATTTTAGCAGTATATTGTCCACAAGGTGATGATGTCCAGGAAAACATTCAGTGGATTCTTCAGCTCTCCATATTGCAAAGGTGACTTGCTGAAGTCGTGTGTTGAAGACACTGCCTTGGATACAATCTGGTTTGCCATCATGTTGGATCTCTTATTTTCTTTCAAGTTGGATCTCATGTAGACCTTTTCTGTATGTGTGTATCTATACGTTTAGTAACAAGCCAGTAAATTGCTGGATGAATAATCAGATTGCAAGGGTTTTGTTTTAAATGATCTTGTAGGATAAAATAACCTTTATGAGATTAAAAATCTCAGTTTGGGTGTCTGGACTGCGGACATACTCATAGTATAATAATGTGTTGTTTTAAATGATATTTAAGGGCTCCTTCATGCTGATAAACACTGACATCTGATAAAAGATAAATGGAATTAAGTTTAATAAAGAGTTATTTTCTACGTATGAATTATCACAGTTCTTCACTACTCATTAATTTTTTCTGAAGAAATGATGCTTTAGTGAGGTGTCTGTCACTAAGATTTAATTACTCTAAAAATTCTGTGAACAGTTGTGTACTAGGCCTTGTATGTAAAATCAAACTTCATTTGTCAAATGCACAAGGTAACATTGGTTTGCTGATACAATTTGCATTAACTTAATTTTGAGAAATGGCAGTTATTCAGAACAGGCTTGTCACTAGTATCAATAAGAGATTCTGCAGGATATTGTAATTTTCTGAATGAGTGCTGCATTGTCTTCTCTGTGATTGTGCGTTAGAGCACTGATATGAATTTGTAGCATCACAACTGCATCCATACTAATATCTTTGAGTGTTGCACACTGAATATGCAGCTGTTCAAATTTTCATATAACATGATAGAATCTTTCTTAAAGTATCTTTTTTCTATTTTGTTTGCCTCTCTTCAGGATAAAAGATAGATTAGGACATTACTTGGTTCCTTCCTTCCCCCCCCCCCCCAGTTTCTTTAATTCTTCTTCCCCTATTGGATGAGTTTTCATTTTACTTTAATAAACGGTTAAGCCGGCAGCTCTTACAAAGTTATCTATGGTGAGTTAACATGCTTTTACTGTGCTATGTTTTCATGATGCACTAAAATAGTTTACAGAAAAACATTACGGTTGCTCTGTAGAAAAAATTGCTCAGATTGGGACTTGCTAGTGTTATGTTTATAAAGCTTTTGGTTTTGTACACAGCAGTCCAAGAAAAGCATCCAAAATGTAAGCCTGAAACAATGAATTAGTTCTATTGTGTGCTGTTCTGAACAAGTATTTAAAAAGGGAGTGTTCAAAGTATTAGGAAAGTTACATTTTTCCTCTTGGGAACTGCAGTCACCTAGTTTCTGTTAGTGCTTGTTCCTCATTCTGTTAAAATCCTGAATGCAGGTGGTTCTTGCGGTGATCAAAAGCTGGCCTAGGTTCTTACTGTAGGGTCTTATAAAACATAACTGCAAGGTATGTCATTCTGCTCAAGTGATACTGTGCAAGTTATATTAGTTACATAATTAATCCTTTTAAAATACAGATGACTCTGAAAAATGGAATTGCTGATGAATTTTGAGAGAGCTTGGTAATTTGGGGAAGTGGAAGAGTGTGGTGGAAAGAAAGGGCAAGTTTGAAGCCTGGAAGCACAGAGCTCCTAAGGCAGGTATTCCTTGTGAACGTTGTCTAGCTTGGAAGGAGGAAGGATGAGATGAAAGATTGAATATCGGCCTTAACTTTGAATTTCATGACTCAAACTGAAAACAAGTAAGGACTTAAAGGTTATCTCATTCCCAAGAACCAACGGGAAGGGAACACCCACAGCGCGGACTGGACAAGGAAAGTTGTAGAAGGAGAATTCATAGGTAAAACCGAACTTTCCTGCAGGCTGGGTTATGTTTTGCAGAGCGCTACGTAGATTGAGCTTCTTCACACCAAAAAAGAGTTACTTCGCTAGCTAGCGCAGTTTTAAAAAGAAAAAAAAAAAGTTGCTGTGCCTATTGCTTCTGCTGAATCTGTAGGGGACTTTTCTGAAACGGAGGTTGGCCTCTTGCAAAATAGGATAAATACCCTGCAAAGGAGTCTGGCATGTAGGAGGAACAGTAGGCATCTTTTTGGAATAGCTCTGAGAAGGTATTAAGGCATGTTTCTTGGGGTGGTCTTGTTGGAGGTGGCGAGTGATGGCACCTTTTATAAAACTGGAGAGGGCAAGAGAACGGTAAGGTACTGTTTCCTTCTGCATTGTGCTGCCTTCCCAAGCAGAGCATGCAGTTTCTGCGAGTGCCATTTGGGATGCTGTAGCATTTTAAGGGACAGTGAAAGAAACAGCTCTACAATGCCAACAGCATCTTCATTGTGTTGGTGCTAAACACAGCCCTTCCTTGCTCCACATGCATAGCAGAAACTATGGCCTGTTGCTGTTTGTGTTTTCTACTGCGAGTCAACAAAAAAAAAAATCTGGATTTTTGTAAACCTCAGCTCTGCTGTAGGTGGTGACTAGTATCACAAGCTAGAGTTCTGCAAATTTAGTTTTAGTGCTGTCACTGCTCACTAGCCAACTTGACTCATAGTATTGGCTTGGGTGATGTGGGAAGAACCAGGTGCGTTTGGTTACGAGTATGAACCAGACTTGATCTTTGTATCTTTTGGTGCTTCAATCTGTGATGGAGAAGAAGGGAAAGCAAAATGAAAAGGTCGCTTGCCGTCAGGTGCATTTAAATCTAGATTTCTTGTTGAGTAATTGATCCTTCCAGTGTATTGGTGCAAAAATTGGCTTTCATGAGCTGCATTTGCATTCATGTTTGCCTCATCTACTTGATGTAGAAGGGCCTCTTAAAATAGATTATTTTTCCCTATGGACTCTTTGTGCATTTCTTCTTCCCTTCTCCCTGACTAATTTTCTGTTTGAATCTGATGGCAATGCTTTGGTGGGCAGGGAAAAAGGACGTTAACTATTTCTCCAATTCTTATCTGCTACCAGAGCTTACTGGAGGCTGAAAGATGCTATTGAATGAAAGCTGCCTCTCATGCAATTTTTAGCCTGGAAGCATGATCAAAGGAAGAGGGAAGAGAACAGCGGGGAGTTTTTTCTGATTGCACATGGTAGGTGTTGAATACTTAAGTGAAGGCCGTGCTCACCTATCTATCTATCTGGGTTTCTTCTTCATCCTGGTATAAAAGTCTGTGCTATGCACTGTACTGAAAGAAGGCTGCTGCCTCATCTGCTCTGTGCCTTAAGAATGAAGCATTTGATGATGGGCTTAATCATAATTGTGAATGAAGTCTTAGCATTAGAGAAAGTAATTTCTTGCCTGAAGCTCTGCAAAAACAAGGAAGTGATGCATAGGAACTTGTGACAGTGAAAGGCAATCTGAGGTTTTGTTATACATTATCGAACCTAGCATAATGTAGAAGAGCTAGATGCTTCTGGATCCCTAGAGAAAAGGCTTATGAAAATGTACATATTGATGTGGTGATACAGGGTAAAGTGTAGCATTTTTATTGGCTACAGTACAGCTTGAAAAGTAGGTGGCCTTGTAAGTTGAAATCTTGTTCATGAGCATGTATTTTGAATTGTTGAAAACAGAAAAGGCTTATAATATGCAGTTTTATGAGCAAGCTCTAGTGATTATTATTATTATTTTTTGGTGGTTTTACACAGATTACATGATCTTGTTCCACAGTGTGGCTGAATGCGAGCTTGCTTTGCTGATGTTCCCTATATTAGATCATGCCTTGTAAACAGAAATAGGTGGTGGTATCTGATGAATCTGATGCTTGTGTATGGTCCAGGGCACTGCAAGTGTAAAGATAGCTGGTTTTCCCTTGGTGGGGGGAATCAAATTCTCCTCCGAACAGAAGCTCCACATGCATGTAAAGTAACAAAGCATAATCCACACTTAAAGATGTTAATAGCGTAAATCTTTTTTAGGCAATATTGGGTTGACCTTTGAATTGGCTGGTAAACTGGGGGTTGCTGGTAGTGGTGGTGGTAGGGACGTGGAAAAAAGCTGCAGTGAATGTTTGGGATAGACAGTGATCTAGGATGGCAGATGTGTAGTTAGTACCCATTTTCTGAGACCATCAGATGAAGTTGGCATTACATCTATTATTGACAGTAATAATAATCTTAGCTGTACCCAGTTTGGAAGTGAAAGCACACCGCTTCTGCTTTCTGCTATAAAAATGTTAGTTTAAAAATAAACTGATGTGCAGGGACACTGAAAGCAAGGGAGCAAATGAGAAACTTGCACACAGAACATAAAAGCAGAGTGTTTGACTGAGGAAATGGTATCATTGAGTAATACTGACCATGGCATGAGTGAGGTCAGGGCAGGAAAGTTTTTTGCCAAGGGTAATTCCATTTTAAGAGGAGAAGAAAGTAAGGAAACGGAGACTCTTAGGTTAGGCCTAAGACTTCTATAAATCTGCCAGCAGCTTGACCACTACACTAGAAAGGAAGTGGGCCGAAAAAAGCCTAAAGAGCAATTGACTGAGGAATATAGCACTGCAGACATGAAATCCTGTAGTACAACAGCTAAACTAGAGTGTCCCAGGATAGATCCTATTTGAATTCAAGTTATAACTGCATAGATAGTATGAAAGCATTGCATTCCTGTTTAAGTATTTATCTAACTTAAAATGGCATAAAAGCAAGCAGCTTGAGATGTGGCCATCTAAGGCTAGAAATGAGAACATCTTCTTTACACAGGGCTTATCAGACTTCCTAGCGTGAAGGATATCCAGTTATTGTATACTTCCAATTCCTAGATCTTCTCAAGGGCCCTTATGAATGACATTCCCCGCATTCCTTCCTGTGCTGGAAGGAACTGATCAAGCTGGGGAGCTGGGAAGCAAGCTGGAAACCCTATCAGACTGAAGCCTGAGCTTTCTTTCCCCCCTGCCACTCCCGTGGTGCTCCCAATCCAATGAGTTTGAGATGAACATCTGATCCTTCCCCGTCCCCCTTGCCTTTTTGCCCCAGTAGGAAAACTCTCCAGTGTTTGCGTTCTCTAGAGCAACTTTAAAGAGGAGCGAGTTAGGCTATTAAAGAAGAAGGAAAAAAAAAAGTCTATTCATGACAATAATTTAGATTTCTGCTGTAAACTGTCTACATCCCTTGGGGGATGAGGTCTCCTTTTGTGAAAATCTGTTCCCAATTAAATATGCTTGACAACTTCACTGTATAACTACCTTCAGTTTTTTGTTTTGGTACCATAAATGAGCAGCCTTCTAATGGGTGTGCTTCCAGGTACTCAGGTTGTTTTATAAAAAACAAAACGACTCCCCCCCCGCCCCCCCACACACACACCAAAACCCCCTCTTTTAAGTGTACTGAGGGCTGATGAGTCTTGCATTCCTAGTATTGCAACACAAGGTGTTCTCTGTTCTAGACTGCTTTAACAAGAGATAAATATTTACAGAGCAGTTACTATTGGGAACTGATCTGGCATGCTTAAAACGTTTTCCTTAAGGAATTTGTTTCCTTTTATTTACAGTGTTATCATATATTTAAATTCCAGGGCCTCAGAATATAGCTCTGAGGTTTGTTCTTAACACTGGCAATGAAAATCTAAACTATCACAGCCTCTGAGTGCAGATAACTGAATTCTGAGCATATGTTGTAACCAACTAACAAGTGTGGGTGTGAAATCCTAGCAAACATAGGAAAAGGTACTAATGTTTTGCTGCAGCTGCAGGAGGACTAGTAAATGAGAAGGCCTGCAAACCATGTCTCCGAGCGCTTTCTTGGCAGTATCATGTTGGAACATAAGTGTTTCATGGTCCAGCATTTTGCAGTTGCTTGCCTCTTCCATTGCTCCATGAGTGGATTTCTTCTTGAACAGACCCTCTCGTCAACCCTCTTTGCCTCTCCATTTAGCCTCCCTGCCAGCAGACATACTTTGTCATAACCTTTCTTCTGAACCTTCAGTGTGATAAATTTTGCTGAGTGATCTCTTATTAAATTGCTATATGCCATGTTTACTGCAGGGCGGGAGAGATCTAGAGATGTTTTCCCGCAAGTGGTAGCATCTGAATCCTCACTGCTGGCTAAAGGTCCTGCTCTTGAAGAGTTGTAGGTTGCTTTAATCTCTTTGCAGTGGCTTACGATTCTGGGTAACTTGTTTCTGATGTTTTGTGTTGTATGTGGGAGACTTGCTCAGCCTGGAAAGAAGGTCTGAATTTTTTTTTCTTTTCTTTTTTTTTTTTAAATCTTCATGGCTTTTGTGCAAACTTTTTTTTTGTTATTGATGCTTCTTGCCAAAGTTCTTGTTTTCTATGCCTGTTAGTTAGAAAGCTGACTTTCCAGGTGGACTTTGTCTCAAAAGAGAGACCAAGGGCTGTTGAGCAGGTGTCTTAGTTGGAAAACCCTTTTCTCCATTAGGAAATGGTCTAGCTGAGGGAAATGATCAGTTACTGAATTGAGTTGAGTCCCTGCCTAAAGAAAAACTGCATTCAGTCACCAAAACTGTCTTGTTTATGAATATGCAAGACGTATATCTCAGGAAAGGTCCAAAACTGGCTTTTGAGCTTGTCTGTCTGGTTCAGAGGTGGTAGGCAGATAAATGACATGAAAATTAAAAGAAATGCTTACTTTGGCTTCAGTGTGTGTGGTTTTTTTTTTTTTTTTTCTTTCTGATTGGTGTCTCTTCCTCTTAAGACTTCAGGGGTGACAGATGGATGTCCAAGTATTGGGTTTTTTGAGATGATTCTTAACTTATGAGGTTATCATCTGCTATCGAGCCACATGAACTTTAGTTCTAGCTCTGCAGTGTTTGACTTCAGGGATGCATGGTCAATATGGCCTTTATTTTTCCCTCTCTGAAATCTTGTGTGAAACTTGTTCTTACTGGCTTCCTTGGCAAGAAGCTCTTTCCTCATTCATGGAAGTGTTTCTAACTGCTGATTGCAGCTTTGGAAGGATGTTTTACAGCTTTGCTGGGTGTGTGTTGTGTGCAAGTTCTCCATTGCTCCCCAGTGTGAAGGGTGTATTTCGGGGAGAAAAACATCTCAATCCTCTGGCCCATATGTCCTCTTTCTTATGTGTAAACATTTGTTGAGGAAGAGGAAAAAAGTAAATACCTTTGGGTCATTGCCCTATTTATTTATTTATGTTTATATGACTGCACTTACAGTGATCAAGATTTCTTGTATTTTTATTGTGCCGAAATGATGCTGTAGCAGTTCAGTTCCTTTCAGCCACAGCAAAGAAGACTCCCCATTTACTGTTTCATCTGTTCCTTGTTTTGACTCCTTCAAACTCTGAATTGACTCTTTCCTTCCGGTTTGCTTTCTCCCCTTGTCACTTGTTTGCAGTGGGAGTCACCAGGCCATACTGTTTGTATGGTCCTCCAGACTCACCCTTAGTGTACCCACACTGTGTCTTGTTAATGGGGATTTTTCACCAACTTCATATTGTTGTTTTAAAAAAAAAGGGGGGGGAAGTTGAAGGAAAAAAGTGGGAGGAAGGAAAATCAAGACCCCAAGTAGCAGATTTTTGTAGGTACATAAGGATAATGGGTTCTTCTCTGTGTGTAATCAAAATTAATGTTTTGCTGTGGTGCACTAAGCTGAGGATTCACTTGGTTTCTGGCAGTAAAAAATAGCTGTTTTGTAAAGCTGCTGGTTTTATGAGACCTGAAGTACCTGTGTGACTCTAACAGTGTTATAAATACCTTCTTGGCTTTCTTCCTCCAGGATGCAGGGGTGTGTGGGGGTTTTTTTGTTTGTTTTTTCCCCCTTCTTCCCCACCCACCGACATGCCACAAAGCAAAAACTGTAGATATAAGGACTAATTTCCTCTAGTCAGTTGATAAGTGTTTTTACCTGGACCACAGAAAACCCAAGGAACAGTATTCCTGGTCTTTATGTGGATGTGTATTTTCCTTTGACTTCAGTCAGTTGGTGTGATATAAGCCCATATTGAGGCTTAAGTGTAAAGTCAGAACTGGATATTTGAATAAATTCTTGCTGTGGGTCTTCATGCTATTGGTTTACCCTGAATTTAAGAACACAATGGGATTATTGTTTTGTCCTGTAAACATCTATTAAACTGATTATAGCACTTCCAAATCGGAGTAGGAAGAGGTAAGTGTCCAAAGTGATTCATAAATTCTGTAATATTCAGAGGTAAGAGACTTCTATGGTAGAAAACTACTTGTTCAGTATATCCTTGAATGAGAAGTAAACCTCTCTTGGTCAAAGTGAACTGTTCTGTATAATTCCATGTTGGAGTTATGCAGCTTCTTTAATGCAGTATATTTTAGCAGACTTGCAGATGTTTTCTTATGTTATTGGCTTCTTGCACTCTTGGTGGAGATGACTGCCTCGTTACATATTTGCTGGCTTCTGTGCACTTGGATGTAAGTCTCTCTGCTCCTTTTTGCTTGATCTTATCTCCCCATTCCATTTCAGGGAAAAACTTAATTTTCTCAAGAACCGAGCTTTTTGAGGTAATGGAGGCATGTTTGCTTTGCAGGGCCTGCATAATAAGGTTGCTAGAATTTAAAACTGTTGCTGAAAGATAAATTTTCAGAGAATACTAAAATCCAAAGGAGTTATTTGTCTTTTGTAGCGTATCATAAGTAGCTTTGCATGTTCACTGACTTCCTACAGAAAGGAATTGCAATGTTAACAACCATTTCTAGGCCATTTTTCCCTTTGGCATAATGTTACTTACAAATCATTATGTTCATGGTGACACAAGGTGTATCCAGATTATCACTGAAAACAACAAAATCCAGGATTTTTAAATTACTTTGTACTCCTTCCTGTCCACTTATTTCAACATATTGCACATAGCAGGTCATAAAGCAAAGGATTTTTGTATTAGAGCTTTCTGGAAAGTCAATATAGCATAGTTTTGGTACTTCTTGGCTGTTCATCTTGAAATCAGAGCAACTGCTTCTGGCGTATTACCTGAAACTGTTGTGTGAAGATTTAACATATTAAATAATTTAAGATACTAAATAAATAGTTTAAATTGTTTAAGTTATTTAATAACTTCAGATATTAAAAGATATTTAGGGGAATGAAAAGGGTTTCTTAATTAAAAAAATAAATTGGAAGAGTGTATAAAAGACTAATGTTTGGGCAAGAGTTATTTTGATAATTGAGACAGCTGAAAAGGGACAAAGCAAGGTTTAAATTGCTTTGATGCTTAATTCAAACCCTCAAATAAGAATGTTTTATAGGGAAGAATGTTGTGTGCATGTAGCTAAATAGTGTGCAAAGCCATAAACAGCAGTATATGCTTCAATCTGCAGCTCCTTTGGTGATACGGAATAGATCATGGAAACTTAACAGAAGGTGAATCCTTTCATATCTAAGCTAAGGATTTAAGCCTTCCTTGAAGATAGTGAGTTGAAGTCTGTTTTTTCAACTGGCAGTTGAGTGTTTTAAAATCTCCTTAAAAACACAGCAGATACTCTGTCAGTCTTTGAAATATGTCCCAGTTTTTGTGGCTTTACAGTCCACGCTTATTTCGAGAAACAATTTCAATTTGTCTTGCTGTGTCAAAATTGTGCAAGCAGACAAAATGGGCTACATAAAATGTGGTCTAAATCATAAAGTAAACAAGGCTCTTCCTTCGCTCTGAATTAAATAATAGTCCTGGTGTTACAAGTAACATGTAGCAAGTAAACTCTCAAAAGCTTCATGGAATCTCTCTCTTGAAAGGTAACCTGCCAACGTCCCTTTAAGAAGGTGTCTTGTGCTTTTTGCTTCAATAATTATTTAATAAAAAAGTTTGAATAAGGTGAGTTGTTTCTCCCTTGCTTTTGCTAGAGAGAAATTCTTAGGTGTCAACTTGAAATTTTTAACTGAAGGTTCAAGTTTTAAAGAGATGTTGGTCATTGAAATGAGCTAAATAGGGTTACATTTTTAATGCATGAATTAACTCAATCACTAGAAAGGAGAAATGTTCACTTTCTGTTCTGGTCATGTTTGTGGTTTGAGAGTGTGACCTCTAATTTACAAATGAATAAGGTGGGAAAGCCTGAAACTTTCATGCAAATAAAGGCATGAGCTTGTGTTGTCTTCCTCTGGTGACTGCTCAGTTAGTAGCAAGCTTATATAGTTGCAATGCTTGATATCTTGGCAGCTTTGACAGATAAGCCAGTAACTTGGGCAGTGTGCACAGGACTACCCTGTGGTCCTAGAGGTAATCTAATGTGCTTTAGGCATGACCCAGGAGGTAATGTGGTCTGTGGGAAGCTACCAATGCTATGGGGTAGGTATTCTCTGTGTAATAAACTTCACGCTAAATAGCAGCATGTTGTAGAAAAAATGATTCTCTGGATTCTTCCAAAGGGAAAAAAATGACTGCTAACTAATATTTTACATACCAAAAAAAAAAAAAAAAAAAAATCCAATTCTAGCTGCAGTTGAAACTTCCTTTCCCAGCAGAGGTAGATGTCGGCTGGTATTTTAGTGCTGTCAGTTATCTGAATTTCAGTGTTTGACCCGCTGCTCTGCTGTGCTCTTGCAGGTGTACATCATCACTTTTCATATGCTGATGAGGGGAGGAGAACAGGTTTTCATAGTAATGAAAAAAATCAGTGTAGTATTGCAATTTAAAGACGAATCTGTAGTTTTTGTTCAATGCGGTGTCCTTTATAGTCGTATGTAAATTTTGAGATTAAGTGATGCTGTGTTAGAAAATCTTTTGAGTAAAATGATATACAAGTATATAATGTGCTACAGTCATACATCACAACACCTTTATAGGTTGTAGAAAAATAGAGGTGCATCAAAAGCAGAAATGGAAAAGTAATAGCAAAAGTTAGTTAGGCTTGGGTCTACATGTGGAAGATGGAGGACACGAGAGATGTGGTACCTCTACAGAAGAGTTTGACCTTATTATCCATCCTTCTTATTGTGGTAGTAAAGTCCCAATGCAGCAAGAATGGAACAAGAGCTCAGACTGGGAAAAAGAGGACAATTGGCTTAGTGATGTGCCCACCCCTACAGAAGTGGGGGGAATGTGTGTGTTTTTCTCTCATGTGATCAGAAATCTGGTCTCTAGTTATATCCCAGATTTAGAAAGCTCCTGGGTTTTTGCTTTTGCTGTGGGAAGTGCTTGTGTTTTGGTAGCAATATTAATGTTTAGAAGAAGAAATGTGCTTCAGTGTAAGGAAGAAGTAATAAAGCATGCAAAAATGTAAACTTTGAATCCCATGATCCTAACTTCTGTGGATGAGCGACTGCTGTTGTGGTCAAATGAGTTGGGCAATGGCCAGAGTTGAGGGTGCTTACATGAGATCTGCTTTCTTTCCTGCAGTATACATTAGCAAATGTAGTCCTGTTTCTGTGGTGATCTTATGGGAAAGGGAGCTTAGGAGCAAAAGGGTGCGTGTGTATGAATGGGGAGCAAGTTGGGGTTCTAATTCGTCTTCTTTGGTGACTAGAGCAAATTCAGTTATCTCAGCAGTGCTGAATTTATCTGTATTTATCAGTGCACTGCTGACCAGTTCTGGTCTCCAACCTTTTGTCTACACCTGACTTCTAGCATCTTGTGCTAATGCAGCTGCAGAATCAGTCCTGCTGATGTGGCAGCGGTGGGAGTAATGGTTATGTACAGGCAGAGACGGTTGGCAAATCGGTCCCTGCCAGTGACATGAGGGCTGTATCAGCAGGTGTTTTTGCATGGTATGTGTCATCTACACTTAGGAAATGCAATTGATGTTGTCCTCAAACAAAATAACTTTGAGATTTTGCAATAGCTCAATGAGCTTTCAAAATGTTAATTGAGGAACAGAAAAAAACTTCCTTGAAGAACTGAGCTAAGTTGTGTGCCCCTTCTTCCCAAATTGTGATGATTGGATGAAGCTCAGTCAGCAGGCACGGATGCAGGGAGGAACTCTCCTGGCTGTGATGGAGAAGTCAGCTTGCTTGCTTTCTGTAAAAGGGGAGATGGAGGCAATGTAGTGGCACTGAGATCTTCAGGGGCTGAGACAGTCCAGCCTCAGAAGCAGTGGGAGAGTAAAGGTGTCCATTTGAAGATAATGTAGCTTGTTTTTTGAGATATGTTTCTTTCCAAGAGCATGCCAAAGGTCAGAACTAAGAGCTTGATGAAAAGTGTGTGGGAACGGCTATGCAGTTAAAATCATGCAATGAATGTGAAGTACTTAAGAATATGAATAATTAAGTTTCTGGTTAAACTTAATGCTGGTTAAAACTAGCATTGCAACGTAGTCACTTTCAAAAGAAAGTCATTGAAATATTTTACTAGACAAAAGAATTGCACAAGCTATGTGACAGGGTTGCTTTAGTGTACAGACTGTAAATTATTTTCTCTTGGTAATCAGATAGCATTCAAGAAAAAAAAAAGGCTAACCTTTAAACAGTATTTGTTCTTAAAAAAAAAAAAATCAATATTCCTTCCCCAAGTTAATGTAGTAATTAACAGTGATTGATGACACATTTAATGTACTCAGCTATTTTATGTTGGTAGACCAGATGGGTTAGGCACAGCCAGTGACCAGTAATTTTGATTTTTTTTTTTTTTTTTTTTGTTGGAGAGAACAAGAAGTTCAGATGTGGGCAGTAACAGCTGAAGTACACAAATAAAAGGTAGCTGTTTTTCTCTCTGCCTTCATCTGCCTATATACATGGATTAAAAAACAAATAAACTAGGTAAAGAATTGTGCATTGTTCATTTTTAGTAGTTGAGAAAGCTAACCTGTACCTTAATTGGTGAAAATATGGTTGGAAAGCTGAAGGTTTTCAGTTGTTTCCTGAAGGAAAAGAGCCACAAAATGTCAGTATCTTTTGGTTATAGCATAATGCTTTGTAAAAGAAAGGAAGTGTATGCACAAGAAGGCAAAGAAAGTTTTGTTTTGAAGTTTGAAAGCTGCATTATTGAAGAAGTCTGCAGACAAATGGTGGTTGGGTCCAAGAATTTTCTAGCGTTATCCTGCTTCCCCAGTGCTGCCTCCTATGCTAGCAGCATGCGAGAAGAGGACTTCGAAAATGTCTTCAGTGCATGCATCATGCTTTATGGTAATGGGTGTCAGCAGAGTAGAGAGATCTTGGAGCTGCTGGAATATTTGAATGTGACTTTAGTCCTGTGATACAGAGACTGTACTTACCATGCTGTAGATTTGGTATTTAAGTATTAGGACACGTTAAAAGTTGCTGAAATGTTAATTTGCATGAACTAGGGGGGTTCTTAAAAGAATATCATGGTTGCTAAAGCATTGTGTTTTGATAACACGTATCAGTTGGATTGCTGTCTCCTGGTCCTGGTCAAACTCTTCCTGGCCTTGAGAATGTTAGTAGGGAAATTTTTATGAAAAGAAAATATATTTTTGTTGTCACTTCTCAATTATATATTTCTAAAGAGAGCTCTGATTTTTGTGCTTCTAAGTTAAGTTTCTTCTAGGATGCCCAACAAAGAGAATGAAGAAAGGAGATGGATGTTGTGCACAACCCCACAGTATTTGTTTGCCTTTTGTCAAGCACTGTTTTCAGTGTTCTGATTTGAACTCTTCTCTCAAATCCTGAAGTACCAGGATGAAAGAAAAACATGGGGTAGGGTAAGAGGGCTTCAGGAAAAAGTCAAGACAAAGAGTAGCTCCTTATGGGTAACTCTTTTCTTCATGACTTGTACCAGTTCCTCCAAGGCTTCAGTAGCAGCTGGAACAGGCCTCCCGAGGCAGACTTTTATCCTTTCTCCCTCCCACGCGGTTCCATCTGTGAGGCTGCTTGTTCTTGCTGCTCTTGCTGAGAAACTGGATCGAGCTCAGAAGCATCCTGCTCTTTCAGACCCTCTGCCAGAGTCTTGCTAGTCAGGGAGGGTTCTGTAATCCTGCAGATCTACATATTCCCAGGTTTTACACAGTCCGTTGTGTTTCTGAAACTACAGCTCTTCTGTGAGCTATGTTCCTGCTTGAATCTAAAACTTTTCCAAGCTGTTGGCCACTTTAAATTGGAGTTTCCACAGACTGAACATGAGCTGGTATTTCCAGATTTCTCAGGACTCCTGAAGTATAATACTGTGTTTTGAATCTTGGACTATGCATCAGATGATTTAGGTTCACTTGTCTGCACTTGGTTGTTTCCAAAGCCTTGGCTTCTTGCCTGTATGGATATTTGAGATACCTTATGGAGTACTGCTTCTATAGCAACACTTGTTAAGTCCAAAAATAGAGGAAGTGCCAGTAGGTACTTCATCTTCAGATTCCCAGTAGTATTGCTGTTGGTGTTTTGTACAGTATATTTCATCAAAGTAGCTTTTATGAAATCTTTGAAGGTTGAGTTAATGCTGATACTCTCGTGTGCTCCTAGCACCGAAGGCAAAGAGTCACGACAATTTTTTGGATTTCATGGTGTCCAGTAGAAGATCTAAGGCTTTTCTTTTTCGGATGTGCAGGAGACACCTTCCGTTTTCAAAGCTGGTGTAATTGTTGGTTAAGACAGTGATTTGCTAAAGTGCCTGCATGTTACCACAAGGGATTTTGGGCAGAATATGCACAAAGCATATTCTTCCAAGTAACCCTTGGTGTAAAGCTTCATGAGGAAAGTGCATTTAATTTACAGACGACTTCTAGGGCCCAGCTCTAACAGCTGCAGATATGTGCTAATCTAGCTTTGAAATGGGTGAAGAGGTCTTCACCATCTGCCACTGAAATGTCTCTTTTCCCTACATTTTCAGCTTGGGCTAGTGTCTCAGCTTTTGGACTTGTGCAACTAAAGCTGCCATACCACAGATCAGACAGTTTTTAGCAGCTGACTTTGCTTCAGAAGACAACTGAAGAAGAAGTTTTGGAAAGTCAGCCTTTATTTAAGGAACTTGCTTGCCATGGGCATTAGTAATAGAGTATTTCATCTCATGGCATAAGAAGCAAAGAGATACAAAACTATAGGCGTTATTTTTTTTCTTGAGACATTCATTGAGACATTTTATTAGCAATAATCAATCTCATTATGTGTATATAGGTTTGCTACTCTAGAACAGCCTGGGATGACTTCAGTGTTCATAAAGTAGCTCATAATAAATTAATAGTATCTTGTCATTTGTGGTCATTGTTCATTTTGTTTTCTTTTAACATTGGATGGTGATTTCAGTGCGTGTATAGCACTGCTTATATTGCAAAGACTTGCTTAGCAAGCTTCTGCCTAAAGTAATAGCAGAATTGCTCCAAAAGCAACTACCAGGGATTGTCTAGCAATGTATTGTAGCCTTCTCTGAAGAAATTGTATAAATACAAAGTAGATATCAGTTATTCTTGAAGTCTTAATGTACATACACTGTAATTTAACAGTTAAGACAAATATAGTTTGAGATGGAATCCCTTTCTTAACCATATGAAACCTGTCACAAAGTTACAATGTTAAGTCTGAGCATATACTCAATAAATCTTCACAGCATGTATTTGAAAGTGGAAATTTAAGGGAGAGGAGGAAATGCAGTATTTGTTCTACTCTAGTCTGTCATGTGAGAACAGCACTTATAATGGCTGGCATTGAAATGTCAGCATTTGCTAAACAAATACACTGTATTTTAATTCCTTGAAGTACTGGGTAATACTTTGTATTTTGTAGATGGTTAGTCTATTTGAATCACTGTGGTGAGCTTTTGATCTTAAAAGGGTATGTGCCTCTGGTTTTGCTACTGCTGGATAAGGGTGTAGAAATAACACGTCTAGCAAAGATGTGATGCTGTAGTAATAAGGGCTAGGCAAGCCAGTCTGGATCTGTACTGTGAAATGCATGTGTGTATTATACCAGTGGTGAGAAACTGTTTGTAACATCCGTATTAGGTTGGATTTTTTGTGGTAGTTATACAGTTCTTACTAATGAAAGCTTCAGGCACTAAAGCTGATTTTTGCTTTCTGTTGTTAATCTGCACAAATACTGGAGTGCTATGTAGGTGCTTAAGTGAAATGGCAGGTGGAGGTATTTTCTTCGACTGAAATGAATGCACATGTATTGACTGTGGAAACTAATGAAGAGTTTGGTATCTGATTTCAGTCCAATATAAGTTATAAGAAGTAAACTTAACAATTTGCAAGATGGGACTCTGTCGTGTCAGTGTAGGACAAAGCAGACTTGAGCATGTGGATTTTTTTTTGATGTGGGAACAGCATACGCTTCAGTGAAAGAACTGAATATTTCTCAAGTCCTAGGAAAAAAATATGCTTGAATCTATTCCCCTCCTCTCCCTTTCCCCTGGGGAACTAGTCTAAGGCCATTGGAGTCTGACTGTCAACTTCAGTGGACCATTGCTATTCATCCTTGATGTCTTTGCTAAAATTTTAACAAGGCTGTTTACAATGGGCCTTATAGTGAAGGCAACCTTGTAGTGGATTAAGGCTTGAGACTTGGTCCTTCTAAAGCCCATTAGATGACTCAAGAGTATTATCAGTGAATTAGGTGTTAACATCCAAACAGAGTTTTTCCTTTTTCTTGCTGGTGCTATTTGCATGGTTTGGTGGTGGGCTTTTATCTTTAAAGGGACTTGATAGGCACAGTCTCCAGCAGCATCAAAGAGGATGTACCTAGGGAGGAACATACGAACAGGCCATGCATGTAGTGATATTTCTTTGAAACACTCTCCCAATGAGCCACTGACTTGTGTCTCATGGATTTCCTGGCCTTGTGGAAAAACTCTTAATATCTGTTCTTTTTGCCTGCAGCACCCTGAGTCAGAGGTTCTCAGCGCAACTGCATACTGCTGGAAGGAGTATGTAATGCTCTGGCTTTTTGGTGGTTGTTTTAACTCGCCACACCATTCCCCCCCCCAGTCCCCCACCTTCCCCTGCTTCTGGTCTCCCCCAGGCTTTCTCCCAGAAAAAGAACGGAAAAACTTCTTGCTGTGAAAGAAACAGATGGAAAATGGTGATTGGTAACTTCTTTGTGTTGATCATGATGCTGCACACCATCACTGTAATATCCTCTAGTCACCTCTGTTCCAGCCTGAAAACTTGTAATCTTAGTCTATACAGGAAACTTGTGCTACATCTCTGATCATTTTTCTTGCCCTTCTTTGAAAATCTTCCAGTTATAGTATGTACTTGGAAATAGGGCAGGAGTTCAGACTTGCACAAAATATTCATGATTTTGGAGGAACTGGCTTAATACAGCAGGCAGTTGATGTTCTGTTTCCTATTAATGTCATTATATTCAGGTTGCTTTTCTGTCAGCAACTGTGCATTAAGCTGATGGTATGTTTTATACAGCAGTCTGTTTATAGCAAGATCTTATTCCTGCATTCTGTGTTTAAAGAAAGAAACGTGACTTAAAGCTACTTGAGAGGGCATCTGACAGTGTTTGAGGCCTGTGAGTATTTTTTCTGGGAGAGCTCTGTGTATTGTTGAAACTGTAGAACAGCTAGCACTTCGGGAATGGGCAAATGCTTGTAAAACTTGGTCTCTTGGGACAGATTTGTTAAAGCTGCATAGCTGTATTCTGCTTGAAAAGAGGTGAAATGGTGTTGTTGCAGAGCTGCATGGGTCCTCTGAACTACCACCATTATTTTTGTTAACTTGCAAAGTGGCAGCTCTGGAGACTTGGCTCCTACAGAGAGGAGTCAGCCCAGGAGACTGTTGACACTGCCTGTGCTATAAATAAAGACACAGTAAATCATTTTGTGGTCACAGTGTATTATTATTATTTTCAAACAGCTATTGCCTCCTCTCTATTCCTTGTCTCCACCTCCTGTCATATTATAGATTCTATATTGGCAGTCTTTTAAAATGAACTTCTGAAAAGCAAGGTTCCCTCCTTCCCCTGGATAGAGTTCTGGAACTGTTGTCAAATGAGAGATTTGATCAATAAGCTTCAGCAGAGGAATTGATTTGAACCGTGTCTGTGGACCTGTACAAAGCACATGCATGCTGCAGTGCTAATTCTTTTGCAGGCTGCATGTTAGAAGTAGGAATCCAAGCAAACATCATGTTGTTGTTGTCATCATATTAAGTGAAGTGTGTGGGATTGCTAAACTTGTTTGCCTGTTAACCCAGCAATCAAAGCATCTAGGAATCGCAAATACCATGATAGATTTTTAAAGCAATCTTTTGTTATCTGCATTTATATCTGTAATATCAGGCAGAAGAATTTGTCCTAATGCTTTTTGGAAGATAGGTGTTTCCATGCTTTTTGGATGCCAAAACCCACAGTATTGGAATGCTGCTATGCCCTAAAGAAATTCCAGGATGAAGAAGGCATTTGTCAAAGATCACTTTGGTTGTCATGTATGATTTATGCCATGTTTTAATGCATTGAGTAAGCAGGCAGTTAAAATTTATGTTTAACTAATGTTTTCAAGTGATTTTGTCAGCTCTGGAGTATATATCTTGCCATCTGGGGGTGTTGATGGAATGTGCCTGACAAGGTTTGCAGATGAAGCAGTCATTGATATCTGGGTATCCTGAAGCAACATAACTTACTTGGCTTAAAGCAATCTTGGAACTTTGCCCTTAGGCCAAGATTTTTATCTTGAATGAAGTACCATATCAGTTTAGGCTTTGAGGAGTAGAGGTTTGTAAATAAAGTGCTATCATAATTCTTAACTACTGGTTACTGCACATCTGTAGCAATCACAGAATGGTTGTGGCTGGAAGGGACCTCTGGAGATCACCTGGTCCAACTCCCCTGCTCAAGCAGGATCACCTAGAGCATGTTGCCCAGGATCGCGTCCAGACAGTTTTTGAATATCTCCAAGAATGGAGACTCTGCCTCTCTGGGCAACCTGTTCCAGTGCTCTCTTACCCTCACAGTAAAGAAGTTTTTCCTTATTTTCAGTTTCAGTTTGCTCTGTTTGCCTCTTGTCCTATCACTGGGCACCACTGAAAAGAGTCTGGCTCCATCCTCTTGACATCCTCCTTTCAGATATTTAAACATACTGATAAGATCTCCCCCTCAGCCTTCTCTTCTCCAGACTAAGCAGTCCCAGCCTTCTCAGCCTTTCCTCATAGGAGAGAGGCTCTAGTCCCTTCATCATCTTTGTAGCCCTCCGTTGGACTCTCTCCAGTAGCTCCATGTCTCTCTTCTACTGGGGAGCCCAGAACTGGACACAGTACTCCAGATGTGGCCTCACCAGGGCTGAGGAGAGGGGAGGGTTCACCTTCCTTGACCTACTGGCAATGCTGTTCCTAATGCAACCCCGGATACCATTGGCCTTCCTGGCCACAAGGGCACACTGCTGGCTCATGGTCAACTTCTTGTCCACCAGCACTCCCAGGTCCTTCTCCGCAGAGCTGCTTTCCAGCACGTCAGCCCCCAGCCCATATTGGTGCATGGGGTTATTCCTCCCTAGGTGCAGGACCCTGCACTTGCCTTTGTTGAACTTCATGAGGTTCCTCTCCACCCAGCTCTCCAGTCTGTCCAGGTCCTTCTGAATGGCAGCACAGCCCTCTGGCGTATCGGCCACTCCTCCCAGTTTTGTATTGTCGGCAAACTTGCTGAGGGTGCACTCTGTGCCTTCATCCAGGTCATTGATGAAGAAGTTGAACAAGACTGGACCCAGTACTGACCCCTGGGGGACACCGCTAGCTACAGGCCTCCAACTAGACTCTGCGCCACTGATCACAACTCTCTGAGCTCTGCCATTCAGCCAGTTCTCAATCCACCTCACTGTCCACTCATCTAACCCACACTTCCTGAGCTTGTCTATGAGTATGTTATGGAAGATGGCATCAAAAGCCTTACTGAAGTCAAGGCAGACAACATCTACTGCAGTAACTAGTACAGAGACACATCTGGAATGGGGTGAGAAGAGGAAGGTAAACATTCATACTGTCGGAACAGTCATATGGTGAAACAGTAGGATTCCTGTTATTAAAAACAAAACAAAAAACAAGAACTGTTTTCGACAGCTGAGATGTATGCAAACAGACTTGGAAAACTGTTGGGTTACTTACACTGCCTAGTTTACGTGTGATGCTGTATCTTTAATTGTTGGATAGATGCCCAGTAGAGAAAAAGTGGTCTTGGAAAGTGTGTAGAATCTCTAGAACCAAATTGTAGGGCTGTATTTTGTTGTTGTTGGTTTTGTGTTCAAGTGCAAACCTGGTATTGCACTGGGGGAGGCAGCCCTCTGGTGTATCGGCCACTCCTTCCAGTTTTGTCTCATCAGCAAACTTGCTGAGGGTGCACTCTGTCCCTTCATCCAGGTCATTGATGAAGAAGTTGAACAAGACTGGACCCAGTACTGACCCCTGGGGGACACCGCTAGCTACAGGCCTCCAAGTAGACTCTGAGCAGCTGATCACAACGCTCTGAGCTCTGCCATTCAGCCAGTTCTCAATCCACCTCGCTGTCCACTCATCTAGCTCCACTCTGATCTTGCTGTCCTGTTTGTTAAACTGGATTGAAGAGGAGTGTGTTTTACATGCCTGCTGGTTTTAATATGCTACCTGCAATGCTGCTTAGTCTGTCTGCCCTGTTCTTTGGGTCTTGTTAGTGTACTCTGTTGTGTGTGGATGATCTTTAGCTGTGTTTCTTTCTGTGCCTAATGAAGGACTCAATATTGAAGCTCTTGAAGTGCCAAACAGGCATGGTCAGCATGTGACTGCTTGTTGTCCGCCAAGGGAATTCATCTAGCCAGCAGACAGGCCTGAGGCTACCTCGGAGATAGGCAGGCTACGCAGAATGTTCTTGTGGCAGCAGTAATCCAGCCCTCGCAGGCTTTTTCCTTGTGCTGAAACAGCCCAGTTGCTTTGGCACCCAGTAAATCTGGTCTCACGCAGTCTTGGATTGAGCATGTGTGCAACGGCAGTGTTGCCTGTGCGCAGCGGGGCGAAAACTCAGGAAGCCTGATGTGCTTGTGGGTCCCCCTTCACTGAGAAAGGAAGGCGAGTGGCCTGTCTGGACAAAGCAGTTGGTTATAAGGTTACTCATGAGAGGATCATGCTGCTATAAACAAATACATCCCCATCCCCATCACCTATGGCATGTGTCTGGGTTAGTTCTTCCAGGCTGTGACCCACTCCTTGCCTATGGCTGAAGAGCTGTGTGAAGAGCGTCTTGGGAAGATGCGTAGGATAGGTTCGTTGTTCTTGCGACTGGGATATGTGGGCCAGAGGTGATCACCCCTATTCTGGAAGGTAATGGAGTACAAGTAAAACAAGCAGTGTGTGTGGTGTGTGTGTGTTTGGTTTTTTTTTCTTTTTTTTTCTTTTCTTTTTTCCCTTTTTTCCCCCCTTTGGAGAGGCAAAGCCTTCTTGGAGAACCCTGCAGACCTCAAAATGTCCTAGGCATAGGAGTAGACAGCATCTTGCTTCTACTCCTCCTAATTTGAGAAATAGTTTTTGCGAGAGTGGCAAAACCACACATTTGCGTAAGAACTGTTGCAAATAGGGGCCTAAAGACAATTCTTGACTACTTTAGAAATGTCTCATTGGACTGTACTAAGTTTAGCACAAGTGGTATTTGAAAAAATAACATAGCAAGTTTGTTGGTGAGGTAAGTTGGGAAGTGACTGCTGCTCATAGCAGCAGCAGCAGGTGTGTTGTGCTTATACTGTACTTACTCTTCTAGAACAGATGTAGGAAATCTGTCCTTAAAGAAGATGTTGCTTACACAGGTGAACCTGTTCTGTAGCTTTTCCATCTGAGCATGATTATTTTGTGGTCTCTCCTCTGCCCAGGCACTAGTAATCCCAAAATATACAGAAGCTTAGTATTGTAGATCTCTTTCATGCCTGACTGAAATCTAGCTAGAAGTTTAGGGGAAGAAGTAGGAACAGGGAAACCAGTGGTGCCGCTAAATGGATTTGCTGCTATTGTTTCAGTCCATTTTTTTCAGGAAATAAATATACATCTTCTCATTGTTCGTGCTCTATACTTCATTCTTGGATGGTAAAAATAGGTGGATAAATCTGTTAACTCTGTTCTGAATCCTTTCAGTCTACAGCTGTGGTTTCTAATGCTATAACATTACGTGCAATTTTTATTTGAAAAAAATCATGTTAATATTTGCTGATGGCTGGTCTAAGTTGACCTGACTCTTTTCAACAGAATGTGCATATTAATGGAACTGGAAGATCTTGAATGCTTGTGATAGTGGAGATCTGTAAGGATTAGAAATGACACTTAAGTAAATTTCTCTGAATTTGATGCATAGCATAAAAGAGCATTCTAGGTCTCCACAAATTCAAGATAGGCAGAGAAACTTGGAGAGCATTAATGCTGAGATACTTGGGGTTGAGAGAAACAGCCAATTAAGAGGGATTTTTATTGTAATACGGCAAGTAAGCCTCCTTGCTAAGCAGTGTATGCTTAGGCATTATATTGCAAACCAGGGAAGTACTGTCATAAAGCAGTGCTCCTCATAAGTGACTGTGGTGGCATTTAGCATAGTCTTAATACCTGTTTTTTGCAGCCTTACCAGAAAGGAATGCAAATATCTAATGATAGGAGGGAGATTAAAGTTTAGCATAATAAGAGCTCTTCCAAGAATAGATTGGACTACTTGAACTGTAATGGCATACATGAGTTGTGGACAGATGCTTATTGTGCAAGCAGCAGTAGTAGTGTAAGCCATAATCACCCGCTGCCCAAGGAATATTGCTGTCTCTTTGCTGGAGCTCACCACACCCACAGATCTGGTGGTGGAGGAGTTTGGGGCGAGTGCTCCCTACTCTGCTTTGAGCAGCGTCAGCTGGATTAATTTAGATGAGTTAACTAGTTGGCTTATGCCAGCAGGCCGATTTCTGTCTGAAGTGGGTTAGGGAGTGTTGGTATGAACTGTTTTGCTAGCAAAGCTGTGGGGGTAGAAACATCTTGTTGGGACAGCAAGGAACACCTCTGAATCCGAACTGTGTCTTTAACTTGCCTTTGTCAGGCTGTTAACAGCCTACATGCTGATGAAGTTTTCAATGTAGAGGAAGAGAAATGAGCTGTGATTATGTATAATTCTTCATATGAAGTGAATGACTGGCTTAATCTGCGTTAGTAGCTGTAACAGGTAGCACATAGCAGTGGTGGATCTGGCTCTGTGTATGTTACAAACAGTGCAAGTTTACTGTGAGATGTCCTACCTGTAAAACATGGCTATTTAGAAATACTGGATGCTGCTTTTTATACTGCCAAAAAAACCAACCAAGCACAAAACCTGAACTTTAAGACTCCTTGCAGCAGGTTCTTTTGGTGTGAGAATTTCTGGTTCCATCAGAGGCACCTTCTATGGGGACTTTTTTGGGGTGGTGGGAGTGGAAGGGAGGGGATGGGGTACAATGAGCGAGTTGACTCTGTTTGTTTTGTTTCTCTTCTTCCTACCTCTAGTATACAGCCTAAAAATAATTGGAAATGGTGGGTTTTTCCTCAAGGCAATATGATTTATTTATTTTTAATTTAATTTAATTTTTTTGTAAACTGATGGAAGTTTGGGCAGGGTAGGAGTGGAATTGATTGTGTGGGTTTTTTGTTTTCCTCCCTGCTGCAAGACCACTTGTCAGCATTTGGGATTCTTTCTTTAAACTTTGGAGAACAGATGCGTGAAGTACAGTTACCACTCATACATATGGCTTTTGAAATATGGAAGCTGTTGGATTGAAGTGGCTTCATATGGTACTGCTGAAGGATCAGAATTAACACGCAAGTTTAGGTCTTTAAGACTTGTATATGTAGTTGAAAAGTTTTATTGTTTGGTTGGTTTTTTTTAAGTGTTAAGTATTAGTTTGCATTTTTTTATGGTTATTAAAATTACATCCATAGTTCTGAAAATTATACTTTCTGGAACCTTTAATGGCTTAAATGGTATCCTAGTTTAATCTTTTCTTCTGGAAAAAAAATACAATATAATGTGTAAGTTAAACAGCTGTAAGTCTTAATTCTCTAATATAGCCATCTTTTTCTTTACAGGTGCCCATTTTGAAAACCATTAGAAGATATTCTGCCACCCTGTTGGATTACTTTGTATACAGCTCAGCATGTCATTTTGCCCTGGATTTTATACGGTGGCCATGATTTAATTCCCACTTCCTATTTCTATGTATTAGTGAAGCTCTTACGAGCTGCTTTTACTTGCCTGGAAACTGATCTTGAATCCATTCTCAAAAGGACTAGACGTTACTAGCAATGAGCTCCCAAAGCCATCCAGGTAAGGACAAAATCCCTTTAAATCAAGTGACAACAGCAGAACCACCACTGGACTCGGCCAAAGTGCTGTATCTGAACTGCAGAATGAAAGGACTTTTTGTTGAATGAGCAGACTTTTTGCTGTATTGAAATGATAATTCAGTTCCTCTCCCGGTACTTCTTTCTTTCCTACTTTGTTCTAAGTCTCAGTTTTAAGGTTGGGTTGCCTTTACCAGTTATGAGAAAATCCCGCCTATTTCAGTTTCTAACTGTTGAGTTACATATCACTGAAACATCTAGGTATTTTCTGAGGCGTTAACTAGATCTTAATTTGTTAAATCTATGCTGATGTGTCTTAATGGTATGTAGTGTTCCTCTAAGGAATGGTCATGATTCTGCTGATGTCTTTATCAATTATTTAAGAAGAAAACTGTTCGGCTTTTAAAGTACTTTCTTTTTAGTAAGAAAGAATAGTTTTGCTGGAACAAGAGTGAATTGATCCATCTCAATGTTGATTGGGATTTATCTGTAAATAATGTGCTTTGTAATTTGTAATTTAAGACAAATTCTTAGCAGATTCATTGCTAGAAAACTAATTTGACAGAAGATTCTGTAGATACTCAGGATTATGTGCTTTCTAGCTTAAAGTTGTCCAAGTATTTGTATCCAGCAAGTTTCAGGTAGCTTTGTGTTAGGCAAACATTTATTAGCTTGTGCTTTAGGTAGGGAATTTTAACTGTACTTCGTGCCTACCTTGACCATTTCAGTTTATGGTAGGGAATAATGACTACTGGGAAGCAAGTCATCTGACAACAAAAAAAAAACATGTCAAAGTACTTGTTTAACTATGGCTTTGACAACTTATTTTTGAGACTTCAGTTTAATCAGTTCTGGGCTAATGGTCAAATAAAACTAAAGTTAACAACTAAACAACTCCGACCACAACTGTGCAGTTCCTTAAATCTTGGAATATTTTTATTTTTGCCTTGGAATTATTTCTAGCAGTCCATTAGTTGTTTCTGAGGTTGGGAGCAAGAAGTGCTGCAGTAAGCATGGGATGCTGGAGGTTACAAGCAGCAGTGTTGAAAACCTGACCCTTGTGTAAGAACCTAAATGACATTTTAAATCTCTAAAGTTATTAGTCTTTTGAAAAAGAAAGAGGAAAAAAAAAAAGGCCTTTACCTCTATAATGTAGGAGTCTTAAAGATTTTGAGACTTGTTTCTGGTACTGTGGGGGCTGGGAAACTAGGCATATACATATAGGTAGAGTGTTCTGCAAATAGCTCTTCACCTGTGATGCAACGTTTTTTGCAGTGTTAGGGTTTTTCAAGAGCCCTGTCCTCCAGATAAGTGGGTAGTGCTTATTTGCATGCATTTCTGCCTTAAATAAGAGGATGTTCCTAATGGCTTTCTGCTTTTTTTTCCTCACAGTAGTGGGGTAGGTTGTGAAATATATACTTATATTAAAACCCAACAAACCTGACTTGATATTCCTTTATTTCTTAAAGAGGAGCTATCCAGATGTTCGTAGCATAGGTGGGAAACCTATGAATCAGGAAGGAGGGATATCATTTTTACTTGACTGTTCTGTTGATGCAGGAATAATGTAGGCTCACTGTTGATCTATCTCTTGTTTTTCTGTAAGTCATCTGCTGACTCTTTTTTTGTCTTGCCTCTTTTTATTGGCACTGCTACTCTTGCCCAAGCTCTGTATTGATCATGTAGCAAGGAGTCATGTAAGAAGGGCTAATGAAAGAGCAAGAAGCTCCTCAAGTTAGAAGGGCCCTTGTAGTGCTAAAATCAATTTAAGGCTGCCTTTTCTAATGAACGTGTTTAAAGTGGCCTTTACTGAGACAGCAAAGATCAAAAACCAAGGAAGTGACCACTTAGGTGGATAGCTCTGCATGTCTGTGTTCTCCTGAATTGCTGTTCCTTAAACCTTCTTGATTCTTGTTTTTAGAGGGAGGTATGGGGTGGCTCAGTAAGAATTGAAGTGGTGATTACTATATGAGTTGTCTAGAAATTAGATGACTACTACTACTGATACTAAGTACTCTCATAGTTACCCTTTTGAAACAGTAAGTAACAATTGCAATTTCATTGTTTAGAAATGCAGTTCAGACTCCATATTGACAGAAACCCTTGAAATGAAGGAGATGTGATAGGAACTCAAAACATCTTCCAAGTGTTTCACTAGAGATCATTTAAAGGGTACAGGAATCTTTGTCATACAATATGATCTTGTGGTTTATTTTTTTATATATATGAAATGGTGCTCTGCCTATACACTTTGTATACAAATATTTACAAATGGTATTTCACTTCCATAATGATTTAGTTCTAATCCCCCTGCTGTCTAGAAATTGTGTGTTTGTGCCATTCTTAGACTTGGGTTTATTCTGAGTATATTTTCAAATGTTGGGTTGAAATTGTATAGTGTATCAGGATGGCTTTTTACCTCTGGTTTACCCTGTGGAATCCTTACTGCTCATTTCTCTTATAGAGTCAGTTTTGTAATATTTGGTAGAAATATTTTTCAGACCTTGCCAAAGATGATGTCTGGGCTTCTCCTGTCAGATGCAATAGCTATTTTTATTATACTGCTACAGATAATTATTACTAATGATGTGCATTGTTTAGGGGAAGGTTCTGGCTTTAACTCAGGAGCCTATTAAATCTCGCTTCAGTGGATGTGAGCTTTCTTCTCTAATGTTCCCCAAACCTATCACTAGTGGGATATTTTAGAAACAGCACCATAAAATTGTTGCAATGTAGAACAATGAAAAAAGTGTCGTTGTTCCCCCTGCCCTGCTCTGGGAAGCTCACTTGTGAGAAATGGTGCATACCAAAGACTTCTAACTGAGGCTAAAAAAGACAGGGAACATTAACAAGTCTAAGAAAAATATGACTTGATTTCTTCCCCCATCACTGGTCAGTCTTCTGTTGTATTTTGGAGTAATTCTCTGAGAGAATAAGAAATAAACTTTGGAGAAGTAGGAACGCCCGTGTTGGTAGAAGTGAATCCTTGGGAACTTCCAGGAGGTAAATCTGTCTGCTTTGAACTCTAGATATAGAGGGAAGGCCTTGACCTTTAGTTTCTTACTGTTGGGCCAAAAACTCTGTATGGTCTCTTACATGAGCTTTGGGTTGAGGTAAGCAGCTCTTGTGAACTTATGTGCTTGGGAATTTGAGGAAGAAAATGCATGTGGGTCCAGTAGATTGAAGAGTGTGATTCTTGTGCATTAGCAAGAGAAGCAGGGAGTTTGCAGTCTGTCATGACCCAAGTGTCATGTGTTCCCATCAGCTACCCAGCGCCAGCTTGTCTGGAAGGAAGGTCCCCTTCACTGCAGGTATTTGTAGGTTCCCTGGCAGGAATCTGCATCTGTTCGGGTGGACCTGCTTGGGGGGAGCTGTGGAGAAAGAAGCACTGAAGCTGGAGGCTTGGGTGGCAGGGTGACAGGCTTTCCCTTGGAGGGTGGGGGAGAGATGTGTAGATCTAGTCAAGGTAAAGGTCAGATGTTGCGTGCCCTTTGATTTTTGGCCCTGGAGTCGCTACTTCTTCCAACGTTGAAATGAAACTGAAAAAATGCTGAAATGATGCTATAATGGATCAAGTTGCTGCAAAGTATAATTGAGAAAATTAAGCTAATTAAGATACTGTTTAGGACTATGACAAAGCTTGGGGTGGGGGGATGCATGTTTTGTTTCACTTTTCAGTAATGTGTTATGTTGCCCACAATTTAAACTGTCGTCTGTAATTTGTGATGCTGATGCCACTCATCTTGATTGGCTCAGTGTGTATTTTTTTTTTTCTTTCTCAATGACCTTAGATAACTTCTTGCTGCCTTCTTCTGCCTCCCCCACCTTAAATTTTCAATGGCCTAAGTTTCACTATCATTTGGTTCTTTAATCAGTAAAGATTGTTCTACTGATACCAGTTATACATAAAGATTAGTTAAAAAAAAAAAAATTAATCACTCAACTGATTTGTATTTGTTTAAAGTTCACTTTCCTTTGTTTAAAAAAAAAGAAAAGAAAAGAAAAAAAGAATATCTCCATGTTCAATGAAGCGTTTTGTTTATGAAATGTTATCTTACAGGAATTAGCCAGTCTGAATGCAAATGCTATATTCTTTCTTCAGAGCTACTTTTGCGGAGATGCAAATTTTATTTACATTTTGAAATGCTGAATGTTTGATAATTAGAGAATATTGAAGTTTAAGAATGAGCTGCCTATCCGATATGGAAAAATCTGCAGCAGGATCATTAAAACTGAGAGGATACGAAGAGCAGAAAGCTTCATGATCGCAGAACACTGGGAAGATGAGTTAGCAAGTCATGTGCTGTGATTTGCTAGATTAATAAGTACTTTTGTATGGCATTTTATCTGCTGAGTGTAAGAAGCTACTCTCCTTTCATGTTCCATGGCTCAATGAGGCATGGAAGACCATTTCATGTGGTATACATAAGAGCTCTCCCTGTTGTTCTCAAATGTTTTGCACTATAAAATAAATATTTTATGTGTTCTCTTTTAAAGATTAAAGTTTCTGTGGAGATGTATTTCAAAGGGGCTTTAAATGACACTGACCTACTTTCTGGCAGTAATGAGTCTTTTTCTAGAAAGTTACCTGGAGGCAAAAGCATTCTTTCAATAAACAGTAAAGACTACAGGAATAAGCTCTGGCTTTCTTTAGCACTGTTAGTATGTCTAATACTTTCTCCTTAGTGGCTGCCGTCTGGAAGAACATTCTCCTCCTGACGCAGTGTCCCTTTGCCCTGTACCCATCTGGTGCTCTAGTGCAGTACTGCTGGGTGTTATGTGTAGGGCTTTGGCATGTGAATGGGAGCCACCTGCACGCTCGGGGAGTGAAAACATGAAACTCGTTTGGGGAAATTGGTTCAAACGGTGCTTACACATTCTCTAAGGTTGAAGGTAGCAAGTGCGCAGGCTAAGGGCCAAGTTCCCAATGAGACTTGCACACGGATCACAATGTTCATAAATTCAGAGTCTCATTTCACAGAAATAAAGTACAGGAATGTACATCCATATGTATCTTGTTACAGGGTTCCTTAAAAATAGAAAACCTTTATTGTCAGCAACTACTGTGAACAAAACCTTGTGTCTTTAGTCAGTCCTTTTTAACTTTAGCAGCTCTTAAATTTAATTAAATAGGGGCTGTATCCCCGTGAATTCCTCTGACAAAGAGAGGTCTTCCAGAATCTGGCAGCTTATCCAATTACAATTTAAAGGAACTTAGAGCAAGACTTTAGACTCCCTAAAGACAGACGTCTCAGAGTGGTGAAAAAAAGTGTGTGAGAGTGAGTGAGCTTTGCTTTCTGCTGTGAGTAAGGTGAGGACATACCTGTCTTTCAGTTTTGCGGTGAGTGGTGTCAGTGTCCTTGGTGTCATGTCTGGACCTACTTGTTTTTCTTCCTTTCTTCTTTTCTTCTACGTCTCTTCCCCTTCCCCCCCCCCCCGCCCCCATTTTGCTATGTGCAGACCCCATGTTTATATGAAAAATTTGCACCGATTCTTACGGAGTCTTCTTAGATGTGTGTGTGTTAACAAAAAGGGGCTCTTAGTTTAAAAGCTGTATTGAGCACCTTCCAGTGCGTCTGGCCAGCAGAAGAACGATGAGCAACCACCGGTCAGTGTCTCAAGCTGTATAAGTTTTTGTTCGGGCCAACAAGCCAGCCAAGACACTGCAAGAACAGAACATTTCAATATCTGAAATATTAAAGTTGATATTATGGGATGGAACATGATTGAGAATATCTGGTTAGCCAAGGTTGACCAATTGAGCAAAGTCTCCCACCACTCATGATGGCCTGCCCTGCCTCTCTTAGCAGTGATGGTAGAAATTTGTTGCTGTGGGAAATTTCCAGGAATGCTATTTCTCCCATTTGCTTTAACCAATCTAACTCTTGGTGTAAGCTGGGGTGATGGAATAAAGCTTCCAGAAGGTTGAGATTTCCTAACGAAATAGGGGCTAAAGATTGGTAAAGTTGAGGGTACAGCTTAATATGCTGTACTGTCCAAATTGCGGTATAAAATTGGAATCATATGTATCACTGAGATATTTAAAAAAAACACCTGTTAAGATAAGGAACCATTGGTTGAATTTCCCTAAAATTAACAAGAACATAAGTACAAGCAAACAACTTTTACCCATGTAAACTGTAGTGGAGCTGTTCTCCTTAGCTATATCAAATGTGCAGGAGGAAGAATCAGTGGGATGTGGTGACAAACAAGTATTATGAATCTAAGATTTGATCTTCACAAACTAAACCAAGACACTCATATTCATGGCAACATTGAACATTTGCAGTTTTAAAGCTGTTTCCTTCTGGGTGTGCATAGTGGTTCATCTCTCTAGAACACATTACTAAATCCTCCTTTGCTTCCAAACCCAAAAGGATCACAGAATAGACATTCAATATATCAGCATCTGAAATTAGGATTATGAATAATTGTAGCTGACTTAAACCTGGGTGATAAGTAGCATTTACCAATTTGTTCCATTCAATTAGAGAAATCTCAGTCAGAGTTAGTTGGGGTTTGATTGATGATACTACCTCTATAGGAATTTGACCCATATCTAGCTTATCTAATCATGGCAATGATAATAGTCTGTAATAGCTTCTGAGCTTGTGTAAATGCTATAGCCATAGATACATTATCTTCCAAAGATTGAATAATGGAAAGCATAACCAATTCATCATGTTGTATAATGTTTTCCCATGTTGGAAGAATCTGGTGTCTGGTGGGTAGCATAAGAAAGCTTATTAGCCATGACTTCAACATTTGCTGCATCCACAGCAGACATACCTGCTCCAATAGGACCCATCCAATTCTTCTAATCTCAAATCTGGATTTGGGTGTTTCTCAGTGTTCCAGGTTAGCCCATCTCATCCATCCCTATTGGCTTATTTTCAAATAGGGAGTATGGTTTTGGAGATGCTCAAGCCATCTAATTGCACCTGGGCTTCTTTAAGAAAAGCTTTTGAATTTCTGACGATTTTGGTAGGTTGATCTAACTTAAGTACAAGGGGACCAATTGTGCAATACTTAGAGGGATGTTTCATTAATGATGAAAGGATCAAACACAAGCATTGATCGATTCTTTCCTCTCAATACCAATGTATAATTCCCTCTCAGAACTTCCCTACATTAAATGACACTCTCCCAAAGTTTTTGAAGCAGATAACTGATATAGCTTTGCACGTGATTCTGGTCAGTGGGATGAGCCAGTCTGGGGGCCCTTTCTGATTCAAATCTCTGCCTTCTATGGTCCAAGTGTAGGGAGTCCATTCTGCAATGACTTTCATGGTCATAAGACCGGTAAGGGTACAGTTCATCAGCTGGCTCTTTTAAGACTCAAGTCTTACTGCAATAGAAAGACTAAAAGCAGATTTTGGAGCCCAGATGACAGCTGACAACAATGTCACCTCACAGAGTCTTGGTGTTAACATCATGGGTGATGCTGACATCCTTGCATAATTCTGCAATGGTTTACAAGCCACGTTCATTCCCTTTTGTTCTCCTGCCAAAGGATGTGCGCTATAACAAAAGCGTAGCAAATCTCCAGAGGCATGCTGGACACATTCAGCCTAATCTTCTGGGGCACAACTTGTTCCTTCTCTGAGAGTGTGGAAAACACAGGAGCGTTGGTAGGTTTCACTCTTGTGACCCTTGAAGCCTTGCATGTGATGCAACAGCCTAGCAAACTGCTTTGCATAGCAGCTCCAAACAAGCAGAGGCCCCCCTGCCTGCTTCCCCTGAGATAAAGTTATAACTGAAGTTTTTGGAACTATTTCCATGCTAACCCCTGTTTCCACACTGTGCAAGGGTGAACTTTGAGTCACTCAAGGCTGTTCTGGGAGTTCCCAGGTGGGGGCTTATCTGTGGCGGCTGGAGGTTTACCTTTCCATTTCTTCACTTGAGGCGCATAGAAATATTTTCTCCTTGGCCTGCCATGATTACCCTGTCGATTTTCATCCTGATAAGCAGCAGGACTAACCTTATCCACAATATAGGCTGGTCCGTCCCACTTATGTGTCAGGAAATACTTGTCCGCAGAGAATTTCCGATATGTTACTGACTGGCCCATGTCCCATGTAACTGTTTTTCTAACACATCCTAAACTTTTGTTCATATCCCTTTGGGCTTTTCCCAATTTTCTTGCTGCCTGTTGGTGAACCTTGGCTGCTACTCCTACTAATGTTTCTACCTGCTCATCTGTGACTACCTTGTGTTCCCTAGGGCTGGATAACTCTACCCCAAGCCACAGGACTCAGGCATTCTCATTGGCTGCCATGTCTTAGCTTGGAAGGGGTATAGCCATGAATTGCTTTAAATCCTCAAAATGGGGAGTGTATCATCCCAGTCCTTGCCATTAGCTTTACAGTGTTTCTTTCTGCAAATTCATTTATGATTTTTTTGTAAGTAACCAATATAGAGGCTTGGATTTTTCTGCAAAGGACTTGATAAAAGCCTTGGGAAAAATTAATTAAGCCTAGAAATGACTGTAATGAGTGAATATTGGTTGGGGCTGGAATTTTACAAAGTGTTTCTAATCTCTGAACATCTGGGAATCAACCATTTTAACCCAATGATATCCCTTTGACTTCTCTTTGAACTAACTGAGCCTTTTCCCTGCTGTCTTTAAATCCTGTTTCGATTATGATAGCCAATACTTCTTCAGTGAGTTCTTTTGTTCTGTCTTTGGTGAGTGACTGGATTAAAATATCCACATGTGAGATCACATGCTTTGTGGATTCTGGTTGCAGCTTTTCCCACATACGTGTCACATGTGTGTGTGTGGCAAATAGTGGGGGAAGAGTAGAAACCTTGGGGGGGTGCGAGTGAATGCAAATTGGATTCCTGAAAAAGAAGAAGCAAATTTGTTCTAGCAAGCTTGATTCAAGACTGCAGAAAAAAAGCATCGGCCAGGTCTGTTACACTGTACCAGCGAGACCCTGCTGCAATTACTGCCACAACTTCCTTGTATATGGCAACCACAGGAACTACCAGGGGTGTCCAAGCATTAAAAGCTCTGTAGTCTACTGTAAGCCTCCAAGTCCCATCTGCTTTGTGCACAGGTCATAGGGGAGCATTACAGATAGACAGCATCTCTATGAGAGCACCTTGATCTACAAGATCACCTATTACTGCCTTAATTCCCGCTTCCAGCCTCTGCTGAGTATTTATATTGTTTTTGTGGGTGTGGATCAGGTCCTTCAGTGATCCCATCTGCGTCAATCCTATCACACTCAGTCTTGTTCTGTGTCCAAGCTTTCATGAATTTTCCTGCCCAAGCATCATCAGTCATGGTAGCAATGGGTTTTGGTACCTAGAGCGCAGCACATCTGTGCATAGCAGAAATGATTGTGGGTCCTTCTCAAAATGCAACAAAAGACCATTTGCCAAATCCACTATAAGACAGTCTTCCTTTAGAAATGGCTAAACAGCTAAAATTCCTCCTTCTGGGCTCTTTATTATCTGCACTATGCATTACTCCCTTTAATGTCTCTGGTTGGAAGGGGATATGTTCCCAAACTGGCGCAAGCTGACAGGCTCCGCTGTAGCCACTTAAAGTGATCTGCTCTTGAGTTTTTCTGCCTGAGTTTACCATAGATGTCTCAAGAATGTTTGTGGATGCTCCTGTGTCTACTAAAAATTGAGCCAATTTTCCTAGGTTCCCTGTGGCCATTTTGATTGTGGGTTGTCCCCAAGAATCCACTGGCAAGAGCACCAGGATCCGTGGTGCGAGCCCCCAGGAACCTGTGCCTTCCTAGCAGAACCTATGGACCTTGTCTAGGACTTGTTTGCCTGGACTGATTTTACAGGCCGTGATACAGATTCATCTGAGGGCCAGGGAAGTTGCTGTAGTTCTTGTTTTCATCTTTTTAGCTCTACCAAAGCCTCCATTAAAGTGTCATCAAATTGGTTATGATAGATTCTCATATCTTTTCCAAGATCACCGAGTTCATTACAGAGCTGGTCTCTGAAGGGGTCTTCTCTGGATTTAGGAAATTTTGGACAGGGATTCTGAGTAGGGAGTGAGTTGAATTGCACCTTTGATGACCTCGTTTTTGAGGGGGCCAAGTGGTTCTGAGTAAAGAGTTGTCTCCTCTGACTAGAGATCAGACTGTTCCTTGAAGAGATATTGAAATTTGGGTGTTGTGAGGTTTTCTGCCCTGTCACTGAAGTTGAGTGAGGGCCACAATTAGAATAAGTTACAGTTTCAGTGGGCTTACAGGAGTTTTTCCCTTGCCACTGACTGGGTCTCCTGATGGTCCCAGTGTCCTGCAGAAATGCAGCCACTCTGCGCAAACCGACAGAAAATTCTTCCCATGTGGTCTGTGTGGTCAAAAAGTCCTAGGCTTAATTTGTTTGGGGAACCTAGTCCTTCATAGATGAAGGCCATAAATTCATTCCTATCATAATTAGGGCCCCCATCATGGACAGTAGCTTTACCAGAGAGGATTTCTAAAAGCTTCTTTCTGGCTGTGTAATACTCAGGATTTTCATTTGGCATCTGGTTTTCTAAAACAAACAGTGGTAAGACTCTTCCCTAGGAAGAACAGGGTTAAAACCTCTTGCATCCACCTGTTAAAAGTTCATGTCTAGATTGGCTAAAATTCTTCCCCAAACATATGTGGATCTGTATTAGACAGATCTACATGAGCCAGCTGGGTTAGCTGTATTCTGTCTGAGTGCGGATATCTGCTCCCTGTTCGAGTGCACCAGTCAGTTACAATATTTCTATTTAAAGGACCTAACTGGCCTGCAATGGCCTGAACCTCATGGGGCTTCTATCAGACTGTTCTCCTTGCTTCTTCCTGGCCACTCGTCTCTCCATTTCCTGTCCTTTCAACCTTTTAGGTTAGTATAGGGTTAATGGAGTGGAGTCCCTCCAGCTCAGTGCTGAGAAGAACTTCTGCCGTTATATTCTTTAATTATTAAATTCCTGGGGAAGAAGGTTCAGGGATTAGTGAAAAACTGCGAACAACTTCTGCCTTTGAATCATCTCTTAAGCTTTTATGCAAAGCAAATTTTTCCCTTAGATCTGCAATGGTTGCCTTGCATTGATCATGACTTATCTTAGTGACTTTAGGTTGCTCTGCTAGAAAATGAGCTGCTGTTCTAGCTTTCTTTAGTTCATTTTCTAAAACCTTTACTTTTGTTCCTAAATCTTGTGCTTTTCCAGCTTCTAGCTCCAGTTATTTAATTTGTCAACAGAGGCTATGTCTGTGTGCCCTAGGATCTTCCTCTCTTTTGATTAAGGTTTTTTTTTTTTCTTTTTTTTTTTTCCGGTTCATTTGGGAATTTCCTCCTCCTTTAGTTTCTGGATTTCTTTTTGTAGGTTCTTTAGCTCTTCATCTTTTTTCTCTTTGGAGATCCTGTGAATCACATAAAGCATACCACAGGTCCAGATGGCACAAGCTTCCTTTCTACTGCCTTTTAATTTTGCTGATTTGCAATGACTGACATATGCTTCGCAGGTTGTAGGGATAGGATCTGCTACTTAAAACCACTGACCCTCCAGTGGCATTTCCCTTGTTTAATCACCCACTCATGGAGTTTAGTAACATCCTTTTCCTCCTTAACATATTTTTTAGTGCGAGCTGCATGGTCTGTTTCATCTTGTGCACTACTCATAGTGTTTTTACACAAACACTGTCAAGAGTTTTGTTGCTCCAAAGAGCTAACAAATAAGAAGATTTAAATGTGTTTTCTGTAAGAACCAGTCCTAGATTTACTTTCTTACAGAGTTCAGCTGCTTATGAGCATCCAGAGAGCCAGATGAAAAGATGCACTTCTGGTAATTCCAGTTACCCCCCTCACAAGCCTGCTGCTTTTCCTGCAGGTTTTGTCTGTCAGTTTATGGTCCACAAAATAAAATTGGGATGTGGCTGTTTCTTAAGACAGGGGAAACTTTGAGATTGGTTGAGAAGTAAACTCACCAGTGAGATCTGGCAGTAAGAGTAAGAGATATTGGCTGCTGCTTCTGTAAACTGAATTGAATACAGTGTCTAAGGTTGTGGCCATGAGGGTGGTAACTTACCTAGTAGAAGAAACCGTGTGATCTAAGAACATCACCTTGAAGACATTACCACTTCAGACTGTACTTGTAATATTTTTTCCCCCCTGCATTTGTTTCAAGAGAGGCACTGGTCAGTCATGGGCAAGACCAGCACATTGAATCCTCCACTCGCTCAATGATTGTCAGCTTTTTCTCTCTGAAAGCTTTATTGATAAAGATTATGTTAAGAAAATCTATTGCATAGTTGAAGTGCCTTAGGTTTTTCTTAGGAATGGACTAAGCACTATGGCTACCCTATTGATATTTTAATTGCCCAAAGAAAGGCTTTGGTAGCTGCCTTAAACAACAATGTATGGGGAAGTTGCATGAAGGCTGCATGCTATTTTGACAGTGTTGAGGTAGCAGATGTTCTGCAAACTCTCCTGCTATGGGAGAGTTATCGACTCTGGAACCAAACTTGAAATTTGTACCAGCGAAAGATTAGACTTCTCAATAAGTGGGAAATAGTTGTGTGATGAAACTCATTAGAATGCGTCTCTCTGGCTTTGGTTGTCACTCGTGTGAAAAGCAGCAATATTTACACTGTCATATAGGGTGTGACTTGGAGGAAAATCCTTGTTTCATTTAATTGTGCAGCAGGAAGTTCTGTTGGTCATTTAGTTATCGCGAGGCCAGTTGTATGGTGGGAGCTCATAGAGGTAGCTATACAGAGTGTATTAAACCTAACGAGGAGTCCTATGACTCTGAACAACACATGCTTGATCCACAGGTACTATTCATTTCAGCAGAGATGATGCCAAGCCTTCATTAAGAAGCTATGGTTGGGAGAGCTGAAAGCCTTTTTTATAGACTGGAATTGGACATGACTCCACTTACTGTTTCATTCTTCGAACCATAACAGAATAGATAGATACTCCACCTGTATTCTGATTCTTATATATGTGTAAACTGAACATGTTCTGGATTTCCTGTAAAAGGAACAGTATCATTTCTAGCACCTTGAAACTTTTAAGACTGTTACTATGGAACCTGTTGAAGTTTCTACTTGTTGGATCATCAGATAGTTGAGAGGTTCTGCATGAGTTTTTACTGCATCCTCAGAAGAAAAGAATTGTTTTGTGCTCCAACTTGGAGTTCAAGTTAAAGTTCCTTCTAGGTCAGTGTCCCTGCTCAGGGTCATTTGTACATTCCTCCCATTTCTATTTTTTTTTTTTAAATGCAATTCTTGCGCTTTGGAATTCCTTCAAAGCCTGTCTCCAAAGCAGGATTTTTTTAGCCTGTGATGTATCCTTCAGTAGAAAGATGAGCAGCAGGTACTTATGATGAGAGGTAGAGAGCTCTCAATTGTTTTGAATGAGGTATAGGGTAGGAAAAGGGTAGAAAAAAGGTTGCACTTGAGATTGTTAAAAGGCTGTCGGATGATAATGTTTAAGATAGTCCTTGGGACCTTGTGTTTCACTCTGGAGAAACTTTTTCCGTAAACTTGCCTGTTTTGTTACTCACTTTTGGTCAGTCTCAGCTTGACCTTTTATTTTATCTCACGTGTACTTTCCCCAAATTAAATTTGTTACTGGGCTTTAATAGGGAGCATATTCTCAGTATTTATTTTAAGCTAATCGGTTTGTCTTCTAAGGGCCAGGTCTCTTACGATGATGAGACTTGTTTGCATGCTTTTGATGTGGTCAGATCAATTAGGACAGGACTGAACTTTAAGCAACACTTGAATAAATTTCAGAATCAGTGGGATGACTGAAGAAGAGGGGTGGAAAATCCAGTTATTCTCAGATGGATGTCAGCCATACACACATTCTTTTTTTTTTTTTTTTTTTTTGTCTTTTAACTCTAGAAATTCTGTCATCTGGCTACCTGCACTTTGATATGTACTGTTTACTCTTATTTCAAAATAAAATGTTGCCCTTTTCTTTGAAGGCCTTTGGACAAAGGTTTTGCAGTCTTTTTTTATAAAGTTTTTCATGTTGTTGGAGGGCGGGGAGGAAGAAGGGGTTAGAGCAGCAATTGAAACAAGCTGTTTCTTCTCTTGGTGTAGTTTTAGTACTTGAGTACTAACTAATGAGAAATGGGGTATACAGTTCATTCCTGCTATAAGAAAATTAAAATAGTATATTAGTTAAAAATTTTTTTTTAAATTACTTTTTTTTAAAATTTAAAAAATACTACTGTTTCACCAATTACTGAGAAAATCAGATACTTTACTGGCAGTGCCCTTGTTTACTTTGAAATACTCAACAGAATCATATTTTAAAATTGCTGAGGACCTGCGATGACTATTCGGTTTAACAGACATCAACAGAACTAGAGTGTTGAGATATTTTTAGCAATTTTTTAGCCTTTTAAAAGAAATAAATCTAATAAAACTATTAGTATCTGAATTATATGCAGACAAATATTCGTATGGGTTTTTTTGAGAAGTTACTATGTTACTGTTTCCTAGTAATGTCTTTCAAACTGAACTGGATCAAAATTACTTTACATCTTTTCAAAGAGAAGAAATGTGTGCTGACTGTAACTATTTAGGGATTTGTCTGGAATTTCAAGCATAAGTCAAGCTTAATATTTTGTAATGCTTAAAAGTCTGCAAAAGCCCTTCAGAACTAGACTGGATTCAACAATATCCTGAAAAGCAGCTCTCGCTGTTTCTAAACAGTGACCTTATATCACAGTCCTGGAAGCTCTGTTCACCTAGCTCCATAGGTTACATGTCCACTGGCTTCCTACCCAGATGTCTGTCAGCCCAAGATGAAAATCCATGGATTAATAGATGCAGTGGGGAATATTTATTATTTAATGCAGTTATATTACAAGTTCTACAGCTAAGTCTGTTTATAAAGTACTGCTGAGCTGCTTCTTTGTCCCAAGGAAATGCTGAAGTACCAGAGGGAAAGGAGGCCAGCTTTGGCTGTCACTTCATTCTCTTACTGTGTGGTGGAACATTAATGTCTGGAGAGCTCCATTGTGAATGTAAAGGCCTTTTCCTTACCTGCCTGTCAGCTGACATCTCCAGAGATATAGTAAATAAGCTTGAAGGCAGCGTCACTAGTGGCACCAATTTTTAGAGTGCTGTCAAAACGTAGTGTGCACATGCACATGTGTGTTCTTTGGCTTGTGGTAAATGTGGTATCATCAATCCTCCTTTGAACATAGCTACGGTCTTTGAAAGGGAATCCACAAACCAGACTTAATCTTCCCAGTGTTTCCATCTGGTCTCCTTAACTTTGTAGTTACATCAGGACTATCTCAAAGGCCTGAAGTCTGAGTGTATTCTGCAAGAATGGCTGGGTAAGGTCAGCCCGAAGGTTCAGGTAGACCAGGACCACGACTCTGATGGAGTTGTGGATGCCTAGGAAAGAGTGTAAGACTAGGCAAGCCCGTGGCAAGAGTCTCAACTTCTAGTCACATGCACTTCTGAGATGGGGAGGGCTGCGAATGATAACTTTGAATTTCATAGCGCTTTTTGTGTTTCTGTAATCTGTGCAGTTGCTTTTGGAACCTGGTTAAGTTTTGGCATTTGCAAAGAATCGCATGGTTTAGCCTTGTTCTGCAAGAGGAGTTGCATTGTCTCCCTCCACTGAAGCACATGTAGGCAGCAGTTCAGATCTTGCATGGTGTGAACTGCTGTCTTTAGGAGGTCTGCTTCTTTCCATTTGAATGAAGAGCGGGGCTGTGGCATCTGAGCAATCCATGTTAAGCAGTTAAGTTGGGTGCCGGTATACCGATGGAGATAACTTTTAAATCAAGGCAAGTTGTATGGAGTCGTTCCATCATTTCTGTTTTGTACTGTTGCAGTTGTGCTAGGGGCTGAATAATCCCAGCACTGAGAAATTCTTCATCTGTGCATTGATACCTGCCATTTATTTGAATATGAGCAAGTAGGATTTTGCCAGTGCCACCAATGGTTCACCTTTAGTAGGTGCTCCTAAATTTGGGTAAAGTACAGTTGCTTGCAGTGGAGAGGACTTGTGGAAAATCTTACTGGGCTGTGGCTGCGCTCTGTGGTAGGGCTGGGATCAGGATGTTGGAGAAATGACAGATGAATTCAAAGAAATCATTAAAAAAATCAATCCTGACCCTTTCACTATTCAAGAATCTATGTACTCATTTTGTTTGTAGCTGTTATGTTGCCAAACCACATAAATAGCTTTACAGGGAAAATCGTAATAGGAATGAGGGCTAGTTTGTGAGCTTTGAACTGCTAGCCTTGGCTTTAGGTAACCCTTTTGTCCTGAAAGGCTGCTGCTGTTGTCATGTAGCCCCGTCAAATTTTATACAGTAGGAAGAAATATGATTTTGTTTTTCCATGTGTGTGGTGGGGGGGAGGAATTTGATACCTCTCTTGGCAGTGTGTATTTTGATCCTTGGATGTGACCGTCCATGAACTACTGTGTAATGACTCTTTGCTGTCAGGTTTCACCGTTTAATCAATAGGATGAGATCAATGCAATTATTTGTACCTTTGGTCACTTTAGACATAAATCTAGGAAAGCTGGGTGCTCCTGGGAGATGGGTAATCCCCCTCCTCCCCTTAGTGGGCTTATTTGAGGAGAGATCAGAGGGCAGGTTCTTTACCTCTGTAAAGCTGGCTCCAGTATTTTCGATCAATTGACAATTTTTCAGGCAGAAAAACCTTTAAACCTGTTGGTTTTAAGATATACTTCAACTAAAAAAATCATAAAGGTGACGCATTAAAAGAGGGTTTTTTTTTCTATTCTGCTTCTGCGTTCAAAACTTGCACTTTCTAGCTAAAGAGGAAAAAAAACCCTTTTAACTGTGACTTTCCTTTCTTTAGCCAGCACAAAAACAAACCATTTGAGAACTTTTTTTTTTCTCCCCATCTTCTAGTGTGCTCCTGTTGCATAAAATGTGCTGCTCTTTTTGAAAGAGACAGAAGTCTGGACTGGACCAGGCTTTCACCCCTTGTGTCTGCTGGTCAAAAAATAACCCCAAACCAACCGATGCCCAGAAGCCTAACTCTGATAGTCTATCCAAGTATTGAATCTTTGATATCTGTCACTTTAGGAAAAAAAGACTGAAACTTCAAAATACTTTCTTCTGAGTGGTCTTACGCAACCTTTGCCAGGAGCAGGCATGTGATCCTTACAGCTCAGCAAACCCAAAAGAAGGGCTGGGACATCTGTTCCCTGCTGAGGCGAGTATCTGATTGGCATTCCATATATATATATTTTTTTGCTACAGGCTTGTAACTCTGACAGGTTTTATCGTGAAGGCTTTTTTGGCAGGTAGGGGTGCTATTCATTCAGTATGCCTTAAAAATTCTTGCTTTTCTTTAAACGTGGGCTTGTGCAGTAGCTGTTTCAAGTAGGTCATCAGACTTCCTCTTGGTTGTTTTACTTCTTTGCATGCAGGATTGCAGTGGGTAGCACTTCTGGCTTGACAGCCTTCTTGCCGAGGCAGAGACCACCTTGCGGGTTTGGGATAGCAGAATTGTCAGCTGTGCCTCCCCCAAAGTCTGCCTGAGACAGGGTGATCTGAACGGACACAGTCCCAGCTTGTATTGACAAAGGATAGGGAATGCTCCAAATTCATCTGTGCATTTTTTTCTTTTTCATGAGAAAATGCATGCCTAGCAGTTCTGTCCCGTCGTTGGCATCCTGCGGCTTGCAGGGACTTTCTAATGGAGTTGCTGTATTAGGTGCTTTTTAATCTGCTGCTTGCCATGTAAGACCTCAGCTTATGTTTTTCAGCAGTTTAACGAATCAGTTTCTAACTGGGTGCATAAAGAGAATTACTCCTCCTCCACTGATTAAATTCTGGCATGAAGCATGAAATGGCTCTTGCGTCAATAAATCGTCATAACCTTTGCTTGCCTCTGTCAGCGTAAATACGGTTGGACTCTTAACATGCCTGAAAGTAGGCCAGAGGTTGCTAATTTTGCAGCTGCAAAATGGTCAAGTCCAAAAGAGTGCTGTGGGATGTGCCTGCTTGGGGGGGGGTAGCAAAGCTATTGCTTTTCAGGCTACAGGTTGGGTTGCACCCCCCAACCTATTTTTTAACTTCTGGAATTGTATTTTATATAAAAAGATATCGCATTACAAGTGTCTTAAGAGGAGACTGTAGGTTTTTTTCGTTTGTTTTCTTTTGTTAGATGCATTTGTGTTGGTGAGCAACTGTGTGCATTTTTATAGCTGCGACCAAACTGAATGCCTTTCTAATCATGCTTTGGTTTGCTTGGGTTATGTTTGACTTAGTTATGAAAGGCACATCTCCAGCCTGCATGACCCCAGTCCTCAAGGTTTTGCTGATTTCTTCAGTGATCTCCCGTGCTCCTCACACCTGCTTATCTCTTGCTATCTTAGTGTATATCAGTCGTTTCACAGATTGCTGACGGCTGCAGTTCTCTGCTCTACAGCTACCTGCAAATTGTCACTTTGGCGATGCAGCTGCGTTCAGAACAGCAACTGAAACAGTGTATGCCAGTGCATGTTTCGTGCTCTTCACCTGTGTATGGACTACCGAGTGGGTTTGAGACCTCATTTCGCTCCTCTGCTTTGGTTCACTTGGGAAAGTGAGCTGGTTGCTGAGACTGCCTTTTTCTCTCTGACTCTGTAAAGTAGAACTAATATTTCCTTTCGTCAAGGAGAGTATGGATTGCATTTTGCAAAAGAATGGGATGTTTTGTGGATAACTGCCCAGAGTACCTGGGCTACAGTTGCTTGAAATCTTTAGAGTATTCTAGCAATCAGGTGAAACAAATTTTCCACAAAGCCATTTGCTTGAACAGCCATCACTGTGCAAACCAGGTACTGAATGCTTCAAAAAATAGACAGTAAGAAACCTGATAAATAACTTAGCAGCTTTTTAAAGATAGGGTAGAGCTTAATTTTCAGGGAATGTAGTGTCTGTGCTCATTTGTTTACTAGGCAAAGGGAAGAAAACTGGGGTTTAATTGTAAAGATGATGGCACATTTCAAGTACTCTAGCCTATCTTGGTTAAAAGATCCAGTTGCAAGTCTGGTCTCATTAAAGAAAAAAAAAGTGAACGGTACAACTGAATGGTAAAGCAAGTATGCAAAAGTATAGCATCATACTTTTCCTTGTTTCGAAGTTGCTTTGCTTCCGTTGGAAGTAGCAGTGCAAGGTTTTTTTCAAAGAGAAGTAAAATCTTTCTCTGCGGCAAGTTTAAAATTGGTAGTGAGGAGGTTATGGTGAATGTAATACCCATCTTGCTGTGCAAGTTGTGCCGAGGCATGGTAGTGGCAGGCTGAAGTAGTCTGCCCCTTGCACGTGCAAGGTGCTGTGCAATCCTGCCGCTTTGCTTTAGCATATTGCAGTTGTGTCTTCGCTCAGGCAACTCTCTTGTTAAAACTGTCACAAAAATGGCAGTAGTTTATTAATAGTGCTCCTTCCAACTCCCAGTAAAGCAGAAAAGGAGCAAAACAAAGTGGCGAGACATTTGAAAATGCAATGACTGAGTACTGTGAAATGCAGTCCTGCTGAACAGGGCACTTTAAAGAAATGTTTCTAAGTGATGGACTTATGTTTAGATTACTTTTTTTTCCTACCCCAGATTAGTTGCAGTCTGACACTTCAGACCTAGGCTTCTTTCTGTGTTTTGATTCTTGGAGAGAAGACATGAGAGAGCTGTTAAAAGAATCTGAAATAATACATTTACAACTGCTTGTCAGTGTGAATCAGAGGTTAGAAAAAAAGCTGCCAGTGTGCTGAGGCTCCAGTGGTTTCTTCTTAAAGAATGCACTAATAAAAAGTCTTTTCAGTCTTTCGGGATGCATCTTTCTTTCTCCCATTCGGATCGCTGTACCCTATGCCCCCTGAAGCTCCCCTGCCAGTAAATGCTGCTCTAAGGAGATCTGAGTAGTTGATCAGGACTGATGGAGCAAATGGCAGAGAAATGTTAAGAATATTTTTTTGAGTTTAAATTTATTTCCTTCTTTCTTTTTCTTAACCCTTAGGTAACTAAAAATTGCTGGTAGAGGGTGGGGGGAAATCCCTAAAAGACCACTACCCGATGAAAGCTTTTGAAGTTATTTTACCTATTTTGAGGAACCAGCTGAAGTTGCTATCAAAGCAAACTGTCTCATCATTAACTCTTCCAAATATTGTTTTTGTCCTTTAAAAAAAATCTGTCGATCCTAATGCCCATGTCAGCCTGCTACAAGCCTGAGTAAGCCTGAATGCTGCAGGCCTTTGTGTGATCTGTATCTGCAAATAATTTGTTTCAGTTATATAATCCGTGCCCATATGATGAGAAAACTGTCCACTTAAGTGACTTCCCTTGCCAGAAAGGAAAGTGTGGCTTGTTCTCAGCCCAAGGTATGGATTTGACAAGCTCTGTATTTTCGAGTAGAGGATCCTTGATCTTGTGCCAAGTTTAGAAGTTATAGCACAGATAACTCTCCTTCCCTTTTCCTTCCTGTTCTTAGTTGTAAGCTGGTATTCATAAATATATTTGACATGTTTTGGTCAGGTTTAGTGCATTAATGTGTGCAGAGAAAAATTATTTTTTTCCTTTTTTCCTATTAGAGCTTGAGGTTTGAGAGTGAAAACGTATGTATTTTTAAATATTTCATGGTGTAATTTATTTATTCCTACATGTGGGATGTGCCTCCTGGTGCCAGGGAAACCACAGGATGATGATCACCGCCGGAAAAGGCTGTAGTTGTTGTGAGATGTTGCTGTTGGTACATGTAGATCATGTGTGTGCTCTTCTTTCTTTAATGGTAAAGTCAGCTGGCTTTCTTGATCCTTTTTTGCCATTCCTACAGTGAGTGTCTGTTCCTAGGCTGAATTTGAGGATCTTGGCAGAAAGTGCCTGTTCAGGAGTACGTGACAGTCAGAGAGCTCCAAGTATTGTTTTGAGTTAGCTCTAGACTGTGGACTTGTATGTATTTGTTTTCTCTCTTTTTCTCTCCTCTTTGTTTATCATATTGTAGTTTGTCAAGGAATTTTTATTATAGTTGAGTATGGGTTGTTTTGTGGTTCAAGTATCAACTCTGCAAGTTGGGCTCCTGGTTTGCTAGCATGCCTGGTGTTGCTATGTTGCCGCTTGTATATCTGTACAGATGCATCCTCCTGTCGGAACTGGTGAAAGTTCTTCTCTAGGCCCACGTTGGCTTGGGCTTTGCTGTTTTTCTGCCCTTGTACTAAGGAAGGCCTAGGGAGCCTGAAATTGGATCTGTCTTTCCCCTGTTTCTGATACAAAGCTGACATACCTTTAAATGAATTAGGTTATGTGTGCTGTTGTATAGAAGATAAGTGATGTTGGGCAGTTCATAACAGTGGGAGTGTAAATTTCCTAATTGCACAGTAAGTCTGTGTATTAAATCAAGGTTTGTTTTGCCTTTCCTCTTCCTTGGGAATTGGTCGTTAAAGAGTTGGAGTTTAAATATTCACGTTCATCCGATTTGAAGGAAGAAATGCTTGTTTCCTTCCACAGAGATGACTGAGAATGAAGTTGAGCCCGTTGCCAACAGAAATCTGGAAAAAGGGGGACAGTGCCGAGTTATGTCAGTGTTGCTGTCTTGTGTCATTCTCTGATTTCTTTGATACTCCTGTGGAAATTCATCTTCGGTCTCCAGTGCTGCAGCGCTTGCGAGTGGCGTGGTCAGAAGCTTTCTTTGCTGCTGTTACAGTACAAGCTTGAGGAGCATTCATTTGTGGAGCCTTCAGCATGCTGCTCATGCCCACCACTTCATCACAGCTTGTGGAAAGTGCAATAAAATGAGTCTAGCAGCATCTTCTAGATTTTTGGTTTTGTCCGGCTGTACACTATCTAGACCGACATCGGTCTTGATAAGCTTAGGCCTGGATAAGCAAGTTGGAACTAGTTGGGTAGGCAAAGATTGCACTGTGTGTCTGACAACTTAGTAATGCAATCACCTGCGTGTATTGGTCTCAAAGTAAGGGTACATGGCACTGCTGTTGAGTAAATACTTTCATCCTTATTTGCCTTGCTGTTGTCACCTTAAGACTAAGATGCCCTTCATACACTTAACAGCACCTAATTAGTACTGAACTGTAATGAGGGCAGAATGCTACAGCCCACATGCTAATTGGGAATATTAGGAGGAGCGGGGGATCCTTGTATCATAGCACCATGCCGGTTTTCTTGTTTCTGGAAGGAATTTTAAAGTGGTTTCATGGGGACTCTTCAAATTTCTTGATTCCTGCTTATTTTTGGTTTGTATTTTAGAAGTATTCTGTCGCGGTGGTTTCCTTCAGGAGAGGCTGATGGGAGAATATTCTTTCAGAACCTGGTAGTCTTAAGAACTGGCTTTTCTTAGCTGTCAGGGGTAGGCTGAATCTGTGGGCCTGTAGTGCTGCAGGACGAGCCCTCCCTTTTGCAAAAGGCGAGCCTAAGAGCAGAGTTGCCATAGATGCGTGTGCCTGTGATGTTTCGGTTTGTTTTTTTTTTGAACTCCTGAAGCCCACAGACTTCTGCAGAAAAGAGCTCGCTTTTCTATTCAAACAATCGTGCTTGTAATCAATTTGGACAAATATGCATAGGTGGTTTTAGCAAATAAAAGCATCAGATACAGTCTTATTGCAGGATAACTTTCACCGTGCTAGAAACATTTTTCTCTTAAAAGAATCAAATTAAATGAGGGACTAGTTCTTGAGCTGAACTGGCTTTTTTTCCAGATGCCTTAAACTGGAAATATTTTACACTAAAAAGGTATAAATCGTGTTCAGAAACTATTGTCAGCCAGATAGTTACTGGCTCTTATTTTGAAGGAGGTGTAATGTTTGGTATTCACTATCTTAATATAGTGCTTTTTGCTGTTCTCCTGCAAGACTGCATTTTCATCATGTCTGTTAGCTTGACTGTTTTTGTCACATTTGTAAGTTGTTAATAACATTGTGGTTTGTTAACATATTCTTTGTATTGCTAAATTTTAGGTGATTTATCCGTTTAGATCTCCTTTATTTACCATTCTGCCACTTCCACATTATTAACTTTATTGGCAAACCTTTGTGAAAGATATCTTTGTGCACAGTAGTGCATAGAAAAGACACAGTGAACTTGCAGGGAAGAAATCTCAGACTAGAGTGTGGTTTTCCTGTTTTTTCTGTGTTTGTTTTCCTGCTATGATTGAAATTAAGTGGAGTCTGCTGGGCACTTGTACTGTTCCCCCCTTGCTGCCTTCTGATTCCCCTCCTTTAATTAGAAAATTTCTGATTTGGAGTATCCATGGTTCATGCTTTAGACGGTGCTCAGAAGTATTTGAGCTGTAAGGCTCTTAAGATACAGGACTAAAGCAGGTAGCCCTACCTCATGCTCACGGATCCTGTGCTGTGTGCACTGTTATTGGTCTTCAAGGTTTGGTTTCAAACAGCCCTTCTTTATAAGGCAAGAAAATAAATTCCGTTGTGTGGGTTATTTTTTTTTACCCATTCTTGGACTCGTAAAATGTCACCGTGGAACTCTTTCCAGGATAACAAACACTGAAACATCTAATTATGGATCATCCTTTCATTCCAAGCATCACATGTTTATAAGGCTTTCTGATATGTTGCACAGATTTTTCAAACCACTGACCTTTCCAGAGCGCCCTTGGCTGTGCCAGTAGAGAGCATGTTGGCAGCTTAAAGATGTTTTGTCTGGCATTTGAGCAGAAGTGAAAACTTATTGCTGGTGGAAACAGATGAGAGGGCAAAAAATGCGATGTGTGCTGAGGCTTTAGACGTCTAGCATTGTCTGATGGTGAATAGTTGTGGCAGTTTGTTCCTCTGCGCTGAAAGGTGGCATTGATGTTGAAGGCTCTGGGGGTTAAACACAAATTGGGCAGTAGTTTCCACAACGGCATTGTCCGCCATGGTTTGCAGGCCATGTGCAACCCTTTATTGAGCGAACTGTCCTACACCTAAGCAGTTGTACACAACCTTACACACGTACCTCTTTGCAAAGCTGCTCCAGCCTGGCAAGTTCTGCCATCGGGCTGCTACGCTACCAATTGCTCCTACCAGGTGAAGCTACCGGGAGAAGAACACCTCCAGCTTTGGAGAGCACAACAGCTCAGTGGAGGGAGCTGGGGATGCTGCGTGCATAAAGGCCATGTGATTTGTGGTACTTGAGGCTTGAAGGCAAAAATAGTATCATTTATAATAGTAAAAATGCAGCCTTCTGCACTACGCCTTTGCATGCTGCCAGTCCGTACTGAATGGAGGAACAGTTTTCTAACAGATGACAAGCGGGGATGAATAAGCGCTTAAAATTTTGGTGCAGCCGAGGGAACAGCTTTTTCATTTTGGCCTCTGAGAAAGTCAGACACACGTAGCTCCTTTTCTCACATTGTCGCATGCGGCTCTAAATAAGAAAGTTGCGAAGCGTAAAATTAAGATTGTCTCTGCTATACCCTTCACTCTCCCCGCAGAGTTCACTGCTCTGCTCTTGGCACCGCTCTAGGAGTTGTTATGACTAGGGCTCTAAGCTTGGTTTTTGAGAGGATCCTTTAGCTGGCTGTCCCCTCCCCCCGGTATTCAAGCTGTTTTAATGTCAGCAGGAGGAGAGAGTCAAAGAACAACCCGCTGTTTTGAACTTCTTCACCAGCTATAAATGTCTCGCTGGTATACACTCAGGGACCATGCAGGCATGGTTTCTTGCGCAGAGGAAAGCAGACAGTGCAACTGAGAGCCCAACTGGAGGGTAGCCGGAGTGAGCAAAATTAGTTTTATTCGCGCTAAAAGGTGTAGCTGTTCCTTTTTTTTTTTTGGCTAGCAGGCAGTGACACTCTTGCCAGTTTGACAGTGTCTGTCTTTAGCGTGAATATTTCGTAGAAAAGAAACCTGGATCTGTATACTGAGTTTTTAAATTGAAACAGTGGCTAGCATAAATGTAACCTGCTCTGTGGACACAAGTGTGTTGAGAACTGGTGGGCAGTCTTTCCTAGTCCTCTGAGAGATTATTATCCCGATTAAAAATTGCGCCTTGCTAAACAACTGAAAAAACGGACAAACTTTGAGTAACCCTTCCAACCACTGTGATTTCTTAGATTTGTAAAACAGCCATTGCAGCAAAATGATTTTAGGCATGTAATGCAGCTCTCTGGCATGTTTTAATAGGTGGACATCTAAAGATCTTTTGAAGGTGTAATGGAAGAGTCAGCATATTAGTTTCGATGCCTCAATAAACCTAGCAAGCCGGGATAGTGCAGGGGTAGGTATAAGCTATGTGCCAGGCAATCTTGTCCGAATAGCACTGGTGCCGTTTGCTGGACCTGCTCTGTTGGTGCTCCTTGGTGTTCTCCTCCGGACTGGTATAACAGCACGGTGTTTTCTTGAAACTTCCTTAGGACACCTTCAAGATCTTAATAGTTCAAGTGACAGAGTTGTATAATAGGAGGTGGCATCACTTTTTTTCTGTGCCCCCCCCCCCCCCCCCCAAGCCCCCAAGCTGCTGCTTCAACAAGTAAGTCTTCCTGGGCTTACTAGGAAAGTAGTCCAGAGGGGAAAAGTTCAAAGGAAAAAGCTCCTCATGGTAAGATCATGGTAAGAAGTGGAATACGTTTAGGTACTGCCTCTTTGTTCTAAGATTAATACTGTTAATTGCTTGCTCAGTGCTTAACGCGTAATGATAAACCTGTTCAGACAAAGCCAGAAGTGACTCTATTTCACCAAAATATCCTTTTTGCTTTTGCCTTTCCCAGAGCAAATACCTGTAATACCTGAAGGCTAGACTTTTTGAAAATTACGGTCTTTGAGTGTTTTTCCACTTGTCTGTCCATGACTAATGCTAGGCCAGACTCCAGTGTTTCTGATATCATCTGCACACCATGTAATGTCAATGCGTGCAGATTTATATAAGAGTAAGGAGGGGAGGGGGAGTCAATAATTAGCTTTTGAAAATTGGAGAGTATTAAGTTGATATCTGTGAATGCTTTTATTTTTTTCATTTTTGGCTCTAACTTAAATGTCACTAACCTCCTACACTGAGAGGTCCCATCAGTAGGGAGTCTTGGCAGACATTTATCCGACAAAACAGGGAGATCTGATTTGGGCTCTCATTTGATCAGTTTAGATGTCTGATATGCCCATAGTCTACCAGGGCCTTTTGATACTGCGAGCTATTTTGGTGGAGACAGAGAACAGAAAATCCTCTTCTAAAAAGTTTCTCTGTCAGTTTTGTTCCATAAAATGAGGTTTTTTTTCCTGTTTCCACTAAAACTATATTTAAAGTATCCTTCTTTCACTTGATTGAAATGTTAGCTGCATGCAAGTCTGTTAAGTGTAGACAACAAATGCCTGAAGGAGTCAGCCACTGCATTGGCTTGAAGTCCTTTTAGTTGACTATTTGAAAAAGTAGTTGCCTGCAATATTATTCCCCCAGTAAATCCTCAAGTGTCAAAGGGACACTCATGCTGCAAAACTTCCTGCGAGTGGGCTTGTTTAAAGAAAATTAAAAATGAATTCTTAAGTGGTTGCTGCATGTTAAATAACTGAAGGGTACATAATATGGACAGATGTATGGATTAATGTAAGAATTGCTGTGCACTAGGCTTCCTTTTCTCTTTAAGACCTGTTGATCCCAAACCAACAGGAAACAAAACTTCCACCCTCCAACTGTAGTGATTGTTGCTATACCTCTTTTATTCTTCTCATGCACAGCAAGTCCCATGTTTGCTTCTCTTAAAAATCACTTGCAACGATAAGGTGGTTGTTGGTCAAAATTGGAAAGTCCCTTTGGAAATTGGCCTTTACTTAAGCTGTAAATCTGATCACAAAGATTGTGGTACATGAGCAGCCTGAAGGTATACCTAGCCCAGTACCTTGCCTGATAGTGAGCAGTAGCAGATGTTTTGGGTGGTTTAGAAACAAAGCAGAAAACGCAAGATATAGAATAATTTTTCCCCTGTTCCAGTGTCCGAGAGCCTGGACTGGTTTTGCTGGCCCGTATACGCTGTCTGCATCTTGCAGGATAGGAACATATGCAAAAGGTGCAGCTGAGGAAGGCCAAGCCGTCAAATGTGCAGTGGGAAGCTCGGTGATGATGTGCTGTTCAAGGACACTTGCTGCATGCCCTGATGTGGCAAATACTTTGTGGATATGCTTTTCTGTTAATGCGGGATTTGTGAACAGTGCAGAAAGGCTCCAGATAAACACCGGAGCGTTGGGCAGGGAAGCACAGGGCCGCAAATCTGTATGGACTGTTGCAAACATTTTCCAGCTTTCGGGGTGTATATTCCTGGGTTTGCTGTGTTAATCTGGAGGATTTATTGTAATTGGTAACTATGAGGGAGGGGAATGAAATTGCATTGTTGAGCACAGGATTTAGAAGTTGCAGAGGCAGTATTGTACATAACTATAACTCCCTGATTGCACTGTTATGTCCTATATTTGAACTGCAGTATATTTAAATGCAAGCATTTTGTTGCATCTTTCAACGCTGAAGAAGGGGGCACATGCAGATGCCTGCTGGAAAGGAATCTGTAATCCGTTCCGATATGGTGCGCTGCAGATCTTGTGTAGCAAAGTAAGACTGAAACCCTGCTGGCATGTGAAAAATACCTGTATTCAGCTGAATTAGCTTTATAATCAACTGCATGACTTCCTGAATTGCTGCAAAGGAAGGATGTGCTGTTGACTCAGAAGAAAGTTTATAGTATGTGTCTAGGGACAAGGTCAGCAAAGTAGAGGTCTGATTTTGAAAGTTATTTACCATATGCTGGTAGGTTCTGGCAGTTAAGACACCCTGAATCACCATGACAGCAGAAGTGACTTAAATATACCCTGTTTTGAAAAAAATCATCATACAGACCAGGGTTAGGAGACCAGTGTGTGCATGTGTACACATGATGTGGCATGTTGCGTTTCATTATGTGGTAGTAACATAATTCCTTACGTGATGGGGCAGGGTAGAAGCTGATTTTGCATCATTAAATCGGACGCTTGATGGCATAACTGTTTCACCTGGGTGTAAACTTGTGTGTTCCACATGGTTTATTTGTAGAAACTGCTGGCATAGCTGTAAATGCTGACACGCAGATTTAATTTCTGAACTAAATGGTGAAATGGAATCTTTTTTACAAGCATTTGTTTAAAAAAACCCAAAAAACCCTACATACCCAAATCTTAGTTTTACTTTTTTTCCTTTGAAAACTGATCATTTGTTTCTGCTGCTTTTTTCATCTGCTTCAAATATGTCTGTATGTGTGGCATAGCTAGAATTTTTATGAACAAGAATGTAAACACCGAATCCACACAAGACTTGCAGAAGGACTCCGTAAATCTAGTGCATCATCTGTTTGTTATGTAATCTGATATAATGGAAGTGAAATAGAAACCAGATGTCAAGACAGAGCAATTATAATTTTTCATCTATGAGTATTACAGTAAATGTACTTTGTATTCCTCCCCCCCTCCGAATATGGAGTTTTATTTGTTTTGGGGTTGGGAAATTGCTGCAGGGGATTTCAGAGCTCTCAGGATAATTCTTGCCTAAAGACTTTGTTATTTTATACTTGTGTTCTTTCATACAATTAAGGTCTGTATGCTACTCCAGATATAATAGTGTATTTCCAGTTTAAGATAAACTGGACAAAACCATTCAGTCCCAAGAGACCACTGCTGTATATCCAGCTTTATAGGTTGCATGATGGAGGTTGCAGACTAAATTTAGCCTGCAAAGTGAGGCTGCTTTATTTACCACGGTTGACTAACTTTTGTAAGGAAATTCTATCAAAACAGGTTGGGGGTAGACTCTGCCGTGTGTCCTTTAGCTAACAGAATCCCTGGGAGGAGAGCAAACGGCATCTGTGGTTCGCTTGTCTGCTCAGAAGCACTGGGTGCCTGGGAGGATGGAAGGGAAAGTGGATAAGCATTGATCTTTCGCTTGGGGGCCTGGATTCCCCCGCCGGCTCTTTATCCAAGGGGGTTATCCCTGATGTCTGCCATTAAATGAGGCAGCGTCTTGCTTGGGGGAGGAATCAACAAACGCGTCTCCATGCTCATCTCCGTAAGTTAAGGCATGGATATGGGCTCAAAGCAGTAGATTATTTTAATTTTCCTGTTTCTCTCTCTCTCTCTCTCTTTCTCTTTCTGTCCTTCTGTCTCTGTCTCTCTGTTGCTCTTTGTCGCTCTCCTACTGTCTCTCTCTTTCTGTCTCTCTGTCTCTCTCTTTCTCCCTCCAGCTATCTGCTGTTGCTCTCCCTCTCTCTGGCTCTAAGTCCCTGTGTTTTTCTCTCTGTCTGCCTCTCTGTTGCTCTCTCTCACTCTCTCTGTCTGCCTCTTTACCTGTGTGTGTCTCTGTCTGTCTGTCTTTGTCTCTGTCTGTCTTTCTGGCTCTCTGACTGTCTCTCCCTGTCTGGCTGTCTCTGTCTCTCTCCCTCTCTTACTGTCTTGCCATCTGGCTGTTTCTCCCTGTCTAGCCATCTCTTGCTGTCTCGCTCGCTGTCGCTCACTGTCTCTCTTTCTCGCTCGCTGTCGCTTGCTGTCTCTTGCTCACGCTCTCTCCCTCTCTGTGGCGCTCTCTCTCTCTCTCTCTGTGGCGCTCTCTCCCTCTTTCTCCCTCTCTGTGGCGCGCTCTCTCTCTCTCTTTCTCCCTCTCTGTGGCGCGCTCTCTCTCTTTCTCCCTCTCTGTGGCGCTCTCTCCCTCTCTGTGGCGCTCTCTCTCTCCCCCTCTCTCCCTCTCTGTGGCGCGCTCTCTCTCTCTCTCTCTCTCTCTGTGGCGTGCTCTCTCTCTCTCTCTCTGTGGCGCGCGCTCTCTCTCTCTCTCTGTGGCACGCGCGCTCTCTGTCTCTCTGTGGCGCGCGCTCTCTGTCTCTCTCTCTGTGGCGCGCGCTCTCTGTCTCTCTCTCTGTGGCGCGCGCTCTCTGTCTCTCTCTCTGTGGCGCGCGCTCTCTGTCTCTCTCTCTGTGGTGCGCGCGCTCTCTCTCTCTCTGTGGCGCGCGCTCTCTCTCTCTCTCTGTGGCGCGCGCTCTCTCTCTCTCTGTGGCGCGCTCTCTCTCTCTCTGTGGCGCGCTCTCTCTCTCTCTGTGGCGCGCTCTCTCTCTCTCTGGTGCGCGCTCTCTCCCTCTCTGTGGCGCGCGCTCTCTCCCTCTCTGTGGCGCGCGCGCTCTCTCTCTCTGTGGCGCGCGCGCTCTCTCTCTCTGTGGCGCGCGCTCTCTCTCTCTCTCTGTGGCGCGCGCTCTCTCTCTCTCTCTCTCTGTGGCGCGCGCTCTCTCTCTCTCTCTGTGGCACGCGCTCTCTCTCTCTCTCTGTGGCGCGCGCGCTCTCTCTCTCTGTGGCGCGCTCTCTCTCTCTCTCTCTGTGGCGGTCTCTCTCTCCCCCTCTCTCCCTCTCTGTGGCGCGCTCTCTCTCTCTCTCTCTCTCTCTCTCTCTGTGGCGTGCTCTCTCTCTCTCTCTCTGTGGCGCGCGCTCTCTCTCTCTCTCTGTGGCGCGCGCGCTCTCTCTCTCTCTCTGTGGCACGCGCGCTCTCTGTCTCTCTGTGGCGCGCGCTCTCTGTCTCTCTCTCTGTGGCGCGCGCTCTCTGTCTCTCTCTCTGTGGTGCGCGCGCTCTCTCTCTCTCTGTGGCGCGCGCTCTCTCTCTCTCTCTGGTGCGCGCTCTCTCTCTCTCTGTGGCGCGCTCTCTCTCTCTCTGTGGCGCGCTCTCTCTCTCTCTGGTGCGCGCTCTCTCCCTCTCTGTGGCGCGCGCTCTCTCCCTCTCTGTGGCGCGCGCGCTCTCTCTCTCTGTGGCGCGCGCTCTCTCTCTCTCTCTGTGGCGCGCGCTCTCTCTCTCTCTCTGTGGCACGCGCTCTCTCTCTCTCTCTGTGGCGCGCGCGCTCTCTCTCTCTGTGGCGCGCGCGCTCTCTCTCTCTGTGGCGCGCGCGCTCTCTCTCTCTCTGTGGCGCGCGCTCTCTCTCTCTCTCTCTGTGGCGCGCGCTCTCTCTCTCTCTCTGTGGCGCGCGCGCTCTCTCTCTCTCTGGCGCGCGCTCTCTCTCTCTGTGGCGCGCGCGCTCTCTCTCTCTCTCTGTGGCGCGCGCGCTCTCTCTCTCTCTCTGTGGCGCGCGCTCTCTCTCTCTCTCTGTGGCGCGCGCTCTCTCTCTCTCTCTGTGGCGCGCGCTCTCTCTCTCTGTGGCGCGCGCTCTCTCTCTCTCTGTGGCGTGCGCTCTCTCTCTCTCTGTGGCGCGCGCGCGCTCTCTCTCTCTCTCTCTGTGGCGCGCGCTCTCTCTCTCTCTCTCTCTGTGGCGCGCGCGCTCTCTCTCTCTCTCTGTGGCGCGCGCGCTCTCTCTCTCTCTCTGTGGCGTGCGCGCTCTCTCTCTCTCTGGCGCGCGCTCTCTCTCTCTGTGGCGCGCGCGCTCTCTCTCTCTCTCTGTGGCGCGCGCGCTCTCTCTCTCTCTCTGTGGCGCGCGCTCTCTCTCTCTCTCTGTGGCGCGCGCTCTCTCTCTCTCTCTGTGGCGCGCGCTCTCTCTCTCTGTGGCGCGCGCTCTCTCTCTCTCTGTGGCGTGCGCTCTCTCTCTCTCTGGCGCGCACGCGCTCTCTCTCTCTCTCTGTGGCGCGCGCGCTCTCTCTCTCTCTCTGTGGCGCGCGCGCTCTCTCTCTCTCTCTGTGGCGCGCGCGCTCTCTCTCTCTCTCTGTGGCGCGCGTGCTTTCTCTCTCTCTGTGGCGCGCGCGCTCTCTCTCTCTCTGTGGCGCGCGCTCTCTCTCTCTCTGTGGCGCGCGCTCTCTCTCTCTCTGTGGCGCGCGCTCTCTCTCTCTCTCTGTGGCGCGCGCGCTCTCTCTCTGTGGCGCGCGCGCTCTCTCTCTCTCTCTCTCTGTGGCGCGCGCGCTCTCTCTCTCTCTCTCTCTCTGTGGCGCGCGCTCTCTCTCTCTCTCTCTCTGTGGCGCGCGCGCTCTCTCTCTCTCTCTCTCTGTGGCGCGCGCGCTCTCCCGCTCTCGCTTGCTCGCCCTCCCTCTGTCGCGCTCGCGCCCTCCGTCTCTTGCTCACTCGCTGTCTCTGTCTTTCTGTGTGTCTGTGCGTGTTTGTGTCTCACTGTCTCTGTGTCTGTCTTTCTGTCTCTTTCTCTCCGTATCTTCCATATGGGAAAAATTGTCTGTCTCTCTACCTCTGTCTCTCTGTCTCTTCTCTCTCTTTCTGTGTCAGTGTCTCTCTCTCTCCTGGTATGTGTGTTTCTCTGTCTCTCTCTCTCTTTGTGTGTGTGTCTCTCTCTCTGTGCCTGTGTCCGTGTGTTTGTCTGTGTCTCTCTCTGTCGCTCTGTCTCTGTCACACTCTGTCTGTCTGTCTGTCCAGCGCACTCTCTCTGTCTCTCCGTGTGTCTCATTTCTTAAACTCCTGTTATTTATTGCTGAAGATTCATTTTCTTCCCTTCTGTATTGCTCAGTTTGGTTGTGTGCTCGGGGGGCAGCACTGCTTTGCTTGTGCGAGGCCACAAGGGCTTGGAAAGGAAACTTTTTCATGAAAGCGGAGACTCTGGTGAGGGGGAATGCTCCGTGCGCCTCGCAGCATCTTACGCGTCCCAGCTGCCTTCTGCAGGCTGTGTTTGACACGATTGATTTACAGTTCCTCTTAGTGCGCTCTTCCACTGACAGCTGTGCAGTGTGTTACGGATGAAGCTCTCATATCCTACCAAATAAAAATCTTTCTCTTCTGCACTGACAGCTTTTTCCTGGGTGGCGGCTGCTGCTTAGTGTTGCATGGATGCTAAGCAGGCCTTCGTTTGGTATGTTTCTGCAAGGAATAATAAGACGGAAATCTTTCATGAAGCCGATATCTTTATTTATCTGTTAAGCACACATAACTTACAGAAACTCTTAAATCTGTCATGTGTTCCAGCCAAAGGAAGTGCTGGCAATGAGTTTAAGACTCTTGCTGCAAGAGTCTTTAAACAGCAAGTTTCTTCTTTTAAAAATGCATAGAAGGATCAGGGTAAGAGATCGATGCGAACGCTTGCGGCCAACCTCTGCAAATAGACTCCAGTCTTTACCACTCCCTCTTTCAAGGAAAACCTGGAAAGTGGACGTCGGTGCAGGTTACGTGTGGTTACCGTTGAGCTCTGTGCCAATGCTGAATGATGACTTCTGCAAGTTCTTGCAACTCTGTACCTAAGTTCACGTGTGAGGAAGTTGTTGATGTTTGTGACCAAGCCATCCTTACAAAGCAAAATAGTGGCTTTTTCCATTCCTGCAACACCAGAAGTAACACGGGCTTTGTTTATGGGCGTAAGGCTTTCTTAGATAGTACTCTGCATGCTGCTGGAGCACAGTCAAGCAATCTTCTGAAAATGAGCCTGCTGCCATGGTAAGGGGTGGTTAGCCTTGGATTGCTAGAGAGAAGGATAGAGGACTTCAGGACTTGATGCCGTTTCACTTCACCTCCACGTACTGTATAGAAATGCATATGCAAACTTTATCTTTTGTTGAATCCCTGCTGAAAATGTCTTGTATGGCGTATGGTGAATAGCACGGGAGGACTGATGGAGTGAAAATGGGAAAAATTGTCTGTTCCTTATGCTCTTTTTAAACAAACCTGAATCTGTTTATGAAAACCGGTTTATTATCTGTTTATGAAAGCAACCTGCTGTTGTCTCAGGGAAGGAGTCCCTGATGGAGGCTTCATTTTGAAGTATGCCCCCCTAAATTGGAGATTTCGCTACTGAAGACGCTTAATTTTTTTTACATAGAGCAATCACAGAAAACTTTAAAACCCGTAGGGAACGAGCGAGGCCTCTTGCACTTTTGCTATAAAGCAAGAGTTGAATCAGGCATTTCTGGGTGCTTTCTCTGCCTGGATCACTTCCTTTTGAAATGGAGAATGTAGAGTATAGCCTGTGAGTCGTCAGGGTCAGAGCAAAGAACAGGCTGCGAGATCAATTAGTGCGGACGTTCAGCCAGTTCAATTATAATGTTGCCTTTCTGCAGGTAGCCTTGCTGTTCTCCCTTGCCTGGTGCCCTGCAAGGCCAGGAAATCAGAAGGCTGTGCTGCTTTGTCCAAGCAAACACTTTTTCTTGCCCTTTGCTGCCTCTTGCACTATTGAAGTGGGACCCTGTGATAACAAGGCTTTAAAACCATAGAAAAGGATAATAACCACATTAGCCATGCTGTGCTGGTAGAGAAAAATGATTTTTTCTTTTTAAGTCAGCGAAGGATTGATTCTAAAAAGGAAAATAAGTCAGTCAAGTAGCTGGTGGACTTGATTTCTATGCTGTGGCTTTCTCATATTGTTTGTGACCTGAATTCTCAGCCAAGGGAACCTAATTGTGCAGCATGTTTTTTGGGGACAAAAGTACTAGCAATAGCTAGTCACATGTAGGCAAGAGCTTTTACTATAAAAACAGCAGTTCTGTTGAAAGCGACCTTCAGAATGGCTGTGAACATTCTCAGTGTTATTTTTAACCTGTCTGGGTAAATTTCCAGTATAAATGTAAGCGCCAATTTGATGTGTACACTTTCCCAAATCCTTATCTTCTGCTTTCTAGTTGCGGTGACGCATCAGATGGAACAGTTAGTTTCAGGGCTGGATGTAGCTTAATTTTTATGCCTCCAGTAACACAGAGAAATAAATACTTCAGCACTGTTTTACTTATATATATATAATTTTTAAAGGGATTTTAAAAGTTTTTTTGTTGTTTTGCTTTAGAGAAAAATAGCTTTAATTAAGGTTTAAAAATAGATGAAGGCTGTACTTTGATTAGGTTGCTGTGGCACTGACGTCAGCATGTGACATTTATCTGTGTATGGATTTGTCATGCTGTTGACTAAGGTTGTGTTTACACAATTGGGGATATTTCTGTCCACTGTGAAAGGAATCAAGAGCTTCGTGGCCTGAATTGTGTCCTTGCCTTTAATATTCTTGTGAAAAGTGTGCCTTTCTTGCTTACTGCTTGATTTCTGTATCAGAGTGGCAGCTGAAATTTGTTGGAGGATAGAGTTTTAAGTTTTTATATTGTCGTGAAGGCCCAGGGAGCACTGATTCTGTAGAGAAGCACATGGCTAGAGCAGTGTTGAACTTGCAGGACCTAATTCTTTGCTTCTGGAATCTTTCTTGCGTTGGAGAGGTATAACATAAAATGCAACACTATATCAGTCATCACTTCCTTGATAAATGATTATGATATCAGTAAATAAGCTTCATTAATAAATGGGAAATAGCTATTCCGTAAATGAGGAAATACACAAAATGCTAATACACAAAATGTGCAATACAAATGAAAAGCAGCGAGCAGTTTCAGGTCAGCACAGTTTTGAGTGGGGAATCTGTACTTGTTTGCCACTGATCACTTCGGTTTGTATTCAGAACAGTTTCTGCAGTTCACACTAATTTTAACTTGCCTTGTTGCAAAGTTAAAAATTGCTTTGTATAGTGAGATCCAAGCCAAAGCAGTTGGTCTGGCAGACGTCGCTTTGATGGTCACCTGCTGGAACTTCTCAGATCCTCTCCCTCTCTTCTCCAAGCAACATTGATAGTTTTAACTTCTCAGATCCTCTCCCTCTCTTCTCCAAGCAACATTGATAGTTTTCCCTGGCCCCAATCCCCCTTGTTGTGGCAGCAACAGAAATACCTAAATAGTATTCTAGAAGCACTCCATCTAAAAATCTGATTTCTGGAGTACTGGGCTTCCCAGAAGTAACTTTTGGGGGCTTTTGTTTCAAGTGGCTGAAATGAAGAGGCAGAGAAGTGATTGCTCCTCTACTTTCCTTTAAGTTGTTCTGTTAGTACGGATGCGTATTGCCATTGCAGCTGTTTTGTGTCTGTATAAAATTTGGATTTTACTTTCCTAAGCTGCTGCTTAATGGAGTTGCATGAAACATCAATGAGGTGTGATGTCATTGCTCAACAGCTTGTGTTTTTTGCAGAAAACTTGATCTGCAGTGGAAGGGTTCTGACTCACGAGTAGAAATGACTAATCCTGAGACACCTGAGGTGAGCGTTTCAGCCGCATGCCCCAGCTCTGCTCCATGTGCAGCTGAGTGCTGTTTGAAGAGGTTCCCGAGCAGCTGCACTTCAATCTGATCTTCTACAGCAAATGACAATTGGTGCCTATTTCCATTTTTCAAACACTGGGCTGTAAACAGCAGTGGTATAGGAGCAGCATTTTGAACAAGATAATGTCTGTGGAATGGGGTGGTGTGGTTGTTTGGGAGCGATACCATTTTGGGTATCTTTGTTCTTGAGATGAAGCCCCAATACTTTTTCTAGTACCATATAAATTATCAGAAAAAGTTAAAGTGCCACTGTGGTAGGTCAGTCCTCCTCCCATGCAGGAGCTCAGGTTAAATAAATGAGTGATCTCAGAATGCCACTACATCAGGTTGGGCCAGACTTAGGTGCACTTGGGATTAAATGGACAATGCTGTCTTAATGAAACTGTTTTATTTATTTCTGTTCTCTGCTTTCTCTCTCTTAGATTAGAAAGGCAGCATGTTGGTATTGCGATCACTTTTGAAATAGTCTTGACCTGGGGATGGGGGAAGAACAAAGAAGAGGGAGATAGACTCTTGAGCTGATGAAAAAATGGAGGTAGGATGCCCATGCGGATAGCATATTTGTTTTTCCCTCTGTGCAGACCAGAAGAATTTCAGTGATAAGCTCAGCACAAAGTCTTTTTAGCTGAAGATGCCATTATGTTGAAAGAATCTCTGCTCACTTTTTTTATACAACTATAGCTATGAAACATCTCTAAGAGAATCTGAATATTTTTCCCCTGATGTCACTTTGGAAGTACTTGGGCAGATTTTAAATCTAAAACCCTAGGAAAGATTTAATTTTGTCTATGGGAATTCTTCAGATTGTTCTCCTTTTGAAACAAGAGGAGTGCAAATCAGTTCCTGGTTTTGTTTGCATTTACTGGTTTGGGTTTTTTTGCATGTATTCGTGTGGAAACAGGAATAGCTCATGGAGAAGAGCAGTTGAGGCTTCTGTGAAAATGCTGCTGCTTCATAAAACCAGACTGACTGTACTCAAAGCCCTTAAATGCTTTACCTGGTCCATGAAACATTAAAGCTGCAATGCATCACACTGTGTTCCCTAAGTATGGCCTGAAAGATACTTGAAATGTTATGACTATGAGCAAACCATAAAACGAGAATGAGCCAGCTGGCTTGGGGTGGGGGAGAACCTACCCCACGGTGCTGACTTGGATATGCAGTGTGGCTGATAGAGAGGCTGCTGCACAGCAAAGACATTTTATGATTTCTTAATAATAGTATGTACAGAGCAACCAGAGCATTGGCATGAGTTAAACAAAATGCTAGGTAGCTCAGTCTAGGGAGAAATTGATGTGCAGGAGGAGTATAAAATATGTTGAGACTATGTCGATGAATGAACTCATGGATTGCTGAGAGATAGGAATTGTGAGATTGATTTTTTTTTTCTTTTTTTTTTTAACCAGTTCATGTTAGAAATATTAGTAGGTTCCATGGGCCACTTGCAGATGTATGCATAAACTTTTATAACTGAAATAACAGACCTCCCTCTCCCATTGTGTTTTTTAAGCAAGTTTTAAGGGACTTGCACAGAACATACTGAAAAGGCCCATCTTGGAATTTGTATGTGTTTGAACTTCATGCTGGTCTTATGCTTAGGTCAACTTTTGTGGAGAAGCTGAAGTTACTTTTAGAAATGCTAAAGCTTCCTGTATCTTAAGATTTCATTAAAGACAAACAAGCAAACAAAAAAACCCAAAGCCCCCCAAACCCCATTATCACCAAGGATTTAAATTGCCAATATTAAAAAAAACAGATTCTGCTCTCGTTGTACTCGGATTAGCCCGTTGCCACATTCTTAACCTGCAAGTTTTACCTGGAGAACCATTGGATGTCTAACTCTGGCTCTGTGTGTTTTGCAGAGCTTCAGCTGTTTTCTGAGGCCCCCCGGTACAGAGCTGTGCTGCTGGTAGAGCTAGGTCAGGTCTCCAGAGGAGGTAACTTCGGTTGACATAGTGGTGCCCACTGAAGTACAAGGAGATTACCAATGCTGGACATGGTCTGATGGCTGGGCTGATGTATTAATGTGACGTTGTCAGGTGCCAGGCTGGGTGTCTCTGTCTGGGTAGAGGGAGCTGCAGGTTGGCCCTGCTTGCCCTCATCTCTGTAAGATGCTCGTCTCCAGCACTTACTTCCAATCTGAAGTGCTGAGTTAGAGCATAGTTGCATGTATGAGGTCAGTGGTTACTGCAAGAGACCTGTATCCTTGGGGAGGTGGAGGAAAAAGCTGTCCCAGTTCCAGCAGACCTTCATGCTTAAAGGAGAGTGCAGTAAGCTTTAGTGTAGAGGTTTTGATCTTAACTTGTTTACCTGCTGTGGCAAAGCTGTAGTTAAGAGCTGTTGCAAACTGAATGCAATATCTTTAGACCCCCTGGGGCTATCGTCTTGTTGAAATGGGGGTAGAAAATAGTGAGGAAGCATCAATACCTTCCTTGTTTCCTGTCCACAAGGAAAAGCTACAGTACTCTAGAGTAGGAGAGCAGAAGCTGTGCTTGGAAATAAATTAGTGAAAATTTAGGAGGGAATGGTTAGTTGATGCTGAAAAGAAATGGGAGTTTAGAGTGTCTAGGCATTTGCTGTTTCAGCTAGGTTAGACTCTTTCTCAGAGCTGGAGTTCTCATGTAGGTTAACCTGAAAAGTACAAGGCTCATAATTCAGGCTCCAAAAAGTTAATATCCACTGCCATCCTTCAATAAAAGGATTTTATATATATATATTTATATGTGTGTGTGTGTGTGTGTATGTAAATAAAAAAATAATAAAAGGATTGTTACATTGTAGTTTTGGGTTTTGGTCTCTGGTGGTATGAAGGCAGAATTCAGAAGAAATAAATGTTACCACCTTTCCCATGTTTGTTGAGGTCACATAGTTTTGGTGCCACTGCAAGTGCTCTTACTGGTTGTGATACAGCTTCTTTTGGTGCCCTAGACTTCACATTTTCAGAACTTGTGCCTCCTCTTCTCTCTTCTCCCCAGCCCATATTTGCTCAGTTCGTCAAGTATCTAAGCAGCCCCCATGTCAGCTCTGCCCATCAAGTTCATATCTACAGAATTCGTATCCACATCTCTTTGGTGACTCTATGGTGGAAGATTCAATGCACTTTCCACTGCTAATCCATGCAGGGTGAGTTCTGAGAACTGTGCTGTCACCCAGAGTGAACGTTTCCCATCTCAAGATAGCCAAGACCTGCTATGCATTTTGCTCATGAGAACTTATGACCTCCAGTGTAAACAGGGAAGAAAGTCTAATTTGCAAAGTCTAATGTTTTTGAAGGATGCATTTAATCCAATATATCTAGGTGTTTCTCCATCCTTTTTATTTATCCCATAACTCTGTTCTATCATATGAAATCTAAACTGTTGTGAAATAAAGGGAGGCTTGCTACATAAAAATGTATTTGCACTATGTAAGAACATAATTAAGATTTGTTAAAAATGAAAAAAAGAGTTTAAAAGATTCTTTAGTGTCAGGTCAGCTCATATAATAATGAAGACATATATTTGTTATGTGCTTTTATGAGCCTTGGTCTTCAAGGGTAGATTGTAACTGGACTAAAAGAAAAAAGCGGGTTGAGGGGGGAAAATTGCTTTGAGGACAGCTGTTGAAGGGAGCTGTTAACTCCAACTGCTGATCTGAGTGAGGCAATTTTTTAAAGCTTGTTCCTCTGGTAGATGGTACTTAAGAGCTGTCAGGTTCTGCCTACTCAGGCTTACAGGAGAGCATTAATTTTTGCAGCAGCCAGTCTCTAGCTCCGGCTATTGGTCTCTTGCCCTCTTCTGTATAGCCTTAGGAGAAAGCCTAAGTCGATAGGCAGCATCTAAAAGGAATCCTGTAGATAGGTGAAGCGTTCCTCTATGCATAATTGAACGCTGATGACATTATTTGGACTTGCATATGTGTCCTTTGCTTACTTATTTATGAGCTGCAATCTGGAAACACATCTATGTCAGTGGTGGTGAATCTCGGAAAGAGGTTGGTTGATTTTTGGGTGTGCTTAGCATCTTTGTAGCAACTTTTACTTTGTCCTGGACACTGAAAGAGTAATAAACCAAAACCACCAGAAACTGGCTTCGTTAAAGGTTTATACAAATGAAATTGGCTTGCAGACTGTCAATTTATCATACTATTACCATGCTGCTGTAGTCTGCTCTCAAATAAAATGCGGGTTTAAATATGTAAGCCTTTTCAGCTCTGTAAAGGAGGTTGTGGCTGATGCCTGCTTGCTTCAGCAAGAAATGAAATTTGCTGCTGTCTTCTGAAGTTGTGAAATTAACTGTTTAACTCCTACATAACATTCACTGAAGCACAGACTTGGGGGAATTAATCCCACTGACTTGTGCATACCTGGCCCTTATCCTTTGGCAAGAGGGGCAAAGGATGCTAAATGTCTTGTAATCCAGGTCTACTGATAGAGGAGGAAACTTCATTGTTGCTCGTTTCAGACAGTGTAATGTGCTTGCAACCGAACTCCCTCAAATTTCATAGTAGATGAAGCCTGCTGAGTAAAATACACGCATCCTCTCCCCTGCTGATCTTCTTTGTTTTTTTATAGTAATTCTTTTTAAATTCTTATTTTTTTATTTTAAATAGTAACACTTACCTTCCGGCTTGCTGCCGCTGTCAGAAATGATGTGTTTTATCTCTGACCCTGAGTGTGGCATAGAGTCAAGAGGATCTGTTTCACATCCCATCCTGGAGCAGCTGCTGTTTTCTAAAACTTGGGGATCTTTCCCCAGAAAGAAGCAAAACCACTGACCTGTGAGATTGAGATATAAATCTTTTTTTGGCATGCTTACATTCCCCCATCACCTTCCCCTGTAAAACCCATCATTTCCAGTGTTTTGCCTGGTCTTTGAAGGTAAGGTAAGTCAACTGTTACACTGTTTTGGGGAATGCTAGGCAGATTATCATAGCAGGACGTTTTGTCTCAGTGAAGAAAGAATCAGGGCTCACTTTGTATTCTAGATAGCTATTAAGGACATGCAGCTTCGCATGCTATACATCTTTCACTTAAGGATCTTGTTGCCTTATAGTTAGTTGCTCAACACTGGATGAGAAGGACTTGCACGAAATGGGGCTGTAGTCTGTTTTGCATATCTGTGGAACACCTGGAATACGATGATTTTTGGACCGTGTGCCTGATGTATGTTGGAAGAATGTACTGGAGGGAGCTGAGTACAGATGTCATAAGGAGAGAGTAGCTGGGGATGTTCTGCTGTGAATTTTAGAAGATGAGGTAGTTTGATCTCTGACCAATGCTGCTTTAGGCTTTTATACTTTCTTTTATACTGTCTTGCATCTATGTTTTTCCTTAGAGATATGATGTAATGCCTGTGTGCACAATGCTTGCATTTATAAATTTCTCGCTCTGAGCATTCACGGAGTGCAGATGTTCATAAAACAGACATTCATGTCTTGAAAAATCCTCTAGCCTGTGGTGAATGGGAAGCTTTCCCAGGTAAGCTAGAGAACCAGTTTCTGAATAAATGAACCTTTCAGCATTTAAGGAGGGGGGAAAAAAAATGCTCTGACTGATGCAAAGAGTGCCTTCCAAACATGAACACAGTGTAGGCGAATGCAGGGCTGTCTCCTCTGCAGCCAAGCTCTAGTGCTTAAGCAATTGGAAGCTGCCTGCAGGAGCTCATTGGAGTGGTGCAGGAAAAAAGGCATGGGCTATAACTGTTTGTTGGTGTATGTGCTGGCTGTTTTTCTGGTGAATACAAGGGTCTGTTCAAACTGAAGCAATATCAGTGCCTAATAGGGTTTTCATGAATAGTGGGAGTTACTACTGCTGCTAAATGTTTGCATATATGCGTATGCAAATGTCTACGTGCATCTTCTGTGCAGAGCAAAGCATCTTGTCTCTGTGCCCTGTTTGTCAGAGCGGAGATAAGGGACCATAGCGATATCTGCGGAGACAACACCGGTTAAGCAGAATGGCTCCTGCATACAAAAACATTTTGCTTACTATAAGGCAGAGCGATAGGTTGACTAGAACGTACTCTTCTTAAATGTGAAGGAAAAATTCCCTCATGGCAACTCTGTGTTAAGATTTGGTCTGTGAAGTGGCAAATAACTTCTCACAAATTGTGGAGGTTGCAGCAGTACATCTGTAGAGTCTGTATTAACTTGCAGGTATAGAAATGGAATAGCTTTCTGCATATACGAGTAAGGTGGTGGCTTTCAGGTTTAGAGGGTATAGTACTGGATCTCTAGACACTTCTGTTCGGGTAGGCAGGCTGCTTTAATTCTGACTGGTCAGTTGAGACCCTCTAGATTTTAAAACAAAAGTTAGATGAAATCTTTTGAACTCCAAAAAATGTCAGGGATGTGAGCATATTTTTTTAAGTAATGTAATGCCCTTAGTTTCAGTTACTGTATTTAAAATTGACAAAAAATAGCCTTTTGTGTTGGATTTGTGAATATCTGAGTGATCAATCTCTGCATTACAACATTCTTAACTTTTCTGTTCAAAGAAAATTTGGTTTAAATCTGATATTCCTGAAAGTTGGCTTAGGCATTATAACTCTGATCTGTATTCTGTTTCATGGAGCATGGCCTTGGAGTTTACCCATGCTTTCTACAGCTCATCTTGGAGTAAACTCATATTTGAAGGTGTTTATATTTGAACTAATTGCAAGAGAGCTTCCAAAAATTATTTTCCGTTAGATGAATGTATTATACTATTGCTTCCACTTAATTGTGAGGTTTCTCTAACAATACCCAATATTAACCTTTGCATCTGCTTTTTTACTACTGCTTTTGTATCAATTCCTTACAAGGTTCTTGAAAATATATCTCTGATTGTTCTTTTGGAGTTTGGGAAATCACAATGCTTTACTAGAATCCTGAGATTTAATTAAACTCTGTAGGATGGCCTTCCAGCCTTAGCCAGTTTATCTTACTTTTTCTGGAACGACTGTTTCCTGCAATGTAGTTCCTAAGCGGCAATGTTCATGTGTTTTTGTTCCCCGTGTGCCCCCCCCCCCCCCCCAACCTCTTTTCTCTGAGGAACCACGTAGCCTGGAAAGCTGAGCTATGCAAAGACCCACCAACTTGCTGCAAGGGACAGGCAGCCATGTTCATGCTTAACTGCAGATGTTCATTTTGTGATAAGGACCACAAAGCTAGTCCGTTATGTAGGCAAATGAGTTGTTACAACCAGCACTGAACCCTTGATATCCCATGGTTGCATTTATTGCTGTCTACTCCACTCTGCAATACGTGCATTGTATGCTTCTCTTCTGCGGTCTTGAAAAGCAGAGTTGAGTTATCTTGGCCGTGGAAATAATCTGAGCAGGAGGGAACTTCTAAAGAGACGGGGTATTCCTCTGACTGCATCATCTCGTTCTCTCTGCTGCAGTTGCAACAGATCTAGAGACCATATTGCTTAACAGGCACTATTTAGGTAAGCGTGGATTTTGCAATGCACAGCTAGCAAAATTAAACTGCAAATAGCTAATGGGAAAACAAAGCGTGTGGGTGTCATCATCCCCCCCCTCCATGCCTTCTAACTGTGGATGAAAAGTGAGTTTCAGGGCCCCAAACTCTGAATATCTGCTAAGCAAACTCCGGTCTCTGTTCTCTTCTTTAAGTTGTAATTACATTTTAAAATGGAAAAATGATAAGTAATCTTAGTGTAGCGGACACTCCTTATATTGTAGAATTAAACTGCAGTTGTTGGGTCCTGCTCCAATGAAGCTCTGAAAATCTGATTAACTTAAAACCAATGAGGAGTGTACTGGTTGATGCCAGATAAATATACATGTAAGTGCCTCATTTTAACAGCTTGACAGTTGCATTTCTACCTGTTGAGAGCAGGTTCCCAGACTTGGTTTGCTCAGATGCCGTTCGTCAGCGTGGTGCAGTGTAGCGGCGGCGGTGGCAGTTGCAGCCCCTCTGCCAGGCTGCCTGTGTGCGCGGGAGATGTGCCTCCAGCCCTCCATCCTGCTCCTTGCGCGGAGGTGCCCATGGTGCTAGAGGCAGCTCCCAGCTCCTCTGTGAGCCTGAAGTGAGAAATAGGTGCAGAAGGAATTTTTTTCTGTCTTCCGAGGACGGTTGTCCGCATTTCATTTGTGTGCTGTGGCTTGGTGGTCAGCATTAAAATCGTGAAGGAGAGTTTTGCTCCGGACTGTGTGTGCTTCTGTTGGCACTCTGTGAGAGATAGCGCTGTACAACGCATTGGGTTTGCCGTGTACCTTTGACCACCTCACCCCTTGATCTCTGCCCGGTAATCAGCCTGTGTTTCTGGTGCTCCCGACCTGAGCAGCGGTGATTGCTGGAAGAACATTTGGTCTCCAGCGGGGCTCCAGCTTCCGACCGCAAGCACGATTTTTCCACCGTCTCAAAAAGCAAAACACTGCTTCTGACATTCAAGGATTGGTCCTGTACTAGACTGTTTAAGACAGACTGGTTTGCAGCCCTGCAAAGCGATATGTTCGAATCCTATGGTATTGAAAAGAGAGAGACTGTCAACTTTGGGCACACTGCGTTTGCTTCCACGGCACAACGTAGTTGTATTTTCTATGCGGAGATGCAGAAAGGTAAGGATAAATTTGGGGAAAATAACCCGTTGAAGTAGAAGTAATGGCTTTACAAGAAGTAGGCCGTCTTTTCTGCAAACTAGGTATCCAGATTCTGTTTTCAGTAAGAAAAATTCAAAAGGACTGGTACAGATATGCTTAAGCCAGGATTTATAGTTAGTAAAATTGAGAAAATTGGCTTTATGTTCTTTAAACTGCAGAAGAATAGCATGGAAACACATTAGCATGCTCTTCTTCTGTCTGTATACAGCTGCATGCAAAAGCGTCAGCAGCTGTATTTTCTGAACATCTTTACAAAACTCACCTAGAGTTTCAAATTAAAGACCTTGCAGCTGCTAACATTTTTGCTGTTTGATAGCAGCTGCTGTATTGACAAGTGCATTTTTATCATGGGAGATGCTAGTGGAGTGAAAATGAGCAGGGAACAACTGTTTATATAATCCATGCTGTATAGATCAATTACCATGAAAACAAGCCGTTCAGTTGTCTGCAGCAGCATGCACCTTGAACTGTTTCGCTATAAATAGCTGTAACGCTGAGCAACGTTGCCTTCCGAGAAGCGTAAACCGAATTGCCTTTGTGTTCGTTTGGTGTAAGCAGGAAAACGTGAAGCTGCTCTGTTAAGTCACACCGGTTCTTACAGCAGCGAAAAGCAAGTGTCATGATAATCTACCCCTGTTCGTTACCACTACTACTAATTTCATGTATAAAATCATGACACCTCCCCTCTCCTTTCTTCCCCTAATTGCCAAGCTGGTATTCAAGCACTGTAAATGAGTTACCAGGCAGGACTGTTCTAGGTCACTTGCAGCCACTCAAATGTTTAGTGCTTGTAGAAAATGCGTATCAGATTATGCGAAACATTGTGAGTTAGTGATTGTTTTAGTCCTGATTAAAGCCGCACGTGTAAGAAACATGCCTGAGGTCAGCACTAAAGATACATGTTGGCATGGCAGTCACAGTACTTGCTGTGTTTTAGGGGCTGACTCTTCTTTATTAGAGACAAGATTGTTGACTATCACGCAAAAAGCCAAACCCACCAGTACTAAGTTTCAGATACACAAAGTACAGAAGAGTTGAGGTATTGCAGCCTTGAGCCACAATATATATAGTGATACCTGATCTTTTTTAGTTTCTTCGCCCTATTTTTCCTCAAAGTCTAGTAACTCATATTACAGCCAATAAAGCTTTCTTTTTTTTTTCCCCAGATTGTACTGTGAGCCATACTTCCATGGTAACCTTTTTGCAGCCAGGTGAAAATATTGATGACCGTGTCAAGGACTCTAAAATAGATGTACCTGTGCTTACTTCCAGTAAATTGGACCATTCTCTTTATACCGCAGCCGGGATTTGGGAAGCTCTTACAGGAGCATTCTCACTGGAGAAACTGGATAGGGGAGTCCTGGGATGGTGTTTGCTGTGCTGTGGGATCTTCTGTTCCCATAACTTCCCTCCCCAGTGGCAAATTAGCAAAAACAAGTTTTCTTCTCCTAATTGTCATTTTTTTCTGCTTTTCTCTATTCCTTTTTTGTTTTTGAAGTATGTCTAAAGCAGAGGTTCCCTAAGGTCAGAGAGAAGAGCTCAAGCAAAATCTGTTAGGGGTTTTGATTTTTTGTCCCCCCCCCCCCCCCCCCAAATCCTTGAAGGTACTCAAACCCTGCTATTGCTTAAAATTTCGAAGAAAAAGCCATACTTTTGCTTCTGATTTGATAATCCTAAATTATCCATTTGGAGCTTGTGCAGAGGTGTGAGCCTGGCTCCTTGTACTGGTATCTCTTTCATCTGTCATGTTGTTTGTTCTTCTAAGATACCGACCGTGGCAAGAACTTATGTAGCTCTGCCCTTGCTGCTTAATAAGTTCTTGCCAACTCTTAGTGTTAGTTAAAGGGTTAAAAAAAAAAAAACCCTAAAAAATCTGCCCTCTGAATATACATCACATATTTATGTAGCATAAATGTTTTATTGACTTTAGTCTTTAAATGTCTCCATTATTCACAAGTGGTAAAGCCGTAAGAGCTATCCTGGTCATTCCAAACAAGTGTCAATAAAACCTCCAATCACATTACTTTATATATTCTGTACTTTGCTGCCCCCTCCCCCCTTACATTTGAGCCCTTTCTAAAGAAGACAGGTACTTGGGAGAGGGGAAGGTAGCTATTACTGTGCAGGACTGAAAAAGAAGAAAATCTCAGCTAGACAGGAGAATCTTTCTAAATGAACAACACAGCTTTTTTCCCCTGCTTGTCTTTAAAGCCATTTGATTCGAAACAAGCCCCTTCCCGCCCTCCTCGTGCCAGGAAAAAAAAAACAAACAACCCCCCCAAACCTTCAGTTGTTCTGTGGCATCCATTTAAAGCCTGTAAACTGCTCTTGTTGCCAAAACCTAAGTATTGAGAGCTAGCTCTTGGACTGCCTTTTGGTTTGGAAAGGTGCTTTTAGTGTGCAAAGAACCTATGTGTACGTGTAGCAGGATGCCAGTCTCGTCTGGAAAACCTGTTGGGGGAACAGGGAAGCATGGTTCAGATAGGCTGTGTTGGGGAGAAGTATTTTTAGGGTATATTCTTCAACTGTGTTAAGCTTTTTTTTTGTTGATTTACACCTTTGTTTATATCCTGGAAAGAGCACTAATTCAAAACAAGTTCCAGAAAATACATCTCGGATGGTGTTATATCTTCCCTCTGCTTAAAAAATAGCCGGGTCTAAACATTTGACAAAGTAGAAGGGTTTTAGGCCACTCTGCCTGCACTAGGATGTTGTTCGATACCCAGTTCTCTTTCTGCCAGTTTTCAAGGGGACAGCTGCAAATAGTAAGCGTTTTAGCTTGACATGCGTCCCTTAAACAAACCTGCCTTGCTTTTTAAAATCTTTTCACCAGCAGCATTCCCCGAGCCGTGCTCGGTACCCATGTAGTAATGCGGTGGAAAAACGAGGGGGGCAGGAGGGGCGCTGTTTGTGAGGGTCCCCCCCCCCCAATAACGCTTCGGAGATACTTGAATGCTCTTTATGCTTTAGATGTGTCCTGCTCGAAGGTGCTGCGCTGTGCGACGTTGGGGATCCGGAGCTGCCTCCGGCTTCTCTGCGGGAACCCATGGTTGCTCAAGGTGTCAGGCGGCTGTTCAAAGGGGTCACAAGCAGGGGAAAAAGTAAAACAGTTAAGATCGCGCTTGGTAGGCAATGAGGGACGAAAGCATTAGGGCAGTGCTACTCCCTTGCAGATGGGGAATGCTGGTGAAATATTCTGCTGATCATTATTAATATTTTAATATTATTAATATTATCTAGGGTTCCTTCCCCCCCCACCCCCACCCGGGCATGAGCTTAAACGGGAGTGTGTGTAGATGGCCAATATGGAAGGCTGTTTAAATCAAAACTCGTTTCCTGCCCTGTAAAACGCTTGAATCTATTCAGACACTTCTAATACCAGTAGTTGGGTTGTGTTAAACTATAAAAATTTTGAGTAAACTTGGAATCTAAACCATCCAGTGGTATCCCTTCTGAGTATGTGTTCTTGCTGTTTTTCTAAGTTAGAAGTCATCATTTTATTTGTGATATATCAGTGCATATTGTCTTTTATGTCACAGTCATTTTCCACAGCAGTTAACTTTAATTATGCAAACTCTGTAGTCCTGAGTGTATAAAATGTAATGCAAAACTTCTGATGTAAAATATTAGGAAAAACTGAAATACAAAAAAGGTAATGGAACTGCTTTGAAATATGTTTTCTTCAGTCTCTTTTCAGCAGGTGTCAGTGGATGCTTAAGCATTCTTTACAATGGGAAAAAATGTTTTGTTTTTAATTTTAGCACTGTTAATAAAGTCTTGTCATGTATGTCGATGAAGCAGAAAGATAATTACTGCAGAGCTAACTGTAGGCTGTCATTAAAGCTGATTTCCTGCATTAAGCCGAAAACAACATAAAATTTGGTTTCTAGACTCCTTGAGTATGTGAGTCACGCTGTTTCCTTAAAACTCAAACCTGAAGAGCCATAGAAATTTCCCACATGGACCATATTTGAAAGTACGTATTCGCTCGTCTGTCACCTTGCCGCGATCTTCACATGTTGATGTTCTGCTGCTCTCTGCTCTATTTTAAGAGAACATGTTTCAGCTTCCAGCTGTTGACACTTGCAGACAGCTGCTTGTAGTGTCCTGCCCGAAAATCCCTTCGTCTCTTCCTTTGGCCAAAAAATAAGAAGTGATCTGTTGTTTGCCGGTGGAGAGCACAGCTGAAGTTGTATCTTGCCAGATTCTTGGGCGGCAATGTAACGGGGAGGGGGAAAAATCCTGCCGTAATTGCCTGGGCACTTACTGGTTTGATAATACCAACTGAGAACTGAACACTAGTTAAAAAAACAAAAAACAAACAAACAAAAAAAACCAAAAAAACCCCAGGCTTTCAAACAGAATTTTTACTAAAGACAGAGAAATGGGAGTTTCCTGGGAGCTCAAATGGGAGGCCCTAAATATAAAAATATCAGTTCTTAATTTTTTGGAAGCTCAGATTTTTAAGTGAGCTGTTTCCATTAATAGAACCTAATTGTCTGCCGTCTTACTTGCATTTTTACCTACTCTCTTAAGTAGAAACTGCCAGAAGGTTTTTGAGCATAGTTTATTGTAGTGGCTTGTAATACCTGCACATCTAAAGCTCATTCAGCTATAGTGGGTTGAGTATTTGAGATAGTTCTTAAACATCACGGGACTGGATTTGCCTATACTCAGAAATACTGAGTCATATTGGCTTTTCTGTTTCCTTCCCAGCAAATAGGCTTCAGTGCTTCGTCAGCTAACTTCGTAAGGGTTATGTGCTTTGTCGAATTGTGTTTTTTAAGGTGACTAAACCAGAAACTGAGGAGGGGTGACCACTCTAGTGATGCAGTGTTCAACTTGCTATAATTCACTCTTTCACGACAATGTCTTTCTGACAAATTTTCTTTTGCCTTTTCTGCTCCCCCATTTATTTTCATTTTAGCGGGTTAGATGCGAGATTCTTGCTTTGGTGAAATGACTTCTCCTTAGACTGGCCTGAAGTGTAATACAACAGTGACACTATACTGGTTTGTAAGATGTTAAGGCTTGCTTGGACTGTTCATTTTAAAATAGATTAGCTTAACAAGGAAGTGTTTTCGGTGTCAAAGTGAAAGAGTTCTTAACCATGTGAATTTGTGTAATTGCCTTAAAGTAATGGAGAGATGTCAAATTTTAGTGCCTCGAGCATATTTTAGACTTGCTCTTTCTGAGCTAGCTAGAAGGGTTCTGGTTATGTTATCCTGAAAGCTCTCTCAGTTTTTATCCTCAGATTAAAATATCTTCTTGGCAGTGGAGCAATGCTGTTTATATGCTGTCTCCTTTTGTTACTCATTTCTTTTTGTTATTCTTTTGGCTGCAGTTTGTGCTGTCAAAAAGCGGCTATGTGAAAGGCAGCGCACCTCTGAAATGCCACTTCTTAGTGAAGCTGTCCTTTGGAAGAGGGTTAGATAAGTGGTCTATAACTGCTTATGGAGGTGAGGGGAGAAAGGCTTGTGGAGATGGCTGGGGAGTGGTGGTATCCTGAGGAAGAGGGTGCTGCGAGAAGGGAACATAGCAATGAGTTAAGTGGCTAAGGCAGGCCTGGGTCCAGCGATAAGGTGGCTGTGGAAGGGTGCTAGGTGGGCAGCTCAGTGCAGAAGCAGAGAGTGTGATACGGGGGCTTTGTATTTTATTCCTCACTCTTTCTCCTCCCCCTCTTTGCCCTTAGATTTACAAAGTCCTGGGGCACCTATTTTTCTAACCAATTAGGGCAAATATGAGTAAGCGTTCCCTTCACTTAATGTAGCAGTCATCAAAGGAGAAAGTTGGGTCTTCTCAGGTGTGGGGATGCCTTCAGTTATCTTTCTGTCTTCTTCTTGCCACCAGTGTTTCTTTTCTTGCAGCATCTCCAAGAGAATGATGCTTTGAGCAGGTGGTGGGAGGATGTGAACCTTGGGCTCTAACACGCTGTGGACATGAAATGGTGGGCGTTTCCATCCCTTAGCCTTTTTCTTTGCACAGTCCTGAGTGGAGCTGGGGAAGGGCTGTAGTGTCTACATTTCTCTTTAAGTGAATTGCTTTTCTGGGGTTTTTGCAAGGTAGCTAGGTCCAAATTCCAGTGTGAGGTAGAGGTGTGAGGCTGGGGAGCCTTGGTGGTGATGGGAGAGACCTGAAAACACCAGAAGCTGGAGGGCTGTGGATACATGGAACAGAAAGTCCTTACTGGGCACTGCGGTGCAGAATTTAGATAAAGCAGGTTTGCTCCAGCAAAGCCAGCTCAAGACCCAAAGGCTTTGGAATGGGCAGATTGGAGACTGTCACATGATCAGAGCTGGAGGTTGGGGAGCATAGGTTTGGTGCAGGGCGTGGGGCAGACTGACACCTTTTCCAACAGTAGGGTTCCAGCTCCTGAGAGGGAAAGATGGTGTCTTGTTTAGGCAGACTGTTGGAAAAGAGATGCAGAGTGATCTAAGCCCACTGGGAGTCTGAGCACTACTGAAGTGCAACTTGGATTTAATGCTAAGTTCGGAATTCATGCTTGTTTGAATCATCTTACCTACAGTTGCATTTATATCTTAAAATGGTTTATGAAAAGATTAGCATGAAACAATATTTTCAGTTTATTTTGTGTCATTGGCATAATTTTTGTATATTTTATTTCCTAGTTGTTTGCAGGAACATAATGATGTCATTTTCATGAGTTATTATGGCAGAAATTTGTATGTTCTCTTTATGTGTGGTAGGGAGTGTTACAGCAATACAGCAGTAGCCTTCTGTTGGTGATAGGGCATCCTTCTCTGCTCCCACCCTCCTCTAATTAGGAGTTGAATCGAGCTCTTTCAGGGTCTGTAGTATTTCTCCCAAATTTGTAAATACAGAGAGTAGTGTGGTCCTTCCTTTTTTTGGTGATTCTGACTTTCTTGATTGCTTTTGTAAGCCCTGTGGATGTGGTGGCAGGATTCCCATCTCTAATTTTGGGGCCAGATGTGGCTTCATGTAAGTAAGAAGCATGCTTTTGACGCTACTGTCTTCCTGTGAAAGGGTGCCAGCTCCTCCAAGAGACAGCTGGAATTATCTTATGGCATGGATCTAGACCAAAGACCAATTGGACTGCCCTGAGTGTGAAGGTATGGAGTCAGTGAGATCACATTTGCATTTCTTGGTGTCTCTTCTAGCTACATTGGAGTGTGACATACATGCAGAGTATAGAAAGATTGGTTTTATCTGTCTCTTATCTACATCTGTGAACATCCTATGCAGAACCAACATGAAGTGCAAGAAAAGTAGAAAGAATCCTCTTTGTGGGACCAGTTCAGGGTAAGGCGAGAACCACTGTAGCTTGGAGCTGGGTCTGAGGCTGCTTTCGGCTCTTTTCTGAAGGCACACATATGGAATGGGACTCAATGTTTCTATCCCCAGCCACTGACCTTTCTGGCTCTGCTCTTCCTCACACTTCCATGAAGCTTATGGGAAAAGAATGGAGAGGGAAGGAAAAATGTCTTTGCCATGGAGGAAGGGGAAATGGACTTAAATTGGGTACCGAAAGGTCAAAATAAACAGTGGTCACTGAGGCAGTCCTACTGTCAAACTGCAGAAAATGAGTGGTTGTGGTTATGGGTTATCCCTTAACTACATTTGACATACTAATCTTCTCTTTCAAGGAGTAGAGAAATACAGCAAAATGCTTATTACACAGTTGTGCCGGAAGATTTATTACAACACTGTCTGTTACCAAGGAAAATCCAAATTACTTTTTGTAAGAAAGAATGAAAGGGCCTTATCCTGAGTGAGTGGTCTAAGTTCAACTCTGATGCCTTTCATGATATGTGCTGAGCATTTGGATGCATCAGCAAGTTTGTCCACATGCTGTTTTTATGCAAGTGTTACGTTCTGACAACTATGAATCACCCGCTCAGCTCTTGATTTGCGTCAATCAAACCACATTTAAGAGAGGCTTTGTTCACAGTTTGGAACACAAGACCTAGCAAGGATGCAAATGGCAGTTTCAAGCAGATTCTCTTGAAACTGGTTTCAATGGTCCAGGCTTAAGGGAAAGAGCGTGTGGTTAAACTGGGAGATGTAAGGTTCGCATTTTCTCCTCCCCATCCCCCAGACCCTTCCTGATGATATGGTGCGTTATTTTTGAAGCGTTTGAAACTATCAGCTGGGCTTCTGCCTGTAAGCATAGGGTTTTTTCCCAGGGTTGCTGTGATGAGTGTTTTCTCTAAAGGGATGCAGATTTGTCTTCACATTTATTTATTTATTTGTTTGTTTGTTTTAAGAAGGACTTTTATCAAATCAAACTCATTGTAGAATCATCTTTACATATCTCCAAACGTGGGAGTCCTTCCTTCCAGAATTATCTGTACTTTTAGACAACAAAATCAGTGCTTCCTGATCTCAGAAATGTGGCTGCAGTGGGGTTTGGGAGCCATTCAGTGGCAAGTACAGAAACAGAGCTCCCACCTTGAAGTGGATTGCAAGCCTAGAAGTAAATCTGTTGGGGAACTTTGGCCTGTGGCAGGGGGACGACTTCATGCTGCCAATACGCACAAAGTCTTTTGGAGAGATGTTTAAAAAAAAAAAAAGTCTTAGCTTCTCTTAAAATTGCTGGTGCCTACCTAGAGATCTATGAAATAGCTATTGAGCTGTTCCTGTTTGTTACCTTCATCAAGAGGGCTTCCAAAGGGATGTCTAGCAGTTAGGCAAGCTGCCTGCTCTCCTGCAGGATGCAGCATCCAGTGTAAATCCTCCTCCTTTTTTTAACCTCTTAGTATGCACTTGTAGGTGAGAGCAGCCTTTTCTCCTCCTTCTCCCTGCCTTCAAGCCCCATATCTCATGTGCCTTGCTGCTTGCTAGCTCTGTTCCTATAGCAGCATGCTCTCTTGTCCTTTGTCCTTAAGGACACCCTGGAGCTAGTTCATCCACTTCCCTGTCTCTTCCTCTCTCCATGCTTGCAGCGCATTGAAGTCTTTTCTCCTCCTTCCCGTCCCCTTCTGACACCAGTCCTTTGTGCTCATCAAAACATTGATCTCATAGGCTGTAGCCTTGCCAGCATAATAAGGCCACTGCTCTTCCAAACCTTTTTTTCCTCTTAGAAACATTTTTCTTTTCTTGATTGGACTTGTTCTCGCTAGTTTTAAGGATAAAATTAGAGAATTAATTCCTGCTTTTCTGCTAGCAATCATGGAAATGAGCTAATTTCCAAGTGTCAGGATGCTGATCCTTATCTCATTCAGTTCCCGAAGAAACTAATAAAATAACTGTAATAATAAATTGCTGTAGCAGATGCAGCACATGGGCATATGGCAGTCTATTAATTACTCATGATCTACCAAACTTTTTATAAATCAATACATGTTGATAAAATCCTAAGGCATGTACAGGTTTTGTCACCCCCCCCCCCCCATTTTTCTCCTCTGAATGCACTGACTGTTACTTTTGGTTGGTCTTAACTGTCCCATTTTTGGAGACCGTAAGTTTCTCCCTGCAGGGAATGAATGAGCACTAACAGACCTGCTTGCCTCTTTCCCCCAGGTCTATGGATATCATTGCTAGCTGAATTTTTTTTTCTGTAATCCTGTGGAATGGACTAGCAAAGGGGTAACTGAAACGTGAAGATGGCTGGCTGTAGAGGCAGGGAAGAGGACTGACATACTGACAAGAAATAACTAACAGTAAACTCTGGGAACCAAAAAGCAGTGTCAGTTTTTGGTTTATTTTTGAAAAAAAAGAACACAGCTTTTAAACCCATCTAGTCCTTTCAAACCTGTACTTATCAGTCCATTACATCATATATATGCAACACGATTGTTCTTATCAAATCTCTGCTGTGAGTTGTTACAACAGTCATCCTGATGCTCCTCCAAGTATCATGATACTGGTCAACTCAGCAGGCTTTCCTTTCCCATGTTGAGTGTGATGACAGAGGTGTGTTCCATATATTTGGCTAATAGTTATAGATTATTCAATTGAGAAATCTGTATTTATTCATATACTATTAATAAATTAAGTAGCTCGCTTGAAGGGCCCTGGTCATACTATCTTTCTGTCTGTCCTTCTGGTCTAAAGATATCAGAGCTATGAAGTGGACGGTATTGGTGGTTACCACGGTGTTATCATCTAGATGCTTGTTTTTCTCTGCAGTTTTTCTGTTAGTCATACTCAATTTTTTTATATAGAAGAGATGAATGTAAAACAGACTTCTTCTTTGAAAGTAGGGAAATCCGTTCTACCCGATCCTCTTCTGAAATGTATTGATTTCTTCTGTTTGATTAAGGATGCTTCAAAGAAAGGATTTGGGAGAGGGGGAAGGTTGTATTTTTTTTTCTTCTTAAAGTTCTTCCTAAGTGAAAGCTTCCTGTTTTCATATGCTTTAGGAGAAAAGCTTTTAAAAAAAAAGGAATTTATCTTATTGCTATGTCTATATACACAGCCACACACAAACCTACTTTTGTATATAAAGGGAAGAAATTGTCTGCAAACTGCAAGATTGGTTTCACTGTGCTATTTTAGAAGCATTTTGGGAAGACACTGTTAGGCAATCTGGTGGCAGTTGTAGATGTGTGGGGTGGGAGACATGACAGAAGAGTCAACTTAAGTTAGGCCTAGAGCAGAAATTCCTCCCTGACTTGTGGGATATTTGAGAAATTCCAGTTGCTTAATGGCATGCACATGTGGATTCTCTTAATCTTCTTTTGGTTGGACACTGGAAATGTCCTTTCCTTTGAACCTACCTGAGACGAGAGTTTTGAGACTATCACACCAGTCCTTGCCTTGCATGTCTTCATCAGCTGAACGCTCGGCTGACAAGTGGCTGCTGAGTACTTTTGCTGATATTTTGCCACCTAATCCTGCTGACATTCATGTGCTAACAATAACTTGCCCATCAACCAAGAGCATTTGGTAGTATGCCTGGATTGATGCTGTCAATAGAAGGCTATTTCCACGTTAAGAAGTTACTAAAGTTGTAAAGATCAACGGTTGCCAGCTGCAGTGACTAAATTGTTCTTAAGCACTTTTTGAACTTTGATTTATGAACAACTGCGTTTCAAAATTAGCAAATGGCTGCACATGAGGCTAATGAGGGAGTAAAAGGGCAGCAGTATTACAAAAGGCTTTGAAAGAACCGAGACTCTTTCTTCTGCATAAAAAAGGGAGGACCTTCAAAAACAGCATAATACAGGTTTTTAAGCCTTTGCTTGCACGTCACCTGTTTAATGCTCTATCTCCAAATTTCTTATATACCCACACAAGCTTTGAAATGTTTAGGAATGTTAATCTTCATCCAACAGCTGCTTTTTAATGAAGTGTCTTTCTGGTTTGGCACATGATAGGTGCAGTTGCACTGTGTTTGGTAGTTCCTTGACCCTGGGGAGCTTAGCGTGACAAGGGAAGACGTGCATCCGGTGGGGCATGCCCAGCTGGAGAAGTCAATTGGGCTTGTCAGTCCCGCGTGCACATGTGAAGCGTCCGGAAAAAGTCTGCCAACCAAATGAGGGCCTCGGTGACGTGGGGACTCTGTTCCTCTGGGGAGTTTGCACAGGTGCAGACCGGCTTCAGCTCTGTAAACCCGCATAGCTGCTGCTCCGTTCCCACCACCGCCGGCTGCATTAATAACACTTTTGCCTCCGAAAAGAATCCAGGTGGCTATTTAAAAGAGTGAGCTGTGACATAAGTCCTGTTGCAGGTCTTCCTGGTGCAGAGCAGATACAAATACTTTTTTTCAAGAAAAACCTAGAGTCAGGGAAGGGAAGAGGTATTTTATACGAGGTTTTGCCCTGTTTGTTCGAAAGTATGCAGTCAAAATTAGGCATGTTGCAGGTTTTCATTGGGTTTTGTGATAGTGTGTGGCCTGGCAGATGGGAGAAGCAGAAAGCTTGTGCTGAGAAAGAGCCAAACACAAGGGGAAAGCTGTAATCAGTCAAACCATACTTAATCTTGGCACTTTTTCATGCTTCATCTCCATTCCTAACTGAATCCTGGACAATCTGAAAAAGTAGGAGGGGAAGTATTTTTTCCCTTCTAAACGAAAGGAAAGCTTTTGGTAGTAATTCAGTGGAAATTTGTGTTAAATCTTTCTATTAGCTTGACTTAAATGGAAATTGTTAAATACCCTGATATGTTGTCATTCTGTAACCTAAGATTGCACTTTGAAATTTTCAGGCTGTTTTAACTCTTCTTCACCAGCTTTCCGTGTCCTGGGGTTGCTTGTGATCTTTCTGAGATTCTTTGCAGTAGTCTGAACCTTCTTCATGATACATTTTTTTTAACTCTTTAAGCAGAAGGAGGAAATATTAAGTAGATCTCCTGGACTAAAAACTGTTAATATTAAGTTTCTTCAAAATCCACGGGCCAATGCTTCCTGTTTTATGACACTTCACTGAGTGAAGTTAGATTTTATTAGATAATTGCATACACATATGCTTCTAAAACCTTTTGATGCTTCAGCAGTATAGTAGCTGAAATGCTTTCAGGGCTCTGTCATTGAGCCTGGTTCTTTGATCCAGGGATTATGTGGACAAATACTGGTGGAAAGTGTATGCCTGTGTACAGCATGAAGTTGGGAAGTCCTAAATTCCTACCTGAGATTTGGACTTGAGGTGAAAGGTTGGGTTTTTTTGGTTGGTTTGTTTGTTTGGTTTGGTTTTTGATAACTTCCTCAGTGGCTTGTTCCTGTGGAAATCTCAGCTTACCCTTGATCAACTTCTTCTCAACTTCCCCCCTTCTTTTTTATGGTAGTCATCATCTGAGGAAACACCAGGAGATAGATAGGAAAAAGCTTCTGCTCTCTTCTGTGCCAGTCATTGCTCTAAAAACCGTGAATATGTTTAGGAATTTGCCTGCTGGGTTTTCACAGCTCTGCTGTGCTGTTTTTCAGGAGAGGTCTTTGCCTCTACAGCAAATGTGAATGTATAGCTGTGAATTGTCAGTTATGTTGTGTCTGAATACCATTGCCTTTTTTTTTTCTTTTTGGATTAGTCTTAAATATTTCCATCCTGTTATGCACACATGTGGATATACTTGTCCGTATTACATGGAGTAGTGCAGTCTCACCATAACAAGTGTGCATTATTTTGTGTGGAGGAGCTGCTACCAGGAAATCCCTAGCTCAGCCATATTATAATAGCATCGAATTAGTGCAATGCATCCTTAAAAGTGAAAATTCCTAAACTGCAGGGTAAACAAGAACTCCATTGATCCGTGTGTTTCCAAATTGCGTGTTCAAAGTCCTTTGACTTCTATAGCTACTATCTACTTTTGAGGACTGATCATAATTTTATGTGCATAATAAAAACACCATATTGTAAGGGACTGCTTGCATTTCCAATGGTGTCCGCAACAGTAAAAATAGATTTGTCTTACGTGGTTTCATTATTCATTTGATGTGTGTTTAGGGAAGCTGGCACAATATGCTGCCAATATAGTAATAGCAGATTGACTGCTCTTCCCCGAGGCAAGTAGTTGCCAAATTACCTAAACTCTGACAGCAGCCTGCCTTCTTAACAAGCTAAGCATACAGTTAAGTGAGGAGCAGAGATAGATGAGAAGGAATGGTGGAGGTGTTCCACTAACCACTGAAGATACGCCTGAAGAAAGGTTTTTTTCAAGGAGCATTTTCTTTACTACAGTAAGTAGAAAACAAAGCAAAGCTTGTGATATTTAGCCCTTGTCCTATTTATCTGTGTGTCCATGCTAACTGTAGAACAAGAAACTGGTCATGATAAAGCCATCCTTGAAATTTTGGGGTTTTTGAAGGGTGCTGTTCTGTGAAGACCCCATGTCACACATTCTTATTCTTGGGTTTCTTTGCTTCTTTGTTCCACTGTTAGTTCAGTAAAAATGCTTCGCTTTTAGAAGTAAATAGTACTGGACTAAGTAGGCTGCTTTCCAGCACAGAAAGGTGAGATGATTGCCTCAGTGTCCAGGAATAGCATCAAAAATGATTTAACTATATGCATTTTTGGTCTGCTTTAATTACTAACATAGCATAATTATAGGTATTCTCTTAAAGACTGATGGTAAATACAACAGTGTTTAACTATGGTGCAACTTTTTAACTTTTCTTGCCTTGCAGCTATTTGTACAAGTTCATTTTCTGTTATATATAAGCTGTGAATTTAATCTTTCCATGTCCACAGCAGTTAGCCATGTGCATTATAACTTTCAGTGCAAAGTTACATTTGCATTTTCAAATTATGCCTCACTAGCAAAAGACAACATTAAAGATTATGTTATATAGCACAATGAAGATCTGAAGAAGCTTTCTTTATTAAGAGTTGTTTGAAATGGTGAGTCTGATATCGAATATATTGGTGTATAACGGATATACGGTATAACTCTGGCATTGAAGTTGACAATACAACATCAAATGGCTTGCAGTAAACCTGGCCTGTTAGAATTGCAACAGCGTTGAAACATCATGCTTCCAGGTCTACATAATAGCTTGTTACTTCAAGTGCTGTTTAATTCCTTGGGTGTGGATGTGTCAATGTGGTCACACTTCTTGTAGAGACAGTTACAGAAAAGAAAACCACAAGTTTTTCCACCTTTATTTGCTCTTTAGTTACTACTGAAGGGTTTTAATTGCAGTAGTTCAGCTCTTACCATGCTTTTAATGATTCCAGTCTACAGGTCTTCTGCTGTGACTGTTCGTCTGCTGATATGGTCTCAAAATTTAAGACATTGAAGTAGGAGTTAATACTGTGAAATTGCTCTTTCTTAGAAATGGCTGTGATTTGCTTCAACTAAAATTAAAGTAAACAAACTAAGGAGAGACTAGACTTCTAAACAAGAGAAGACATGTAGGGATTGAACAGACTTTCCTTTTTTAAGTCTTGGCTACAGAAAGAGACTTACGGGCCCTTTCTGAGGATAGTAAGTTCCTAGAGAACTTGCTCCATCATCTGCTAATGATGTTTACTAATGGTCTGAACTACATTTTGTTAACTCTTCTTTTGGTTTTGTTCCTTCCTGTGAAGGAAGTGCCAAACCGATTTACTCCAGATTCATTTGTAATTGCAAATATATTTACATTTCTGTTATAGATGTCGTCTTGGGAGCATTCTGCATGTCCCAACCTGATGTCTAACAGCACGAGAAATTTTGTTTTTGTCTTAGAGCTTGTCACTGGTTTCAGATTAAAGTATTTATATAATCTCTTTTGGGTGAAATTTGAGTTTGTGTGATGTAAACATTCTCTGTACTTATGTTTTGCCTCTCACCACATTTCCAACAGGTAGTACTTAAATAAAAAGCATACCACTTCTAAAGTTTGTTCAAAGAATTTGGGTAACTCATTCAAATGGCTAGAACTATTCACTTCTCATCTATATAACTTTTAAATGTCCATCAAGATACAGAACTCTGTTGTTCTTCTGTGGCTTTGTTTATCTAAGTATTTAGCAAAAAATGGGCAATTAACTTTTGGTGTTCCTAATTCTCTTTGTAACTTGTTTTGTGCTGAGTCTCTCTGGGATGAGTGTTCTCCCAAGGTATTATGGATACTATATGATTTAAACACATTGTACAGCCTTCATGACTCTGAAGAAAACTTACAGCCCTATATGTGGAAAGCTTAAACCATTGGACTGACCTGCCTGCTTTGTATTAAACTGGTTTTGGTGCGATCTAAAAGCCTGTGTCTAAGAGCCAGCTAGTTACGAAGTCAGGTGCATCTTCAGCCTGAAAACAAAGGAACAAATATTTTGTGAGTTGGTTTTGACTTTACTGAATGCTGCTTCTGTGATTTTAAGTCCAGAGTCACCTGGGTTGAGTGTCCTTTCCCTAGAGGTACCAGAATGGATTTCCCGTGCTTGCTGGGAGCATCTTGTTTTTCACCTGGCCCTTTTTGCAAGGCTGCCCGTGCATCACCTTGAGGTGTGCTGTTGCTCCACAGAGCTGAAAACGTCACCTCCCCTGACGTGGTGCTTGGCCAGTCAGGGTGGAAGAATCTGATTTGGGTCTTTCGCTTAGTGATTCATATGAACAGTCCACAAATACTGGCTTCTTCCTACTCTTGTCTGCCTGGAATTGATTACTCAGGTAATCCTAACTGCACTGATATTAGTTCTGTAGTTAACCTCTGTACAAATTTTTACATATAATTTTATCTCAGTGGGTTTCCCAAGTGTAAAATGATTCTGTTTGTTCCAGTTCCCAAAGACTGTTGAATATGGGATTTGTGATGGTAACTACAATTAAAGAAATAGAGTGAAATAACAAATTGTCAATGGGATACAGAGTTCTTTTCTTGATGTGCTAAAATCTCTCCCCCCCCCCCCCCTTTTTCTTTTTTTTGGTGGGGTGGGGCTAATCAACCATCCCTTAAAGATTTAAAGACACTGCTTCTGCTACCTCAGTAATTTTTTCAGGCCATGCCATTCAGATTGTGAGAACTGTGCATACAGTGTGACTCGGACTGCTAGAAAACCACCCCTACTCAGTCTTACTAGTTGATTTTGGAAGGTGGGTATTGTAGTACCGGCTTGCATCCCGGCCATCAGCTCTTTAGTGCAATAAAGCTCTGCTCTCAGTTGTTTAGCTGATTTGCTGAAAAGTTTAGAGAAATTTGTGACCCCTCCTTTCCCTCTCCATCTCCCAGGTAAGCTTTCAGAGAAACTCTAAAAGCAAGCTGGCTTGCAGTTCCAGGTAGTATTTCCCAGGACTCTTGAGGTCTGATTGTGGCTGATTGTGTCCCATTTTCCTAATTCTTTGCACCCTTCTTGGAGTCCTGTGTTCTCCAGTGTTTCCCGTTTCCCTTTGCACAATACTTTCCCCTAGTCTCCATCTCTGTGAGGATATTGAGTTTTGTTCCTTCTGCAATCAACCATCAGTTTCTTGACCCTGTCTAACTTTCCGCTGGATGTTTGTGGCTCCCACTGATCATAATTTTCCGGAGTTATTAGTGGGAGGACAGGATGGATAGATTGTGCATTGGAGTAAAGTAGAAGAAATTATAAACAGCTGAGGAAAATGTTTCTGATTTATGCTAAAGTATCATATATGTGCATTTATGTATCATTCCTGATGGTGCAGTATACAGCACTGGAAGTATCTACAGGTTTTGTATAAAAGATAAAATATTTTAAATCTCACCAATTCATTATACATTGCAGCTGAATTTTTTTGAGGGAGAATAATTTTATGAGACTGAATATTTTATAGGAGGGCTAAGATTTGCAGGGTACCAAACTAAGCGAGTTTGCAGGTTGGCATGCTTGATTTGCATCAAGCATGAAGAGGTGAGCACATCTACCTTGGTAGAGAAAGCAGCCATGGGAGCTTAGCTTGTGTTTGTGAAACGTAACTTTAAATGTGCTTTCACCTATTGCCTTATGAGCAGTCCCAGTACATTTGAAAGAATTTAAATTGTCAGCAATTAACTGGAATGTTATGTTCATCTCTACTGCTCAGGTAAGCGCCTTCAGACCTCCTCACCTGGATGGCTCACCAAGGCACATGCAGTTCTTTCAACGAATGTGTTTCTTGTCCATCAAATATGCATCTTTCTCTTGGGCCACCTGTATATTCTTCCTCCCACCCTCCCCTCTGTCTGCTTTCTCTGTCTGCAAAGCTGAAACCTCTGTGCATTTGCTGTGACACAAGGTCGTGTTAAAGGAGGTGGCTGGTCCTGGTGGACAGTGTATGGAATATGCTGCTGTTCCTTAAACTTATTCCCCCTGTTTGTCCTCATGCTCTTTGTTTTCAGTGATCAGCATGCTAAAAACTAAAGTATATAAGAAGGGTTAAATTGCAATTAGTAGCATTACTGACTAAGAGGGTTTTTTTCCCCTGAAAAGGAAACTCCTTTATGCCATAGCTTACTATTAGTACCGATGGTGTCTTCTGTTGTGTGTTCTTGGAAGTACTTCCAGATGTTGGTGCTTTATAGCAATGGAGAACAGTTAGGATTGAAGAGGCCCAATTTTGCTATTTCTTTGCTGAACAGACCAACTCAAAGATATTGCACACAGAAGAAGGTTCATCTTGTGTTCGAGTTGAGCAGGAAATCTGGTTCTGACTTCTCGTGTGACTGTACAGGTATCGTCAGATAGCGTTGCAGTGCTGGTAAATCCATTGTTTTGGGGTGTAAGTATATATTACAAGTGATCAATGTTTTAGAAAAAGCATGGATGTCTTCTACTCAGGGGTAGTGGTGGAGAAAATTGCCTATTCCAGTCGAGGGATGGGAATGGGGATCCAGAAAATGGAGAACACACTAACTATATTAGTACTGAATGGAATACAGTACAGCTGAATGGAAGCTATCGATATAAATTAAGTACACTATAAAAAGAAATATGGCATCTGCAAAAAAAGAGAAGAGGCTTGATATGTGGTAGAGCAATTTTGTTAGTAAATGCCTAACCTTTTTTCATTTGGAAATACAGTTGGTGGTCTGCATTTTTTTTTTTTTGGTGTTGCATTCTTAATTTGGAGCATTACTGTTTGTTACCCTTGAACATTAACTGCTGCGTTTTCTTTCCTTTCTGCTGGTCAACTTAGAAGTCTGCTTTCCATCTTTCAGAAGATTCCAGCTAGTTAGGTTGCTTTTGTCGTTCAATTTTCTCTTGTTTGCCAGCATATTAGTAAATTCGAATACAAACAGTATGTGTTTTGCCTTAGGAAACATCAGTACTCCAGTCCCCATTCCAGAAATTCCTCTCAGTTCATTTTTCTCTGTAATGGGACTTAACAGAGCTCTCAAAGACTTTGAATGTTGTAAATGTAAATCTGAAAAGGTCAAACCTCAAGTATGCTGGAGATGGGAATACACACTGACAACAATGCCATGGCACAGATGAATTTTAAACTGTGGATCGAAAACAATATCTGTTCAGAGAAAACTATCAAAATACATGCTTTGGGTATTGAGTAGTAATTGGAAGCAAAGCGGCGAGAATTTCTCTTGTATTGCTCAGTGACTTCCTGATGTATCAGAGAGGGGAGTCAAAACACAGGATGTGCAGCTAGGAATGGCTAAGGGTTGTTTTTTTGGTACTGGTTGCTTCACCTATTGGATAATGTGGTGGACTAGTACATGGGTAAGTGGCAAATCAAGCTTTTTTTCTCCCGTTTGTCAGAGTTGCATTAAACGTGTGGGTTCGGGTATCGGCGGATACAGAACGGAGAACGGTTTCTCTGTGCTGCAGGTCTGTCCTGTGTGAGCTCCAGCTTGCTCGTTCTGTATTAAAAGCCTGTCCAAAGGCTTCAGTCTGGCTCAGATCCTTCTCGTGTAGTGCTTAAATGTGGTCCGACTGGCTTTGCCTTCATGGATTTTTCAATTCAAGAACAAAGCGCCCTACAGAGCAGGGGGACTTGTATATGGAGTAACAGAAGTAGCAGATGTTAAGTGTTTTCAGCTGCTGCTTTGCATGTGGTGCACAAAGGATGAGAAATTCTTGCTAGTTGGGTGCCCCGTGTATTGAAATGTGGGCCAAAATTGATTTTTTTTCGGGGAGGTCATTGATTGTCATTTTTAGTTTGACTAGGTTGTCTCTGAGTGCTGTTGCACCAGCGAAAGCGAGGCATGATAATATTTGAGAGAGCAGCAGAGTGGTGGTTCCCTGCCACTGGCCGGAGAAAAGAGATATTAAAATACCTGTCTAATTTTTGAGGATATGTAAAACATCGAAAGTGAGAGCCAAAGATGATCGAGGCATTTATTTATCAGCTAGCAAGGTATGTTTTTTTTTTTTTTTTTTGATTAATGTTCATCTGAGACACTAGTTCTAGGAAATGAGAAACTGAGAATGTGAACATCGCTGTTAGTAACGAATGTCATGAACGGTGGCAAATGTCAGGCGACTCCTCTTCACCTGCTGGCACTCGCCTTGTTTAACTGGTGTCAGCTTTGTCATCCTGAGATCCCATGTAGTCATTTAGTGTCTCAAAATGACTTGGCACAAGAACAAAATCTCATACTTCTACTTAGGGCTATGTAAATCAGCATAAGGAATGGCCCGACTGAGAACCGTACGGTTAAAGGTGTTTGGGCAGGGTCGCGCTGCAGGAATGGTTTATATAATCACATGTTGTGCCTAACAGTAGGCCTGTCTTGGGCCTTGTTGTCCCTCTGAAGAGGAAGCACGTTACATGTAAATTTATGGCTATTCCTGGTAATTTTCGTGCTAGATGCCAGTCAGAGGCATCCGCAAGAGGAGAATGCACTTTTGTAGTGGAACAACTTAACCTCTTCTACTTTTTCTTGTTGCAGATCATTTTTCACATGGTCTGTTTTGTGATTTTTCACTTGTGTTTTCTGCATATCCTGAGCTTCTTTTTAGTGGGCTATGCAGTGCGCAAAATTAATGTCCTGTTATAATACAGGCAATCGCTGTGTGTTTTGTCACCATTGAACGGGTAAAGCACTTGTAGTGGGAAACCAAGAACCCGCCGCCTAAGGAACCCGCCGATTTGCAATTGCTCCTTCCCACGTCAAAGAGGGGAGGATAAAGCTTGCACAAAGATGTGTCAAAGTCGAAGATCTCCAAATAAATTGGCCATCTTTATACTCCTTTTAAGTTTTCTTGCTTTTTTTAGTATATGATTCAGTTTACTGAATGTGCTATTACTTGATGTTCATGTAAGCTAAGGGCATATGTTATTGTATTAGGACAATACTCATATATATGCATTTACATAGTCACACATATATATGTATATGCACATGCATATATATGTAAATGTGTTAATTAACATGATAACATTGTCTTAAATAATAAACCTTCTGTTTTATGGTGTTCCAGATACCCAGCACAGTTGTTTTCTGGTGATGCACTGTTCATTTCATATAGAGCACAACTGAACAGCAATGATACCTAATACGGACTTGCTGTTGCCATAGCCCATAATGAAACAAGTGTGAAAGAAAGGGTGTTACTTTTAAGTTTACTTTCATCTTCTGAGAAAGAGAGTGTTCAAGGCTAGTTTTGCATTAAATGAAAATATTCTTTAAAAATATTAGATCATACTCTGTGCTGCATACATCTTCTCTGTCTTGCTAGTGAAAGCAACATCACCTGGAAGGTGACTGACTGAAAAAAGACTGGGCTATTTTATCCAGTCTTGCCCTAGTTCAGAGCACCTTTTCATCTTTGTGGCTATTTAGCAGAGACAGAAGCATAACCAAGAGACTTGCACCTGACTTTTTTTTTTTTTTTTTTTTTTTTTGGCAGAAAACTCTTGTCACTAGGAACAAACATGAAGGTGGGCTTCCAGCAGCATGGGAGATGGCTTACTGCTAGGAAGCAGCACGGACGCTTGTACTTGTACCAGCATGGTGTTTCTGGGTGCTCTTTGTAGCAGCTCCAGATTAATAATCTGCTGATTTCAAGCTGCTGTCTTCCCTGCACATTTTACATGCTTTACTTTATGCATGGCCCTCCCACCCTGAGAATTGTTGAATCTCTCTTGCAGCCTTCCTAGGTGTGTGGGTAAAATAGACCTCTTTGGCCCTTTGACTGTTTTCTGTATTGCTTCTGAGTAGCATTCGTGAAGCCCATTGGTCTTGCAAAAGTGACTGTCCAGCAAAGGCACTGGACTTCTGTACCTTTAGGAATACGATATTGCCTGTTCACGCTCACCTCTCCCTTGCAAGATTTGTTTAATGGCGATACAAGAAACCAGTCTTGATTTTTTTTTTTTTTCCCCCTTACTTTCTGCATTTGCTGATGATGACTTTTTCAAAAAATTTTTTCCACCTTCTGTGTGAAGATTCCCTCCCGGAATAAGCTGTAATTGACCTGTCTACCTTGTGTGAGATGCTGCTTGCATTTGGTTTGGGACAGAGAGCAAGTTGCTGCAAGCTTGGCTTTCAAATGATAAACAGGCCGCAAATATCTTCAGATAATAAAAAATAAAAATAAAAAAACCCACAAAACACTGAAATCCTATGTTGGCTTTTTTTTTTTCTTTCTGATTAATACTGACCAAGTGGAGCCACAAGGAAAAAACAGTATCTTAGTTTACGCTTCTCTACTTGCCGTCGCCAAATGAGAAATGAACGACTTACAAAAAAAATAAAAATAAATAAAATCCCCCAAGCCTTGATTTTTAGATAATTTTTGATTACTAAGAATATGACAATTCTTGTTATTGCTGTTTTTGTAAGTTGGCTTATTGCGTTGCTTGCAACTCTCAGTCTTTGTTTTATTTAGCTGCGGTTTTTAATTTCCTGCTTGTGGTGGAGTACGTGTTTGTTAAACTCTCTATAGCTATGATACTGTGGCTTGCCTTTCCGGTAGCAGTTATCAGGTTACTACTGTTTTTACTTAACAAACATTTCAGTGTGCAAGCTGACAGTGCTTGACCGTATCCAGCATAAACTGCAGCACCTTTTGTCAGCTCATGTGCGATTTGAAGCCCGGTATTTTCAGTGGTTATAAATCAGTGTTTTGTTTTGCAAAAACTTGGAATAAGCTTTTAAAGCAAAAACGTAGTGTTGTTAATGTTTTATCCTAATCAGGCTAATTTGATTTTGAAACCAACATATATATATATATATATATATATTTTTTTTTTAAGGCAGTATTTGGGAGGGCAGGGAGGGATGAGTGGGAAAACTTAGAGCTGCATAGGTAGTCTCTGATGGTCTGCTTATAGTTGGACAAGTGTAAGTGCTCTTTTAGACTTTCCTAAACTGAGTCTTCTGCTGTTTTAACACTTTTTTGGTTGTATGGTATTTAGGTGGTTCACAGTCTGTTGCCCTCCATTCATCTGCGTAGTTCACCTGCTTATGAAGGTCGAATTTGGCAACTATCTTGTAGCAAACCAAGTAGTACTTGTAGTGGAGAAGTGGATCAGATATTAAGGCGTACAGCAAACATTTTTTCCTTGTGGCGACCTGTACGGAGCATTTCTTGGAACAATTTCTTTTTTTCTTTTGTAACACATGAAAAATATTTCATCATGCAGTCACTTGATGTAACTTTAAAAGAAATCCTCATGGATTTCAGACCTCACCCAGATGTTAAAAATCTACCGAGATTTCTTATTATGTCGTTAAAACTGTCTCTGGATAGGCCTTATGCACTGTGTATATGCAGGTGGTTATGGTATTTACGCAAATGCAGTCCATGGGGTTGATTGGCTCTTCCTTCTCCTCACTTTTTAGTCCCATGTGAGACTATACGTTGCAAAGAAGAGCTTCCATGCTCTAAAAGAACAGCCAAGTGATACTTGTTAATACGCTATTTCATTCCTTTTGTCCTCTCTGTCAAGGCAACCTCTGTGCAGAACTACAGTTTGTGTGAATTTCTTTTGGTGCTTTTTTGTTTTGAAGTTAACACAGCTATTCACTGTTAAAAGGCATTCCCTACCAGGGATTAGGGGAATGCAAAACACTTTTGACAAGCAGCAAGCTGTTTGAAGTGGAAGGAGACTATCCCCATTCGTGTAAGGAGCAGGCTCTTGCTTAATTTCGATAAAGCTGCGTGGCACTGCAGTGGATGCACAGATTCCCTGCCTAATGCTTTTCCTATTGGGGTGGGTTGGGGGAGAGAAGGCAACTGGACAATTAATTCTAAAATAACAGCAAAAATCTTTTTCGCATATATTCCCTGTGTTTTCATATAGTTTCTTTCCAATATTTACAGTGTTACTGGTTTTTAAAGTGAAATTAGGTTGCCCAAGAGAAAAACCTTTTTGCAGAATTTCATCTTGGGTTGTAGCTGATTGCCAATGGGAGACATCTGCAGTTCACTATTTGTTGGAGACAGTGACATCTACTGGGAAAAAGCTTCCAGGACCATAATACCTCGTTACAGATCTTGCCTTAAAATTACTTGACGTGCTCAGCTTGAGCCGTTGCTGAGACACCTGTGTGTAAAGACAGTTTCCTTGAGTTTACCTCCCTGATACGTTCTGAATTTATTCTGCATTTGTTCTGATCGCTGCGGTGAAGAAGGGATGTGGTCTCGCTTGAGTTTGTGTGATATGAAAGAATAATCCTGAGCTGCCAAGAAGTTGTTCTGGAAATAAATACGTGATGCCTGCCATAGGTGGCTTCTGTCATCCTCACTGATCATCCATGATCGCCCAGTCAGCGGATGTGCAGCTAGTGTTTTGGCTGTGTGCAGCCACTGAGGAATGCAAATCTTCAAGTAAAGGGGAGGGAGGATGGCTGGCAAGACTCTTGCATCCCGGGTACTGAGCATCTGAGATTATTTTGACGATATGCAACAGTGTTTTGGGTTAACCTCATGGTAGCATGGACTCGCTTCTCTTGGCTTGGAAACTGCTTCTGAACACATAAGGGACTAGAAAATTCTCTTTCAAACCTTGCTTTCCTCGAGTTACTGTATCTAATTCAATTTATTTATTTATTTTTTTAGTATAGCAGATTATGCATATAGTTTAGCCATTGGAAGAAAGATATGTTGTGGAGAAGCAATAAGACAAAAAACTCCCCACGTATCACAGAAGCATTTCAGCGAGTGTTGATTCCCTATTTGCAACAGAACAGAACTGAATTTTTGGATAGCTTTTTCTAGGGTGGGAAGGAGAAATTTGTAAATTCTAGCTATTGCTTAGGGATGGCTACATTTCCCCTTGTAGCTTGCCATTGTCTTTCCATTGTCAGGGTGAATCAAAGCAGGCACTTAGGAATTGTCTTCTGGATGAGTCATGGTGGCTCTCCCTTGACTGTAGGCTTAAATCAATTTCTGTGACCATTCTGTTTAAAGCACCTAATACTTTTAATGTGTCAGTAGTCCCTTTTGCCAATGAGTGTAAAATAATCTCGGTAGACGAACCAAGGCATCCAGTGGGGTCTCAGCAGCTGGTCTGTGAGAGAAGTGCCAACAATTCAGAGGCTGGGGAAGAGGAAGCAAGGTTTGAGATGAGGATGAAAATTTTGCATAGTTTGAAATATGCATGAGTTATCCAAATACAGATTTGTGTCCGAGTATCCTGGGTCCTAGAGATGCAAATGTACTGGAACACATAACCTGAGAGGAAAGGGAGGAAGAGACTTTTTTTTGCTAAGAATGTAGAGAACGGAAGGAGCTATTGCAATGAAGAGTCTGCAGGCATTGAGCAATAAATGAGAGCCATAAGCATGCAGAATTAAGCCAATGGTAATCTCATGGATGAAAGTCAGAGCTGCTTAGAATAAAATGTAGAAGAACAATTGGCGTGCTTGTTGTTGCATGTTACAAAATATCTTTGTACCTTTGAGATCTTGTGCCTTTTCAACTGGCTATCAGTTCAGCTCTGCTTTCTTCCTATTGAGGTTCCTTTCTTTAAGGAATTCACAGAATCACAGAATAGTTGAGGTTAGAAGGGACCTCTGGAAATTATCTAGTCCACCCCCCCTGCTCAAGCAGGGTCACCTAGAGCATGTTGCCCAGGACTCTGTCCAGGGGTCTAGGACCTTCTCCACCATCTGTTTTGTACCACCAGTAGTTAAAAGAGTTATTAAAAGAGCATATTGTTATGAAAAGAAATTGTATGAGCGAGAATGAATGTCATTCCAGGTAGCCTACTTTGGGGCTGTTTAGTTGTTGTTGGAGCACATTGGGTTTGCAGTTGGGGTGTTGGGGAGCTTTCTCAGAAGCCTTCAGTAGTGTTGAGGCAGTACAAGTACCATTCTTTCCCTGTTTGCAAGTATTGTTTCTAGAGAGCACTTGCGTGATGATACTTGTATTCCTTACCTGCTGCATGACGTTGCTGTGAGTTACTGGCGTTAGGTTGAAAATCACTGCCAAATTCATATGCTTGTGATTAATACAAGAAAAGGAAACATCAAATGCTTTCTTGGAACAGAAGATCTGTGTGTCGAAATCAGCCTGAAAAATTACGAAATCAAAAGCCGAAACAATACCCTCCACAATCCTGACCACGGGAGAGATCTGCTGCCACTCTGGGGAGTGGTACTGATGTGAGCCGGAGAGAGTTAGCTGGGAATAGCCACCTTATGAACTGTATTAATGAACTGATACTAAAATTCAGGCATGAGCACTTGCAGTTCAAAAAGTACGTTAACGCCTTTAATAGGATTTCTACCTTTCTGACGATAAGCAAAAGGCCTGTTCTCTTTTTCCATGTTTTCATGACAGCAGATGGCAGTATAAAAAGTCCCTTTGCAGTCCTCCTCTCACCTGGGTGCAAACAGATGCATCCTTACATGTCTAATGGGCTTCCATGATCTCCAGTCACTGCTCTTCTCTACGGATTGTTTACCTTTGTAAGGGCTCTAATTTAAAGAGAGTAATTTCCACAAAAATAGCTTAGTTTTAGCATTTTAAGGTAAGAATGTGTCTTTTGATGAATGGTTCTGGTGTTCACTTTTTTTTTTTTTTTTTAAGGAGACTGAAGAGCCAGTTCTTTGGAAATTCTAGTTTTGAAGTTAGGAGTATCCATCATTCTGGGCATAGCTGTTTTGAATCCAGTGTATTTTGTTTCAATTGCTGTTTATTTGTGTACTTCTAGGATAGTTCCAGAGTTTTTCTGATTATTTTGTTTAAGCAGTTACCCTTCAGCGGGCACTGTCTGTGTTTGCTGTGTTGTCCTGGGTACCTTGAGTCAGCAAGTTTGGAAGGACTTTTCACTGCTGTTGTCCAGTATGTGTAACTTTTGGTGTGCCGTGCAGCTGCTTTGCCCAGAACACGATCCAAAATTAGGTATGTAGTCTGCAAAAATAGCCAGGTTCCCCTTTACTTAAAGTGTTGAAGGCCCATTGGGATTGGTTTCAGAAAATCTCAGCCACTGATGTTCTGCTTCCTATTTCCTAATCTTGGAGCAATACAGAATGGCAGATGAATGTCTCTTCTCTTGTGCTGGCATTCAGTTTTGCTCTTAGTAGCAATGAAAAACCTAGAGATTAGAGTTTATTCCTTTCGAGCGTGATGTAAAAACATGGACTATGACTTCTTACGCTGATGATATTGCAACTTTTCTCCATGGAGTATTTCTGGTAGAGACTTCTGTCTTGATTGCTTGACTGAACATAAACAACTGTCTAAACTTTGTATACATATTTTTTAAATTTTTAATGTGCATCTATTCAAAATATGAGCAAAGTAAGTAAATGAAACTTTTTTTTTTCTTTTTTCTTTTTGAGAGAAAGCATTACATTTTGAATGTGTGATCACTGTCCCTTCTTTGCTTTTGCCTTCAATCTGCCTAGGGTGACTTACAGCTGAGGCTGCTACTAAGCATGGGCAGCTTGTCTCTGGTCCTTAAAATGTGCGACCAAAGGGATTGTTCACTGGTGAGTGCCAGACCTCCTTCTGTTATAGCAGCAAACTTGAATGCAGAGAGAATATCACATGCAAAGATAGATTTCTTGGAAAGATAGAGTTGTAAGAGCCTGTGCACGTACCTCTTTGAAGATGCGTGCTGGTTATTAAGCAGACTGGTCACCTGTTCTGTCCAACTTTTAGCTCTTACCACAGTACAGCAGTACAAGCTGAGATGAGTCCCTGTTTGCTGTTGTTTAAATGCATATTTAAATAGATGTTCTTATGGTGAAATATTTGATCTAATGGATATAACAGAGAACAGGCAGAAGCAAGCACACATTGATTATAGTTTGAGGTATCCTCATGAACTAACCACAACGCTGGGTAGGGAGGAAGTAGGTTGTTCTCGCTCAGGATGAGTAATTTTAAATTCTGGAAGTCTGATGGATATATGTGTGAAAGCTGAGGGAGTTGAGTTTAAACAAATGATACTGTCTCTACATCATGCATGCATGGAAGAGAGGGAAGCTGCAGCTCCCGTGATATGCAGAGGGTGAAGATCTGAGGCACACAGGTCTGTAGAGCCGTTCTTCCCAAGTGTGCTGTGCTGTCTCGGTGCACATTTAATAAAACTGTGGTGATACCAGAAGAATGAGAATAGCCCTTCAGGCCTGTCTCTCAAATTTTTGAAGTATTCAGTCTGCGACAAGCTGTCTGGTAAAGTGGATGTGTCCAGTCCACCCACCCTAACACTGCTGTTTGTTTTTGCGTTTGATTGGAAGTGTTCTCAGATCTCCGAAGGATTTTTTTTTTAACTTTTTTTTTTCCCCCTGTACTTTAGTTCTTGCTTTGTAGGAGGAGAGGCTTGATGGAGCGCTTTGAAAGGTTGAAGCTTGAAGCCTTGAGCTCAATTCCTGGGCACTCTGACAGCCACCTGGGGCTGACCAGCTCCATCAAACAAAAGTCCTCTTCTGTTTGCTGACAGTCCTGTTTCCATGTCAGCGTGTTTATTTTCTTCAGTGAAAAGTACTCCCTTCCCTTCCCTTCCCTTCCCTTCCCTTCCCTTCCCTTCCCTTCCCTTCCCTTCCCTTCCCTTCCCTTCCCTTCCCTTCCCTTCCCTTCCCTTCCCTTCCCTTCCCTTCCCTTCCCTTCCCTTCCCTTCCCTTCCCTTCCCTTCCCTTCCCTTCCCTTCCCTTCCATTTTTTTTTTCCTCTGCTCTCTCCAATTTTGCCATGCAGTCAAGAAGCTGCAACTTGAAAAGCGAGAAAGCATCTGATCAGGAGTAGATGGTTTCCATTGCCAGCAGCATTCAGCGAGGGGCCTGAGCATCACTTCTCTTCTCCCTGCCCTCTGCTTCGTGCAGGATTTTCTCCTGGGCTGGTCTGCTTGCTGAAAACATTAGTGTGATGGGTTGCTGTGTAATTACTCTTACTTCCCTTTTTTGCTGTGGAAACGATCAGAGCCCTTAGACACAGACTGTCTTGGAAATGGTTTCGTGGAGGAGTCTTATGGAGCGCGTGTGCTAGCGCAGTGTGGGGCCGGGGTAGGGAAGGAGACTGATAGCATCTTGTGTAAATAAAATGCAGTTCTTTCCCTCTTTAAAGAGGTATCTCACTAGCTTGAATATAATGAACACAGGACCACTAGGAATAAATAAAAATATTCTGTGAATGTGTGGGTAGGAGTCGGAACTTCTTTGGAACCTGCGGAGGACCCAGGCTATCTCTCAGCTGGATTTCTTCTTGACAGTTTATTCAACTGGAGAGAAGGGAAAATTAAGCAGGTTATTCAACCTTCTCTCCTGCCTTCAAAATGTACTTCATGCATCTCCTGCTGCTGACAAATGGAGATAATTTCAGGATTTTTTTTTCCCCTCACTTCATTTTTTGTATTACCAATCAGTGTTTTAAAACCTGTTTAAATATTAGTTTTCATAAAAGCGGCATTATATCTGTGAATTTGTAGCTTTCAAAAGTGAATTCTTATATTCTGAATAGTCCGTGATTGGGAAATGGCTGGATGCCAGCAGCACCTCTCGTACTGAATCTGAAGTCCTGTAGATTTTGCTCTTTTTGGTACACTAAAGTTCATGTGATCTGTCTCAGTAGACTGAGCTTCTTGTGTTGATAGCACTGATTTTGTGTAGAAATATTTACCTGTGATTACGGAATATTGGTATTTACCTTATACGTGTATTTATATAATGTGTGTGTGTATATGTGTGTGTGTGTGTATATAACTATGCTGTTAACTGGAAAAGGGAATATTTTACAGAGTGGCTCTTGAAAAAGACTGGTGTTGGTTGAATATAATATTTCATAGTTAAGTTTAATACTTGGACTATGTTAGTTTCTTAAGGACAGTCACCTTTTCAGATGGATAGCACCCTGCAGATGGTGGCAGATTGTATCCTCCTCCACTCTTGCCAGTCGTGTGTACTCACTTACAGAAGAAAAGCAGTGAGGATGATGCTATCCACAAGAGCTGATGAATCTCTTGCCTTTAAAATTGAAGTGCTTCATGCCAGGGAAAATATGTATGAATGTATTTATAGTAACAAGCAGCCTAGTCCCTAAGCAGAGACCATTATGAGCAGGGGGAAATGGTGTTCCACAAAATCTGTGAAAGTGGTATCTACTTTCAGATACTCTAAAATTGTACTCTTTCTTCTCCAGGACTTAAAAATATCTAAAGTTCAAGTGTTAGAAAGCTGTACATTTATCAACATTAAGATATTATGTACAAAATAACAAAACCTGATAGTTAACAGCTGATATATTCAGGGACAGGTAGATTATCTCAACTTTTCTGATGCTTGGAGATGATAGTAGTTGACATTCTATCTGATATCAGATAGGACTGGAATAACAGTGCAATGCTCTGCAAAGGTACCAGATGGATCCTGCATGCAGCATCTCATCTTCGATGGATTTAACTCCTGCAGAGGCCCCTTGGTCTCCCCAGCACTCTGGGGCAACATGGGCACAGTGAGAGTGTGAGCTGCTGATTTATTCTCTGTACTGTGCTATGCTCGCCTAGAAACTGGAGTGCTGGGGCTGGCTTGTGCCTACACACTGCATTAGGACAAGACTATATGTCTGATTAAATTGTTCCTGAGCCAGATGTGGTAGCAGTGATATGGTCTTGCAGAATACTGAAGTTCAGAACAGGCTTCAGATCCTGGGAATTAATGCAATTGCTCATGCACTGGCATCATCTGTCTAGTTTGTAATTTGAGTTGAACAGTCTATCTGTAACATTTTCTGAAGCCTGATAAATGATAGTTCAACATATTTGTTCATACTGTTTGTCAGTAATAAGACTTTTAGCCAATTTGGTTGCTTCTAAAATTCAACATCTACAGTAAAAAGAACCTGAAAACATGTAACTATAGCTGAAATATTAGTGTTTCGTGCTGCAATTTCTGTGTTTTTGTAATTTCCATCACTCCCTGGGCCAGGTATTATCTTAATCACCCGCATTTGCGCGATTTTAAGCTTTGCTGTTTACCTGTAAACTGTATTAAAGGCAGTGCCAAAAGCTTTGGGGATTAACATTAATACAGTAATAGAAGCAAATATCACTTTATCCTGTTATGGTGGTTTTTGATAGCTGAACAGTTGTGGGAAAAGGACTTGAAGATGTCTTCCTTTATGGTAGAGATGCATTTAACCCTCCTTTACTCTTCTTGTTTCCAGCAACCAGACCTTACCTCATCACTTTGTTTTGATACTTGACGAAATCATGAGAATAGATCCTAAATTCAGAACTGTCTCTGGGAGAAAAAAAAAATTGGGAGAAGGAATTGCATCTGTAAAAATATCCTATGCTCAGTTTATGCTATGGCCATGGATAAAATAAGTACAAACATTAAATGTCTTATGAAGAAAAAAGGAGGGATGGGAAACATGCTTGCCCCAACTAGAGTAAAAGTCTGTGCATAGGGAACATGGTATGGATGTGCCAGTTCTGATGGGCTAGATGTTGGGTTTGTGTAAAGGTGTTTCTCTTGGAGATCTGTTGCAAGCTTGTGCATTGGGTGCTGCACGCAGAGTGTTTGTAATGCAAATGCTGAGCTCCTGTCCTGCTAGAAATCAAGGACAGTGCTAGGCAGGAGAGGGTGTTGGATGTGGTGCTCCAAATACCTTCTGATACTGGCTGCAGAAGAGATACTGCATGAAACGGTTGGGTAAGATAAGCCTAAAATAGAATATAATCTCTAGCTTAGTACTTTCCTGGTATTGCATGCTTAGGAGTGACTCTGTGTGTATCAAATAAGATAGCGATCTTTTATGTGTGACTGAAGAGCTAAAACCGGAGAGTGTTCAGAGCGACGGGCAGATGCATGCAGAAGCTGATCATGCACGCAAGATGTTGAAACTCTTGGGTGGAGGTGAAGCCGGCTCCTATCTTAGGAACCCGAAGTGCTTTTGTGAACAAATTGGGACATTTGGATTCGATACACCTTTGTGTGGTAGGCTTCCTTTACTAGGTCAACCCTTGGCATAGCAGATAGATTTCTTTGGTTGGTTCTCTGTCTCACCTTTCAACCTGCGAGACTGGGAGGGCTTCCGCAAACTACGCATGGGTGACAGGGGGTCAGGCTGTTGGAGGCCTGTTTTGCTTCTAGTGCGAGCGCAGGCGGATTTTTTTCCAAAACAGGCTTTAGTAGCTAATCGCTGTGTAGCAAGTGATCTAATTTTGAAACTTGTTACAGATGGAGGAAATGAAAAATAACATTAAATATGGATATTTTGGTGCAGTTCTGATTTGTATTTCTTTTATGTAGGGATTCTTTCCTTTTTTTTTTCTCCTTCACTTAATACTTCTTCTGTTTGAAGGGATAGGGGCAAATGCTGGCTGTAGGGGATTCAGACTTTTCTTGCCCGCAAGGGGGGGGGGAAAAACCTACTTAAATGGCTAAATGTTCTTTTCTGATGTAATTGTACTATACTATTTTAACTGAGGCTCATCTTTTTGACCTACTTGATAAGTTAACACGCGACCTTAGATTGCTTGCATTTATATGTAAAGAATTATTTTACTACAGTGGGTTCTCAGAACTACATTTATTTTAGATCTTGTGCAGATCAAGTCATCTGAATCTGCTGAAGTGACTGAAGATTGTCATGTTTAGAAGGAATTGCGTTATCCTCCCACTGCAAAGAATTAAAGGAAATAATGGCGTAGGAAGTAGAACACACTGCTTTTGCAATTCGGCATTTTCGAAGTATTGTATTGTCATTTGGATATCAATCTGTAAACACCTTGAGGACCACAGCATTAGCTGTTTCATCACATCTGAAGTATTTGGCTTCTAGGATAGCTTCCTAGAAATATATTAAGAGTTGCTTTTCATATTATTGTTGCTGAGTGTTACTTTTACCTTGACGTTAACTGAAGTAAGGCTATTGGATTTCTTTTTACTAGCTTCTTTGCAGCTGTGCTGTTGTAGACATTACGCTTGAGTATCGTCTGGTTCTGGTGAAATATTTGTGTGTATTATAATGCAAAATAAAGCTAAAATGATAATCGTCGCTCCTACAAGGTGCTGAGTGCTGTGCTCTGCCCCTGGCTTCAGTGGTATGTTGTGTGTGCTCCATGTGACATTTAGACATATTAATGTCCCCTGAGTAATCAGTATTGTCAAGGACATGAAGGAAATCTAAGACTCCATATATGTCAACCTTTTCTGCACTGAGCTAGGCATCAGCCTGAGCTAGTTTTTATTGCATCAAAAGCCAGAAGACTCTTATGGCAAATTAAATATACACAAGGCCATGCCGATGCTGCTTATGCCTTGTGTCAGTCACTGGCAGTGAGAGGTCTCTAACTTGGGTATTAGATGTAAAAAACAAAAACAAAACAAAACAAACAAACAACCCCAAACCCCACATAAACAGTATTAGATTAGCTTTCATCTACATGGGTACTTTCTTGATTGTACCTGAAGGACAAACACTAACATATTTAGAGCACAACCTCTGATATATTTTTCTTTTACGGTCTCATTTACTTCAGTCCCCCATTCTTACAGTGGTATCTACACCATTTTATTTTTACCAGCAACCTTTAAAGTATGAGTAAATAGTGCTTAAATACTATATCTGTTTTTGTTGAATTCTATAGTGTTGAGATGCACGGGATTTTTTTAGTAGTGGCAGTCAATTCCAGTTGAATACATAATTGGTATCTCTACTTGATAGCTGCAGTAAATCTCAAAGAAGGGAAGAGAAGGATGCTCTCATTTTGTTAGGCTTCTTTTGGATGCATAGTGCATCTTCCAGCTCTCTGGGCTAATTAAAATGCCATTACAGTACATGTGGTGCTACAATACAGTCTAGGGAGAGTTCCAAAAATAGATTCTTGAGTGCAGACAAATTAGAGAGGAAATATGCACTGAGCATTTTCTCATAGGTTTAAAGAGAAATAATCCATTTGCTGCCTTAATTGCTTTCTTGTAAATGTTGAAGCCTTTTTTTTCTCTGTAAATTTCGAATGAGTAGACAAATAAATAATACATCCATGATAATTACTATTCTCATTACTAATATTTTAACTTGTTGTTGTACACCATAGACGTTAATACGTGCATCAGGATAATTTAGTGGACTGTGCTTAATTGTCAGGGACAAAGAGCCTTTTCTTCCTCAGATCTCCTATTTTAATTACCTGGCATCCCAAGGCTTTGAAAGACAGTAATACAGCTGACCAAAACCACCCCCTTATTTCCCCATCCCACTCCCAATCCTGCCGATAAGTGATGTGGATGAATACTCTTTACACGTTATAATCAGCAAAACGAACTCCTAACCTGTGTATAAAATGCAAAACCATTTTTTTCTTTTTCTTTTTTTTTTTTTTAAATAATGTGACCATGGTGCATACATACTGACAGCAGGGAAAAAAATGGAATTTCTTAGATCTGGCACACATCCATGAAATAGCTGTGGGCTTACATACGTAACTGAGACAGTATATAACTCACTGAGCAATACCAGTAGATTGAGGAGCTCTCACTTTTACAGGGTGTACCTCATCTTAAGCTGTTGACAACAGCCTGATTACCATGGATGAGGTTTGCAGACCAGGAGTCAGACTTAATCAGAGGGAAGGAGTTGGGGAAAGTGCCAGGCAAGAGAAAGAATCACACCCTGTAACTGTGATAGCAAATACTATGGGTAGGATCGGATCTGTAGAGGGTAACAGATGATGCTGAAGAGGTACCGTGCAGGTTGTGCGTGTTGTGGGGTTTGCTTTAGGACTAAATCTAGGTCAGCCCCCCCAGACAGAATTCCCATGGGAGAGCGTTAGGTGCACTGGAGTGCGTTTCTGGATGAGTTACATCCCGAAAGGCTCCAGTTTGTGTGCTCCAAGGTGCACACCAAAGTATGGGACATGGGGCAGTCAGAAGCTTGCTTCACAAAAGGTCTCCTGATGCAAATTAAAATGCTAATGTAGGCTTATCCGGTCAACACTCTCCTCCTCTTCTTAAAGGCTTTAAGTGTAACGCTGGTCAAGTGTGTATTAGCTGACCTCTTGGGTTGCAATGACTGTGAGGCTGATCATCTGCTAGCTTTTTCTATGGCGTACAGTACTGTCTGAGTTGTGGGCAAGTGTCTTTCAGCCATGCCTTGAAGCAGACAGGAAGGTGGGATAGTTCTTGGGCTTGGGGAATCAGATATAGAGAAATTATAGGGAAATGTTTTTGTTTTTGTTTTTTTCTTTTCTTTTGGGTGACCAGTCACAATTGTTCTGCTAGGAACCATTTGGGAGAACAAGACAATTGTGCTTTGTGGTGACAAATAAAAATGAAGGAGTCACTGATTCAGAAACATCCTCTTCCCCTATAGTGTCCTTAACAAAAGCTTTATTTGAAACGTGGATGCACAATTTCAAAAAGGAAGTGGTTGGGATATTCTCTTAGACTCCAACCAGTGACTGTTTCTCCAGAGTTTGCTTTGAGACTTCTGGTTTTGCCTGTGACTTTTTATTGACAAAGCACTGAGAAATTAGAGCGTCTTTCCCTTTTGACTTGGAAAGCATGGGGGCAGGCCTTTGAGCAGCGTCCTCGTGGAGAAGATAGCCAAAATAATCAGGCAGTCGCCTTGTGAGTGGTTTGGTGCAATGACACAATATTGAATTCACCACCAGGCACTTGGACCATCGAGTGACATCTTCTGGGGATGTCTTATTGCTCAGCAGTTTTCCTCTGCTCTCCTTTCTCAAGCAACTGGAATTAAACGAACCTCTGGTTCCTGCTGTAGTATTGAGAAGTGCAAAGTCGATGAGACTTTTTACAATTTGTGTGCCCAGCCCACCCCCAAAGCCAGTTTGGGAAGGAACTTGAAGCTTTGAATTGCGAGTAGCAGTAGTTGCCTTATTATCCCTTCTGAATAGCCAAGGGCATACAGAGAATAAAGGCTGGGAGTTGAATAGCAAGATCTTAGCTTTATGACTTGTCCTTTGCAGAAGGTTTGATTCCCTGCTTTCCCAGAAATATCAGATTACTACTATTTAGTTAAGTGTTTTCCAGTAAGCGCTCCTCTGCTTAGCATCCAAAAAAGTGTATGACTAAAGACAACCTGAGATGTATTTGGTCTAGAGGTCTCAAACTCCCGGTATAAACATATATAATTGCTAGCCCTCAGAAGGTCTCACTGAATAGCCGTTTCCATAACTGAAGACAGGCTAACACTGGAAAAATGACTAAGTTCCGCAGACTGCCTATCTTGCTTTTTTTAAACCAAACTATCTTTTCTCAGGAGTTTAGAAAATACAGCATCTTTCTTCTTGACGCTCAGCAATTCATCTTCTAACGCTGTATCTAAAACTGAGGGCAGTGCTTTGGCCAAGGAGGCTGTCACATCTCTGAGTAATTACCTCCCGTGTCTTACATATGTGCCTGCTAATACGTCCTGGAAGGAGCTTGTGTCTTTTGCAGAATTGCCAAACTGTGGATTCTCTCAGTTTTGTGCTTTGGCTTTTGCTCTTTTTTTGTTGTGGAGCCGTTTGCCAGGTATTTCTCATCTCTCAATTGTACGCTTGACCATTACTTTTTTTTTTTTCTTTAGGTGTAGGGATTTACTCATTTATCATTGAATTTTCTCATCCATTAGCCAACTTGTCATGGAATTCCCATCCAGTGCTCCAGAGTGTGTCCTCTTGGTGTGATGTCACACCTGAATTTTTAATATGGCGGAAAAGTATGGACTGCTACAATACACTAGGTATATATCCGAAAGCTGATGATGACTCAGAGCGATTTTTTTTTCAAGCAGGTGTGCACTTGGTTTCAGATGGTTCATGTAGACCTGATTTTTCTTACAGATTTGTTTCATGTTGTTTTCCAGTGTGTGTGTGTGTGTTTGTTTTTTTAATAAAACTTGGGTAAAATCAAAAATTTCTATTGCCAGTTTGCTAGGCATGCTGACAAAGAAACAAATTGAGTTGCTTTCCTGCAACTTCATCTTGATCAGTCCCTGTTGCTTTTATGTTAGCTGATTTTTCTTCTGCCTGTTAACAAATTGTTCCTTCTTTCTGGAAATAAAATACTGGTCAATAATTCCTGTTTTCTGTACCCTTCCTGCTCTCCTCCTTCCCTTTCTTAAAGATTTACTTTCTACAGCTCTTTGGGACTTTCCCAGTTGTCCGCAGGTCCTTAAAGCTAATCATTGGCTGTTCATCAGTTTACTCAGTGAGTCCAAGTAGAGTAGGGCGATTTGCATCAACTCGAAAGATCTGAATACATGAAACTATATAAATAACCTCTTCTTTCCCAGTTCTGGCCTGCATTCTTAAACTAATCGGAATTAATTACAGTAAGCGTGTTTGTAGGTTTCTGATGGAAGCAAGCAAAGAACTCACCGAATACTCCAGCCTTCTTTTGTCTCTCATTATTTGTTCTTTCTTGAAGTAATAAAGCTATGCTTACCTATTTTGCTTTGCTTTGGATCTTGCTTTAATTTGCTTTGCTTCTTTTCTGATTGTTTTTCTCCCTGTGTATTTGTGCTCTGTGTTATTCTGGAGCTTACTGTAGCCACCTATCTTTGTTTTCCTGTTTTCAATGTGTTTAAATCCTACAAACTCAGTTATTTCATAAAGTGTCCCGGAAATGTAACTTAATGCTTTGGAATGGTTCTGTATTGACGGAGATAAAAATAAAACATCCAAGTTCCCTTCTATGACTAATGGCTTCATTGTATTAATTAGTGGATAGAAATACCCATTTGAAGATTAAGCTATACTAAACGTTTTATCACTCAAGCCATAAATGAAACTCGCTGCTGTCTGTCATTTGCGGCTGAATGGAAGTAGCAGTTTTTCTTTTGAGTTCCACAGATTTTGGACTGGATAGTTTGGGGGCATTATTTCTATGGTGCATTGACTGTAGCCAGCCACGGAATAAATCTGCACTGTTCAGGCTCCATAATCCAACTGGGACAACTTGCCCCTGCTGTTTTCTGTTTATGATGAACCAACTTAAGAGTGCATTCATTTTTGACAACTTTTTTTAGTAACTTAGGAAAAACTTGGCTAGTAGAGAGAACTTGGAAGTATTTTGTAGGTAATCTGGTTTGTCCCAGCTGTTCATAACCAGAACTTGTGGCTTGTAAAAGAGTCAAATGGTGATTGCATGGTTTGACCTCTTTACACTTCCTTTGCTGCCTGTCCACAGCAGTAGGAGAAGCAGCTTCCATCAATGTCCAACTTTCTGTGGAGTGCAGAACCACCACTACCATCCCTTCTGGGCAAGAAGAAGCATAAAAGTATTGAGCTGGATGTGGCCCAGATATTTTCAGTGTCTTCTATTTTTTAGTTTTATAATTGTCGCAGCTTCCTCTATAAATACACGAGGAAGCTTGGAGAGGGGTGGAGGTGAATACTTTGGAAAGTTAGGAGACAGGGGTAAAGCTTCTGATTGTATTCACTTTGGCATTTGCAAACCCAGAATACTCTTTATCTTGCTGCTTGATTATAAGCATTGGCATAAAACATCATGCATTTCTTTTGCAGCTCAGACCTCAATTACACAGCAATCGATTTAGGAGACAGTGTCTCCAGTAACTGTGGGAAGAAGAAAACACAGTATGGCAGTAGCTAAAAAAGCATTTTCTTGGGACTTGAGGCTTAGATTCCCTCAGGTGGTAAGCTGATCTTCAGTGTGATGGTACAACATGCTTTGCAAGCCAGTGTGGCTGAACGCTTAAATGTAAGGATTTTTTTTCCTCTTTTTAAGTTATACAGAGCAGCCTAGGACTCTAAAACATGTGTCTTTCAATGGCCCCTTCTCAGGTTTTTTTATAACCTGTAGTTCTTTAAAAGTTTGAAACTAATATAGCTCATCTGTTTGAGAGAAGGAAGGAATTCAAACAAGGAAGTGCTTTTTTGGGCATCAGTATCACTGAGGAAGGAGCAGAGTTATACCTGTTTGAAGAAAGATTTTAAGATCATAAGTGACTTTTCCCCCTTTCTTTTGAAGGCTTCAGTTTTTTTGTTGTTTTTTTTTGCCAGTATTCTATTAGCAGTAGATTTGTTGCTTCATTAAATGCAGCACTATTTTAACTTTCCTGACAAACTGATCACCTAGTTTCTTGAAATGTAGTGGTTTCTTTGATGTTTTGTAACATTTTGCGCTAGTTATAGGCAATGTGAGGAAACAATAGCAATGTTTAACTGCTTTGGATGGTGACGTTTGAATTCTGTGTTTTGTGTTTTGGTTTGGGGCTCAAATTTATGGCGGCAGTATGGATTAGTCAGCTGTAGACCAAGCCAACTTTGCATGTACTGCAGATGAGAGTTCTGTATCTGAGACACTCAGTTTTGTTCTGTAAGTTCATTGATGGTGTGAAGCACTGCAGCTTTAATTTAGTAATAATGATACTGTTAAAATATCGCAATCCAGAGCAGAAGAATATTTTGCATCTAAAGTAGGTGACCAGATGTAGGACTCCCTGTTGATTTGGGGGAATTTCCTGCAGTGCCCTGATAGCAAGTGCTGTCTGATGCTGGATAGACCCTTTGGTTGCATTTGTGGAGACAGTTGGAAATAATGATTTTTGGCTTTGATCTGTGGATATTGGAATGCTGCTGGAAAAAAAAAGACAAAAATTGAATTCCAGTTTGTGGTTTGGAAAGTCTTGTGACAAGCGTAGGCTTACAGTTGAGTAATTTGGAGGCTTCCATCAAGAGATTAGAAATCCATTTGTAGATGCTGGTGCCCAGGTCACATCATGGGCATATAGCGAGTCATCTGATGTGGCTTAAATCGGGTCATGAGGGGCCTGTCGATATGCGCAAAGTCTTTGGTGACCTGATGTGATGTGCCATGTGGTTGGCACCTTTCTGCCAGTCACGTGAGAGAGAACGGTTACAGACACCTGGAGAAGAAGGTGGATAGCTCTAGGACATACCTTACTCCAAGGGTTAAAATAGCTCCCATAGGCCAACCAACTTCTGCTGGAAACATGTTGTGTTTGCCCGTCTGTGCACTCTTAGCATGTTCTGGATGCGGGAGAGCTTCCCCTTCAAGCGGAGGCAAGTGAGGCACCGTCTTGCATGCAGGCAAGTACCTATAGCTAGCGTTTTGCCCCCATGGCTGCTCTCCAAGTAGAGAGCTGCTCCCGCTGCGCAGCTGTATCCTAGGCCCCTGCTGTGCGCTCGCGTTTCTTGGATCCGCTCGCTGGCCGAGCCGTGGTGCGTGTAATCGCTGGTAGATGTGTGCTGGCTGGCCGTCTGGGCAGCTGCTGTGTGGTTGCTAGGAGAGCATCATGTTTTCTGCTCTCCGCTTGCACTCTTTGCGCTGTAATGACTGCTGGGCTGTGAATTTGATGGGGAGCTTGATGGCTGAGTTTTTTTTCAGTAGTGATATCTAGCTCAGTCCTCTCAATCTGGTTGCCTCCTCGTTGACTGCCGTTTGCTGCTGCTTTGTGCAGATGGAGTCCGACTGGCGAGGCATCACCCATCCACTCTGTTAGCTTTAGAAGAGGAAAAAAAAAAGGGCAAAGATTTGAAATGTGAATAATCAGAAGGAAAACTTCTTATGGTTATAGTTTAGTTTATTGACACGTTGCCTGAGGCTGCACTGATCCTTGGCTAATGTCAGTGGAGACAGATCGGTGCAAGTGGTGGAGAAGACTCAACCACACTTTTTCTCCAGAAACTTTGGAATGGAGGAAATAAGGAGAATAAAACTGTGTGGTGGCTTTTTTTAATAATATTCCACTGACATCTTAATATTTTTATGGATCTGAACTGTCCTTTACTTTGACTGAGAGATGGGGTGCTGCCTTTGATGTCTCCAGACAGGGTTTGGCTTGATCATATCTGTTTGTTACAGCATAAAATACAGAAATGTGCTAGAGGAGAACAAATGAGGCGTGACTGGCAAAGGTAGAGGTATTTACAGTGGGACAAATGGATTTGTGATGAAATTTTCCGTATTCAAGCATAGCTCAAGTTTTATAAACATACTGTAGTGAGACGTCCCTAATGTGCCCCTGAATTAAGCATTTTTTGCTTCAACTTTTATGGGGGGGTGGCAGATGGGAGGGGAATGAACGACTAGAAAATCTGGTCTGGCAGTCTACAGTACTTGTAGGTATCATGTTTTTCTGTTTTAACTCTACTTGAATGTAAGATACAATCTTTGAAATATTTTAAATAGAAAACTGCTTCAGCAAGAAGGGTTTCTGCATATCATTTACAAAGTATGTTTTTAATGCCTTTCTGAAATCCAAACTTATGCAAAATGGGACTTGTTATGCATGTCTATGCATTTTAATCTCCTACAGTGATTTGTCAGTTTTCTTTAACATCTCCCTAGCACATTACAGCCATTCTTCAACTTCGCTTCATCGGGATGAGTTTCTGTTTTAACTCCACTCCTTTCTCTAAATAAAAAATGAATTGCCATTTAGCTATTGCATGATAAGCTTTATAAGCTGACATGCCTAGTTTCCTTGGATTGCGATCAGTGCAAGTTGGATTTAAAGACCAGGAAGACCTGAGCACAATCTAGGCTACGGTATCTTTTATTTTCTGCTTTAGTGTAAGCAGTTGTTATGCAGCTGTCTTGTTAGCATTCTTGTTCCTAGTGCTTTGTGCTATTTGTGTGTTTCTGTTTTGCATTGATAATTGGCTAGTGATTTTTTTTTCTTTTTGGAATGTCGAAAATAGTTTAGCTAACCAAAGAGTTGATGATGTGATTTTTTCCCCCCACCCTCTTTCCAGATGGGCTTTCTGGCAGAGACCAGCCAGTAGAGCTGTTGAATCCACCTAGAGTGAACCACATGCCTAGCTCTGGTAAGAAGAAACTTTTTTTTTTTTTTTAATTAAATGTTGTTCCTATTCTGGGAAGGCAGTATAATATTCTACAGATCTGTCTTGTAAGTGGGATAGCAGAATGCAAATGTAAAACGATGCAATGAAGTGTGTTAGAACTTGCAGAAATCTACTTTCCCAGGCTGAGTGAGTGGGATTTGGGAACTGAGGGAGAATGGAGCAAAACCGTCTTGGGAGTCTTAAATAACCAGCCCCCACCCTTGGCAAGGGCTAGGGAGAGACTGATCTCCTTGGAGCTTCTTTTTTTTCTTAGAAAGGAGAGGACAGCAGAACAAAGCAGCACCATACTGGTCTTTTCACAGCCTCTAAGGGAAACTGAAGCAAAGTAAGTTTTTTGAGCTGCTGCTCCTGATAAGGAAAGATTTCCTCCGGTTGAAATGGGCAAAAAGTCAAAGCCAAACTTAGATTGATCAAAGCATATCATGCTTGGCTCTTGAGTTTTCTTTTTTCTTACCTCCTCTAATGATATTGCTGTAGTACTTCTTGGGAGTTGTCTTTCTGGTATGAAGAGAACAAAGCAAGTACGGTGTTCATCCTGGAGACTGACTGCTTCTCATGCAGCTGAGGAGAGATACCTTGTGGCTCGCAATTGCAGCACTTCCAGCTACGGAAAACACGATTTTGGTCAAAATACAGCAATGCTATGGAAAGCAGTCTGCTGCTTTCTTCAAATTTCCGCCTTCTCTCTCCTCAAAAGGAGTGTTTTGTTTCCAGGTGCCAGCAGCCTTCAGTGTGTCTTTCGGTGTAGTTGTGAACTTCTTAACCCAGTCTGGACTCAAGTAGTTTGGAAGCCCTTTTATATAGATCCTCAAAGCCTTTGAGCTCAAGTTCAGTAACACATGGTTCTGAGGCCAGTAGCTGTTGGTAAGAGCTTGTTAACTGCTGAGAAGTTTGGGGAGCTTTAAAAAGATGAGATGTTATAGGAGAGGTTGAAAAGGCCATCCTTCTACCTCCCCTTCCAGGCCGTCCTTCTGTACAATGGATGGAAATGGGTCTGTGTAAAAAAGCTGGCTTGGATCTTGTCTTGTTTCTTCCTCCCTCTTAAAATAGTCACCCAACCGCACAAGTATGCATTTGTTTTGTTTTTTTGTTGTCCCAGTGCTACAAGTTAACTCTGCTTTGGGATTATCTATAGCTCGTGTCCTGGGACTTACATGTTGGAGGTGGATAAGGGGCATTTATAATTTTGGTGGTTTGTTACACAAAGCATTGTGTACTTTCCAGGTAGGAGTTCGAGCTATCTGAAAACCTGGCTTTCTCTTCTTCATTGCCTTCCAAAAATGCCTTTAGGCCCTCTTATATTAAGGAAGAGATCTTGCAGGAGATCTAAGTGCTTCTGGTAGTGCAAGTTGAAAAAAATGTAAACGAAGCTTATTCAAAATAACTTAATAGATTAGGGAGGAAAAAAAAGGGGGCTGTGACCCAAGCTAGATTTTTGCAGACTTAAATGCATATCTGGGGAAGGAAATCTTTAAGCAGGGAGAGCTTTTGTGTTAAAAAAAAAAAAAAAAAAAAAAGGAAGAGAGGATCATTTATCAAGTGCTAATGGTTGGCTTCAGATCCTGAGAAGTCTGTCTTCCCTCTGTGTACTCTAAAACTTGTTCTTGAGGTAAGGGATGTTGTATTTTCCTAACTGTGAAAGGTAATCTCATGTTAAGACTACCAGAATAACACAGTTCAGTTTAAAGGTTTTCCTTCCCATTTGCTATCCATCTGCTAGATTCAATTTTGTGGGTCTGTCTGGGTGTACAAGAGGAACTGCATTCCTTTTTTTGCTCTCAGTGGACCAGGGAACCAGTGGTATGCATGTGATATTCTTCATATTTCACTTTTTCTTGGAGCTGACTTTATTGTTGCTTGTTATCTTTCATACTTCCTTTAGGGATATTTCAGGAAGAAGGCTTATGCTCAGTAAGAACTCAGGGCATCTGATGTTAAGAGTTCAGTGTTCTTTCACTCTGCTTTCCCCAAATGACTGGAGATGGAGTCAAGGTGTCATGGACTTCTATGTATTTTATGTATTTTTTCCCTTTTGCACTGCATTTTGAATGTTTTTAACTGGTTGTCTTAACTACATTTCTACCGGGGGGGGGGGGGAGGGAGGGCGGAGGGAACAGCCAGCCGTTAGTGGAGAGCTGTATTGGTGTTAAGTGGGTGCAACGTGAGAGAGGCAGTGTCATCTTTGTCCCACTCAAGTGGCTTTTCCCAGGGTTTGAGCTGTGGGAATTCTTGTCTCGTGCTAGAAAGCTCAGGCTGATGGTGCTGGTGGCGGGCAATGGGTAAGACTGACTTTTATTTAGGGAGCAGGAAAACATGGCCTTACGCAAGGAGCAACGTTGGCTTTGGGCAGTGGTCACCCAGGTACTTTTTCTCCTGAGAGCTTAAGCGTCCTCAGCTTCTGCTAAATGTTGGAGTACTGTCTTCAGCCTTGCAATGTATGTACGGAGAGGGAATGCATATTTTATATTGGCAGAATGCTAATTAAAACCTGGAAGCACACATTTTGGCAAAAAACAAAGGAGGAAACTCTTTGCAGTGTGGCAGAAGACGATGAGTATCCTTTATCTCCAGCATTACTTTTCGAGCCGAGATAAAATGATTTTGGTGTATTTGTGGAAAACCAGAAGCTTTTCTGCCTGACTTTATCACTAAAGAAAGAGAAGGAAAGTGCCTTGGAAAAGTTTGATCCGTGTGAGTTGTGGTTTTTTGATATAAGAGGGTGATGAGGGGATGTAAAATACCCCGGTCCTAAACATGCTGTGTCATGTGGAAGTGCATTTCAACTACAGAATTTAAATGTTTAGAGCATTTTCCATTAAATCATTTTAGGAGTGAATTAGCTTGAATAAAATATGTTTCAGTTATTGGCAAGGCACTAGCAGATGTGTGTGTTTAGGAAAATGGTTTCTCAATTTTTGGTGCAAATTGAGGATTAATTTGCAGAAAGGAAACATTTTCCTTTTCTGAAACTGCGTTGCCTCTGACTGGTGCTTCTGAACTTCTTAACTGCTTGTAAAAGAGAAAGAAAATCATAAACCCCACAACCCATGTTGCTCACAGAAATATTCTAGTCAATTTGATAGAACTTGTTAATGCTGCTTTCTCTCTTTACAGATCCAGAATATTAGTGCATCTTTGGCGTGGGCAGGAAGGGTGACGAAATGTTGCAATTATCGGGAAATGCTGCTTTTCCTTAGCTATTATTACTGTTATCCTACTATTTGTTTTAAGAATTTTGTGTATTTATTTATTTATTTATTTATTTTAGGGGTGGACTTAACCCCAGTCTGCCAAGGGCCCCAATCATATGGAGGGAGGGGGAGAACTCCCTTGTCCTCTTACTTTATTCTTCTTATGCTTTTAAAATGAAAGATGCCATGAGATTTTCGTAGCGCAGAACTGGGGAGCCACTCTTAAAGACCTCAATTGTGTAAATTTCTAGATATGTTGTAGATAATCCTCTTAAACATCATTTATGTGCTGTCGATACTGACCTCTAGATTTGATCAAATAGATTTGCATTAAGTGTACTTTGGGTGTTAGAATGAGTAAGCTTTCTTTAAAAAGCTTTGTTTATGGCACCTTAGATAAGCTGGAAAGACTTAGTGAAGTAGTTTTCTTGTCAGTATAAACTTTATTGTTGCTCATTTTGTTACAATTGAATACAATCTTAGGCAATTTCTTTGGTATTAGAAATCTGAAAACAGCTTGATATGTGTTATTTGTAAGGAAAATGCTGAAATGGAATATGATGGAAACTATTCCTCTTTAAACTTAAAAGCTTTACTGTAATAAAACTGCAAATTGGGACTAACAGTCTCAGTTTATCAGTTGTTTTTTCTCCGTTATGCTAGTCATGACATAATGTGAAATTTTGAGGCTATCTGGCTTAAAGCATTTATCAACCCAATTATTGAATTTGGAAAGAAATTCACCTTTTTCCATAGCATTTCCATTGGCTTTCAAGGATGTGTTCCCAATTTCTGATAAAAGTAATAGTGATGATTGGAGCACTTAAACTAGTGGTTACGTAGAGCTGACAAATGATTTGTGTTGTGCGATATTCATTGCAAAATAGAAAAGTTGCATGGAGAGGCTGCGGAAAAGCAGCTGTGCTTGTTGCTCCTCAGATGAAGTCTTCTCCATAGTAGCTGCTGCAGATCAGGCAGGCGTCTTCTGCACAGTGTCCTGGGATTGTCCTCAGAGGGTGATCTGCAGGCCACTGAAGGTCTGTGAGGCTACTGGGCATGCTGAAGTTTAAGAGGTGAGCAGTTGTGCTATTTTAATGAGTTATTGAGGCCTGATAGAAATCTGCTGGCAAATGTTAGGAATCGATGATGGTGGCTGCAATAGGAACTGAGCAGTGCCTATAAGAGCTTGACTGTCGAAGTCCTAATGGTGGTGAGGAGCAGACTGCCTCTTACATGTGTGGCTGCCTAAAACTCCTCTTACACATGGGTGTGCACCACTTCTTTCCTCCCAGGCCATTTCAGCTGGACGCACTGGTCTCCCATCGCTGCATTTGCACAATTACTAGTGTGCTGATCTGTGTTGGTTCCCAATCTGCCACTTGGCCAGCTGATCCCTCAGGATAACTCTTCCAGCATGTTGCTGAGGCTCTTCTGGATCCTGACACTGGCAAGAACAAGAGCAGTCTGGCAGGGGCAGCGATAGGATTATGTATGAGATTTCAGCTGCTTGAGTTCTCTTCTCCCTGGGTTTGAATATCCAGTCTCACTTTCACATTCATCTGAAAAAAAAAATGCTGATGTACATACGAATAAATGGTCTGCAAGAGCCTCTAGACTAATATTGTTACATCATTTTAAAGGCTTTTTAAACCGTCAATTAATCCCAGTTTCTAAGAGCAAGGAGAGGAAGTCCAGTTAGTCTAACATAGAACAGAATACTATGCCTTTATTAATTTATCCCTTCAAAGGAAAGGGATGTTCTTTTACTACATTGGATTCTCAGATACTGTCTTGGTTTCTCCAGTGTGTCTTCTTCAAAAGCACCTGCAGAAGGTAACCAAAGCAGCTTGGTGTGGTGGTGCTTTGAAGCAGCTTGACTGGTCAGCTGGGATTCAGGGCTCCCAGCAGGCTCTCACCTTTGCAGACCTGAGCTTGTTCATCCTTGTTCACACTGGGACATGTTAGGGTGGGGATGTTACACGGCTTCATCACAATCCAAAACTGTAGCTCCCATGCAGAAAGCCCAGTCTTTTAATGTTAGATATCTGTTCTCCATAGTGTCTGAAAAGCTAATGATAAAAAATTATCATTAGAAGTGAGGTCTTGAGAAATTGTTAGAGTACATAGAAGGTTATTTCCTGTCCTAGGCTAAAAGTACTAAATGCAGCCCATTCAATGACAATAAAATAAGCATTGCAACAGCTAAAAGTAGTAGTAAAGTTCACCTTTGTAATCCATAGTTCAACAAGGACTATGTGAACATAGTTTACATGTGTTGAACATAGTTCAACATTGTGTAACACTTTAGCCAGCTCTCAGATTTCCACAGATGATTTGCTGTATTGTTCCATTAAAAAAAAAAGCCTTTGCAGCATGCCCAGAATGTGGTCAACAAATTTGGGGTTATTTATGAAGGACAGAGGAGTGAATTGCCACCTCTAGAGACTCTAGGCCTTTTGAATAGCAGGAAAGTTGAAGCTTTAGGATCTCTGGCTCAGCTAGAGCTGAGTATCAAAACTCATTATGTGAACTTCAGCCTTAGTGTGCATAAGACTCTAAGGAATTAAACCCTTTTTATTGCATCTTTGCATTTGCTGGAGTCAGAACCACCCCAGTGTCTGCCCAGAACATGGTCCATAGATGTCCTGATCCTGCAGGATGTCAAGAGCAGGAGCCCGAAGCTCTTAAACTCTTATTTTGGTGTGTTTTTTTTCTTGGAGAAATCATTTGTCTGTCACCTCGTTCCTTACACACAAGGAAATGGTTATTAAATAGAGGAGGTAGGATTAATTATTAATGACTTGTTTCTCTTTTAAAAGCTGGAAGCAGCACTTAAATCTTAAGCGTGTGAATACGGAACTATTTTCTTAGATAAAAGGTAACTGGCAGGAAAGTTTTCTTTACTGCAAGACCCAACTTGCTGTTTTTCTTTATTCTCCCTCCCCTTCCTCAGTTTATTAGTTCACACTGATCAACTATAGATTTCACAGGATTTGTTTAGTCCTGGATGTTCACAGTGTTGTGTTCAAAATAATTCGTCTCCCTGCTTCTCCACTAAAGGCAACATTGTGTTGTGCGTTTGTTTCTGTATAAGAGCAGGTGAGGGAGAGAAGAGCCTTTGAATGCGTGACAGTATTTATATTAAGTTTTTAGTCTTCTTAGCAGGGGGAAGGCGATGGCAAGATAGGAACCGACACTTAGAGGCTCCATTGAATGGTTAATCAGGAATCTGTTCTCGTTGCCTCTGGCTTTTCTAAAAATAACGATACTATGCAGTGAATGAAAAATGATAAATATTTCATGGAAAGTTGATCGTGGATTGAGGCATTTTTCAGTGGAAAAATTCTGCATTTTTCAGATGCAATCTATTAGTCACTTTGTCATGTCCTGTTTTTAACGTGTCTAATCTATTTGTTTTGCCTGGATCTGCAACCCTAGAGGGATTTGAAAATCAAGAGGAAGCCTTTAGTTTTTATTTTTCTCCCCTCGCCTGTTCAAAATATATGAATACCATTGCCCTACAGCTTGTAGCAAACATTTTGTTTCTTCTAGATAGAAGAAGGTTAAGGATTTTTGGAGTGTCCCATCTCATACTGTGATAAAAAGCCCTGTTTTTTGTCACCTTCTCCTGATTCCTACTAATTTTAGCTGAGTGTTAGCCAGAGTGAGGGTGGAGGAGAAGCTGAAGACTACTCGATTAGCGGTATATTTGCTTTGATCCAAGTTCCTTTTTTTTTTAATTGGCGTGTTTTGTGCTGCAGAGCTCCCTAGAGTGCTTTACACCAAGATTAACTCTAGGTAACTTATTGCTGAAAGTGAAGTAGATGCAAGCTGGTCAGTGCCCAGCAATCACACGCGTTCTCAGCATTTTAGGAATTCCTTTTTCTGACGCAGGGTGCATTTATCACGATCCTCGAGGTTGTTCCCTAGTGTATATTGATTTTCAGGGCTATATTCAGCTGCACTTTGATTTTGGATGCTGGTGGGAGTATCAGTTGCGTGGCTTGTCTGCTGGTGCTTCGAATAATGTAGCAGTCTCCAGATGCTGGTCTAGAGAATTGCTGTTCGTTGATTAAATGGACGTTTCCTCCTCCTCCTCCCACCAAACACCACCACAAAAACAACAAACAAAAAAGAAAGCCAAAACCAGGTAAGGCTAAGATATAAGTCAAGTCTACAAATAAAAACTGTAATTGAGTTGCTCCAAAATGAGAAACATTGGCAACACTGACAAGGAAAGTAAATGTGAGAATGCTTCCAATTTTTAATCATTTCACTTTGTTTTAACTTTTTAAGTGCTTGGACCTTGAAGGGTGGGATGTCATCTTCAGAAAATAGGATCAGCCGAGACCTGAATTGCAAAGTAAACACTTCGGCTTACCAGCATGTTTTCTGTCTCTGTGTCCTTGCTTCTTCTTTGGATGCAGCCTTAAAAGTGGATTGCTAAAAAGAGTTTGGAAAGTAATAGCTTGTCTTGCTACGGGCAAGAATCCTGAGCTCAGAACACCTTTGACCAAAAACTGGTCCAATCGAGACAGAATGCCCCTGGAAATCTGAATTTTCCATGCATTAAATGTGGTAGTAAGTTCATTCTCACTCAAACTGCCTCATTGAACTTTATGGTTGATGCTGGCTCTGCATTTGGCAATTAAAAGGTTTGTTTTGAGGTCTACCTTAAGCCAGTGTCTCCTTTACATTTATGTGAAGCAAGCACTTGTGATATATATCTGCTCCTTTGGCTTAGCTAATATCTTTTGATTTAAACCACTCAATTGTTACTACTGCTCCATCTGTTTTTCATTCATGAAATGGTGTCCTATTGGATGATTCATTCACATTTGATTAGAGATTTCATTGGAAACTGGTCTTAAGTTTTATGATTTAATAAAAGGCTTTGGAGTCATTGACTTGGAACTGTGATTGTAATATGCAGAATAAATGGACTGCACATTTTAATGATATTTTGCTAGAAATTTTTCTAAGCTGTTACTGTTCTTAGTAGTGAATTTCATAAGGTGCATTTGTTTTAAAGTTTCTAATGAAAGTCAATGACTGATCTTTTCCATTGGAAAGAGGAGTTCTTCATAAGTGATCATAGCAGTTCTCCAGGCTGTGCTCAAGGGCAAAGAGTGGGTGAAATTTAGGTCAGAACTTCCCTTTTCCTTCCTTAACGTATTTGCAATCATGTTCATAAAGACAGTCGTGGTGTGATGATGCTGTGAGGGTCTTTAAGGTCCAGAGTTGTAAGGGCAGAGTGTTGGTTAAGTGACATATATAGTTTTTTTCAATAATAAGAGTGAATTTGCCACCTGTAGGCAAATAGTTTCTCAGATGAAATAAATGAATACAGAACTTTTTTTTTCTTTTTCAATTTCTTCAAAAACTTGATTAGGCTGTTACAATAGGGTATTAAAAATAAATAAATATAAATGTGTGTGGGAAAACTACCCTTGTGCTTTACTTTTCACTCTTCCAAAACTCTCTGAAGCTGTTAAGTATTTCACAGTTGTGTTTAATGACGGTTTATTCCCACACTTTAAATATTTTGGCAAATTGTTTTGTTAGAAAAATGTTAGGCAAACTTACTTCCTGCTGTACTTTTCTTGAGTTTGATCTGTATTGGGGAATGGAGTGTTTGGTTCAGTCTCAGTTTATTTTTCTGAAAAGGGCCGTGGACAGGATATTATGCAGCATATTGATTACGTACCCCTGAAGGAAGCAGATCCATGTCCTATTTGAATGATTTCTGTGAAGTTTTAGCTGAAGCTGAATTCTTCCAATTAGGAAAGGAAAAGTCTTCTGTAATATTAGACTGTTTATTTTGCTTAACTTTTGGTTCCCCTCCCGCAAATGTAAATGGTTTCAGGGCTTCTGTTGCTTATGTTTATGGGTGTTTTTTCTTTGCAAATGGAAAAACATTTCTTCTGGCTTCTAGCAAACTGAAAAGCAGTTCAATCTCACAACCCCTTCCACGTTTGCTTCCCTGGTGCACTGAAAGAAGAGTTACAGTGTTGGGCTTGGAAGAAGCTTGCTGCAAGTGTGATAGAGCTGGTGCTACTTTTCAGTCAGTTGTTCAAAAGGAGCAGTGAGAAAATGGTTGCACCTCATCACGGTGTCATGCTTGGTAAGCCGTATCTTTTCCTAAATGCTGAGAAAAGCTTGTAGCCAAATCTTGTCCTGGAAGGTTAATTAAGGTTAATTAAAAAACTCAGATATTTTAACCCTTTTTAGGATGACTAGACAAGCACCCTGTCCAGTGCGGATGCTTTTGTGTAATTCTTAGAGCTGAGTTGTGGCTTGGTAGCAAATACGTCACTGGGATCCTGCAACAGATGTAGGAGCAAATTGAACAGAGCAGGGATCTGACATGGGTTATTTTTTGTCATGAAGCTAAATGAACATCATTAAGAGAAATGGGATTGTCTGTGCATATCTGACACAAGCTTCTTATTTGGGAGTGGGGAGATGACATACCAAGGAAGAGTTTTCTTGCCCATCTGGCTTGTGTCGCATTAGACCTGGTCTCTAGGCATGCCAGTGGTTTCAGGGAAGACCAGAGGGATTTCCAGGTGATGTATAGAAGATGGGAAATCTTCTCTACCAGATCTTCTTCTAGCAGATGTATAGAAGCTAGTATGGTTTGTACAAGTAAAGCTGAGCTTGGAGGTTTAAGCCCATAAGTTGTGACACTGGAGGGTTCTCTGCAGTCATCTGTTGCAATGGTTTTCAACTGTTTTTTACTAAAAGGTCACTTTAAAATCACAGGCCAGCTTCTTATTCTTATCAGGCTTTGTGGTGAGAATAAATGCACAGGTGATTAGGCTTGGAGGATCATCGGGAGTTCAGGTATCACATCCTTGTAAACAGTACTTTGGAAATAAGGACATTTAGTGAGACTTCCTCACATAATGGCAGCTTGAATTGTTGGTTGTCTACTCAGGTGCTATGCCTAAGAAAATTAGTTATTTTGCATTAAGCCTTCATATTAGCATGAGGGTTTATGTACAATAAATGTAAGTGTATTTCCTTGCTTTTTTGCAGGCTTTCACTTCAATATAGAGTCAGGTAAACTTATGTATTCATTCATTCATTCTATAGTTATATTTTAAACACCTATATAATATGTTCCTATTGAGCAAATAATGTATTGCAAGAGTAAATAAGCTGGATGGAGGGAAAAAAAAGTATTTACAGGAAATAATCTGAGCTTCTAAAATGTTGAAAATAAATGAAAGTGGGGGAATGACAAGAACTGCAAAAATTTTGTATGAGGATGAAAACCATAATGATATTGAGATGATCTATTTAGAATATTCTCAATGTTAAATCAGCACCTTGGGAAGTTTCTATTTGGAAAATTTGGAATAATGGAGACAAAAGAACATGTCAGAGAAGTAGCAGTGGTTTCCTGAGTGTCCGTGTTGTTGGGTTTTATTTATTTTAATATTGTCTGTGATCCTGTATTCTTTGTTCTTGTACTTTCTTTGAACTTGGAACATTTTGGCTGGACTTCTCCTGAGAGTTACCATCCTTATTTGAAGTAACTGTAACCTTGCTGCTATTTAAGTGGAGGCCTTTGGAGACCTGAGCAAAATATTGTGCTCATTCCTTATTTTTGCAGCTTACTTGACAAAAGGTTAAAGCTTTGCGTTTCACGACTGATTAATCATAACTAAATACAGTTGGAGCAAACTAGATTTTATTCTAGTACCCTGATTCAAGCAGCAGGAACTAGCATGCATGCTTGTTGAATTTCCAATAAGTTGTCCTATTTATAGCTTATCCCAATTAGAATGCAGTGTAACTTAGGTTAAGACAGAGCGTCAGTGCTGGAAAAATGTTACCGTATCCACCCTCGGTGTTGGGAAGACTTCAGTCAGCCTTAGAATAAAGACACAGGGCTTGCTCCCTCTTACTGCAAAATGCAATTTTGCCTCTTTAAATTCTGAAGCATCCTTAGCCACGTGTGAATGCTACTTGTTGGGAAGGGGAAGCGAGTTGGGAGAACCTCATGGTGAGCTGCATGGACCTGTGTTAATGTTGAAAATGGTCCGAGCAAACGTTGCCTTGACTTGTGCCATTGGTTCCAGGGCACTTCAATACTTCAAGACTTGCCTTCTTCCTGGCAGAACACACTAGTTCTACTTTTTGCAGTGCTTTTTTCTGTCTCTTTTCTCCCCATTCTAAATTGGATTAGCAGTGTACTGGCTTTTTTTTTTTCCTCCAGAAAACATTTCCCACATCCAACAAAAAAAAAAATCCTCTCCACACATGTTGCGGAGGAGGAATGCCAAAATGCTGTTCTCTCATGAGCAGTTTCCTTCTTAATCAGTCGACTGGGACTGACTCAACAGAATGATTCCACCTAATATCTGAGTGGACTTGGCCTCTCTGGGTAAGGGAATGTTTGGGTCACCCAGACACTGAAGGGTACATCAGGGAGCACTGTATGGCAAGGTTTCGCCAAGAGGGTCCACTGTGACTTAGCAGCTCTGGGCCAGCATGTCTCAGCCTGACGTGAACTGAGTTCTGCAAAGCTACTCCTTAGTGCTGCCTGCATGAGGAGTACCTAGGGACAGCCTGCTTTTGGCCAGCACTGAGAACGGAGCCTGGACCAAGACGTGGCTCTGCGGCCAAGGGCTGCTGACCCCAATGTGGTGACTCAAATCATGCACCTGGCTGCAGGAGCCCTGCTCCTGCTCCATTGGCCTCAATGCTCTTCGTGTTGGGCTCCTTGCCCACGTTGCCTTGAAGAAAATCCTAGCTCTCTTGAGGTTGGTTTCCACCGCGAGCCCACGGTCCTGATGCGCTCCTGCCTCGAGCATGGATGTGTGATGTTCCTGGGGACCAGGAAGCTCTTCGGCATGTGTAGGCATCCCTGGGTCATCTCATGTGTAGACACTTTCAGTCCTCAAGGGCTTAGTCTTGGTCTCTGGTTATTAGAGGAGTGGGCATCCCTCATATGTACTACTCCTTGCTGTAGGTGAGGGTTTTCAAAGAAACATGGAAACTAAGTGTCACAATCTTTTGGAGTTAATAGCAATCACTGCTAACTGTTTCATCATGCCTTTGATCTCTGTATTGATGACAAATGTTTATAATATAGAGCTTCTTTTTTATTTTGGTGTGCAATTGCAAGGAAAACAGGCGGTCCTTAATCCTCGCTGCCCATTGTTGGATGCCTGCCATGAGTGATGTATTCTTATTTTCTCTCGACTGTCTAAGCCGCAATGGCTCAAATTGAAGGCACTGAATTTTATTCCATTTTGTGTGTTACTGTCATGATTTTTAAAGCTCTGGTCAGTCTATATAAACTCATTTTTAGTAACCATGATGCTTTCCCCACACTCCTAGTGACATACAAAATGGGTAGCACAGGTGTAATTATGGGCCTCACTGGGTTTGCTTTTTTTTTTTTTTTTCCCTGGTGGTAAGGAGGATGAGGGGAGAGCAGGACTCTTTCGAATGCCATGTTTGTATGGCAGGGTTTGCAGGAAGGGGAAGCATGGAAGCCGAGGGTGGACCTTTAGTCTTGTTCGAAGCAGAGATGCCCTTGTAGGAGACGGTATATTGTGATCACGTAACACAGCTTTGCCCTTCTAAGTCCTGTGTCAAAGCGATCAAATTATTGCTTCTCTTAACCCCTAAATGGCATGCAGAATGGAAGGTGTTTGCCCAGAAGGTATTGGGACTAATGTGTAAAACATAGAGCTATCAAGCCAGCTGGTGGAGTTTTATTTATTTATTTTATTCTACATCATTTCTTTTTAGTTGCTTTGTGATAGTGAAAGGCAGTGATTTGAGGCCTCGGGATCAGAAATAGGTCTGTGAATGCAAGGTGTCTGTGACCAGCAGAGAAGAAACAGGTAAAATTTAGACTAGTTTTTGCTCTTTCGACAGTAGGCCAGGGAGTTGGTATGCTTTTTATTTAAATTTGGAGTTTCTTAAGATGGTATTAGACCTACCCCGTCTGCCTCAACACAGTCCAGATGACTGAGGATTTTGCTTAACTGAGCAGTAAAGTTATGCTCATAATACTGAGAGCTCAGTGTGGCAGTAATTCTCTTTACCTAAAGTAGTGGTGCTGTAGCTCTCAAACGTGTTACACTCTCACATCTATCACACCTAGTCCCTGGGGTCTGGTAGTATTTGATTTGATACCTCCTACCATTCCAAAAAGGGCATGCTTAAACAAGTGGCAGATATCTAAAAGTGTCAGTGAAACATCCCCATCTTAACTGGATTATATTGGCTAGACACCTGTGTGCTTGTGTACCTGCACTGAAATTCAGCTGGAGCTGGGAGCGCTTCCTGCTTCTAAATATCCCAAAATTTGGCTAATAGAGGCATGCAAGAATAAAAAAGCCACTTCAGAGATCCCTTTGTTACCTATATGAATTTAGTTAAAATATATATATAGTCTATATCTAGAGCTATGTATTTATATTTTTAGGTGAAAGATAACATTATAAAAGCTGAGCAGGACTAGGCACGCTTCACAGCGGCAACCACGGAGCGCGTTGCCGACCTGAGAGCAGCGGTGCAGAGTTGAACACGACATGCGGGGCTCGGCTTGCTGAATCTTAAAGAGAGTGTGGCTGAAAGCATGTTATGCTGGCAAATTGAAAGGCTAGGTATGTTTTTCAAGAACAAAAATGCACATATTTTTGCACGTTTTATGTAAAACCCCGTAACAGGGACTATGTCATACTCTGAAGCAGTGCTAAATAAGATCTAGACCCCTGTCCTGTATTTGTAGTTATCTTTTTTCAGGATCAGGGCTGTGGGAACTGTGGGATCGCAAGATAAAGCTGTAAAGCAGCCAGAAGGAAGGACTGGAAAGGAAGATGACTGAATCAGGGTTGGATCAGGAGAATCTCGATGCAAGCACAAACCCAGAGATGCTGAGGAATTCTCTGTCTTGTATGAAGTGGGTAATCTACAATAAAGATGATTTTCCACGTTGGCCCAAGCTACTGGAGTGGGAGGAGAGGGAGAGATCCCCAAATCTGATTATAGGTGATATTACAGGAAAAAGTTGACTGGGTAAGAGATGTATAAATTTTAATGGAGTGTGAATTAATGTGACTGTAACCCTTTATTACAGGGCCCTGTGTAGTCCTTTGGGAAATGAAGGCAGCATTGTGTAAAAAAAATTCATTGCCAGATACTTACTCCATGCACCTTGCATAAGTGAAAAAAATGCTTTAGCTTGGAGCTGTTCTGTCACGATGGGATAAAGGAGGTGAACAATTTCCGTCTGCAGCTGGTCTGAAAAGTGAATGGTAATGATTGGAGCTAGAACACTTTGTTTCTCTTGAGGTGCTAAAATGTAATTGTGTTGAAATTAAGAATTACCCACAGTCTTATTAGTAATAGATTTTCTTTTCAAGTGTGCTCTTGCAGTCATTGTGTAAACCAGAAGAGGACTTGCCTGATAGCTGGTGTACCTTGAGTTCTTATGATCGTTCAGTCACCGGGGTTTCACTAGGACTTCTGTAGGGAATTTTAATTTTGGTCATAGTGTACCAGTGTCCCTGTGTTATCTTAGAAATTTTTAATTATTTAAGGGCTTACTGATTATGGGATTAGTACTTAAGAACTTGGTCATTATGGGATCAGTAACAGTGCCTATGTATTTGAGGTTGAATGGAAAGCTTTCTGTTTAGCACTTAAACTTTCTTTTAAGCCATATCCCCCGCCACCCAAAAATGTGGAATGTAACTTTTATAAAGTATCAACATTGTTAATGGTGCTTTTTTTGGGGAAAAAAAGTTTGTTGCAAAAGAATTCAATTCCCAAATTATCCATTCCTTATTGTTCTTCTAATGTGTTGTCTATACTCTTGGGCACACTGTGCAAGACGAGCAGATCTCTTGGACGGATGTTTATCTCCACAATGTGATAGTGTGTAATCGTATACATCTGTTACAGTCATTTTCAACTAACAGAAAAACCTGTTGTTAGTTGTACTGAGGAGATTGCCCTGCTGCACCACGTAACAGGAATGGAGGATGGTGAAATCTTTATAAAACTGCTGGAATTTAGGAGGAAGTTTCATCTTGGGTATGGCTGTGGGTTACCTGGATTTCACAGGTCACCTCTTCTCCTAATCTTGTGCACTTAACTGCTTTTATACTACGACCCAGTTTGTCCCTCTGGAGAAGCTCCACTCAGTTCTTGGAATCTCAGCTTCCTCAATGTAGTTGAGTTTGAGGAACTACAGACCATCTCAGAGAGTTACACCAGGTCTCTCTGAACTGGGAGGTTTGTTGATCTAGTTTTAATCTTTGCTGCAAGTAGCCCTTAAGGGAGTGTTGCAGCTACTTGTGATGCATTTTACATGCAACAACCCAACCTGTGCAAGAGCATTCTGTCAAGTGGCTATTTGACAGTACTAATAGGCAGCGTATGGCATCAGATCACAACATTTCAGCTGGAAACAGTGTTATACCATCATTTCTTCTCCTGGTTCTGGGCACCTTTTAACTGTTTTGACAGAGATTTTGTTTACTAAAAAAACCAAAAAACCAAAAACCCACATTCTTGTGACCTTGAGGACCTAAAGTTATGACTGGTCATAATGAGACATCATCACAGCCTACGTTTGTAGCACAAGGGCATGGGGTGTGTGCTGCATATGGGTGAAGGGGATCTTTTCCTGATCTGTTCTAGGAATGAGGCTCTGTTGGTAACGTATTTTTTAACTCAGTCATGTTGTCACAATATATTTAAAAGCTATCAATGAAAGATGATGGTAATCGGTATGTCTCGAGTGTTGGAGTTTTCAGAATGCTGTAATGTGAACCCTGTGTGAACATATCTATTTGTTGAGCTGCTTTGTCTTTTTAAAGCTCAACCATGTTATGAACTACACAATGCAAGTAAAGTTAATGGGGGAAAAGGACACCCCAAATAACTTTACAGTATTGTTTTCTCTTTTTGTGTACTTTAATGACCCAATTAATAGTATTTCTCATGAGTGCTACCCAACCAAGTAGTATTAACTCTCCATTCTGGTAAGGAACTTGGAAGAATATTGTGTATTCTTGCCGGGAATGCTTTCTCTTGATGTACAGGGCAGTATGTGTCTTTAGATAGGACTGTGTACCCTGTTCAATGTTTAATTCTTCAGCATCTTTATTTGGGGTAGAAATGATAAATGGTTCTTCAGTCTCAAACACACTCCGTTGCAGATGTTAGTTTGAAATTCTACCGAGTATGTTCTTTGTGAAAATAGTTACTGTTTTTAACATCACTAGATGGGCATTTTAGAATTAACATAGGAAGCATTCAGCTGTACAGAATTATGGTTGCACCAAAAAGCCTACCCTGTAAGGGAAGCATAAGGATATATCAACTTTGAGATTTTTATATCTAATTAATTAGAATTGCAACTTAAAAAAAGAAAAAAAACTGCTTCCCCCCCCTTAAAAAAAAGAAAAAAAATAGTAAAAAAGGAGTAATAGAGTAATCCTTAAAACTGTAGAGATCTAGCAAGGAAAGCACAGAAGAAGGGTTTAATTTCAGTTTAGACTGTTGCTTTACATTAGCCTTGATACATAATATGGCAATATACAGATGCTGGTAAGAGATGGGAATAAAAATAGCAGGAGAGGCATTGGCTATGTTGACACAAGTATCAAGTATCCAGAATAAGCAGCCCAGAAAGATCATCTAATTTTACATGAAAATTTGCAGTATCTATAATTAGTTGTTCTTCCATTCTGAAGCATAGTGGGGGATGTTGAGTAATTTCCTCTCATTCAGTGTAACAGCTAGGGAATTTGGGGAATCTTCTTAAAAAATGTCAATTTATCTTGATTTGGGAACACATGGATTAATCCACCCTACTTTTAACTATCCACTCCTGATGTTAGGTAGTGGTGAGCCCATCGTTAAGAACAAAAAAAAAAGTGATGCACTTCACTATCATAATGAGAACAATACTTTCAGCAGAACCCTAAAATGGAAAAAAAAATCAAATTACCTTTTGCATAGTATATATATTATATATTCATAGTAATGACACACAGGATATATAATTTGTGTTCAGAAACAGATTGGTTTGTATTTTGAGCCCTGATGGCAGAAGAGTATTCACGTTAGATCTTAGGAAAAGATTTCTCTAGTCAGATCATGTATTGCAAATATATGAATATTGGCTTGGGGAGCACAACTCAGCTCGGCCTTTCTTACAGCATTGTGATTAGCACCTTCCAGGATGCATACGATTTCATGAGTTGGGTGCCTGATGGCTTCCTATTTCTGGTTTTCTTTGTTGCTCCTTGGGTTTTGTATGCTTTTCTTGTACCGCCTTTCCACTTTTATTTTTGTTTTTAGAATCAGTAGCAGCAGGGCTTCAGGTTGGTTTTGGTGCTTTGAAAGCAGCACAAAACCTTAGAGGGCATCTGCCTGAGCTGTGCTCCCATGGATGGTAGCTCAGCAGTCGAGTGGTGAAATATTTGCATGGATTGACCATGAGTTGGGAGATTACTGACCTCATCAGGATCTGTCATCTTCTGCCACTGCAATGTTCTGCAAACCTTGAACTCTTAAAGGTCCACTGGCAACAAGGGAGTGGAAAGGACCCAGAACTTGAAGCTCATCTAGCTCCCACGGCTCACGTGGCTCTGCTGGTGAGGGCTGGCTGTCGTTGCCACTGCCTTGACTCCTCTTGTGCCCCAGGAGGGGGAGGTTTGCCTCTCCACTGCGTTTCTTGCTTTTCAACTCCAAGTGCTCATCAAAGCTCCTGAACTGTGGGAAAGCCTGCAAGCTGCGCACCCCAGGAGTCATCTCAGTGCAGTTCCCACCTGGCCTTTTACAAGCGCTTACTTGCTGCTGCTTTTACCCCCTTCCTTTCTTTTAAGTGGAGGTGTTGAGGTGCCACTCTTAGCTTTGGCCTCTGCAAGGTGGAAGAGGTGAAGTCTGGGAGCTCTTCCTGCAGCATGTAGGGCCATGACTGTTTCTCCCTCTTTGATAAAAGAGGCAAGTTGGATTGGATTTAAATCCTCCAAGTGCTGACTTCTTTTCCCCCTGAAAAGCATTCATGTACTGATGCCATTTGTATATTTTCAGGGTCAAAAATGTGGTTCGCTCATACCCAAGGGTAACTGGTTGTGGGTAAAAGTCTGCTGGCAAATTGGGTTCTTGTAAAAATTGTACTCTTTTGCACAGAAGGAGGAGATTTGAAGTTTTGATGCTTTTTGCTAAATTTGAAGAAGCTTGATGCAGTGCCACACCAAGAAAGAAGCAGAGAATGCAGTTACTTGGCAACTTGTCTCTATATATCACTGAATCATACCAAATTCTTAAAGCTTGTAAGTACTCATATACTTCTGCAAAGCACTATTTCTCACATTCTTAACAATATATATTTTTCACTTTTTTTCTTTCTTTTCTTTCCCTTTTTTTTTTTTGACCTGCAATTTAGAGATATGGCTTATGTATACATGTGTGAAGAAAATCATCAGTGCTGGTCAAGACAGGGTGCTTGAAGAACACAATTCTCATACAAGAAAACTCACTTTTGAGTGAAATGCGTGAGGGAACGGACATAAGAATTGTATGCAGTATAAAATCGTTCATTGTAATATTAAGAAAAATGCTAGCCCTTAAAAATTGCTTTCTTTTTTTCTTTTCAAATAGACCTAGAATATGCTAAAAATTAAGTTGGTATACAGTTTAAAATCTGTTTTCCAGTTGATCTCAAAAATAGGATCTTGCATATGACAAAAAATAGCTAGATACTTAAAAGTTCAAGTGTAACGCATGGTGTTATTTTGCACCTTCTAATTTTATATCTAAATACTTCTTTTATATCTAAAAGACCAAACCATGCATCATTTGCTGAATACAGCTGTCTATGAGTATTAAGGACGCTTCTAACTACAACATAGATAATGAGGAAGTTTAAATCCTTAAATCTGTCACTTAGCTAATGGATTCAGTGATGCTTCATGTGGTCACAGTTTTAGGTTCCCCAACTCATTACCTGCCACCACTGACCCTGTTGAGCAGGGAGGGCTGTAATGTCAAGACTGTCAAGTTCTCCTCATATAATACGTCTGTTGAAAAGCTGCAGTCAGAAGGCTATTTGCCTCCCACAGGCGAGATAAAAAAAAGTTATCGTTAAAGCAAATTCAAAACCTGGGCTTTTAACTGGGTTAAGAACATGCCCAAATATAGCATGGCTGGTTTTCACTAACTTCGTTTTTTTTGTTAGGGATGAACACATTTAGACTTTCTTGGTAAACCAGTTTGGAAGAGCAAAGGAGTTTAAATTAAGCAAACCTTTTCTGTAGTTTAAGCTATTAGAAACCAAGTTTTAACATGGATGCTAATTTTCAAAGGCATTTGTCTTCACAAACAGCAGATATTCCGGGTCTGACAGGTGCCCGATGGGTTTGTTGCTTGCATCATGTGTGAGATGATGGTCAAAAGAAGCACAAGTCCAGTATAAAATCCCAAGACTTTACTAAAGAATTTTGTTTTTTCCTCTCCAAATGATCCAGCGAGTTGTAGCACTGGCTTATTTTTGTTACTGTCAGTATGGCTGGAAAAGCTTCTTTGTGCATCCAGGATGAATTCGCAGGGAGAGGAAGCATCTTGTGGTTCAGGATCTCTCCTGACACAGGTTTTGTTTCCCGTTGGGTAACGGCACACAAGTCTCTTAAGGATGGACTACGCAGAATTGTTGTTCTGATACCCATGTTCTGATTCATAAACTGACTTTAAGCAGTAAACGTGTCCAAGTGCCTCATGATGACTCATTTATGCTAATAAACGCGTAAAGGTAGATTCAGCTCAAAGATTTGAGGGAAGCAGACAAATATAACAGGAAGGGAGTAAGCAGTGTGTGTAGTGGGAGGCTTTTAAAAAAATATATCAGTTTAGAAGGTTGCCTAAATATTGTGTAGGCCTTGTCTAAATTTATTTCTGGGCCCTTTCCGGAAGAAGAGGATGGTGTGGTCGAGGGCTGGCATGTCTGAAAGCATCAGCCTGCAGAAAGTGGAATTGCTTTGAATCAAAGGCAAGCAGCATTGCCTTCCATTTTTACTTATATTCCAGGATGTTTTCCCCACATGGTTGTGGTAAGCTTAAAAGCTGTCTTTATAGAAGTTTGGACACTATTGACCAGTGCTGGATATTTCCTTTGGAGGGTTAAGTGTGTGCAAAGCATGGAAGTATTTTCTTTCTGGGAGATAAATTTGTGTTTTCATTGTAATCCAGTGACAGTCTGCCTCTGTCCCTGCTTTTGAGGCTCTTCAGGGATGCCTTAGCTATCACACGCAGGTAGTTACTGTTCTGCTGGAGGTGGTGGCGGACAGGCGTTTCCCCAGGGATGCTCCCCATGGAGGTGGGCGATGGACGGCCCCCAGTGCTAAGCCCTGCCATTCAGGCTATGACACCCTGCATCTTCAGGGGGATATAGCCATATTGGGCTTTGGGGCAAGAAGGACAAAACCCACTTAATGGTGAAACCCTTTTGCAAGATTTTGGCAATACCTTTTTCCATCAACTGTGAGTATTTACACAGAGATTATGCAAAACCTGATCGCTTCTGGTCTTGACGCCTTTGCCGATGGTGGTGTGGTACCGTCACGTATGCGCTGGGGATTTAACAAGGAACATACTTCTGAAACAGAAATCAAGGCAGATGGTAAAACAGTGACCTCTAAGATATAACAAGCTTGCTAACCAGCGGTTTCCAAGAAAACATTTCTGACAAAGTGATGATCGTACAAAGAAGTCAAACTTTGAGTCCAAGAATGAATTTTATTACTTCTAAATACACTCTGGTGGTAAAATTACTTTAAGATATTCCAGCCTAATGTTTCTTCCTACCTGTTACTTTTTGTTTGATCAGATTTATCCAGCTCTGTCTTATCTGTAAGTACAGTTGTTACTGCAAAACTTTTAAAACCAAGTTTTTGAAACTTGGACACCCAGGTGCTTTTATGCACAGCCTGTAAGATCTTCAGTTAATCTTCCAGGTTGTTTGCAGCTGCGGGGACCAGCATAAAGGATTTGATATTGTCGCATGATACCTGCCAAAGCAGGGCTCTGCCTTTAAAACCTGTTACACTGCAGCTAAGCAAACTCGAGGCAAATCAGCTGTGAAGTAGAAACATGCAAACTAAAGCATGCTAAATCATGGGAGGATTAAACTGTAGTGATTTACGACTGCTTTTCTTCAGTTTGGAAAACACTTGCACAGGATTTAACATGCTGTAAGTTCTGCATGTTGCCTTTGCAGTTAAGATGGGTGGGCTGACACAGAGACCAACGCAAAAAAAAAAAAAATCACGTTTGTTCCTAGAAGTGTGTCTCTACTAAAAGTTATAGCGATGGCATTTTGAAAATGCTAAGTGCTATTCTTGAATCATCAGATTCTGTGTTTAGGCCAGTAATGTATGCTGAGGGAGAGAATAGCTTCTAGAAAAGTATGAGAGTATCTTGATGAGGCTGCCTCTGAGATGAGAGGTCATGTTTTATTTATTGGCGATGTAGAGAAGCGCCAGAGAGCAACCGGAGAACATTTAATAAAATCTATGCATGATGTTTTTTTCCTCCTGCTTGAAGGTCTGTTTTGAATTCCCAGGCAGTGGTTGGTTCCTTTTGCTGATTAGCTGGGGAGAGGAGAGGGGGTTTCGTGGCCTCCATGTCATCTGGGGTGTGAAAGTTTTCTGCTGCAAGGTGGTGTGAGAATGGCCTTTGAGTGCTGTTTCTAGCACGTTAGGAAACTAGTGTTCTGGGATCACTCTTGCAACTAGGAATATATTCAAGCTGTCTATCGCACATGATGTCATTAGGTCATCTAGTCTGACTTTCTGGTGTATTTTAGCTTAAATTGTGCCCAGAAATAGGCCAGTACGTCGTTCTGCAAAAACTTATCATCTAGCAGGACATAGAGTTGTGATCTGAAGACCTTGAGAGGGGGAAAATCTACCACTTTTCATGGTAGTTATTGTGGGCCTTTATCATCTTGACAATTAGTTTTGCCCCATTTGAACTTCTATCTTACTTTCAGCTGTTGGAAATAAGAGACCTTTAACTGCAGCCTTAGAGCCCACAAGTACCTGACGTTTTCTTCCTGGTTGGTGCTTGCACATTGCAATTGAGTTGCTTTGTAGCTCTTTAATTTGATCCATCTCACATCCTTGAGAGTCCTTCATTGCAGTGTATTCCAGTCATTTTTGTGGTCTTTTTTTCTGCAGTAGTTCCAATTCTTCAACACACATCTTAGAAACCAGTTGCTGGAACTAGAAGTTTTGGTCAGTGCTATTCATAAGCAAGCATTGCTTTTCAAATGATGATGAGCTAAAAAGAGAGTTAAACAGTTCATTCTCACACATGCTCTTGGGTTTTCTGAATGTTTCAAATGGCCTAGGTTTCTTTACCGAAACACAAGTGATCCTTACAATCTTTTGGGTATGCATTACATTTGATGACTTAAGTTCAGGATCCCTTTAAATGACTCAGCACATTGAGACATCCACATATTAAGCAGGAGTAATTTTATAAAATATTTACTGTAAGCCAAAGAAGAAATTTCTGACTCAAAAGTTAGTATTTCTTATAGCTCAATATGCTTCAGAAATGAACAAAAAATACGACACTGGCTGCTTTAATACACAATTTTGCTACAAAGGTAATAGATATAATGGCAAATGAACCCAGAGCTGAGCACTGTTTCATGCCTCTTGAGAGGTGCCATTTGCTTTTTCAGAAGCAGCTTTTTGGGGGCAACCTTAAGTATTATACAAAAGAAAAAAAAATTCTTGTATATGAATGGGTTTGTAGCATATCTTGAATAACATCAATTAAGAAGGAATTTGTAGTCTGGAGGGATGAAGCTTTAGGATGTACAGTGCTTGAAGTGGCTTAAAAATAAAACACGCTGTAAAACATGGTGTGCTTGATACGGAAGGGATTGTATATTGGTATCAAATAAGAATTTTATCAAAATAAGCATTTGGTTTTTGATGTAGTGATTGTTTGTTTAGCTTTGGATATCTTCTCTGAAACAAATTTTTGTATGCCAGCGTTGAAGTGGTTAGAGGAACTGTAAGTCCTGTTTTTGTCACACATTTCAGTGATTGTAGTGCTCTATAAAAAGAGATGCTGTGTCTGAAGACAGGCTCTGAGGAGCTACCTCATCCCTGTGATGCTTTGTGCTTCCCCTAATTTGAAGAGAAGGACATTCAAGTCACCTTCCTCAAATAAAAGCAAGGAGGCTATCCAGAAAGTCTAATAAACACGCGGTGCAGTTTTCAGTATTTTCTGAAGCAATTTAGACTCTGCAGATCAGTAATAGACACCAAAATACATTTTTCAGGCCACATAGCTGACTGTGCACTTGGTTCCTGGCAGTCCTTCCTTGTTCTCACCACCTGTGAGCAAACCAAGAGTACTGATGTGCAGGCAAGAGATGCATGCCTCCGTGCCTATGGACCCTATACAATACTGCTTATTATGATATAAGTGAGACATGGCCATCAACAGCAGCTGTGTCCCAGAACGGAGCCTGAGGACGATTCTCGGCTGCTGGCAAAAAGTGTTTTTGCCTCTACTGGGCTCTATCATCTTGTTGGGTAGGAGGTAGTTAGAAGACAATGGGCGAGTAGGATAGATAGTATTTTCCTACCTTAGGGTGTACTGTTAGAGAAACTAGGTTGTTGAGTTTTGGGGGTTTTTTTGTTTGTTTGTTTTGAAGGGTGGATGAATGCAGGTGAATACTCAAACGAGATCTCGCTTCCCCTCAGATTTCCTTCACCAGACTTTCATCTCCTTCTCTGTGATGCCCATCCCTCAAAAACTTGGCAATATGTATGGAAAAGTCGAAAGACAGGTGCAAAGGGAGGGAGAGTTGGGTCCAGAAGTTAAAGCCTCACCTTTATTTTGACCCCAGTATTAAAGACCACCCATTGAGTAGCATCTAAGGTGAAGATACATAATTCACAGCTAGATAAGGTTTGGGGTTATATTTATGTTACACCTATACTCCCGGCAACCAGAGCAAGACGGCAGCAAGTCTTCACTCACCACCCTGGTGAATGAAGCAATTGCATTTTATGTTGCTTCAAAATGCAAGCCTCTTCTTGTGTGTCAAACTTTAGTTAATTGCCCTTGGTGTAAATATGGCATTTTTAGTAAAAGAAACATGGCCTGGATATTAGTTAACTAGAGACATCATCATAGCTAAATTTTGATTCTGTCAAAACTGTCATGAAATCTGAATATTTTGAGGTTATCTACATTTCTTTAGAATTATTGTTTTTTAACATTCTCTTAAAATGGCAGAATTTGTTCCCGCCCGTCTCGTTCATTTTAAATGGGTAAAAAATAATATACTGGATCTTAATGCAGCTGAAGTACATAAGAATATGTGTTACTTGAAAGCAAAAGTCATGAGAATGAGCTATAGAAAGCTATGGATCACGGTCTTAGTTTCTACTAAACTACTGAAAACTCTGCAGCCGTTGAGCAATCAATGGGATTTTTTGAGACTTGCTGAACTCTTTCCTCTTACAGTTTGCTATTTAGCTGCTATTTTTGCTGTTTTTACCTTTATTGTGACTGAGGAGATTGCATCCTGTGTTTTGGGGCTTATCATACAGCTAGGAGTCACTTGAACTGTGACAGACATGATTTGTCCAGTCTATTAGTTACAACCATTCATTCATGTGCTGTTTAAAATAATTCGAATATGCCTTTTTAATAAAATTATAGTATATGTCAGGGACGGATAATTCCTAAGAATCTTGTTTTACCTTGTCTTTTGATCTTAGGGAGTTAACATGCCATTGCTTAATTTCTAAACAAATTAATATGTTTAGAAGTGTTTGTTAAAGCGTTCATTCTCATGGAGTGACCAGCTGCTGATCCAGAGACTGCTGGGTTGCCTCCTGTATTGCTGTGCAATTTTCTTTTGTGGTGCCTAGACCTGCCTTCAGCAACGTTTGTGCTACTGCTTTTTCTGCTTTTAATGATAATGATTCTTTTTCTTGCCTCTCAAACGCATAGGATCCATCAGGCGCGGGAAAGCAGTGGTTGGCTGCATGTTCTCCATGTGGTTTTGGCAATGGACCAGCATTCCTTCTCAGCAACAGATAGGTGACTTTGATTTTCTAGCTTCTCTGAATGTCTTTAGGAAGCTGACAGCATTTCCCTGTAGCAATAGCTGCTTTTATCACACAACTCTTCAGAATGGCCTGGCTCTTTACCAGCTGGCACCATCTCCACTTGCAAGCTAAACCTTCACTTTGGCTCTCACCACATCATCTTGCCCACTCAGCCCCAGGATCCCCTCCAGCTACATGAATGGCACCACTGTGCTTGGGCAAGATTTATAGTAGGAAAAACACTCCTTCCTTGATACATCAGAGCAAGGAGGAGAAGTGATGTCTGCTGTCCTCCTGAAAGTCATTTCCCTTATGAATGTCCACTGTTTGCCTCCTGGCATTCAAGCTCTCCTGCTTCATAGCTGCTTGATCTGCTATTTCTTTTTCTTAGTGATGTAGAGGTCAGCTCTATACAGTCTCCTGAGAGAACCCCATTAGATGGTCTAGGCATGTGTGTAATCCCAGCTTTGCTGTGTGTCTCTCCAGCTCAGCCGTGTGTATCTAGCTGACTGGAATTTTTTCTCATGGGGAGCTTCTTTCATATATATTCTCATTAGACTTCAGTCCTTTTCCAGGCTCCTGCTTCATCTCCTCTGCCTTTAATTCTGTTTTCTAAAGCATTGTTTTCCCTTGAAGGAAGCTCAGGATGAGATTAGACAGAAGCATATGAGAAATCTGTGTGGGTTTGTTTATTTAGAAGTATATCAGATCTTCCTTTAACCTTTTTGTCTTGGATATCTAGTAAGGTGAGGATTTTCTTATACCAACAACTAGACAGATGGTTCAAAGAGGTTCAGTTGTTGGATAATGCTTGAAATGAGAAGGTAGGCAAAACTGTGTTCCCAGAAGGGTTTTTTTAAGAAGATTTTTTGTTTTGTTTTGTTCTGTTTTTGACTTAGGCACATTCTCCCATGGAATCCCAGGTGGGTTTCAGTTGGCTAGCCCCCAGCTTGCAAGGAAAGCACCAGGAAAGTGTACAAGGAAAGGCTTGCCACAGTTGTATGAAGTCTAAAGTGAGAAATATTCCTAACTTACTCATTAGATTTCATTATCTTTAATTTTGGTAAAAGGCTTGGCATCATCCAAGATACTCATTTTTCAAATATGTCATTGATTAAAACAACAACGAGAAGGAGCAGGATAATGACTGAAAAGGAAGCAGTGAAACTTCAGCATCTCCCTTTGGAGCTTCTTTATCCTGCATAGGCTCATCTGTTGAAGACATCTGTGTAATCAAGGTTTTTAGTCTTGGCCTTTTCTCAGACACTGTGATGTGAACTCTCCAGATTCTTGTTAAGGATTCTTGTTCTTATGTATTACTGTGCTTGTTCTTCAGTGCGCTGTTTTACTTGTGATGTGTTCTGCTTCCTGCTGCGGGAAGACATAATACTGATTGAAGGTGATCTGGAGATCAGGATACTTCATGCTCTATTCAAGAATGTTGAATTTCTTTGCAACGCTTTAGACTGGGCCGTCAAATATACAGCTGGCCTATAAGGTATAGATAGTTAGCCAAGAAAGTTGTACTTTTCCAAACTCTGATACGCTTCTCTGAGGCTGTATTTGGATCCCAAGAGGGAATTTTAATAATCCTTCTTTTAGACAGAATTAGGTTGATGAATGTTGACGTTTACACTATGCATTTCTAGTTCATGAGGAGATCTATAAATAAGCAAGAAAACATACAAAAATGTTTTTTTTTTTTTAGAACTGTTTTTCCTGTCTATTATTGATGTAACTGGGTTACTTTTTTTTTCTGAGTATCATCAAAGGAGCCATTTTCTAATGTTTGAAGCCTGAGCTGGAGAGAGCAGGATAAATGTTGTCGTCTTCACTTTTTAGTTTCCTTCCTGTGACGAATAAAACTTGCATGTAGATCTCTCATGGAGCTGTCTAATAAACGATAATCAGGTATCTTTTTAGTGAAGGTGTCATGACTGAAAAAGTTGGTTAGAGCGATTGCAAAGCACTCTACCCTTATTATGTCTTCAGGTCTTATTAGTAATCAGAGAAGCGAGAAATTTCTCTGCAGTGAATGAGTGAGTGACATTTACAATTCCATCTGTTGCCTACAGCACGGTGCCTCACTTGCTACATTTCAATGGGTGATAGGAGGATTAATTTGGGTTCCCATTCATGCTGCATGAAATATTCTCCTATCCTAGAATTATTCCAGCCCTTGCTGAATTGCAGCATGTGCGTTGGGTGTAGGAAATCTCAGCTGCTGTTTACTCGGAGCTTGCCTTCCGAGGCAGGCTCAGGGCTGCGTTTGCATTTGCCGGCGCGGCTCTGCAAAAATAACGGCGACTGTGCTGCGCTGAGCGGACTGTTTTGTAGGGACAGCCAGCAGGGCCGTAACGTCTGCCTGCCATCCGTAGCACCTATGCAACGCTCCTGGTGTGCTGCGGCAGAAGTCAGTGCCTTGGCCTGCCATGGGCTCTCCGCGCTAGCTATAGCCACCCCCCAGAGCTCCTGCTTGCTCCGTTTACCTTGCACAAGCTCCTGGAGGTGTTTCTGGGGCTCTTATAGTACAGCATTGGAAAGTGATGTCTAAGAGAGTAGTCTGGATATATAAGGTAAAGAGATTTATTTTTTCCCCTCAGATATTATTTTCTTGGGAAACCCTGCTTATATTTGGGCCGCTCTGTTGGAAATGGCATGCTGTAGATAAAAACCTCCTAAGTACCTTTCAGTCTTTCTAAGAGTCCTGTTCCGTGTTTTCGGCTGCTTTGTTACGGTTTACCCAAAACTGCATTTCTTTTATCTTGGCACTGCAGTCAGATACTGCAGTAGCTTGTTTCTATTAATAGCTCTGATCTCACTGTCTCTTAGTGTTTCAGTGAGTTTTGACATTTGCTGAAGTGTAGACAGTGGAAAGAGTGCCTTGCATGCACAATGAACTCCCTCAAAGAGCCCTGGCTTGCGGAGGGGAGGATTTGATGGGCACTGATCCCCTCGGTGCTGCCAAGCACGGCATAGGGCAGACCAGCCAATTTCCAAGTAAGGGGGGCTCGGAGAGCCTATTGCTCCCTTAAAAATAACATCATGATAGTCAAATAATGCAAGCCGCCTTCCAGAAGAAGCCACTGCAAATTTTCCCTCTGCCGTGGCACGCTTTAAGTGAGCGGCTCCTTCTTGCCTTGTTTCTGAGACGATTCGAAGCAAATGAATGCAGTGGTTTTAGAAACGGCATTGCATGGCTTTGCAGGAGCCCTGCTGTGCAGTGTGCTCGTACTGTAAGTGACGTATTTCCGACACGGAGTACTCGTTTTGGTCAGCAGTGAGCTGTATATGAAGGCTTTGCAAAAGGGGAAATCTCAAGGGAAGCAGGTTGGCTTCCAGGAAATAAAATAGGTGGCAGAAAACACCTTGACCTGCACCCTATTCATTGCTGCCTGGCAATGAAAACAGCTGAAAATACCGCTCCGGGGAGGTCCGTACACACGTTTGCTCGTTCAGCTGCATCCGAAACAGCCATCGTTCTTTATTCGGTGAATCATGCTCTGCGCGGATCTCGATGCTTCAGCCGAGCAGGATGGCTTGGTTTATTTTTTGTCTCCCATGGCAGTAACTGAAATGCTGCAGATGCTCAGCCTGCTTTCTCGATTTTGGGTTTGTTTTTGTTTTTTTTTTCCACTGAAAGGCTGCCACTCTGCTATTGGCAGGATCTGTCTGGAGGGCAACGCTGGTGTGCTAGCAATTAGGAAGCAAACTCATTAGTTGGAAATAAAGCCGACGTCCAAAGAGGATGGAGGGAGGAGAAGCTGAGTCAAGGGTTTCTGGCAAGCGCTGCACTTGCAAGTGCAATTGCAGTGATCCAGAGCAACGTTCCCCTCCCCAGCGTTTAGCGATATGGGTACTGTAGAGTTATTATATGAGTTGAAATGCTCTTTTCTTGGGTTTTGGGGTGCTGCGGCTCCTCAGCTCGCTCTGACACAGGCATGCAGTGGTATATCCGTGCTTTACACAATATTGTGGTTGGGGGTTTCTTCTTTTCTTCCTCCAGCCCTGAGCAGAAACTCACCCCCGGTGTTTTAAAGGAGCTGTGCGGAGGTGGACGGCCTTTCTCCTTTAAAGCGGAAGGGAATTGCCAAATGAAGTGTCTTTCTGGCAACAGCTTTCAATTTTAAAACTAATTTCTAGAATATTTTTAAGATACAACTTAAGCGAAGGTTGTACTGAAGGAGATTTGAGTTTAGGTCTCTGCTTCAAATACCCTGTGTCCATCTCATGTTGAAGTTTTGTTTTAACATACATTTCAGCGTGTCTTTTCAGGACTAAATACTTCTGTATTTTAGTCCTTTAAGTACTTACATGAAAATGATGCATCAGAAAAGGGGAAGAAAGTAACTACTGTCTCTTTTTTGTTTAAATAATATGTGCACATAGTTAAATGATACCACCCTTCTGTAATCCCTTCCAAAATGCTTAATACTTGCGAAGAAGGTATTTTTAAGTTTGGGGCATTGAAGAGGATCAGCATGCCACTATCTGATCATGTAGTACTCTGCAAACTTAATGTGAAATGATCTTAATGTACAACATTTTTGTAAGAAATGCACTCTTGCTTTTGTGTTCATCGGTTTGTTATGGCAATTGTATTTAACCAGTAGATAAATTCCACTTAGTGATATTACGGACAAGCTATGATACATCAAGGTTGCAGTTTCAATCAAGAGGCCACTCTATGCCTGCAATCAATAAGGACTAGAATGCTTTAGGTTTTAATTAACATACAGCACAGTTTTTAATGCATATCTGTGTTTTATTTGTTCTGAAAGGGAAAAACATCAGAGTGGTTTTAAGTTGGTCTTAAAGCAGTGGTAACTTGACCATGAAAAAAAATCCCTACATGCCTAGTTAAAAACAAAACAAAACAAAAAACTCCTGTTTTTTCCTTGTGTTCCTACAATGAAGCAAAAGACAGGGAGAACACGAGATAGTTTATTATTCATAATTGAGATCTTGTCTTCTAATTCATGGGTTTGGCATTTCTCATTAGAACTCTGAATATAGTCTTTGTGCTTTTGCTCACATCACGAATGCGATTGTATTAATACGTTCCCAAGGCAGAACCTATGAAAGCAATTTTCTAGTCTACCATGAAATATTCCTAGGAACATAGGCCTTTTTTTTTTCCCCCTCTTTTTTTTTTTTTTGGTTTTGATGATGTGTTCAGCAAGCAGAGAAGGTTTCATTGTTGACGGGAGGGCTCGGGGGGTCAGAAGCACTCGCTGCTTCTGCGGGGAGCTTGGGGCTTTGCAAACGGCTTTTTTTTTCTTTCTTTTTTTTTTTTGAGACTGAAATAGGAGGAAGGCAGGGATGACGCAGCCTTCTGTGAATCCGATGAATGGGAATTGTGGCGTTGATCGCTGCAGCTGGCGCTCCAGCACGGTCCTTTCCCGGGGCGGCGGGGAGGGGGATCGCTTGCTTTGCTGCCTACCGCTGGCAACAGGGACCGCAGGGTTTTGCAGGAATATTAACCGGCTGGCTTTTTCCACACGCTGCAAGTGAAGGCTGCTGTTCCGGGGTAAAACAGGAGTGTTTAGATCATAAAAGGTGTGTGTAGGAGAATGCATGCAGGTTTCAAAGAAATTGCATTTAACCTAAATAGCGTCGGCAAAAGAGGCGGTCTGCACTTAAGACGAACACATTTCCTCGGAGAACCGGCAAGCCGGAGCGAACAACTGCTACCTTTGTATTAGAACTGCCCTTCTTTATGCCATGTTTATAACAGAGTGGCGACATCATTGCTGACGTCAGGAATCTGCAGCTGGGTACACAAATAGGAAACGTGTTTAAAAAGCTCGTGCTTCACCAAGTCCACTCCATTGCTTGTTTTGTGTGCTCATTTGAGTTTTGAGCCTCTGGAATTACCTGTTGCAAGCATTAAAATTGCATTAAAGCCTCCTCAGATTCTCCTGGGGGAATGAAGGAGTTGGGGCATAATTCCAGCTCAGGTTCATTGTATTGAGGTGGAGTGAAACTAAGCTGAATTAGTAGAAATCTGTCCAGGCTTCTTTTTAACGTGGATCTAATTCTTGTTGACTACACCTGGAGAAACTGTGCCGGAGCCAATGGAGTTCCCGTAGATTTACTGCGAGATAAAATTGGTGCTACTTTGGGAATAGTTGTTGTGAATCTTTCATAGTATATAGTAATTCCATAAATAATATGTGGAGTATAATGCTTGGAATAGCCTGCCTTATGAATATTGAGTCCTTCATATTAGGTGAAAATAGTTAATTTGGATTTTTGATAGCCACAGTGTGTGATAATTTTGAAGACTTGATATTTATTTTTTTTTGTGCAGATACTTGTTAATTTGTGTTAGGAATTTCCCCCACCACCACCCCCCCATCTCAAATTTACCTATAGATCCAGCAAATATATTAACAGGGTTTTTTTGCTAGCGTGGAAACATGTAGCTATACTCCTGTTCCAGGATACGGCCCATTTCCCGTAATACCTCAGACATCTGACATCACTGGGTTGCAACCGCTTGCCTCGTATGCAATACTGGTGAAGGACGTAAAACGTGAAAATGCTTGCAGGCCTGAATCTAATTTAAAGCATCACATATGTAGCTGCCTTTACACCTTCAATTAGATGAGAAATTTCTGAACCAGTAGTCCATGAAACGAGATAGTCTTTGCAATTTCTGGTTTCTAGCTGTCAGATCCCACTCTCAGATAGGGAAAGTGGATGGAGTGTTTTTCCATGCAAGCAGTTGCCGTAGGGATGATGTGTGGGCAGGAACGGGAAGGGGGTTGACCGTGGTATCATCCGGGTGCAAAAGCATCCACCGTTCTGGAGAAGGGTCTAAGAACTCATTGGGTTTGAGTGCATTTTTATGTATATATGTGTGTGTGTGTGTGTGTGTGCATATATATGTATATGTTCATATATGTAAAATATATGTATGTATATGCTGCTGTGTACGTATATGAACATTTTGTTCTTGACAAAATCCCTGGCTGTGCTTCAGAGACCTGCCGTGCCTTAGCAGTTACTGTTCTGCAGAAGAATCCCAGCCTTTCATCCCGTGCTCTGAGAAGAGCGAGCGGGGGAGAGAAAAGAGTGAGGGAAAAGGACACAGGAAGGAAAATAATAGGGAAGCGGAGGCAATAACTTGTGGGTTGAAAAATAGCAGCTCTTCCAGAAATTTGACCTTTTGCAGAAAATGTTTCCATCCCAGAAGAGCCGGCTCCTCCTCTGCTCAGGCTGAGCATTTAGCACCGGGCGTGGGGAAAAAAATAGCGTGGAGGGGAAACCCCGTTAACCCCCCCCCCCCCCCCAATGACAGAGTGCATTTGGTGACGTTAATGGCCTGATGCTGTTTTGTGATGTTATAAATGGACATTTGCAATGTGTCGCTTTAGCACTCCCCTGGGCATGGTACAGGAGGGTGATGTTAAAAGGACTTGTATGAGGGGACTTGTAAGAGCGTCGTAGTTTAAAGAGGAGGCAACTTGTTCTGTACCTGTATGTCATTTCCATGAGGAGGATGCTAAAATAACACCCAGGGCTGAATGATCAACCTGGAGCTGCAGTATGAGTTTAATTTTGTATAAAACTAAAGTTCCTCTAGAAATACTATGCATGGTAGTCATAGCTGGCAGTCTGTCTTAGCAAAACCTTTTTTCTTAACCTTTTGCAGTTCCTAACGATTTCTCCTTTTCCCCTGAACTTGAGCTAGCTGAACTGGATCTGAACTGCACTTCAAGCCCTTTTCTTTATTTTCCTTTTGAAAGGGTCTCTCTCCTGCTGGTGTTGATCTCAGCAAAGCTGGTCCTGCAGTGGCGGGTTTCCTGTTTTGGGGTGTGTTTGTAGCAACGATGGTGTCTCCCGCAGAGTGCAGTACTTGGCTGCGGGTGTTACTCCAGTGTCTGCACACTTGGATGATCGTAGGGTTTTTTTTTGTTTTATCTTTCTGTTGGTGACACATTTCGCTGTGTCCCTTCTTTAAAACAGCTGCAATGCTTACTGCACCGTATTATTCGCGTGGCTAAGAGGAAATTTTAATTATCCTCCGGAAGCATTTCAGCACGCCTTGTGCTGAAAGGAGTTAAGTGCAATGCAGTATCACAGCCCTAAACCCTGTGTTTTCCCTCTTGCTTAGTTGGACGATGGATTTACTGTTATTTTAACTTTCCTATAAATTGTGTTCTTCTATCCCATGTTTATTTACATAGTGGGGGGATGCTCCCTTTTCCTAGAAGTAGTGTTGTTTCATTAAAAAAAAAAAAAAGACCCTCTGGCCATCTGGGTTGTTGTCTTAAGATGTTCTGTTCAGGACAGGTGTTTAGCAACCAAAATCTTTCTCAGGTTGCGGTAGTGGCAGATAAGGGATGCTTCATCCCAAAGGTTTTGTGTCCTGGTGCCACTCGCAGCCAGGCAGGACGTCTCATGCTGGGTGGGGGGTGTTAGCCCCAGAGGGCCCGCAGGGGCTACGGGAGCATGGAGATAGGCCAAAACACGTCAGAGGTCAGTGATTTTGTAGGTCTGCTGTCAGCGTGTCTGCAGCTCCATTTCTAGCCTGTTACTTGCCATCAGCAAGTGCCCCGTGAGACTTTGCAGTGTCGCTCTGCATTGGCTTTGGTCCACAGAAGGTGAAGAACAGCACGGTGTGAGGAGGGTGCTGGGGGTTGAGCTCTGGTGCCAGCCTTGTACGGACTGTGAGCAGCCTTTGTGGCTGCACCCAGCTAGCAAAGATCTCCAGAAGGTGAGGGGTTGATGGCCCTGTGGAACAAGGCCTTCAGTGGACCAAATGTACAGAGCACATATCAAACACAGATTTGTAGCTGACTTGAAATTTTGAAATATTTAGTCATTCATGGGATGGTAGTAATTTTTTTTTTTTTTTTTTAGCAGAAATGAACTGAGATCGAGTTCTTGCAAAGGTATTTTTGTAGGTGTCTGCCGCCACCGTTTTTATGACAAGTTCCTTGTCTTCAGGGCGATGCTCTTTATGTAAGCAAAAAACTCATTTTTACTGCACACAAAAAAAAATCGGGTGTTTGTTTTTCCTTTCTTGTTTTAGCGTGCATCTCGTGGTGAGGCTAAGTTATGGGTCTTCTTGGTACATATTGGATGTGTTGGTTTGTCACACTTGGAATTTTGAGTGATGGAGGCAATTCTTGGCAAGTTTGACACTCGTGAACTTTCCTCCTTGCTTCCTGCCCCTGTCTGTTCTGCAGGGTCCCCTGTGCTTTCCGAGAGATGTGTTTCCACCTTTTTGGTTGTTGCAGGCAGAAAGTCTAGTTTGTCACAGGAGCAGTTAGGAATGTTTCCCGGGTGCTTCATTACCAGCTTGCTTTTAGCTAAGCTGCTTGTCTGAGGGAGGGTTGTTTAAAGGAGACTTTTCCTCAAAATGGTCATAAAAGATACAGCACGTAGTGTTTTTCTGCATAAATTTTTGGAAAGAGAACTTGATGCCCCTGACCATGGGAAGCCATCGGTTGATCAGCTGTACCAAGAACGATCCTTTCTGTGATGCCTTAGATTAATCTTTATCCTTCTTATTTCAAGTGATGCTAGAAGAATGGGATGACGATGTCTTGAATTTCTCTCCTGTTGTCTTTTGACATTGCAGTTGATGTGACCACAGCACTGCCCTTGCAAGTTGCGCCAACTTCAGTCCCAATGGATCTCCGCTTGGACCACCAGTTTTCCATGCCCGTGACGGAACCGACGCTCCGAGAGCAGCAGCTCCAGCAGGAGCTTCTGGCACTCAAGCAGAAGCAGCAGATCCAGAGGCAAATTCTCATAGCCGAGTTTCAGAGGCAACACGAGCAGCTCTCCCGGCAGCATGAGGCTCAGCTGCACGAGCACATCAAAGTAAGTGATGGGCAACCCTGCTTTGGATGGCATGCAAAAGCATAGTGTCACCAGGAGGAGGCAGACAAATAAACTCGTTTGTTTTGGCAGTGGAGATATGATGGACTGGGTAATCCCTGGTTAAAGGACTGTCTTTAGAAATGGGAGTCAAGGACTAAGTTTTAAAAAGGGGGATGGGATGGAGGAGGGGAGGCGTGCTATTTTAAACCTCATCCACATGCCTACATATATTCAGAAGTCCTGCCCCCACTGCCAACAGTTGGCTTGCAAGACCTGGGTCTGGATTTGGGAAATTTGTGTAGCCTCATTTCAGCAGAATTTAACCCAGCGGGAAAGCTGTTAGGCTACCTGTTACTAAGATCACACATTTGAATGGCATATAAATTGCTCGTTGTACATATGGCAGCTCTTCAAGATGTAAAACGTGGATGTTATTGTCTTCTGCAGGAAAAATGCATGTTGAGAGTGGGAGCAGAGGGTGTGGGTAGTGTTTGCGCGCAGTTCAGGGTTACGGGGTACAAGTTAGCCAGCAGCCGGTTGCTTTGCACTGCTCTGTCGCACAGGCTGGAAGATAACATAGCACAGGGGATAAGCAGAAAGTGCAGTTTAGAAGATGGCTGTTGCATAGTGAAAATGTTAGACATTATATAAATATTTCACAGTGATAGACTATTGCTATGGTAACATCAGCTTTCAGAATTGCTAATATGCTCCCTTTTCAAAGGGGGATTAGCACTGCGCATGGTAAATAGTGTTAATGCAATATTAAAAAGCAACCTCAATTCAACCTTACAGAACTTTCATTTTAATACGAAATGTATGTCAGAGTGAGAGAGATAGGATTAAAAGTTAATGTTGTGTTATTTACAGCCTTTTCGAACATAGATACTAACCGTTTGAAGACTGATTAACAGCAAATGCCTGTGTCCCTTATGGGTGCTCTAATGTGCTCTCTTTAGGAGAAAGGTGCTTGTATAAATGTAAGCATATATGTATATACATGCGCATGCACAACTTATGCATTTATATGTGTGTGTGTGTGTGTATACTTATACATACATACATACATACATATATATATATGTATATGCATATGCATTCATGGATGCATAGCCCAAAAGCAGTTATAGCATTTGTGGTTCCCAACGATACATGCAAGAATTAAAAATGTTAAATGTCTTTGACAAATAAATATTTCCATTAGTAACTTGTAATTGCAAATGTCTTTAAATATTTGTCCATTAAAAATATGAAAGGGTCATTTCGATTTAATGGGCAAGTTCAAACTACTGGTGGTAGGAGCGTTGTTGCTCTTATTTATGTTAAAGCTGTGACTGATTCTGGTAAAAGTCTGCATTATAGAGAAGAAATTTGAGATATGATTTTGAAAAGCCAGTTAGCCCAGTGCATCAGTGGAGTTCTTCTACCGCTGTGGAAAGTTGGCTAGATGAAAAACTTAAAGTAGGAATAATGTTATCCTGTGCACAAGAGGATGACCTGCAAGGTGCTCTCCAAAAGTGTGTTGTCTTGCCCAATATTTCTTTAAAAACAAAATGGCATGTTACTGAAATAGAGGCCATGATATTTTGCAAACAGTAGTTCAAATAAAAGGAAAACTATACCAATGTGTAATCGTTGTGCACTTTTTTTTGTATTTGCATTTGTAAGTCAGCCTGCATTTAGATGACTGTTGGATTATGCGGTTCTTTGATTACTTGACTTTCAGAAACTGGCAACTGCATTAATTGCAGTGACTATAAGTCCAAGGAAGCTACTGTTTTGTCCAGAGAACATGTATAACCTCATATTTGGACTGCAAACTTTGAGCTATTCAGCTGCCTTATGACTCATGAAAAACGGGCTGGAGGGGGGAAGAGAGTATTAAAGCAAATAAGTAAGAACCTTACCTCCTACAAAAGTGAAGCACTAGAGGGTTGAAAGTTAAAATTTGGTGTCGATATAGCTCTGAATGAAGATGAATGAAGATGCAGTACTCTTTTTAAAGGTATTTTTTAAAAATCAGCTGCTCAGGATGTGTAGCATACTTCCCATTCCCCATGTGTGCGTGCACACTACTGCACACTGCTCCAAGTGTATGCTTGCTCTGCACATATGTTGGGTCAAGGAAGTGCTGCCCACTGCTTCTATCCTCATCTTTGCTTTTAGTGCTATGGGCTGTGAGCGCACAGTCCTCAAATTTGTCTGTCCTGCGAAAGGTCTAAGCAGAGATGCTGGGGATGTCTCTGCTTTGGTTCGCATGTAGACAACTGCTAAGAGGTGCGGGAGATGGATGCATTCCTGTTCAGGAGAACGGCAAGATTATGCTGGAGAAAGATAGTGTGTGGCACATGCAAGGTAGTGAAGGTGAGCAATGTTTTGGGAGGGGGGGGGGAAAAAAGGAAGATAAAGGCAATTATTTTCCCTTTTTATTGTTTTTTTTTTTTTAGCTTTATTTTTAAAATAAGCTGCAAACCAATACCAGGAAATGTCAAAAAGAAGTAATAACTAGTAAACACGAAGACTGCAGATTTAATGAATTGCTGCATAGCAGTCAGAATATGCTGGAATCATTCTGAACCATTATATCTTTCACAGCAACACAAGACAGGGATGCAGTTTACGATCTTTTCTGTTTATTCAAACAGCGCATCTTTAGATTAAAAATATGAAAGACACATCAACCTCTTGACTTCCCCTTTGGGAGCTAAGAATAAATGAGCTTTATTTGATGACTGGCTTATGGTGCCGCTGAAGGGATTAAGGACGTCGTTAGTCTCTTGTCTCCCAAGTAAGTTGTTCAATGTGCAGAAATAGTTGAGGCCAAGCAACATGGTGCTAAGGTTCTTCAACTGAAAGTATTGCTTCAAAACTTGACTTTACAGTATTGTAACGCCAGTGCCATTGCTTCCTATTTTCAAACTTGCATTTCCAGGTTTCCTGTTCAGTAGAGAGGAGGTTTCCCTTTGGATAAGAAGTGCCTTGGGAATTTAGCCCTCCCAGGACTAAACCTTGATTAAGGTTATACATAATGACAGGGTGCAGAAAGGCTGGAGTGAACTTTCTGCCCGCCTTACTGCTGCAGCACTTTTGGTTTGGGCTTGCACCTCTTCAGGGGAAGGTTCAGTTCTGAAACAACCTCAAAATACAACAAAACACACACACAAAAAATTAAAAGGTGAATGTCAAAGCTCTTAACTTAGTCTGATGTCAAACAAAATGGCAGTTCTCTTTGATATTGGTTCCCTTGGAAATGATCAGGGCCTCAATTATGCTATTTCTATATTATTGTAGAATATATAAATTATACAAATGCAAATTGTATAATTGATATTATACATACAATATATTATATTGTAATTATATTACAAGACTGCTTTGTAAACTGTTTGTGGGGGAGAATTTCTGCATCTTACTATGTTTCACATATTTGGGTGTAACGATCTAGAATCAATTAATTTGGCTCTTTTTTGTTGCAGTCTAATATCTAGCATTTTAATCAACAGTTACAAAACATTTATTCATCTGTTTATGTACTTGAGCAGCAATTTCCCTGCTTTACCCTTTCTTTAGGCTGTTTCTAAAATTTTTTACCCCGAAGATTACAATTCCTAGATTGTAAGTGTATTTTGGATATAGCAGAACAACGTCTGGCTACAGTTACATATACAGAGCAAATACTGCATTGGATCCTGGTTTTGACAAGACATGAGATTTAAATAGCTTTGCACTCTTCTGTTGATAGACAGTGAAGAGTTTTGTCAAAAGGAATTCAATGGCTAGGCATCTGCTGCTAAAAGTATCGCACAAGAATATACAGGTATAGCTGATGATAAAAATATATTTTAATGCATTTCTTAAGCAAATCGTGCATCCAGAGGGGTGGGGAGAAATCGGTATTTTGTGCAGAAATACATAGAGCCATTATTAAATTACAGCCAGTTCTGTGAAGATTTTAAAGAGGTTACTTATTTTTAAAAAGTTAATGCCTCATACAGCAGTAATCATGTTTTATGTTTTTTATTTTTCTTTATCACTATGTTGTTGACTTGAACACAGAAACTGTTCTTTCTCAAGTGGGAAAGCAGTGAATAGTCTGAATACAAATTATAAGGGATGTAGTATGAACGAAGAGGGAGGAAATGTCCTTCCCCCTGAACAAAACAGTATTGTAGGAGACATCCTAAATTCTTCTTGAGTAAATGAAATTTGGTTTTAAAAGTGCTGGGCATGTCTTCCTGTTTTTCTTTTCAAGTAGATTTTTTTTTTTTTCTGTTGAAACCTGAAGTTTTTGTATTTTCCAGAACTTGGTTTTATCTCAGCAGCAGAATTTTAATCATCTGATCTAGTGAAGAAGGAAAAGATAAGGTTGGCCCAGTCTTCCTGGCTGCATAGATGGTGCCTTTTCCAGTCCTTTCCCCCAGTTAGTCCTTGCTTTAATAGAAAGTCAACAGCTACCTCTATTTGTTGAACCTTCTTGCGTCTCTCTTTTGGAAGAAATGGTCTCCATGTAAAGGCAGCAAATTCCCGAACATCATGCAAGCTGGAGAACCAAGCTCAGAGTGAAATAATATTTGTGGAAGGAAAGTATAATGAATGCAGTTAGAGCTCTGCTCACTGAGGGAGAAGGATCATTGCATGCCGAGAGTAATGAGAAAACTTTGACATATTTAGGGAAAATAAGCTAAGCCTTAGGAAGGCTTCACGCCATATGGAAATACAGAAAACTGTCTTTCACAACTATAGCGAAGCTTTGCAAATTGCTGCGACTTGACGCCTGAAAGCAGTTCGAGAAAGGCAGTCAACACTGTTGTATGCGGAGGGCTCCAGAGGCTGCTGCAGACTGGCCAGAGAAAGAGGCAGAAGCTTGTCTTCAACAGAGACGCTCACCTTCAGGGAAATGGATTTTCCACTGAGGCATGCTTTGCCAGACGTGCGACAATATTTATAGCCCTCACATCTGCCTCCCTCAATGCAGGCAAGGAGGGAAGAGGGACCTCAGCGCCCAGGCGGGTTGCCCATGAGATGGTGGAAAGCTTCTCCGCAGATTCCATCCTGAGCTTTGCTCAACCTTTGACTGCCAAGGAATTGGTATCGAATTTTTTTTCCTTTGCAAGTCACTGATTCCTGGCCAAGATCAGCTGGAAGTTACCAAAAGGTTTTCCACTTGCCTGCTGGTCAAGGGCCTGAGTGAAATGATTGAAGAGGGATAGGAGACGTGCTTTAAAAAAAGCTACTGCAGGCAGTGCGAGCTCAACAGAGAAGCAGACGACTTGGTGGGTAATGGACTTAATCTCTTCTTTCTGTGCATTGCCCAAACTCAGAGCAGGACTCTTAGGAGCTCTGTCTGTCTTATAGCTAAAGCCCGAAACTTCCTTTAGGAAGCTGATGCATATGAGCATTAGCACGTGACAGCAGGTATCAAAAAAGTATTGTCCTGGTAGTGATATTCCCCAACACTGAGAAGCATCTAAACATCCCAAAGTTCCTCATGGAACGGAAATCTTACCCTGGATGCATGTAAAGCTGTTAATTTTCTCATCTGATGCTATTTCTGTCATCTGAGAAAAGTGTATTTATATGCACCAGTGTCACAGGGAATATTATACTGTATGTGCAACATGTACAGGATGATCAGAGAAGTCATGGGTTTGCATGTAACTTGGACCTTTGTGCATAGGAGGCAGCTCTGATGGCAGCGGTGTTCACCGAGTAGTGATTCGGAAACAGTTTTCTTTCTATTTAATGTAGAAATTTCCTACATTTAACAGCATGCTGTGCTGCCTAATTCATTGGCTTTATGCCAATAAACAAAAAAAAATAAGTGGAATGTTTTCAGACTTTATATATAGCAGCATTCAGAATGCAAAGATGGTTTTGTGTAGTTTCTGCAGTTTTCAGATGACGTGTTTTTCATTAACATAGCTTCTGATCCCAAATTGATGGTGCTTTCAGGATATTAGTCCTTACACCAGTTGTTTTGAAGCATTTGGTGAAACTCCCTGACCAACCCCCCCCTAATATTTGCTTCTGAAGGTAAAAGCCTTTCAGGGAATCTTCTGGACAGATTTTGGTATGCCGTCAGTAAAATGTTATTTCTTTCCAAGCAACTCAGAAGGCTTCCCTTTCCTCCTGGAGACAGCACCCATTCCTTACAATTTCCATTATTTTCAAGAGAAACTTAAAAATCCAGGAGATACCAGGTGTCTACCTCTGACATGATAGGATTATTAATCTTAGAGAACTGTGTTTGGGGTACAGTCAGCGGTAAAAACAGATCGAACACTTTGTGCCCTGTTAGCGCTTGAAGTCATTGTAAAATGCTCTTTCGTTGTTTCTAGATGGCTTCCTGTTCTTTTTCTGGTGACCTCTCCTCATTTTTCTGGTACAAGTAGCTGACTCCATGGCCTAAAAGGCTTAGGTATAGATCCTGCAAAATTTAATTTCTGACAGAAGTAAGCCCCAGGAAAAGCTTTTGCAAGATGAGAGTGCTTGCTGTCTTTGAAGGGAGAAGGGAGTGACTTTCCTCATGCTCAAAGTCAAGATCTTTTCCAAAACGCCAAGGGCATAGCTACACGCGCCAGTGTGGATAACGTCAACAAATTATATAGCAGCATTTGTATTAGTAAGCTCCATCTCTCAATTAAACACAGAGCCTTTCAGCAGGGTATGTTAACTTGAGCAGCTTGCTAACTAGCATTGATGGTTTCTGGTCTGAAGCTGGCTTGTCCTGGGTTGCTCAGCCGGGGAGATTGTCCACAATGGTCCATATAGACCTGCATTAAAATTGGTAAAAGGAACATTTTGGCTTCTTCTGAGATGGGCTACTGCTTGCTGGGTGGAAGGAGCGAACTCAAACTTTTCCAGCTTTGTGATGCAGACAAACATTTTGGTCAAAAGTGAAATCGCAGATCTAACTGCAGTCAGTGGTCTTAGTGGCTTTCATGCTGTGAGATCTCATGACAGAGTCCTTGGAATTTGCTGCTACAGCTAGCCTTGGCCTCCCTGCACCATTACTTGCTATCCTTGATTTGGGGGGTTCACAGCTTTCTAACTGAGTGTGGTTTCAGACTCATCAAATAGGGGAAATGAAAAGTTTGTTGCTGCCCGAACTCAGCTGCATCGAGTTTCTTGGGTGAAGCCCTCTTGCCCAGAACAGACTTTTACCCAATGCATTTTTTTTTTCGATTTGCTGTCCTAAAGTTGGACTTAAATTGGGCTGACTTTTCATTTGAGGTATTCTGAAGGCTGACCATGGGACCTAAGTGGCAGAAATGGTACCATTCACTGCCTGACAAGTAAATACAGGCACTATCACTGAGAAATTAACGTTCATAACATTGTGATTCTTGTTGCTGTTTATGGTCTCTTAACAAAATTTAGCAGGTGTATGAGAAAACAAAATTGCATTTAAGTGTAAATCATATTGGGAATAACCTCAGTTGTATACACACAATACAAATATTGTTGGATTAATCTTCCTGCTTAAGTTTCTTGTTTGGCTGGTGGTGGTTTGTAAAAAAGAATACATGGTTGGTATGTGGTTTGGTGGCATGTTACCTCTAAATGTGATACCTCTGCTGTGGTTTCATGAACTTCAAATGATGGTGAACATTCATTTTTAGCCTGTTGTGTTCCTTCAGACATGTTGGATGCTTGGCCTATCACTCTGCCTCTTTTCAGAGGGCAGCAAAGAACCGGACTTCCTAGTCTGCTTCACCACCTTGTCCACTGATGCTTAAACCCAGTCAAAGGAAGCTGAACCAGAAACTGTGCGCTGAAATGGTTGCTAAAGCCACATGTCAGCAGTGATGTTGACTGTAGTGGGGACTGGAGGAGTGAAGCAAAAAGTTATGGAACAAGTACTCTGTCCTCACTTGTTGATTAGCTTTTCAACACCCCCTTTCTTTGGAGGATATGTTACTCGGACGTAACATAGTCAGCCTTCATTCTCTTTGCCTCTTTTCCCTTTTCCGGACCATTGTATGGCTCTTTGATTTACAGAGTCCCTACTGCGGGCCTAACTTTGTCTTTAGGTATCTTCTTGCAGTGAGCAGTATCATCATAACCAAAGGGTTTGGTGTAACCGAAGCAGGTGCATACAACTTTCAGTCCCATGACAGTAATCTACTTCTGAACAGAGGATAGCCTCTCCCTTTGCTCCATCCTTCAATATTCCCATGCTTGTTAAATGCACCTTTGTGAAGAATGAGGTGAAAAGAACTCCTTTCCAGAGAACTAGACAACAACCAATTTCCCAGAGTAGCACAAAGAAAAAACACAATGTGCTTTTTTACCAAATTCTTACTTAAATATCTCCTCCGTTCAGTCAGACTTTGCATGACGTTGCGATCTACCAAGGCACGTCAGTGTTGGGAGTGGGGAATATCAGACGGAGGTGACTTACCTCTCGGGACAATAAGGATGTCTTTGGGAAGGTGAACATTTGTTTTTGTAAAGAAGAGCTGCTCCTTGTGACACAAACTCCTCTCAATAGCTGCAGGAACGTGGTCGGACTTCTGCGTTTCCTACTCCGGGTGCAAGGTGCACAGATTTGTCCTCTCCTTCAATTTAGGCACACATAAAGCACAGCAGAGTTGGATGCAAAAGGGTTGTTTCCCCAGCCACACACACACCTTTTGAGGGGGATAATGGGAGAAAGAACTGCATGTCAGATGCTACAAATGCAGCTCATGACTTTCTCGCAAGGCTCGCAACTAATCTGATTCTGAAGGAAGTGTAAAAACTAGCCTAGAGTTGCCATCAGGGAGTAGAAGGCACATATAAGTACCTTCTCAATAGTATACCTTCACAGCCACGCAGGTGTTAGAGGGATGAAGCTGCTACTTCATTAATGAAACGCAAGCCATCAGGCTTTTAGGAGAGGTGAGCGGTAACGTGATGGGGGAAAAAAATGGGGATACAAAATTATATGTCTGTATATAAACTGCCAAACTGTTAATGTGGGATCTTTTAGCCTGTAGCTGGCAATCAGGAAACTTAACCGTCATTTGCTTTCCCAAAGCCGTTTGAACTTCATAAACCTGAACCCCAGACATTTGCAGTAGGATATGTCTGAGCGAGATTAGTCGCTTGCCTAGTCAGCTGAGAAAGACTGTTTTTCTCCTGCTGTAGTGAAGAAAGACTGGCTGCAGGGAATTCTGGCATGGGACTGCCTGCTGTCTGCCTCTCCGACAGCTGGAAAGGGGCACTCTGAATATACGTTCAGCTGGTGATACGTCCAAGAAAAGAGATGATAGACATTTGTTCTCCCATGCAGTATTTTCAGATTTTTGTGTCTAGGAACCCTTACGGCTTGGCTCCTGCTGAAAACCACAACTCTTTTTATTTATTTATTTTTTTATCCCCCCTCTCCCAGTACAACCAATTACTTCTAACTAGCCTCCGGTGTTCCAGCAGATATCTTCCATACAACCGTAATAGTTTTGCCCTTGGAATTAAAACACAGCCAAGGGAGAGAGAGTCCTGAAACTGGAGCAATAGGCTGAAAATCCAGTAAACAGGATGGGGAGAACATGAAGTAGAGAATCTGGCCAAAAGAAAAAAGCAGCATTGAAGTTGCTCTAAAATAACCAAGTAAAACAGAACTTCTCCAGGAATTCAGTCAAAATCTATGCCTTTCTGTCCACCCCTGTGCTGTGATTTTTGTGGCGGTGATTTGATGTGCATAGGTTTGGGTTAGTTCTTTCCTGACTGTCATCCACATCTTTGCTTTATTTTTGCAGATTCTGAGCTCCAGATGCTTTTGAATATCTGAATTAACCTCTCACAACTGTAGAATTTTGCCAAAACAGCTTGCAGACAGTTTGCATAAAAAAACAAAACAAAACAACACTTTGCACCAAAACCCCAGCTTGGCTGCCTTCTAGATGAGAGGACAATTATGTAAAGCTTTCATAAGCATTTACTAGGACATGCCTTAACTCGGCCTTTAAGACTGCAAGTTTTGGGGGTGCTGAGAAATTTTTTTTTGGTCTTGTACAGCATTAAGTTGTCAGATTTGGAAGCTAGTATTTTGCTTGCATGTCCTTACAACTTCTTTGCAGCTGCCACCACCACCAGGGACCAGCTTCTTCAAGGGTTGTAAGGATGCAGCAGATAGTTCTGAGAGCAGGTGAACTAGTCGTACAGTGTCCTTGAGCTTTCCAGGAAGAAGTCCTCTGGTTGCAATCAGTTGTGGCCTTGGTTTGAGATGAAAATCTATCTTCTTACCCTGTCTACCTGTTTCTTCTTACCCTATGCTACCTTGTGCTTGAGGAATTAGGAGTTGCCTACAAACATGAAGAGCTGCAGAGGTGCTCTGGGTGACATCCCACTGCATCCAGTCAGTCTGTAGCTCCTTCAGTAGGTGATCTCTGCCACAGGTGTAGATCCAAGTTAGGAGGTGGATGCAAAACTTAAGGTGCTTTGGATCGCAACAGACTTTCTTTGACAATAAGTATGCCGACTGTTGTTCACCCAGCCTTGCACTAAAATATTTCTATGTGTGATTAGCTTCAGCTGCATGAATTAGGGTGAGCTGCCTGGATACAGACAGTTTTACACTGGCCTCCACTAATTGCAGTAAAGTATTCAAAATATGTATTTTAAAGACCTGGGAGTCCATTAGCCTTTAAAACCACTCATGCTTTACAGATTTTAATCAGTTTTACCAGGTTGTGTGAACTAAACGATGCTTCTGTCATTAAGATGGCTGTTGTAGGGGAAGGAAAAACCTGAGGCATGTGGGCAGAGAGAACTGTGTCTAGCTTCTGGGGAAAGACTAAGGTAGTATTTGCAAGATACTGGGATGCTGGAAGGATCCACATCCTTGGTATTCATCTAGCAAATCTCAAAGGGGTTATGCAAATCTTAATAACGTGTCTTAATGAAATACATCCTCATTCTTTTTAGCAAATGGAATCTTTGCTGTCAGTAGCACTCGCTTTTCAGGAGGGCACTGGGTTTCTTTTGGACGGATGCATGTGGAATATTGCAGAGCCCTGCTTTTCCATTTTTGCTGCAATGCTAAAGGGAATTGTTTTAGTTCTGCTTTGCTCAAAACGAAGTTTCTTTGTGCAGGGGAAGTTTCGAGCATGTTTACTGAAAAGGTGCTGGTTGGTTCCCTTTGTGTTCTCAATAGACACGCTTGAGAACTTAACTGAGGAGAATTGAGGAATGCAACTGGCAAAATCTGCTGCACTGCTGAGTCCTTACGGTTAGCTGAAAATTGATAAATACCTTAAAATGCACTACGTTCTCCTTGCTACATTTATTACTATTAACATATGCTAAAGGAGCCCCAGAAGCGTGAACTACAGGTACAGTTGAACATTTGTGCAGCTTTCATAAATAGTGGAAGCAGTGACATTAAACATATGCAGGAATCCCTATAGTTACAAATATTTACAAATATTTATTTTGGCAGGAGCACCTTATTCAGATGTTCCTTGCTACGTTCACTAATGCAGAATGCGTATTTGTCACACAGCATACTCCTCAAATTGATATTGGAAATTAGTCTGAGTGCAAGGGATTTCCCTTGGCGTATCACTTTGTATTCCACAAACATTTAAATTTCATTACAGTTAAGAAAAACATACCACTTCAGCTATGGGCAATTAACACACAAGCATTGCAGAACTGGCATTGATATGTTTGCCAGCGAGAAAGATCTGTAGCAGCGTCTTCTAATGTGTTATGTGGTGTGTGAACAAGATCTCAGCTCAGTAATTAATAATCCTTATCAGAGCCACCTAAGCATCCTTTGGTGTATGCCATGAAGTGAAGTTCAAGAGATACTTTTAAATTCCTAACTCAATGTCTAGAAGACCCAAGTGGTGGGAGTTGGTGTCCCATTGAAATATGCTTCTGAAATATTTTGCTTTTAGATATCAGTAGATTTTTTTTTTTTCCACTGAGACAGCCAAGTGAAGGTTTAATGTCAGAACAAAGCTAAAATGTGTGGGTATTATCTTGTCAGAAGCAGCTTAGTGTGTGGAGCAGGAGGGGGAATAAAACTGCATGGCAGTTAACCACACGCTTTTCTGCATGTTTGCTACCTCTTAAAACTTGCCTAGATTACTTTAACTGAAACAGAAAAGCTAATATTTTTCTGGAGTTTCAGTTTATTTTGTGCATAGGAAAGCTTTCGGTATGTTATCAGATTTCCTGTTTCTCTTGTTTAGTCAGTCTTTAGTGGGTTCTCTTGCTGTTTATGGGTCCTTTTTTTTTTTTTTTTTTTTTTACAAAGCATCAGCAGAAAGACACATTTGAAAATGAGAAAATTAAATTGTAACACCTCCCCCTCCCCACCAAATTTTAAAAGGAAAATCAGGGCACGGTCTAGTGTGAAGAGAGTTCTTAAAGCTTATGTTTTTAAAGCACGGAGAAATTGTGCGACTTTCATGCAGATAGCTCTGTTTCCTCTGACTGCAATATAACCGACGTGGATAGTGACAGCAGCAAGGATGAGCAATGCAAGCCTCAGCTTGGGTTAGCATCCCAAATCCTTATCCGAGCTTGCCGGAGACGGGGGAAAAACCCGCATGCAATCTGTGCTGCAGGATCTTCACTGCAGTTGCCTGAGCTGGCTAGGTTAAAGCTAGCAGGCATCTGACTGCATCGCTATCACGCCTTGCCTTTGCTGAGTGTGCACACCATATATTTCCTGTCAATAGTGTCTATGTAGTTTGTTTTCATGCCTAAGTGCAGAAAAACATTTATGCTGTAAGAGTTCAGATAGAGTACGAAAATGAGTTGTTCAGTCATTTCTGAGGCTCCAGCAGACAACAAAAAAGTGAATTCATGGATAAGATTGGAGAGGTTGCTTCACTTTTTAAGTTTGGAAAGATCTGTAGCTATATTAAGAATGCTCTTTATGGAAACTGGGGTCAAAATTCAGCTGAAACAAAGCATCTTTAATGAAACTTCTATAAGCCATCCAGATACAAATCTGTCTTTTCATTTACTTTTCACTACAGATGTCAATGAAAGCATAATTCCTTCTAAAGCATCTTAATGTATGTAAAACATTACAGGAAGCATAGCATGCAAAGCTTGGGAGACTGCAGATGGAGAGAAAAGGCTCCTTATTTCATAAAAAATAACAAAACCTGTTTTAACATATTGTGCATTAAATATTGTTCATTTGCATACTTTCTATGGGTACGTTATAAAAGCCCACCATGTGGTGGACTTGTTGGAAGTCTGAAATGATACTCTATCCCCAAATGGAGACGCGTTAGCGGAAGCGGCTGCTTAATTACACACCAAAAAAGACTGGTTGCCTCTGTGGGCTTCTTGTTTTTACTTTTGTAGGTGGTTTAGAATCTCAATTACTTTTTTTGTTTACATAAAATTTAATAGAATTGAGACACAGGTAGAATCACTGGTAACTTGTGTTTGGTGTTTTACAACAATCTGCACGCTTTGAATCAACAGCAGGGACTACTTGATCATGTGTTTCCAGCAGATAGCTGGGCAGATTGCAGAATGCCAGCTAAACTATTTTTTTGCACGCTTTTATAGAATTGTATGATTTTAATGTACCCCAGCTAAAACACTTGGTGGTACAAATGTAGAATAGCAGAAATTAAACAAAGAAATTCCTGTCGAAAGCCTAAATAAAAAACGTGAAAAAGGAAGAAGAAAAATCACTGATATGTAGGGTGGAAGTCTTGCATGCACACACACATATGGTATTAAGTTTTGGAGAAGAGTGGAGACACGTTCCCAACTTACTAACCATGCCAGAAGTGGCCCGGGCCCTTTCCAGGATTTTGCAACCTCAAGCAGTGGGTGGTATCTGAGCACAGATACCCATTAAGTCAAGGCTTGGAGAAGTCTCATCTATCGCCAGAGCCTACATAGCATTAAGGGTTTTGAAAGGTAACGTTGCCAGCTTCAAATCAATCTGCCAGTTTATAAGCTGCCAACGTAAAGATTGCAGGGCGAGCGTAATATGATCATGGGTACCCGCTCCGGGGAGCAAACGTGCTCCTGCATTTGGAGTGATTTGCAAGGGTAATGAGAGCAGCCCGAGCAGCTTGATTGCTGGACAGGGAGCAGATGAAACTGGGAAGTAGCAGTGGAGTAACAGCGACCTTTCTTAGGATAAGGCGGTGGTATCTTAAATCTTAGTCTGAGCTTTTTCTTAAGAAAACAGTGGGTTTTTTTGATGGTGCTTGGCGTTTTTCAGGGGAGAAGCCCTGCATTGGGGAAGTGCCTGTTGCAAGCCCCACGGAAATCCATTCGCACCTAGAGAAGCGACAAGCTGTTGCAGCTTGTCATTTGTCATCTGCTTCCCCTCAGCATGTTTCTCTCCTGGCCTGCTGTCAAAACGCAGGGCATTCTCTAAGCTCTGGCAAGTACCTCTCCATGACCTGGAGGAGCCAAACTGCTCCTCTGAGCTCCCAGAAAAACACTCCTGGACCCACAAAGGATACACTGGGCTGGGACATTCCAGAGAGATGGTCTGCCCCAAATTTTGCAGGAGGTTGGTGTGCGCACACAGCTTCTAGGTGTCCAGATTTGACACCTGGGACTTTGGGAAGTGGTGAGCATGACCACAAAGAGCTGTCGGGGCTCAGCCCCTTTGGCAGTGAAGCCCAGAGGGCTAAGACTTGGAAGATCTCATGCTAATTCTGGTTTTACTGTGTGGTTATGTGGGAGCAACTTAGGCTCTCTTCTGCTTCCCTGTCTACAAAATAGAATGGTAATGGTATTGTGGCGCAAGATTTTACAGCTACCAGTGTTTTATCTGTAGACAGTTACAGGCTTGGCTGATTTCAATGTCTAGTGCTACTTTTTCAGCCTAACTATAAAACCCACCATGGGACAGTAACTGGAAGCAGTGGGAAAGGCACTAGGTAACCTTGCAAAACTCTTAACAAATTTGTCCTCAAAAACCCAGGGCTGGAAACTCCCTATGTGGTTTCATGATCAGCTTAAGCTGAGGTGAGACTGAGCCGCTGTTGAAAGGGTCTTTTCCCCATCACCTCCCATGTGTGGCTGTGCTGTGAGTTTGGGCTGCTTGCTAGGCCAAGGCAACCAAGCAATGAAAAAGAAAAGAAAAAAATGCTGTTACTGCTTCCACAAAAATCGAGGGAGACCCAAGGTGGCCCTGCAGGAGTGTATGGAGACTGTGACCAGCTGCCTCGGTGGCAGGCTGAAGCTCGTCGTTGGATTGGAGGGGTCGATTGGCAAATGCATGGGAGGAAACCAGCACCTCTTCTCAAAGTTGTTCTCTTGTTGGCATTCCCAACCCAACAAGTGCTGTGCCCTTGACTATATTTATGAAAAGACGGGTGCCAAAACCTGACTTTTAAAAATCAGTTTAGTAAAAAAAAAAACAACAAAAAAATCCCCAAATGATCCAGCGAGTGCCAGATACCACTTAACCATTTTGGTGTCTGCTTGCAGCAAGAAGACCTTGTAAAAATTAGGTAATCTCTGCACAGGACTTTGTAAAGTGCTGTTACCCACAAAACACTATGTTAAAGGAGCCTTTAGTGCTTCAAATCTTGAACATCCAATTTTATGAAGGTTTGGCAAATCTTGACCTTAATTGGGCAGCCTGTCTCGGGGTTCTTTCTGTGAATGTATGTGGGAGTGGGGTAAATCCTTCCTTGAGTGAAGGAATATCTTGAGAAAGATATTTTATAATTAAGCTCAGGAACTGATGATGATCATGCTAATGAGCCCACAGGAAGCTGTAGTCTTTTTGCATTAACTTTGAGTTTGAAGGTTGTGCAGCGGACAAGGGAAGTGAGCAGCACTGGATGAAGTTAGGAAGATACCCCCGTCCCTGGCTACTCTTCTATATGCACAGAGAGAGACCAAGAGCTTTTGGAGAAACCAGTGTGCAGTCATATAATTAAAGGCTTATTCAAACAAGCGTATGTACAAGGGAACTGAACTGGTTTTGCAAAGCATATTTTGGTTCAAGTGTCTGACTTGAGAAGCTCAGTAGTACTTCTTCAGTGTAGGATTATCACATGATGAGCATATGAGTATTCATGATTAATATGTCCTAAGTTGCTGTGGGGGGCTTTGTCCCTTGACAAAGGACATGTTCTTTTTCTGCTTCTTTGAATTAAACAACATTATTGGCAGCTGATTGTAACTTCTGTTTTAGCGCTGGGAACTCTGACTGTTAATTTGATCTTTTTTTTTCCTCTTCCCTTCTCCACAGCAGCAGCAGGAGATGCTGGCAATGAAGCATCAGCAGGAACTCCTGGAGCACCAGAGGAAGTTGGAGCAACACCGGCAGGAGCAAGAGCTGGAGAAGCAGCATCGAGAGCAGAAACTTCAGCAGCTAAAAAACAAAGAGAAAGGAAAAGAGAGTAAGTAGCAAAAACTCCCTTGTTTCAGCAATGAAAAGCAGAGTAGATGAATGGAAACCATAAAACTTCCACTCTGCTAGCTTTATAAAACTAATGAAACCTTCATGATGGCCTCTCTGCAGAGCTCAACTGCACAGGGAGCTTGTGTAAAGTCTTAGGAGGTATTGAGGGGAGAAGAAAAGTGTAGTTCCATGCTTTATCTTCATTTTTGTCTTACTAAATGCCATTTTTGCATATTTCAAAAGGAAGTATATCATCTCTTTATTTGATTTAACATTTTTAAAAGTATTTTTGGCAGCATTCCTAATGGAGACAGAATATTAAAACCATAAAATACGCCAGATGCACACTGCATTTTTCCCTTTTTTTTTTAATTTCACTCTTTTAAGATGTATCTAAGTTCTCAGTTTTTAGTTTTAAAGTGTTTTCATTCAGAAAGTAGTTCTTTTATGAGGTACAGACTGTTGTTGGCTCTTGCATACTTTTCCATGGTTATTATGTGCTTCACAAGATTCAGTGAAATGATTATGGCCTCAACAAATCCCTTATCAAAGACACTTGGTTGCTTGTTCTGTCTTCTTTGGAAGAGAACTGGAGGAAAAATACCTTGTGAACTTGTACTATCAACTCATTAGTTCTTCCTTCCAAATGAAATAAGGAAGTATGCGGTGGAAGAAGCTGAGAGGATTCAAGGGCAACAGGAGATAAGCCACTGACTGGGGACCAGCAATGAGATAAGGCTTCAAGAAGGACTTTTCTAGTAGAGAAGTAATGGGGACTAGGGGAAAATTAGCTGAAGTTTGAATTCTGTGCTCCCTGCATATGTGTTTTGCAGGGGTAGACTTGAAGCTGCATTCAGAATAAAGGAAAGAATGGGTCAACCCCAAAATCTTAGCAAAGCAGTTCATAGGAATTCAGACTTTTTTTTTTTTAATAATGGGAGAAAAGCCAAAGGATCAGAATTTACTTTAAAAAAAAGCAGTTTAACATTGAGGAGTGAGTAAAGGTGATGCTAATACAGGTTGGCTACTGTGATGTCCAACTGGCTGCCATGTGAGATGCTTTCCTTTATCCTTTGGGTACATTGTATTATTTTCCTAAGTAAAGGCAGCCGGTTTGAACTGGATGAAAGCTGTTAAGTATTTCCACTTCACCCTGTCGTTCTCATCAACTGTTGATATTGTATCAATGTTTTGTTGGTTGTCTCTGCAAAATTCGTCTCTGTTTGTTCTCATTAAAATAATTTACAAATAACAAAAATGCCCGAATCTCTTAAAATAACAAAAGAATCTGAAGCACCTTTTGGAAAAAAAATATAGGGGTAGAGAATAGAATAGAACTTGGGGATGTTAAGTTGAAGAGCCTGTTCCCATGGCTACAGTTTTATTTTTAAAATACTTTTATTTAAGAAGTGCTATGGTGTATAATCACTAGAGCAGCTAAGCTCTCAAGAATACTTAAGTTATTTTTCTTGCATCAGAAAATTTTGTTAAATGTAACACAGCTAAAATTGTCCTAATCTGAAATATGAAGAGCATGTAATAGATAAAAAATATAGTTTATTCTCCCTCCTTGCCCCATCATTGGAAGCCAAAATTTATTGTTTCGTACCTTTTAGAAGGTAAATCACAAATAGATTTACATTAACATAATATCAGCTCCTTGATTTCTCATCTGAGGAGTCTTAACCTGTCCCTTGTGAACCGAAATCTGCCATTGTAATGCTTCTGATCAAAAGCATGGCTTCCAAAAGAGGAAGGAAAAGGTCTGTCAAGCAGATGTTCTTTCCTCGTGCCGTACAGGATAATAAGCAATAGCTGGTCTTCCTGTCTTTCCACTGTTACCATTGAGCCTCAAACAAGTTCTGTGCATGGCTTTCCAGACATGCATCATCTGTCTCTGTCTCAGTCCTGCTGGGCATTAAATCCCGGGTTGCTCAGGCAGCCTTTGACTGTGGCTCACAGTGGACTTTCTCCTGCAAGCTGGCTGGTTATGGGTAGCCCACACTATCGTTAAATGCTTTCGCCCATTAATTTCCATTTATTCTGTTCCTCTGTACTTGCATTGTGCAGCCTCTTCTTTGCGCAGGAGTTTGGTGCTGCTTCTTACTTCTTTTATTCTCGTCCTCTTCCCCCTACCTTTACCTTATCCTATATTCAGTTCCAATATGATCTTGGGACAATATATATTTTATTTTTCTCTCTGCCATAGTAATGTGGCTCAGCCTATTGTCTCTTGATTTAGGCCTGTTCTTTCTGTAGTACTTTGCTCGCTGCAGCTCTCTTTCACAGCTGATATGTTTTTTGCTCCCTGCTCCTCTTAGGCACTCAGTCCCTCCAAAATGAATGTGCCATATTCATACTCTGCAGTTTGTTTTTTCCCTCTCCATGCACATTTTCCTCCTGCCACAGCCCAAGCTGTTATACTGAGCTCTTGCTCTCCAGCTCCTTCGCTCTTGTCCCTCCTTTTACTCTGCCATGTCTTTCAATTCTTTAGGGTTGAATGTCTTGCTTCCCACCTGTGGCCTTACACCTGTACTTATAGATTTTTGAGGTCTGACTTCTGTGGTTGCACTCTGCTGATACACCTTCACGAGATGCTGTCATGTGCACAACGGGTTGGACCTTTTTGCCTTGGGCTTCTTCTGTAACATCCATACTGGAAGCTATGTAGTGCTTCTGCCTATATGTAGGACTTGGTTTAAAATAATTCAGTATAGCATGTAAAAAGTGAATTAGACTTTTTTTTTCCTTTGATCTTTCAACTGAAGGGTTAAGGGCTAAATATGGGTCAGAACATCTCACATGGCAACTTTGTCTATGGCTACGGCATAGCGCAGTTTTTATCTTGTTTTGCATACGTGGGGCCTTTCAACTTCTAATTAAAAAGAAGAGGTGCCAGTGGAGCTTTTGCAAACCTCAGGATCTAAAAACATTTGGCTTGAAGCCTCCTAAGTAGTGTCAGATTTATTCAAAGCCCATACAACACAGGCACGTTTGGTTATTTTAAAGATGTGAATAATTTAGAGATTAGACTTTTTGGAGAGATATAAGGCCTTTATTTGTGGATTCCTGGACTTATCACCCATTCTGGTCTAGTCATGTGCTTTGCTATGAATTCATATACAGCTCCTCTGTTGAACTTCCTGCTGGAGCACTTTCCAAAACTACATTTTGTAGAACTAGTGAGATAGTGCTCCAAAAGAGCAAATTTTCAAGCTTTTCAACCCTGTCTAAATGGTTGAGCAATATTAAATCTTCAGGCAGTGCTTTGTGGAAATATTGCAGTTTTCTTCTTTTGTGGAGATCCAAGTTGAGCAGAATGCAGGAGAGAAAAGGTCACCCTGTCATATTTGGAGTTTTTACTCTCAGTAGAGCAGACCGTTTTGCTGGCCTTTTGATTTTTTTGTAGCCCAGATATTTTCCTTTGGAATTTTTTGGTTTACACTGTGGTATAGATGAACCATCGTTTTCCACATGTGCTGCCTGCCAAACTTTCTATGCATTGCTCCGTCAGAAGCTCTGCCTGCGAATCTGTTCTGTCAACTGAATGATAATTTTAATCCATCATCACAGTAAAACAGACTGGTCTCTATTGTGGAGCAAATAATGATTAGAAATTACACAGTTGACATTTTAACTCTACACTTCAAAATTACTGACTTTTTTTTACTGTTAGATTTTCTATTTGAAGAAATAGATTGCACACTTGTAAATGAATTGGAATATTATGTAGGTCTTATTGTACACAGATACTTTTGAACAAAGAGGTCCTTATTTACAAGATTTTTCAAGACAAAATCTACATATGAGACATTCGTCTCATTCCCCTTCTGCTTGCAGATGTGACATTTAAAAGTTGAGTGTACACAAGACCCTTTTTCTTAAATACCTTTGATTAAAAGAAAGCTGGAATACCTACTACAAGTGCTTTATTCTAAGTGTACTTTTATGCAAGTGTAAAAATCCTCTTGAGAAATCTTTTATAGTAAAATGATAAATCTCTAATTAAATCTCCATTTTTAAACATAGGTTGTGATTATATGCAAAGCCAAAGGAAAAGAAAAGGAGAGCTCCTTAACGGAGGCACTTTGGTCTTTTCCCTTTGAAAGAAACGTTCTCTATTGGTTTAAGAATGAAAGATTTAATTCTGAGTGTTTATTGGAAATTTTAATTCTTAAAGCTTGTGAATTTTTATTCATTTCTGCTTTCATCCAAAGTGCATTGGTTAAGTAACCTTTCTTTTTTATTATTATTGACATTTCAGGTGCGGTGGCAAGCACAGAAGTAAAGATGAAGTTGCAAGAATTCGTCTTAAATAAAAAGAAAGCTTTGGCACACCGGAATCTCAACCATTGTATATCCAGCGATCCTCGCTTCTGGTATGGGTAAGTGGTACTGGGCTTATCTTAATGATTCAGCCGGTGCCACCTTTTTTCACAATTGCTGGAGATGTGGGGAATAGAGCTAATGTCTTTACTGGATGAAGCAGTATAAAAATAGAGCTAGGGTTTGACTTTAATTTTACAAAATAACCAAAATGCTTTTTTCAGTGGGTTTCCATAGGAGTAATTCTTATATCATCTGTGATGGTCGCATTATTTCTGTGAGCAGAGGTCTTTGTTCTCTTCTTTAGTCCATGATTATTCAAATTAGCATGTTCCACCATCTAGATCAACCTTTATATGTTATCTAATTTTTCATCCCAAATTTGGTCCCACCAGGTGTAAGAAAACTTGAACTTTATGAAAACAGGGAAGATGCTTTTTATGTTAACTGAGTTGCAACTCAGGATGGTTGATCTAGCATTGCATTTTTAAAGTCTTGAATGCTTACCTCTCATCTTGAGCTCTCAAGGCTGGAAGTCTTAACTTGGCCCCTCTCTTTAAACTGTGGAAAATAGGAAGGGTGTCCTATCTGTAGTTTAAATCACAATTGCCCCATCATCTACTTTTTCTACCGAAAACTATGGGTATCCTATAAAACCCAAATGTCATGTGGAGTGAGATGGTAAAAGTTGATGTCACAGTGACATGGGACATGGAAATGTAAGTGATATTGTGGGTGGCATTAAAGATGCACAGATTCACTTCCAGAAGTTCACTTCTTTATAGTGTAAAGTAAAATCAGAAAACTTGAGATGATTTGAAAACATTCACTGCTAAAACAGTCTAAATGTCTACTTTAAAAAAAAGTAAATCATTCTGAACGTCATCTTTAGTGACCATAAAATTCATGAAATTTTGAATGAGAAAAGCCAAGGAATTTTTGGAGTGAAAATTGTGTTTGCTTATCTGACAGTATTTTAAGTCTTAAGAAATAAACATGTATTCAGGGATGATGAGGTCGTGGCCAGAAGATGTTTCCAAACTCAAGAAAATAAGTTGAAATTATACTTAAAATATATCCCAGCTATGAGGCAGTGCAGAAATGTCGAAGTGTATTTTTCAGAAAAATTCTAGCATTATTTCATAAGGGTGAGATTGAGCAATTTTAATATGTCTGTGAAAATAGCTTTATCTGCTCTGAGACTTGAGAATTGTATGGCTATGGCACTGGTTGAAGTACTGAAGCGTTGGTAATTTATGCAAAGATAATATTTAAGGCCCCCTAGGTCAGTAGTAGAAGAACTAGGAGAAACTGAATTTCAATCAAGAGGAAATAATTATCATTTTAGATAACTGATTTTCCACTGTTCTTCTTAATTGAGAGTCACCAAGAAATTTGTGCATTTTGTTAAAAGCAGTTGAAGATTCTGTGAGCTATTATGTTCTCCATTTTTCCCAGTCAGTTAAATGCTGAGTTTTTAAGGCAAAAGTGGCATTAAATCACATAGATAGAATTAAGAATAATAAGTGAAACTTTTCTTCCAAAATCTTTGATCCTTTGGCCCTAGGGAAACCTGACATAGAATTGTCATTATATATGAATTTCATCTATTAAAAAAGAGAAAAGGAAATTTGGGAGTGGTTTGAATTCCTTATGTTCTGCAGTTTTCAATTAACTGCCTTCTCATACAGATTACAACATTCAGAGCTGAGCTGAAGAGCAGCGGTCTTAACTGTCATATATGTTTAAGCGCCAGGTATGATTCAGGAAATTATTTAGTCTAGTTCTGCTTAAGGGTTCGATATGTTCCCTGCCTCGTTTGCAGCTAATGCTGAATGCAGATACGTTGTTAAGATTTCTTGCAACATGCATGAATCTGAAGACCGCTTTCCTCCTCTCTGCTGATAAAGGGATGCCAGCAGCTGGAGACAACATGCACACTGTTGCACGAGGGGCCATCGCGTTTCTCTGGCGTTTAACAGGCTTGCCCCTTCCTGCTCTTCACCGCATCGTAGTTTCGCGGTGGGGAGAGGATCAGCATTTTGGTTTCTAACGCCAGAAAGAGCCTCAGAGGTCTCACAAATCTTTGTTAAGGGTATGTTTGAGTGATAAGTTGAAGCCAGACATGAGCACTTTCTACTCAGGCTTTGAGGAAAGCAGATGGAGGGCAAGCTGCATAGTTGTAGTATCTTGTCTCCCAGCGGAGACTTTTTAAAGGCAGTCCCTTGCATGTTAAAGCACAGATTGAAGATTTTAAGTTTCCATTCTATTTTTTAAAGGACCTTTAAACTGATTGCGTATTAGTATTTATTTGTATAGCATCTCATAGGTTACCAATGCAGTTATAGAGATATTCATGTCCGCACATGCTTCTGACATGATTTAATTGGGTGGTGTTTGGATTTAACGCGCACAAGCCGCGCTTGCAGAAGATAGCCTTGATGCTCCTACTGTGAGCAGGCAAACCAATTAAATAGTAACAGATGCTGAAATAGTCTCCTCAATGACACGCCTGCTTTTAAGCACTTCCTTTGGTCTCATTAAGGTTTATGAATTCCTTTAAAAAATATTGGAAGCACTGCTTGCAAAACCAGCTCTCTTAAGGGTGTTGAACAGCACAGCAATTTTGTATTGACAGTTTTGATGTGAAACGTGCCGTTTCTATGAGAAATAGCTGTCGTTCCCCTTTCCTTTTGGGCCTGGTTTCAGTTTTCCAGGGAGATGTGCAGATGCTTTTACCTCCAGTTCTTTGTCTGAACTTCACTCAGCAGTGAGGCTTAGTGGTGCCGGGCCGTGGAGTGGAAGAAGCTATGAGGGTTAATCTAATCCCAAATGTAAAAGGCCATGGTTGCACGCACGCGTGCAGATCAGCCCTCGAACTGAGAAGGGGCCAATTGTAGAGGTTTTCCAGATATAGTCGTAGTCCAAAGGATCTACTAAACGACAGAAAGAAGCTTTCTGTTCCTATGTCTAACGTTCAGTAATATTTCTTGGAGGAGATTTCTTGGAGGACCTTACAGAGGTCTTGCTCAGTCTTCAGCTCTGTGGTGCTCTGTTTATTATGTACTGTTCCAGTCTCTATGTAGTTGTTTAAAATGGCTTTGTGGACTGTAATTTTCAGATTAGGTTAATGCTAGGCAGCAACAGAAGAGGTCCTTTTGAATTGTGTTTTCAGACTGTCGCTCCTATGGATTCTATATCTGTTGGACAGCCCTGCTCCCAGGAGGTTTACTCATGAAGATATTTAACATAAACAAGTGGCTTAACAGGAAGCTTGGGCACCTCAGGTTTAGTAATAGGGCTATTATTTCCATAGGAAATTCTCAGGAATATGTTTCAGAAGTGGACACTCAATGCAGTAACAGTCATAAAATGGAGTTTAGCTGAGTAGTTCTGTGTTAAGACGTTAGAGAGAGACAGTTACACTTTAGCTTATTCCAACGAACATAGGTGTCTGCATTCTCTGTCCATGAAGCATTCTAGCGCAGATACATATGTTTGAATATATGTCCAATTTACATTACGTAAATATGTTTGAAGTATCACACATGCTTTACTGTGTGCGTGGGTTTTTGAAGGACCTCACAGTTCAAAGGACAGGCTCTGTGTTACATGAAGGTATGTGCTTTCAAAAATGCCTGCACACTTGATTTAGTATGCAATTTTATCTGTTTCAAGACCTTTAAAATTCTTGAAAGGGCACTCAGACAAATGCATTTTGCTTAAAGCAGTGTAAGGCACTGGATCCCAGTCCTCCAGCAATACAATGTATTCATGTTTGTGGCGTTGAATATCTGTCATTCAGCAAACCCAGAGCACATCTAAACAGACCCTTTGAGTTCATGCACATTCCCTAACAAAGTGATGAAAATAACTTCACTGTACATGATTGTGTAGCTTAAGCCACGATTAAAAAAAAAACCAAAAAACTATTGCTTGCATAGGCAAGAGCAAAAAATGTCATTGTGTGACATGGTGGGTTTGAGGGCTCTTGGCTTTCAGCATCTAGACTTCCTGTTTTTGAAACATCTTTCTGTGCAGCCTCCTTATGGTAGGAGCAGATCTGGGTAGAGAAAGCTCCTTCTGTTTTCATGCAGGATTCAAATATTTTTCAGTTTGGTGCTGTTTTGATTTCAGGTGATGATTAAACTGCGTGCATGTGGGCATTTATTGGTGTGAATATGAAAAAGTACATGATGTGTGCGTATGCTAGTGTAGCACTATGTAAGAGCCTGAATAATTATTTTGCATGTATGTACAGAGAAGTTTGGAATATGAAAGGGGAGAGAGTTAGAAACCAACACTGAATCATATTGTTTGGTAAGAACTGTTGAGTAACTGTTGGTAAGAAAATTGTAATGTAGATATTTGGAAAAAAAACTTTTCAAGGAATTTTTTAACAAAATCACGTAGAAAAGTGGATTCATTTTCCCAGTATTTCATTATTCCTTTATTTTTTGAAGCATATAACTTGTAGTAGAATTGGTACTACGTGTCTCATCAAACAGCCTGCTTCTGATTTGAGCTTTCAAAATGTGATGCTCAAGGAATTGAACAAATGAGTGTAATTGTGAAGGTGGAAGGCCTCTTTTTGGTTCCTTAAGGAACTTTTGTAGCAGAATATTTCAACCAAGGTTTCCAAGATTATTAAACCATGTAAAATTAGAAATCTTCATTTTATTTGGGAAAGTGCTTGTTTTATGTTGTCACTAATGGTTTAATATTTAAAAAAAAGCAAAACAAGGTTTAAGTTCTGTTTATCTTAAAACGTAAAATTGTTTGATAGCTGTATGGTTGTCATCTATATTGCTAAACAAATTATTTTGTAGTTATGACTATTACCACGGGAGGTCTGGAGACTTGCAAGGGTCTGGTCTGAGTGGGGCTCACCGAGTTCCTCGAGAACAAAATAGCAAAACTGGTCACAGGCCGTTAAGTAGGAAAGATACCGCCAACAAACTGGTAGGAGGCTTCAAAAACTCCTTCGTTATTTAATATCCTTAGCAAACAGAGTGTAATTTACTTTCAGCAGCTTGCTTGGACAAAGTTATAAATTGCCAGTGTCAAGAAGTGAATCTGGAAAGGTGCTGAGTACTTTGGCCCTGCCTCTGCCAAGCACTTGGGTCAGGATACGGCAAAGCAAAAGGCAGAAGACCACTTATGCCACACGGCTGCTGTTAGCAGGTTTAAAAGTGGGGCACCTCATGTGCTCATCCTTCAGTTTTGCTTCGTCCATGGGCTTGCTGTCTCCTATGTCTGGGTTTTATTCAATGAAGGAAAATGATTCTTCCATGCTATGACTGAGCAAAGTAATGGCACTCACGCTTAGCTTCGAGGATGTGATTTATCTCATCAGAACCTAACCCAAGTTAAAATTATGCTCATGGTTAAATACCTTAATAAGTTGAGCCTTGCTCAGCAGGGTTATTCCTATACTGAAAATTAAGCATATATTTAGTTACCTCCCTGTATATCAGACTTTAAACGATCCTTTAGTTTCTTTTTGGCATGAGTGCCTAGAAGGAGAAAACCAGTACGAAGTTATTTTCCTTGGTATTGCTAAGTAATAGCAATAAGTAATATAGTGGAGAAGGTGAAGCTATGCTGGTGCCCTTTGTGCTTCACTTCTGTAAAGTTTCTTCCTTCCTTTTCTTTCTGCGCAGGAAGACCCAACACAGTTCTCTGGACCAGAGTTCCCCACCCCAAAGCGGAGTATCCGGCACCTACAACCACCCTGTCCTGGGCATGTACGATTCCAAAGATGACTTCCCGCTCAGAAAAACAGGTAAAGCTCACCTTGATTTTCTGTATTCCTCACTATCTTTGCTGTGACGCTCAGTCCTTTTAATTAAAAAAAAAAAAAAAGAAAAAAGAGAGAGAGAGAGAGAACATTGCCAAAAAGAGCAGTATTTCATGTGATTTATTTAACAAGCACTCCCTCCATCCCGCTCCCACTTTCCCCCTTCATCCCGGCACTGAATGAGCAGTGTTAGAGTGGGACTGGAGTTACTTTGAGCATGCAGACTTGCAAAGCTGCATGTAGAAGATGGCGTAGTTGTGCGTCAGATTTTGCGAGTTGGTTGTTCTTGCAGAGTTGAAACTAATACAAAGCTTTGCACGTCTGCAATCACTGTGTTTTGCTGAGTGAGAAAAGTACCACAAAAGTTCACTTCTGCTGGGATTTGCATTTTATGTACAAGTTTATACTTAAAATAAATAATCATGTTTCTGCCAGTCAAAGCGTAGGGGCTTCCTGGAAGGGTTTTGGTTCACACCTAGACAGTTATTTCTCAGTTAGGTTTTTCCCTGCACTGTGGCTAAGCAGGTCAGTTATTTCTCAGCTGTATATTATGTAAACCGGTTTGTTTTGGTTGGCTGTGATCCTTTGCTCTGTATCACGTGCCTACGGCCAACACAACCTCCGCCTCTGTCCTTGCTAGCTTGTGATCCGCTGCTGCTTCCCTTGGGGAAAAATCTAAGCTTCGATGGGCTCACCTCAATTTGGGGAACAATGCTGCTCAAGTGGATGGTGCAGACAGAGCTGTGTGTTGTAAATTGCTTTAAAATAGAAAAAAAAAAAGCGTTTTTGAAAGGATGGAATAGAGGTAAGAGAAGAAGCAGGGGTGTGACTGGAGAAAACATCTGAACTTCATACCTTCCACCAGTAGGTTTTGACATCTACCACCTGCGTAGTTATTTCTCATGTATGCTCTGTGGGTCTTTAGAGGTGGAGGGAGGAACGCTGGTAATCAAAAAGGGCGTCATCATTGTGAGAACGAATGGTGATGGGATGTTAACCAGATCTCCCTATGGGATTACAAGTCTTTGCTCAAATTGGCTTGCCTTATCCCAGTTCCCAACAGCTGACTGCTGCTCCATTTCCTTTGAGAAGGGATGCAGATATTCTCATGCCATTTTTTCTCCTAAGAGTTAGAAGTGGAGCAGCTCTTACAGGCAGTGAATGTTTTAACACTATTCCAGTTACCTTTTTAAACTTGTTGCATAGATAGGTTGTTGTATAGATGGGGATTTTTCTCCTTTCAGCATCTGACAGGGAAAAAAAAATGCACTTCTGCATTCCATCCCTGTGCCTCCTACCTTGCAATTCTGTGCATTAAAAAGACTTTTTTTTGGAACCTCTCTTTCTACAACATAGCACCTGTCCTGCTATCCAAAGTCACAGTCAGCTGTGTATGCCTCTCAGGCTGTACTGCTGGCACTTCCAAGGTGGAGAGGCTTTCCAACCCAAGCCTGCCTTTGGCAGCTTCCCCCTCAACGCTGCCATTGAGTTGAGGGATTTCCAAACGGATGGCTCAGCCTCTGTGGTTTCTAAGAGGAAAAAGTGGAAGAAACCGTGGATGAATTTCTGGACATCTTGCAGCAGGCTGCTCCTTAGGCAGTCTTGCCCATCACCAGGCCTGTGTACTTCAGTGGCTGAATGGCAGATGCCAGGCGCTTCTGCTTCAGCTACACAAGAAGTCGATCAAAAGTTGGCAAGCCTTTTCTAGGGTGTGGGCTTTTCCTCTGCGTGCCCTCTGCCTCTGTTTGTGGTCATTTTAACTGCTGATGAGAAGGCAAAATCTTTTTGGAGGACTCCAAAAGTTAAAAAATGGCTTTACTGAAGGGCATGGCTTCCTCTCATCTCTGGTTCTGGATAATGAGAGACATTAACTGCAGTAGATACTACTGCATCATTAGTGCCCATGACAGCCAAAGTGACACTGTCTGTATTTCAGGCCTTTGCTTTTCTTAGGGAAGGTGAGCACCAGTAGAGGGCTGTCCTCAGAGAAGATTTTCTTTCAGTTCGAAACCAGTCAAAACACAAAAAGGTGTGATGTGCACACCTATCTGGAAGAGGAAATTCAGTCCCCGGGCTGCTACCAACCGTCGCTGCAGTTTTCTTCTGCTCTGCTCATGGCTTTCAGTCTCCTCCAGGAAACCTCAGTATTTCCACAGGAGGAAGTATCCTTTGGCAGCATACCTATCACCTTGCTACTTAGCTGTCCAGGACCTTTGGACAACCTGATTCCAAGAATTTTTTAGGTCACTTTCTTATGCTTCTAGAAACTAGATGATCCATTTCTGGTAAGCATGTGTTAGCATCACCACAACATAACTGCTCCAGAAACTCCTTTTCTCATCACTTTAGAGGACCTTTCTTGGGAGGTGCAGTTTGAGGCTATGTCTCCCTTCTTGCTCTAGATGTTACAGGAGTGGATTTCAGCAGGAGAAAAGCATCAGCGCATCTTGCACCTTCCTTCACTTGCCAGCTGGGTTAGGTACTGTCTTTCCACTTCCTGGATCTAGTTCTCAATGCTATAAGCAGGTGATTTTCATCATGGACTTGCCACCTTCTCAAGAAAACATCCCAGTGTTACATACAAAGTTCTTCTGTTGGCAGTGCGGTGTTCATCCCTTTTCTGTTTCCCAAATTGAGTTCTGAATAAGAATGTGGCTGAATAAGAGCCCTGTCAGACAAAGTGAATTAAGGATGATAAATGTATTTAATAGCATCATTAAAAATGGAAGTAACCAAAATCATTGTTATTTTAAAACAATAACATATTTAACTGATTTTGTTTTTTCCAAAACACTGATGTTTGTTCTTTTTGTGCACCAGTATTAATCTTTTGGGGAATAGTATGTAATGCATATAAGTGCAGTTGCAAGGTTCAGGGGAGGTTTTTTTGTTTTCTTTTATTTTGCTTTCAATACAACAGCACTTCAGTTTCTGGCACAGTGATAGCCTGCAAAAATCCCATTGCCAAGAATGTTAAGTTGCCTGGAGAAGAAAGAATCCTGATCAGGCTGGTGTAAACAAGAGGAAGGGAAGGCTGGAGCCCATCCTAAACAAAGTTCTTTCTTGCGAGTGAGCTTTTCAGATTTTTGGCACTGTTCAAAACCCTGGCTTTATTTGAGTTTGTAATTTAAAACTGCCATGTCATGTAGTCCAGTTTTATTAAATTTGATTAAATGTTTGCAGTTCAAATACAGAATCCATCACGATACAGTTCTGATTACCAGGACTGGAATCCAACCAAATCACTGTTACAGAGAGGCTGACTTAGGGGGCTGAGAGAAAGCAACTTGAAAGATCATTTCTTCCAGGTTGCATTTTCAGAACTGGCAGTATGACCTGCATGTTGAGAAATTGTTCAGAAAGAGTAAATATATAATTGTGCTGGGTTTTAATAATACTGCCTTTCTTCCTTCTGATTTTTTTACAACACCATGACATTGTGGTAACAGATTATACCTATCCTTCTGTGCACACTTTGAGATATTTTGCTAGTCTAAAACTCAAGTATGAATGTAATATAATAAACATAATCAGCTGGGCATGTTCGCTTGAGTAGAGGTAGATATGTGCATGAATAATGTCTTGAAAGAGTGCTTGAAAACGTACAGCCTGTGAAACAGTAAACACTTGCAGTGTGCTCCTAATACATCCTGTCCCCTGAAATTCTACACTTGTGAGATTTGTTTTACTAAACTGTGTTCATGTTTCTTGGCCATTTGGTTTCCGTGAAATTGTTGTACTGTTAGGCTGTTGAATAGTCCAGTTATTAAATGGTTGAATCCTGTTCTCCGTCTGGCTGCTGGATGTCTTGCACTTAATTCCCCTTATCTAAACACTTCAGGGCTCTCCCTTTTTTTTTAGCTGAAATGATAACTGGTGGGCGCTATTCATTCTTTTGTCCTTTCATTGTTAAATAACTTGACTAATGCAAGGATTTTTTTCCCCCTCCATGTAGTTTCCTTTATTATATATACACTTACTTTAGTATACGCATTTTGCCTACAGCTGTTGAGAGGGGAAAATATAAGTGACCTTTTCTGCCCCCAAATCAAGACTGATGTCTTCCAAATGTAACGTAGCTTCATTGAGTTGTGCACTGAGGCCCTCAAAGAAAATACCTGGAAAACCCTTTCATAGTGATTGTAGAATCTGGATTTGGGCAGACTGTTGTAGCCTCTTTTGATGACCCTGAGAATTATTTGTCAACAGGTTTCTAGGAGTTGCTGAAGTTATTTTTAATGTAGCTTTTCAGTTTTGCACATCTAAGAATATGTTATTCTGCTTGCTCGAGTTATTTTCTCCCCAGTAACAAGGTTTTTACACTATGATGTTCCCTGCTTTTTGGAATTTGGGCAGTGGAAATATTAAAAAATGCTCTTAATTAGGTATCTGAGTTGGCCACCATCATAGAGATTTTTAAAAGGCTTGAAGAGAACTTTTTAACATAGTTTTCATCTTGCTCGTGTTTTTTTTTTGTTTTGTTTTTTTGTTTTGTTTTGTTTTTACATCTTGTGAGGGCTGGATAGACCCTAGCTTTCCCACTTGCTCCTGCAAAGGGATAGAGTTAAGGAATCTTGACATCCATTGGGACTTGACAGATAATCAGGATTTCTAATGAAAGCCACGTCATTTCAATTGGTCACTGTCCAGTTTTGTTGAAATCTGTAGAAGTCTGGCAAAACTTGGTGCCTGCTAGAATTGCCTGGGCAAAGCACATTCAACTCATGGGGATGTATGAACTGGAAAAATTTCCCTGTCTACGTATCTGTATTTAAATCGGACCCCAAAGTAAGAAATGTAGTCATTTCTTTTGAAGAACTCATATGAGATGTTCTCTAAAGTTGTAAGTGTAAAAATGGCTACGTCCTTGTGAATCACCACTACAGGTTGTGGAGCAAGCTGAAATCTCTTCATGGCTTTGTTCCTGCTGTTGAATAAAGCAAACCTTTTGTGAGACAACTGTTCTCCTTTGACCTTCTTCGTCTCTGTAAGTGAAAGAACTGTGCCTTGCACTTAGCTTTTTTACCCTGAACTGGCAGCTGGTCTTTGAACCTGTTTCCTCACACACTTAATAATTCAGTTGGTTCAGGACTTTTGATAAAACTGGTGCTATCAAAAATGTGCTGTTTTGTTTTGTCCTTTCTTTTGCACTTATCAACACTCTGGCGTTTGCCAAATCACTGTGGTTTGTTTCCCACAAGAAGACCTCGTGCCCTGCATCAGAAGAGATAGCAGCTGTTTGTGCACTTGAGCAACATTAGCATTTGGAAATCGCCAGTCTTTGTACTTGGGTTATTTGGCTTTAATTCCAGGGGCTGCTTGGCTTACGGTTACTGCAGCCACTGTCACTGTTTTGCGAAGCATCATTGGGGCACTGCGTCCAACCATTTCTTTACTTTGCATATTGCAACTCTTTGCGCTGGGGAGCTGAAGATCAGAATGAGGGTGATGGGCAAGAAGATTTTAAGGAGCCAAAGAATTCCTGTGCTTCCAAATATGTTTTCACTTCAGACCTATGGGAGAGCAACTCAGGGAGAGAATTTTCAAAACTAGTCTGAATTTAATGCCATACTGGGAACTTAACATCTTCAGCAGGTATCCGTCTCTGAATTTCCTGTCTCGATAGTAAAAGGGTATGTACGTGTGTGTGGTATGTTTTTGGGAAGAAATGACAACTGGAAAGTGTCGCAGACCCCCTTTTCAGCTACTTTTTCTTGGAGAGCAGGAAAGAAAGAAGCATGCTACCCCAAAACCTCCTATCCCAGCAATGTGTCTTGCCTTCTGCACAAGTGGTTAGGCAGTCACGACAGAAGAAGGAGAATTGGTTATAGCTTAAATACTACGTCTTGGAGCTTGCAGTAGAAGCAATCTTTCTTAACCTTTACAACCCACTCACTTAAGAACAGACAGAAAAGCTCCAAGGAGAAATTTTTAGCTCAGCATCATTAGACAGTGGCTTGGGTACTCTTTTGCAGTAGTGACTTCCCTCAAGGAGTAAAGGAAAACAAAACAAAAAAAAAATTGAGTATTCCCTCATATGTGGTCCAAAAGGGCAGCCTCCAGTACATGTGCCACTCGGAGGGCTACTTGTTTTCCTTGAATTTCGCCAGTGTTTTGGGACCTGCTGCAGAGGGAGGCTGACAAACGCCTTTCCCTGTGCTGACAGTCCCAGCAAACACATTTCTAGTCCATCGGCCTCCTGATGGACAAAGAAAAGGTCTATGTTATTCTTCTGGCTCGAGTCAAGAACGAACAAATTGAGAACAACCATTCTTTTCAGTCACTGCTGCACTTAGATGGGGCCCACAGTGATCATAAGTCGTACCTAGGCGCAGGTTCGTGGTCATTCACCGCAACTCCAAGGCTGTCCCTGAAGTGGGCAGTGCTGCCCTCCCCGCCTGCACCTTCCTGCTGGCTGCCGCGTATCTGCATGGGCATCCATGTGCTGTGCTGGCTCAGGACAAGGACCCCATGAACTGTCTTCTGTTTGCTAAAACTCTTTTGCTTCCACGCAAAAGACAGTAGCCTAAGGGAGGAGAGGGCCCAGCATCCTGCAGTATTGTTGGTTTCTTTGCACTGTTGCAGGAGCACAGGTTGTTTGAGTTGTATTTGCAGCTAGTGAAATTGGAACAATTTTCATTTAAAGGAAAGCAAAAGTTAAAGGATGTGTTAAAAATTAAAATACTGCATAAATACTGCATTTATCAAGAAAGGCGTAATACCTCTCTGAGTTGATTCTGATTATTGGAATGTTTTAAGTGGTTTGTTTTATGACAAAGATTGTTTAGAGGAAAATAGAGTAGGCTGAAATCCTGGCGTAGTGTGGGAGTATAATTTAGAGAAAATCTTTGAGCTTTGTGCAACATGGAGTGTCACTCAAGTTTGAGAGAATCTTTGTTTTTCCACCCACGTTGTCCTTCCTGTTGCCGACATGGTTGGAGGTCCGGCTTTCCTGTCCTGCTTGCTGAGTCCCGCGGACCCATGCACTACCTTGGGGCATGCTCTGATGAGAGGCGGCATTGACCTACATGAGAAATCTATATTGTTATAAATATCATTTCCTGCTCCAAGTGGAGAATGTCCATCTCTTTAAACCAAAAATAACTTTTTAAAAACAAAAATCACTTATTACTGTGATATTACAAAATAGCTCTTCAGATGAGACCATTGAAATTTTAGAGAGCAGAGCAAACTAAAGTGTACTGGGAGGACCAGCAAATATTTTCTTTATTCCCTCCATGACTTCTGACAATCGTCTCAAAATGCATGGCAGGGAATTTTTGATTCCATTCTTTTCCTTTGGTACAAGCAGTAGCTCCAGATGCAACCAGAGGCTGTAAACCATGTTGCCTATGGCCTCCTTTCGCAGCGCTAAGGTTGGACTAGAAGTCAAAAGGAAGGGCAGTTTGGTGTTTCCTTGCTCAGGAACTCTGATAGAGTAGCTCAGGTATTTTTTAGCATGATTGCAGGGGACCCTGAGGGCTTCCTAATGAAGCACTTCTCCTTTCACGTACCATACTCCTCCAGAAGTGTCCTCTGGTAGAAGAATAAAGAAATAAGTCCTCTGATTTTGTGTCAACTTTGGGGGAAGGTGATTTTGGGGAGCAGAAGCTCTGGGAGGCCCACGACCTATCCCTTGCTCTTTTTGGTCCTCTCAGCTCCCACTCTGCTTCACAGGTACTGTCAGGAGTGTGGCCCATTTTTAAGTGTATGTGTGTATGCCCAGGGTGGTTCTGCTCAGAGTTGAGTCACTTGGCCTTTGGGCCACTGGGTGTAGCCTGATCTAAGGGGGGGGGGGGACGTACTGAACAGATTGCAACCCAGAAAGCGAGTGGACGGAGAGCCCAGGAGAGAGAACGTGATTGCAGCAGCGAAGGGTGGAGGGGGCAGCTCTCCATCCCTATTTTGTCCCACCTTGAATTTTTGTAAAGCAACAAGTTACAAGCGCTTGAGATTAAAACCCCTTTAGAGTTTTTTGGGAAGCACATTTTAAAACCTTAGAGTGGAACACCAATACTGCTATTTTGCATATTGGTGCAGTCAGGCAAGCAAATGATAGTGAAGCTGTAAAAAGCGTGGACATTGTGTGTTCAGTTTAATGGGTGTTAAAACCTTCTTTTTACTGCTTAGGCACCGAGACTATTAACCTTCAGGATGAAAAATGATAACTGTTAACCATTAATAAGTTTTTGTTTTAAGGACACAATCTTCCATAAATACAGAAAAAATGGCCTTTCCACAGAGCTCTTAAATGCCAGTGCTCTGTGTTCATGCCAACACAGAGAGCGAGGACAGAAGAAAGAAAGCACAGTCAATATTTTTATTTAGCCCTTTCCAATGTTGCATCTAGTTTCCAAGATGTGTTACTTCAAATGATGCCATCTAAACATGACACCTAATGAGTGACAAAAATTTGGACTACTCGCCGCCTTTTCTTTCTCCTTTCTAGTTTGGGAATTTTCTGCTGCCACTTTTGCCCTACGTTACCTGTCAGTCCCAGGTACATTTGTCAGGGACCATATACCACTTGCCCTCCTTTATGCTGATGCCTACAACTACAGAAAAGCAAGAATAGTAGTTAGTGGAACAACTCTTGGGGTTCAGAGGAATATTGGTGAAACAATGTTGTAGCTGCTAAATCTTTTGGTTGGCATTAGGTGACCTTCTCCTCCTTTCTTTCCTGTAATGGGCTTTGCCAGGATCTGTTGAAGAGTCATGAGTACCTTTACAGAGAGAAGAGACCACGATGTACGCAAGTAGAAGGAGTCATGAAGGTCTGGGACAGAGCCAGGCAGGTGGGAAAGAAGCCACAGAGGGGGAGAGCAAATGCTAAATCGTAGAACCTGTGGTCCCTTCTGCTTAAAAGAAAGATAATTTATCTTTATTACAGTTCTGGTTGTGCAAAATGCCAGTTTCAGACAGCTATCCTGTAGCAAGACATGGCGTTGGAGCACAGTTGCCCTTCACACTTTGCCCGTAATCTCTCTTCTTCTCTTTTATTTACCGTGGAGCAAGCTGGACATTAGAACAGTGACAGCGTAGTAGTGTTGTCTTTTGCCAGGCTGGTGAGTGTTAGTATGTAGCTTCAAAAAAATAAAGGAATAATAGACTTCTTCTGTGCCCAAGCCCCAAAATTAAGATGTACAAGGAGGGGAATTGGCATATTCATGCTACATTGTTTGTTTTTTTTCATAAATGTGGCTGGGTAATGGGAACAGTGCAAACTCTGCCCAGGATTTTGTGTTTTTGACTTGCACATACTTAATGTCAGATTAGTTCAGCAGCTTAGAGGATGCAATTCCAAGAAGAAAACAATGAGAGTGACATAAATGTTGAAGAATTGGATTACTTTGGGTCCTGCTGTAATAAATAAAGTATAAAAAGGGTAACTTGGGTTTGAGTCTGTGAAAACTAGGGAGGCTTTTGGCTTATGTTTTGTGCGAGTTATTAATTTACTCACTTGGAGAAAAACAAAATATTCTTTGAATAAATAGCTGCTATCAGCCAAACTAAGTATGTCACTGTTTAAGAAATCCCACTGGCTTCATTTAAGCTGACTCAGACTTTGGTATGTGCTTCATTTCTTTGCTAAACAGGAGTCAAACTTTTGGGTAACTTCATACTATTTGATTGAAAAACTTCACCTTAAGACCAGTACACTTTGTAATTTAGTCTCAAATTGTCAAAATTACACTAGTTAGCACCACTTTGTTTTGGACATGTGGCCTGACAGGATGAATTTCAAGAGATTTTGAGTGGAATTGGTGTTCCTGAGAGACATGGAATTAGTGTTTTGGATGTCTAGTAGTTATATAGTTACATGTTATATAGCAGTTATATAGTTATTTGTCAATATAGTTATATGTTGCTTGAATTCGTAATTTATACTTTTGCAGGACAGCTCTCTTCTGTTTGAAAATATATATTTTTTTATTATATAGGAGTAAAAAAAGCTAAATAAGCTTAAATTCTTGTTGTGAAGTTTGGAAATTCCTTTGTTGAAAACTAAACCTTTTATATAAGATATGCTTTATGTAAATTCTTTGAATCTTAGATTGTTATGTGCTGCTGGAACTGAATTTTAATTCACCTACTTTGGGTTATATAACACCCCATTAAATGCATGCAGGGATTATGTTCTTTGAGATCTTGATGACATGTTAGATTTAGGATTGTATTTTTGGGGGAAAAACTCTCACTTCCATCACAGAGCAAAGGCAGAGCATGTTGCTAAACAGATGTGGTTGTTTAAATGACGTTTTGGTGTTTCAAAACTTGATCCTTCAGCTGAGGAAGTGAAGGAGAAATATACAGAATACTTAACCTGAAAATACTTTTGTCTGAGAAATTTTAATATGACGCTTGCTGTGGGGGGGCCATAGCTTCTTCTTGAGATGTTTTCTCTTTGAAGGCTATAATTCTCTATGTTCTAATGCTTCCTGTTACACAGAAGGATTTTTTACTGTGGTGTTATCTTTGTGCCATATTTTTTATCGATAGCTAATCTGTGACCCCCAAATCTGTCCTTCTGTTGTCTCTCTGCTATTTTTGAGGTGTTTTTAACCGGTTCAATTCCCTGTGTTTTAAAGCTGTACAATGACTTGTCTGTTCCCAACAGAAAACACGCTTCAGATGAACACCACGGAGGAAATAAATTGCATATGAATAAAATTCTCACTGAAATACAATTTATATTGTCATGTTTTTCTTTGCCAGAGGATAAATCCTTTCAACAGCAATGGAATAGGCTTATATTTCATTTGTTCGTTGGCAGTCCAAATGTGTCAGAAATGTATGTACCAGCATCTAGCTGTGACACATTCTCATTTATTCTTTAAAGTTTTGACCCAAGCATCTAGACAGTTACTAATACTTAATATTTGCAGCAAATTAAAATTGCGAATTGACGTATGTAGCATGAGGTACTGAATGTTGTCATGTCCAAAGATTACTTTTAACTTAATAAATCAATTCTGGGGGGTGGGGGGGAGAATTTTGTGAACTAGCCAGTGAGAATATATACTTATATTTTAACTAGTGCGCTCTTCTACTTTTGTCCTCCAAGCAAATGACAGATTTGCATTCAGTCCCCTTCCATTTTATATGCAAATGATGATTTTCCCCCTTTGCTAATGCACTTCATACTGCATTTTAAGCATCATCTTGATGAGGCTGACACTTTTTTTCGGTGCTTCCTTTATCTCTTGCTGGCATTTTTCTGTCCAAAACATTCATGAAAAGCTTTTTCCTTTTTTCCTTCCCAAAGTTTCATCAAAGAACTGTTTTGATGGCTTTGCGTCGAGCATTTGATCTTGAACTCATCAGCTTTTGATTTTTGAGCCCTGCAATTAGCATGGTCGGTCTTGATCTTTTTTACATGATCTAGTGGTCAAAGACAACTGTAGGGAAATATGTCTGTAGCCAGACTTAGTTAATTCAAAGCAGGCTGTAAGCCCCATTTGAAGTCTCCTGACAAAGTTTAGATTATTAGCTCTTGAGTACAGAGAGTCAAATGATGAAGTCAAGATTAAGCCGCAGAGTTGTTGAGAGACTGGAGGAAGGGAAAACGTTGGGCCAGTTCACGAATCTCCTAACTGTCAGGAGCCCTCAAGCACTAAAGCAGGTATTTCACATATACTCAAGAGAACACAAAGTTCACAGAGGAAATCATCTTGCAGGAGGAATCTTTACTTAAGGCTTCATTACATTTAGAAGAAGCTGATAAGGTGTGCCATGCTAACGTGTTCGATGTTGCCTGTTGTCATTAGCCCAGAGGTATTAAGGGATCCCGGGAGTTCTGCTTTGACTTTCGAAGAAATGAAATCTCAGGATCTGGGTACAGCCAAAACTTTTATTTAAGAGATTATTTAAAATGGATGATGTACCCAAAGCAAGTCAGACTGTGGTCTCCGAAACTGTATGCACACTTACCCTTGGCAAGCTTGGATTTTCAAAGTATTTGATGTGTTTTTACATGCAGTTTTACCTTGTGGCTGTGATGATGTAACCAAGTTGCTCCCCAAATAAGCAAACCACCTACTCCCTGGCTTTGGCTTTGGCCTTGGCCTTATTCTTCTGCTGTTTTTCTTGAACTGACACTAGTGCTCACCTGACCCCAAGATGAGGTGCTTCAGGGAGTTAAACCAGCAGGAAAACACTAATTTTTTTTGTTGTGGGGTTTGGATTGGGTTTTTGTTTGTTTGGTTTGATTTTTCCTGCTGGCTTACCTGCCTAAGCCAGGTCCCCCTGGGCTCGGATGATTCCCAGGGTGTGGAGCTGCCCGTTTCAGCAACGAATCGCAGATAGCATCTCGGCCACACGGTAACGCCCTAAGCTGACCAAGCAGCAACATCTCAGCTAGGTGGGACTCCTTCATCTCAGCTGTTGCACTGATTCATGCAGTAACTTTTAGATCACTCCAGTTGGGTTTTACCACTAACTTGGAAGCTCATTGGGCCAGAGGCAAGAACAAGGGAAGTGCAGTTCTCTGCACTAGTCTGAATGAGTTTCACAGCAGGTTATAAGTCTGTGTCTTCATTTTGGAGAAGGCATTGCATGATGATGATTATTTTTTAATTAAAATGCTATTGACTGTCATTACCAGTGCATTCAGATATCACAGAAGCTGGAACCTGTTTGCTATGTTATGAAGTCTTTGTTCCAAATGTACAGTATCAAATGACTAATTTCATTTACAGTTCTGCAGATGCTTAACTGTAATTCAGCCTTTGTATTCAGTAGAAAATGACTAAAATAATATGAACTAAACCACTGTTTGCTTGCAGTGATGACTTTTCCTTTTTCTGTTCAGCATCTGAACCCAATCTGAAACTACGATCCAGACTAAAGCAAAAAGTGGCTGAAAGACGGAGCAGCCCCCTCTTGCGCAGAAAAGATGGTCCAGTAGTTACTGCTCTTAAGAAGCGTCCACTGGATGTCACAGGTATGTTGGGTAAGCAACCAAACATTATGCCGCCTGCCACACACTGTATGAGGTGTCCCTTTTTAAAAGAAATTCTTACGTCTAATTAATGCTGTAGTCTGATTCTGTTGGATGCCTTTTAATAGTCTAGAGACCTGGATGATGTGGGCTATGTTCAGCAGGGATTGATGGAGGTGTAAGTCAGCAAGGTGATTCTTTGGGTATTCTTCTATTGAGGCAGCATCACCAAGTCGATAAACTTATTTTTACTACCTAGCTTTAAGACCTCTGTAAATAAATGCAGATATGTCACCACTGTATTATTTTCCTCTAAGCATTTCTATGATCTTCAGCAACAGGGTGTTGAGAAATAGTAATATCCATGGAGGAGGCCCTAATTCATGACTGTCTTCCTCCAGCAGTAAGTGCTTTACAAACCATGTTTGTTTTAGGCTTTGGGCAGACTGCCATAGTTCCTTGTTAAGTAATTATGCTGAAGTTTTAAAACATGTAAGGCTTATATATATATATTTATATTTTTTTATATATATATATATATGATATTTTTGACTACTTATTTCACAGTTTCTTGTTGAAAAATAGTATTCTTTTGGGGCTGAAGTTTGTAAGGAGGGATCACAGTAAACTAGATTATGTAGATTATCATAAAGCTAAATCTTAGCACCATCTAGGGATGCCTCTGCGTAAGTACCACTGGGTGACTGCTTTTTCAGGCTTTTTGTGCCACTTTAAGGCACACTATCATGATTCAAACAACTTAAAAGTGAGCTCACTTTAGACAGCATAGTGTTTTCAGGAGATTGTAGGGTAGCTGTGCTCTACTTTGTATCAGAGCCTCTCTGTTTGCAAAGGAAATAGATGATTTTAACAGCCTTGCATAATTTATGTCCCATCTGAAAATCGAATTTCCTCCACTTCCCATATGGTGCTATCTGTCATAGGGCTTTTTAGAATAAAAGAGGCCCTAATGTCTGTATGCTAGCTCCATATCCCAGCAGTGTCTTCAGAAATGGCAGTGGACCTTCCTGCTTTTCAGTTGACCTGGGTCAAGGAGCCAGCCTAGCACTTGCTTAGAAAAATATCTGAATGAAGGTGAGCAAGAGCTGAATTCAGCTCGTGCTTGTAGCTGTCCTGGCTCTTGGTGCTCAGGCAGGAATGAAGAGAGTTTGAAGGTTTGTTGGAGTTATTACGATAGGAGGGGACTTCTGAGTTGAAAACAGCGTTGACCAGTCACTCTTCAGGGATGAGAAATTCCTTTTAATCCCTGAAGAATACATATTAATAGAATCATAATTTGAATGTGCCAGGTACTTTTCCTATGTTTAGGTGGCATGCATGAGATATAATATGGTATAATTAATGGTATGGTATACAAAATAAAACACACATTTTCCATGCAGTCAGAATACGTTTTCCAAAATGCCTGGACCCTCCACAGTTGCTTTCCATAGAGAAATTCGAAGTTGGGTCTGAGCTGGGTCTTATTCAGTGCTGAGTCTTCCTGATAGCAAGACACCTCCCCCCATGCAGAGACAATGAAAAGCAAGAAAGCTTTTTTTTCTTTTCTTAAAATGTATTTCAAAGAGAGAAAGCCTGCTTTCTGCAGTCAGGGTGGGTCCCAGCATGCTTTCCCAAACCCAAAATATGAGGTTATTTGGGAGAGAGGAGAGGGACGTTTCAGATAAGCAAAAGGTATGTGCTGCCTCAGCACTCTGGCTTCCAAGCACTCATCCTCTGGCCCGTCAGGATCACGAGGGGAGGACGGGCAACATCTTTGATCAGTGCTGAAAAGAAAACGTCTTCAGTTACCTTCTGCATATGCTTGTGCAAAAGCTTGCAAACTGCCTGTCCGCAAGTTATGAATGCAACCACATAATGTGCTCTCTTCATATGGGTCTTTTGTTCATATCTCTATAATAGAAGGAAATCACAGAATCACAGAATGGTTGAGGTTGGAAGGGACCTCTGGAGATCATCTAGTCCAACCCCCCTGCTCAAGCACGGTCACCTAGAGCACAGTGTACAGGATCGCGTCCAGGCGCCTTTTGAATATCTCCAGAGAAGGAGACTCCACAACCTCTCTGGGCAACCTGTTCCAGTGCTCTGTCACCCTCACAGTGAAGAAGTTTTTCCTCATGTTCAGATGGAAGTGTCTGTGTTTCAGTTTGTGCCCGTTGCCTCGTGTCCTGTCGCTGGGCACCACTGAAAAGAGTCTGGCTCCATCCTCTTGACACCCTCCCTTAAGATACTTGTACACATTGATAAGAGCCCCTCTCAGCCTTCTCTTCTCCAGGCTAAAGAGGCCCAGCTCTCTCAGCCTTTCCTCATAGGAGAGATGCTCCAGTCCCCTAATCATCTTTGTAGCCCTTTGCTGGACTTGCTCCAGTAGTGCCACATCCCTCTTGTACTGGGGAGCCCAGAACTGGACGCAGTACTCCAGATGTGGCCTCACCAGGGCTGAGGAGAGGGGGAGAATCACCTCCCTCGACCTGCTGGCAACACTCTTCCTGATGCACCCCAGGATACCATTGGCCTTCTTGGCCACAAGGGCACATTGCTGCCTCATAGTTAACTTGTTGTCCAAACATATTTATTTAAAATATTTTTTCTCACAGGTAATTTTACATAGTAAAAAATGGTAGTGAAAATAGAAGTTTTATCCTTTAATGTCTGAAATCAGTATTTAAGGGAGATGCCTACCAAGCCCTCTCAAGCAGGCATCTAACCTTAAAGCAGTGGTGTTGGGATTGTGTTCTGCACAGTGTCTTGGACGTTCTGATTTGAAAATTTAGCCTATGTTGTGGGATCTGGAGAAGAGCAGCTTCCATGGATCCTTAATATCACAGGGCGAATATGTTCAGGCTTGTTTCTGGCCTAGCTATTTGATACCTCCCTGGAGCCTGCAGAGCCTTCTGGAGTGCGTATGTGGTACTTGCATGGATCAAAATAGCATAATAATATATACAGAATAATGCCACAAAAGAAACAATGAAAAAGATCCCTGAAATTATGACAATTGGCTTTATTTCTATTTGGACATCCTAGAGCAATTATAGGACTGCTGCAGCCTGAACCATGGCAGCTGATAGGAGATTCTTCTGGTGTTGGTCAAATCCTGTGCTTAGGGAGAGGGAGCATTCAGGAAAAAAAAGTTTTAGTGTTATTTACCTTCCAAAATAAAAAGGGAAACACTGGAAACTGTTCCATACCAGGTGAGACACCTTCTGGGGGAAGTTTTCTGCCTGTTGCAATCTCAGACACTGTTTTTGTTTGTTATTGTTTCTGTGTCATTAGTGGGGAGGCTTTGATTGCAAGTTGAACATCTCAGTGGTTCTGGTTAGTGAGTCCACAGGGAACGTGTTGATAAAATCTACAAAGGTAGGCGGATTTTCTGAGCTTTCAGATGGTAACGGAGTTGGGGATAAACCCTGCACTGGGTCTTTCCAATAAGAGAGAGTTTACTCCCCAAGTGGAGAAGACCTGCAGATAAAAGGCAGTGTCTTGAAAAGAACTTGGTCTCTCTTGGTCTTTATACAGTTTTACCTGATTTTTATAAAATGTCCTCAGTCCATGACTTTGGCCAGTGTTGGCCATAGTCATGTCTCACTTCGGCAGTGTTCAAAACTTTTAAAGTGATTTAATTTGTCATCCTGACAAATACCAGATTCGGCTGCAGATTTAACCACCCACCAGCCAGGGACTGAGGAGAAAGGGACAGAAAATGCATATCCCTTTCAAAGCAGCCCTTCTTCCAGCAAACGAGTTGAGGTGTGTTGACTAAAGGGAATTATTCCCACTCTTCTGAGCCAGCTTCCCGTCGTTGTATACTGGGAGTGAGAGGGAACATGTTCTTCAGCACCCGAGGGGGTCGTTAAATTACTTAATTTGATGTGTGTGATGCCGGGCATGAAGGGCAAGTGCCTGCTTCAGGGCCCTCACCGCTCCAGGAGCTATATAAAATAGTAAAATAAAAGTCACCCCCAGTCGCATGCGGGCACCCGTATTAATCCATTCACTAGTGCTGTCTTAAAACCCATGCTCAGAGGCCTGGACTATAAATCACAGTGCCTTTTTATAAACATATGTCAGCTCTCATGTCAGAAAAGAACGAGGGCTCTGTGGTGGCAGGATGTTTCCAGTAAATCCAGATATACCAGATGGCGACATAGGAAAATGTAAAGGTTGCCTTGCTGTTCGAGGGCGAAGTGTGATGCAGTATGCATTGAGAGGGCAGTGCTAGGATTGAAGGCTGAAGAGGGTTGGAGAAGGCGCTTGAGGAAAATGAAGTAGGACAGTTTGATATGCTCCAATTTGGCCTCTTCAGGCTTTCCGTGTCTTTTATTATCTTCCAATCATATTTCAAGTTAGTAGTATCCTACAAGAGAAATGCCCATGCAGAAAAAGACATAAATAAGGTAAGCAGGTACTTGGAGGGATGGTTTCAAAGGATATTTGTGAGTATTTTAAAAGTCCTGTTAAGATTTAAAGGGGATACGGGGCGGAGGGGTGTTTTCCTCCAAAACAAAACTCGAAGGGTTGTTTTCTGTCTAAATAGCATTGCAGAGATTGTTTGTAATGTTTCTAAAAGTTGCTTTTGGATGTGTTTTAGACTCTGCATGCAACAGTGCTCCTGGATCTGGTCCCAGCTCTCCAAACAACAGCTCCAACAACATAAGTGCTGAGAATGGAATTACAGGATCGGTCACGAGTATTCAAGCAGAGGTACAGAGCTGTTCTTTAGTTTGATTTTAACACTTGAGTTTCTAATCTGTTTTTGCAGCGTCTTAAGAATTTGGACATGTAAACTGACGTGAATCCTACTGAAAACCCTAGATCATGACCTGGAGCAGACTTTGGGATTTAACCTCCCAATCCAGGGTGACCAGTTGCGTTATCTGTGTATTAAATCTAGTTTGAACCACCTCATAAGCTGCTTGTGGTAACTTGTGGTTTTATTACGAGTAAATAGTGAAAATAAAGTGTTTTGGGGAGGAAAAACATGAAAAGCATTTCCTGGTCCAAATACAAGTATTTTAAAATTTTGAGCATCTTTTCCCATATATTGCAGTATAGGGTGAATCTGTTAGGTGCAGTAGATTAGTGTAAATACAAACAGACTGGAACTGGATTAGAGGAAACCGGTTTAACCTTTTCTTCTTCACATAGGATTTGAAAGCTTGGTGCCTGATACCATGTACTAGTTTATAATCCCATAAACTTTCACCATCACCGGAAATATCTGCCACGGTTGTCTAGGGCAGGGTATTGGGCTAGGTAAACTTGAGTGTGATTCCACGTAGCAACTCCATTGTCCAGACTTACTGAAGCCCACCTTTTTCTGAAGGTTGATAGAGGTATCTTTAGGCTTTACCTGTAGTAAAGCAATGGGGTTGTATCCTGGCATGTGTATGTATCTTTTTTCCCAGCTTGCCATTAGCTGTTCTCCCCTTGAATATAGCGTCTGTCTTATCATCAGGACTGTAAAACCAAGCTTGGGCTTTTACAGGAAAGCATACTAACCTTCTGTGGTCTCCCCAAATTATCCCTGAGAGTTTGAAAATGCCTTTTTTGTAGTATAAATGTAGGCCTTTTTCACTTGAACAGGTTTTCACTTTATTTTTATTTCTAAGGTAGTGTAACATCCTTTAATATAGGGAGTATGCCTTCTACTCCACCCTTTCCAGTAACACTCTCCCCTGCCAAATTACTCAACACATATCTACGTCCAATATAGTCTGTTGCCGTTGTTATCAAGATTAAGACAGTATAATGTAGAGTCTTCACTTGACACTGTGAACCATAGCTGTTGTAAAGAGGTGCAGCTTTTAAGTTGTGTGCCATCCATTTAGTAGTTTGGAGTAGGTCTGGGAAATGCTAGCTTACATATGCAACCCTGTAACTAAGGACTGGCTGAGCTGAGGGCACATTGGAGGTTCTTCTCTGTTCGCCCCAGGTAGGCTAGCCCTTCATTACCAGTTTTGCTGGTTCAGGAGCCATAGATCTTGTCTATATTTAGCAAACTGCAGATCCCTAAGTGCTAATGGTGGAAAAAAGTGCTGGATTTGACCATTTCTTGCAATCCAGATGGAACAGGCTGCTTCCCCCAAGTCAGTGTTAGCTTCTAAAGGTGAATGTGAAGATATAGTACTCTCCTTAACCGTTTTATTTTTCAAATAAATAAATCAAACTAATGAATTGTGACTAGGCCACCAATACCTAATAAAATGGGCACAGACACAGATTTTAAGAAAACTCTTTTCATGGACTGCTCGTAAAGCAGCAATTTTGTAAATTAGTCTGAGGCATGAGTGGCACAGACCATACCAAAAAAAAAAAAAAAAAATCCACGCACTGCCAAAACAGTTCTCTGGCAGGAGTCAGCAAAAATGTAGAAGACATTCGCCTTTCATTTAGCTCTTTTGCATCTTTACTGCAGTGGCTGATTTGTGGTAATGCTGTTGTACGTGAGAAAGGAAACCTGTTGATCTAGAATTTTAAATGGAGCAGTATCTCCATCTCCAAACAAACTTAGGCAAAAAGAAGGGGGAAAAGTGGAGTTGTCATTTCTCCGGAAGTCATGCCCACAGGTTTTTCACCTTATTATAATTTTTGGAAAATAACAAAAATGTAACATATGAATGATTGTGGTAATTTTAGAACTGCCCGGGAGTGCATGCAGTGTGTTGGATTGCTGCCATCACAAGTACAGAAAAAAACATAAATCGCTATATGACAGCAAAAAGAACATTGATAACCTGTTGCACAAATTGTTCTTCTGTTCTCCTACTTGAATTCCTTGGCTAAATGTTCTAGTTCTTTGCATTAGTTTTTGTGGAAAAATGGCTTTGGTCTATTTCTTGTTCCAGCATGGCATGTTGCTTGTTACCAGCTGACCCATTTGCCTATATATTTTTTAATTGTCTGGGTTTATTTGAGGAAAAGCTGAGTAACCTAGGGTTTTGGTTTCTTTTGGATCTTGTTCTTTAGTATTACTAGTATTATATGGTAGTCCAGGTGTTTTAAGATTTCTGTGATACCAGTTGATCAGTCCTTTGTCATGTTTCCACTTTTGCATACTATAAATATTTAAATGCTTCCAGAAAATTAATGTTGCCAACTTTGTGTTTCATGTTTACCTTCATGTTTTGTTTTATATGCGAAATGTGTCTCTTCGCTTGTCAGTTTATTGGAAGGTCACCTCTTGAACCATTTCAGATACACTGGAACATGGTCTCTGAGTTCATTATTTAAGGTTAAATGCTTGCCTTGAGTATAGAAAGACCACCCTACTAAAGTCTATTTTTTAACTATTGTTTTTAAATCTTATGATTTTATCCTCCTTGCAAAGGTACAGGTTATTCATTGCCATTGTAGTTGATATGACTGTAAAAGTACCTCATTACAGACGAAAATTGTACATGCTGAAATTGTGCTCTTCAGTGCAATTCTATAGATGTTTGTGCACAATCCACAGATGGGATCTGTATATTTAAAGTGATGATAATGCCGGTAAACGTCATTTGCTATTAGTTTCAAGCTGTTGCATTTTTCTTTTCATTGTTTTTAAAACAAATTCCCACGAGATTGTTTGAGGCACAACGACATGGTATGGGTTGTTCAAGGAGTTAATGGATGTAGTTTCGTTTCATTTGTGATATCGGTAAAATATTTCATTACTTTGCTGACAATAACTACCTTATTCTCCGTGCTAACATTCTGTGTTATTTAAATTAGAGCAAAATTGCCAGTAGTGTTCAAAATTACTTGCAAAAAGTGTGTGGGCATGCACAATCGCATGCCCTTCCCAGGTACCATTCAGCAGCAAAACGTGTTGCTCTTTTCAGATTCCCTCCTTTGTTTTGTGGCAGCAAAAATGTTAAGCGCTCTATATATAAATTCACAGTTCTGTAACTGTGAACTGAGATCTTAAAAACATGTTTACTCTTTCTAAGGGAGACCTGATCTGGGATGTATTTTCAACGGGCCTGACTGACATTAATGAAAGCGCAAGAAGATAAAATGGGAAGAGTTTTGCTTGGCGGGTGAACTTTTACATAGTGGCATAGGAAAGCTAGGCAAGCTTGCCAAATGTCTGGGATGCAGAAACAGCTGGATGCTAAGAGAATAAATAGGAAATTAGTGGCATATCAATGTGTGCATTTGCAAACGCGCGCCGGCGTCTAACAAAGCCAGCAAATGCAGTCCCGGGAAGGTTTTTCTCCTCCCTGGCCCTGTACAGGCAGCACTAACCTCAGGCCACAGTGCTGGGTTTTTCTGTGAAAGTTGTCAGTTAGCATGGTTAAATCTCAAGAAATGCAGGAGGCAGGTTCTTTGGAAGATTGTTCTTTATAGAGTGTTTTTCAAATTTAGTTCTTAAGTACATAGGGTGTTGGGTTTTTTTTCTCTCTCTCAGTGGTTGCTGCAGTGTTGCATTATTCACCCAGTTTCTCCTTAGAGTCATTGAAGGAGCAAAATAGTCCTTATTACCCAGAGCCGGTTTTGCAGTCAGCAAAATAAACTGCAAAGTTTCATTGACTTAAAGGGCTGTGAGATTAGGGCTAAAAATGCATAAAACCATTATTCAGATCTTTCCGTTACGCTGATGTCGGTTGTTGCATAGTATAAGGTTGGATTGGTCATAATCCGGTTTTCCTCAATAACACCTGACTTAAAACAGTAGAAATTCTGTAGAAAATCTTTTTGAAATCTGAACTCCTTTTTATTTTATTTTGGTTGGAAAATTACCCACTGGAGAATTCAGTGGGATCAGAACATTTATTTCCTAACAAGAATAGCAGGCAGTTTAAAGTAATGTAATTTTTTCAATGGGTTTTCTAGCACGTATTTCAAACCAATCGTTCTTGAAATTAATGGAACTTTTGCGTAAGTGTTCTTTCTTTAAATGGCCGTAAGATAATACACTGCATCCCACATTGCATCCTAAAAATCCAAAAATACCTGCATAAACACAATCTTAAGGCTTTTTGATGAGGTTTTGAAGTCTGCTTTAAACTAAAACCCACTAGTAAGTAGCATAAACTGTGATTTGGTAAAGAGGACAATAATCCATTACAATGCCTTTTTTTTTTTTAAGGTAATTTGTTTTGGCTTTAAAAGAACACATGCTTCACTTTTAGAGGGGTAAGGGGGCTGTTAAATCTTTCTCGGGAGAAGCTTTTTGCAGTGGCACTGTCTGAAGCCTGCGAGGAGGCACGACGCTGGTGGGGTGTGTGGGTATGTCTGCCGTGTCCTCGGTCCCATCCCTGGATGCTGTCTCACAGGGGCAATGTTCTTGCTTTGGTTTCCAGACCAGCCTGGCTCACAGACTGGTGAATCGTGAAGGCTCCGTGACCCAGCTTCCGCTCTACACGTCTCCGTCGTTGCCCAACATCACGCTAGGGCTGCCTGCGACCGGCCCTTCCAGTGTAAGTGGTGTGGGGCGCGGATTTGACTTGGTGCTTGCAGCTGCCTTTGGACCTTAACCCACTGTGTCCTCGCCTGTGCCTTTCCAGGGAGGGTCAGCACAGCAGGATGCTGAGAGGCTTGCTCTCCCCACCTTACAACAGCGGATCTCTTTGTTCCCCGGCACCCACCTCACTCCCTACTTGAGCACTACAACGCTGGAAAGAGATGGGGGAACTGCACATAACCCCCTTCTGCAGCACATGGTCTTACTGGAACAGCCGACTGCACAAACTCCCTTGGTCACAGGTGAGAACTCCGTAGATAACTTGCAAAAACCATGATACACAAGCCCAGCCAGGGGAAAAGATGGATATGATATCCATTACTTTATTTAATTATTTATTTTATAAAGTCTGTCTCACAAGGGAGATAGCATGTCATTCGTACATTTTATAGCTATAACAGATAACCTTGTAGCATGTGTTCATTGATTCATGGATAGCTGCAACATTTGCAAAATCTGAGATTGCCCACATCTTCCAGAGGTAGGAGAAGCTGCCTTGTCATCTTGGCAAAATGGAAGTAAATAGCATTTACTTCCATTAGGAAAGCCTAAATTTGTAGGTAACAATTTAAATCTACTTTATAGTTAAAATTCTAATTAGCTTAGATTAAAGTGGTAATAAAAATGTTGTTTCTTATTTCACTGATCACCATCCCTATTTATCACTGATATTTTCTATTCCATATATAACAGAACACACATTTACAAAAGCATAGATTAAAATACTGGCTTTTCATCATTATAATAAATGACAAAAACATGGCAGAATCTATTGCATTCAAACAGATTGTATTTGTTTGTATATGTTACAATTTCAGTATGTTAATTGCTTTGAATTGCTCCCTGTGTTATACTCTCAGAATAAAGTACCTGTGGGAAGGCATATTTCTATAAATGGGATTGAATCAAAGCAATAATCCCAGGTAGGATGCATTTCTGTCTACAGTATGTAATGTTAGAGTAAAGATCAGGAAAAAGGATATTCTGCATACGTTAAAGAAATAATGATTTTTATATTCTTTCATTCCATTTATAATGGGAATTCCTGAGAGATGTTGATCACTAAAACATCACAGCACCACTCTCTGGTTTGGCTCCTGCCTGGTTTTACATTCAATCCCAGGAACATACATGAGGCTGTGATAAGTTTAAAAACACACACGTACTGGGAGGCTGAAGAACGGAAGTGTGATGTTTAACCAACACTCTTGGAGCCATAAGAGTGGTTTGTACAGAATTCTTGGACCTTTACATAATTTTCTATTACCTTTTTTGTCGTGGTCACTGTGGCAAAATGAGGTTATCCAGAGTCACAACCTGTCTCTTCACCAGTTGCCCTTTACAGAATCACAGAATCGCTGAGGTTGGAAGGGACCTCTGGAGATCATCTAGTCCAACCCCCCTGCTCAAGCACGGTCACCTAGAGCACAGTGTACAGGATCGCGTCCAGGCGCCTTTTGAATATCTCCAGAGAAGGAGACTCCACAACCTCTCTGGGCAACCTGTTCCAGTGCTCTGTCACCCTCACAGTGAAGAAGTTTTTCCTCATGTTCAGATGGAAGCGTCTGTGTTTCAGTTTGTGCCCGTTGCCTTGCGTCCTGTTGCTGGGCACCGCTGAAAAGAGTCTGGCTCCATCCTCTCGACACCCTCCCTTAAGATACTTGTACACATTGATAAGAGCCCCTCTCAGCCTTCTCTTCTCCAGGCTAAAGAGGCCCAGCTCTCTCAGCTGTTCCTCACAGGAGAGATGCTCCAGTCCCCTAATCATCTTTGTAGCCCTTTGCTGGACTTGCTCCAGTAGTGCCACATCCCTCTTGTACTGGGGAGCCCAGAACTGGACGCAGTACTCCAGATGTGACCTCACCAGGGCTGAGGAGAGGGGGAGAATCACCTCCCTCGACCTGCTGGCAGCACTCTTCCTGATGCACCCCAGGATACCATTGGCCTTCTTGGCCACAAGGGCACATTGCCAGCTTATGCTTAACTTTGTGTCCACCAGCACTCCCAGGTCCTTCTCCGCAGAGCTGCTTTCCAGCAGGTCAACCCCCAACCTGTACTGGTGCACAGGGTTATTCCTCCCTAGGTGCAGGACCCTGCACTTGCCTTTGTTGAACTTCATGAGGTTCCTCTCCACCCAGCTCTCCAGCCTGTCCACATCTCTCTGAATGGCAGCACAGCCCTCTGGTGTATCAGCCACTCCTCCCAGTTTTGTATCGTCTGCAAACTTGCTGAGGGTGCACTCTGTGCCTTCATCCAGGTCATTGATGAAGAAGTTGAACAAGACTGGACCCAGTACTGACCCCTGGGGGACACCGCTAGCTACAGGCCTCCAACTAGACTCTGCGCCACTGATCACGACTCTCTGAGCTCTGCCATTCAGCCAGTTCTCAATCCACCTCACTGTCCACTCATCTAACCCACACTTCCTGAGCTTGTCTATGAGGATGCTATGGGAGACAGTGTCAAAAGCCTTGCTGAAGTCTAGGTAGACAACATCCACTGCTCTCCCCTCATCCACCCAGCCAGTCATTCCATCATAGAAGGCTATCAGATTGGTTAGGCGTGATTTCCCCTTGGTGAAGCCATGCTGACTACTCCTGATCACCTTCTTTTCCTCCACATGCTTGGAGATGGCCTCCAGGATGAGCTGCTCCATCACCTTTCCAGGGATGGAGGTGAGGCTGACTGGCCTGTAGTTCCCTGGGTCCTCCTTCTTACCCTTTTTGAAGACTGGGGTGACATTGGCTTTCTTCCAGTCTTCAGGCACCTCTCCTGTCCTCCATGACCTGACTCTTGATTAAGAGCCACCAGGAAAGATTTCCCCTCTTACCCTATCACCAAAATTTTCCTCCTCATTTGTGCTGACATTTGCTTTAAAGCACATGTGGGAAGTGGACTTTTTTCTTCTAACTGCCCCAAAGCTTCCTGGAGTTTTCAGCATATTGTGTTGGTTTCCAAGTGCATTCCTTCTAGTCCATCTGCTATATGTGGTGTTTTCAGGGCAGGTACAACCTGTTACAAACCACCACTTAGGAGAATCTTCACTGTACAGCAGACCAGCAACAAGAAATACATGTTCCAAATTCAGCAAATGACACAGAGCAAGCCAACATGGTCTCAAAAGCCCTAAATGGGCTAGCTGCCAGATCTTGGTTAGTACTTCCAACTTCTTTGGAAGCAAAGGGGACATGATTAGTGTTCTGCAGGCAGCCTTCAGCTTGGGAGCTAGCCTCTTGACTGCTGCAAAAGGAGCCAGCACGGAGGGCATGCTTCTCTTTCTGTGCAGGAGGTTAGGCATGAGGGTTATGGGAAACCGAGAGTCACTGCTGGACAGAGGTTTGTTGCTTTTGTGAGTCAGGAACGAGTTCTGCTAGGCTGGTTTCTGGATCTTAGCTGGAGTTTAATGACCACCTTACCTTGAGTAGAAAGTGATGATAAAATCTAAGCATCATAACTGTGTCCCCCAATAGAGCAGGCTACCTTAGATCTGCTGTTGCTCTTGTGACAGGGTACTCTGGATAATATCCTTCATGTGAACATGCACATCCTGAGTAGGAACAAGGTGTCTCCCTGAAAACCCTTCACATGGGACCTTGGTCATTCTCTTGGAGGAAAGTCATCTTCCAAGATACTGTATACAAACTGTAGAGGATCCCTTTCTGTGCTCTGTAATTTCAACTTTTGGTTAGAGGAACTGCACTATAAGGGAAATGGACCATATCCTTCTAAATTAAGCATATATTAAAAAAGAGAAAAGAAAACAACGCCCTTTTGCTTTACTCTATTCAGAAAAGCACAGGGTGAGAGAAATGCAGACAATCTTCTTGCAAGAAGAGAGGCTTCAGAATGAATCTGATTCCTTCAAGCAGGGTAGTTCTGTGAAATCAGTGGGCACAGGAGATAGTGTCCTGGGACAGGTGTTTCAAGGTGTTTTCCAAATGTCTGTGTTCAGCACGCTGCAGACTTCTGTACAGCTTCTCTATGTTCTCAGTGAAAGAAGAGCAAATGAAAGAGTGAAGAAACAACTTCTCCAGTCCCAGAGCTGCCTCATCTCTGAATATTACTGACCACTTGAGCAGTCTTTCCTTTGTTTTATGCAGTGAAGTAAAACAAAAGGATGTATATTTTGCTAAAAGCATGCGCAGCCTTATCCCCATTAGACACACAGCAGTTCACAGCATTGATGACTTTCTTTCCCAAGGCATTAGCTGGCAACGGTGCAGGCTTATTCTCAGCTGCTCCAGTCCTGGGTTTGATTTTGTGTTGGGCTTGTCTTCTTGTCCCAGGTTCCTAAAAAATACATTAAGGTATGTCTTCCAGAGAGCAAAACAAGAACTGGCTTACCATGAGAACAGCTAAGAAGAGAAGACACTTCCTAAACAAATGCCCTTACCAGAGATCAGAGAGGTGTTTCGCAGGACAGTCACCCAAGAGACCCCCTTTGACTAGGGCATGAGTAATGTGTGTCCTCCCAAAATAGCCTTTACATGTTCAGTAAGTTACCATCATGAATATAGACAACAATGATGGAAACAATTCTATCTTTTTGTCATCTTGTCCCTTAACCTACCTTCTTTCTAAATATATAATGGAGCCTTATTGCTCTCATATTCCTTAAATGCTCCAGTAGAGAGCCTTTTTCCAAGGCACGTCTGATCTGAGGTTTATCAGGTGGAAGTTTTTGTTCCTAGTCATTTCTACAGAGCAGGTATAGTGCAGCCAATAGCTTCTCCGTGTGATTTAGAGGGAGAAGCAGCTTCATCATCATACGTCTCCCTTCAGCATTTCTAATAAGTCCACTGGAAGGTGTAATAGCTGGATACTGCGGGTGACAGATTGGGCTGGTGCTTTCCTGAGAATGAACCTGGGATTACTCCTGGACCAAGGCAAGCTGTAAGACTTTAACACCTCCTAGAAACAACCAGTAGGATGTTAAACCGTGTCATCTTCTGCTGGGAAATGGAAGGATCTATAAGGTATTGCTGATTTTCAGAAATGAAGCATTCCCTGGGGTCTCTGAGCAAACAAGCAAACAAAGAATTCAAAGGAAGACAAAGTATTATTCCATCCAACAGTAATTAATTGTTTTCTGTTCTCTTTTAAGGATACTTCAGCTGTAAATGGCAAGGTGACTGGTTTTAACAGTATATCTCATTGTCACCATCAGTGTTACTCAACAGCCGTTTTTTCCCTTCCTTTCTTCCTTTTTTTTCTTCTCTGCTGTTTTTTCCTCCATATTATCTTCAGACTGGTATCTTTCAGGACTGCCCCTCCATGCACAGTCTCTGGTTGGTGGAGAACGGGTCTCCCCTTCAATACACAAACTCCGGCAGCATCGCCCGTTGGGGCGCACGCAGTCTGCTCCCCTTCCCCAGAACGCCCAGGCCCTCCAGCAGTTAGTGATCCAGCAGCAGCATCAACAGTTTTTGGAGAAACATAAACAGCAATTCCAGCAACAGCAACTACACATCAACAAGGTAGGCATGATGCTTCCAAAGTATTTCTTACTCATACAGCATCAACACCGTCTTTAGCCAACGCTGTTTGTTTCTTGTGCTGTAATGTGTGTGGCCTCTAACTCCATTATCAATTGGCCTTCATCCTTAAACCTCTTTTTCATGATTTTGAGGGATATACCAGTGAGGATGTGGGTGTGCATCACCAAGGTGAGGATCAATACCTCTGTTGCAGGTAGCGGAAAGCTAGTACAATTCAAATTTGGAGCTTTCCAGTAATGCTTTTTGAAGTTGTCATTGCCGCCATCCATCCACATCAGCGTCTTTGCCTGTTTTGTAGTAAAGAACATAAAATGTTGTCAAGGTATATGGGGAAAATATATATTGTGCATATATTCAGCGCTAAAGGGAGAAGTAGCAGTAGTATGAATCTGAGGGAGAAAAAAGGGAGAAATTTCAGGTGAGAACAGAAAATAATTGAAAGTGAAGATACTCAGATTTACTAAAGCATTTTTCACTGGGATTACTTTGAAAAGAGAATAGCTGTTCTCATATCCAGTCCAAATTCTCTTTAACTATGGCCCTGTGTAAAGCATTATAGTTTCCTATCCATTTTATCTCCTGAAAATGGGGACAGTATTGCTGTGCATCCTGCAGGGGTTGTTTTGAAGATTAATTAGATGTGATTCAAAATTGCTTTGAAGAAAGAAAGCACTACATTTATTATCTTGCTCTCTGTAAATCACTTAGGGAACATCAGGTGAACATTGCAGCATGCCATTCATCAATGCACAGGTTTTGCAATTGCTATGCAGCCAAAATCGTCTGGCCGGGCATCCCAATATTATGCCTGAAGTGAAAGCAAAAGCTGCTTTGAGATGATTACATGGGTATGGATTAAAAAAGACAAAATGTATTCTGATTTTATTTTTTTATTTTTTTTAGTCCATCAGAAAGTAAAACTCACCTTTTAAGTGCAAGAGATCTGATCACAAGTGGTATGAATGGAGCTGCTACAATTTACACCAGCTGAGATTTTGTCCTGGTATTTCAGCAGCGAAAGTCTTGCAGTATAAAAGGGCTGTTGGGGGAAGGGGAAATCAGTCATAATCAGTCTGATATTCCTCTGACCCTTTGTGATTTCTACGGTTATGTTTAGGCTTTTCGAAAGATTATTCTCAAGGACTTCCAGACATGGTTTTCTTTTAGAAACAAGCAAATCCAGTAGTAGGTTTCAGACTGAAGGCCAAATGTGATGGCAGGCTTGCTTTGCAGATTGCTGTGGTTTCTTTTTTGGTGGCGATTTCTGCAAATATTTCCACCGTTCCTGTCATCTGAGAAAATATAACTACTGGGAGCTGGATTCACTTGATTGTGTGGTGGCCCATTAGGAAAAAAAAAAAAAAAAAACTTTCCAGTAAGGAGAAAGAGACAATTTAAAGAAAGAAACTCTCCCCCCCCCCCAAAAAAAAAACCCTTTGTTTATAGAAGAGAGCTCAGGCAGGATGATTACACAAGTTGCTGACGTCAATCGTGTACTTCTGGATATCTGCCACTAGGTACCGCGTGTGCCAGCCCTGGACTTCATTCAGCCTCACACACCACCGTGGCATGGAGCTGCTGTTGCCATAGGAATTTAGCTTAGCCCACGCCAAATGTCCTTTGCGTAATGAACCTTAAGATGGGGATCGTCAGGCTCGAGGCGTTAGGTACGACTCCTTTGCTAGGAAAGAAGTTGCAGGTCAGCGGCTGGTTTGTTTTAGGTTTTGAGGCTTTCCGTTGCCAACCCTTGTGAGCGTCCAAAGGCTTCACTGTGACGTACCAACTGCACTCATTCAGGCTTTCGCTTAGACCTCCCAAGAGTTTGAGCCTATGCATGATTTGAGTCGATTAATTTTTTTATTTTTTTTTTCTTCCAGAGTTGGAAATTCAGCTTTGTTACAATTCTGATATATCACACCTAGGGGAGAAGTTGCAGGGGGGAGCATGATTAAACTAAATGCACAAGGACCATTTCCATGTGTTTGGTTTATTTAAGTGATGAGTTAGAATCATCTAGTAACTAACTCTGTATGTGTGTGGCAAATTTATCCCATGGGATAGCATCCAATTGCTGACATAGAAAAAGACTTTTCCCAGACACACAGATATTTTAAGACCCTTGTGTGTAGGAGAGTAAGGGCACAACTAAAAATAATATAATAGATTGCTGCCTTTTAATTATTAGCAGAACTGACAGAACTGTCTGTTGTTAAATGTGTTGTATTTCCTGTAAATAATACGAGGCTGCTTTTGATAGCTTGTAATTTTTCCTAACTTTAAGCCTTTGGCCTTAAGCTTTCCCTGTTAGGTGTCTACATCAGATTAAATTTTTGAGAAAATTGCAGCCCAAACAAGTCTGGCTGTTTCCAAGAAGGTGGCTAAAGAAAATATGTGGTTTTGCTTATGATTATAAATAATAAGAATAACAATCTAGGGAATTTTTCTGTAGAGCCCTGGTGCCTGAGGCTTTGGAGCAGAGATTTTGTCAAACGGGAAGAATGTGAGGAATGACAGAATGACTGGGGAGGGAAGGAGAGGGCGACGTGAGGGGTTAGGGAGAGTGGTAAGGCTCCCTGGGAAAAGGGGAGTCCCAGCCCAGCCGACCTGGTTGCTGTCACCTGATGGACTCCGTCTGCATTTGCTTTGAGGAGGGAGAAAAAGTAAAAGTGGAGATATGAGAGACATGCATGCAAAATGGAGTGAAAAGAATGTTACTGAAGTTGCAAAGCTGCGCACGCAAGCTAGAAAATAGGAGTAGTTAAGTTTCCCATGCTAGTCTATCTCGCTTCCTTTTTTGCATGCTTTTTCATAGGATTTTTAGTCATCACATGCTATTTCTTTTGCAAGACTCCGAACTTAGTACAGAGGAGAAATGTAAAAACAAGGCTGCTCTTTGATGGAGCCCTCCCTCATTTGTTGCAGAAGTTGGAGGACACGTAAGGAAGGAAGGGGTTTGCTGGAAGAGGAAAAAGGGCCTTAGAGTTAAGGCTGTTTAACGTCATCACGGAGAATTGGCTTTTACCTCCCTGTCACAGAGCTGTGTGAGGTTGAGCTGTTCCGTTAAGCCAGCGTGCTCCTGCAGGGTGGCAGTTGGCAAACCACGGCATACCGTTCATTTTCTGAACGCCCTTTTTGGGCCATCTGGTCCACGTTGTACAAAAGCAGGGCTCCTAGCTGTAAAGGTGTGCTTGTGCATCCAAAATGCATGATGTTAAAATCAACATATCGAACTGGAACACCAAGTACGGCACTTTGAGCACAATCTCTGCTTTGGCTCCTTATTTGATGAAATGAAAGCAGTAGCTCCCCTCCTGCCTCTCGTGAAGACAGATATGTTAATATTTGCAAAGCACTTGGGTGCTCCAGTGATGAACACACTACAAAACACATGTAGAAGTCAACAGCTCTTTCTCCTGAACCAGGGTTTGATACACTAAATAAGACTCTGGATAAAGTACTGAATGACTACTTGTTAATTGAGCTCTGTGCAACCTCTGATCTGAGCGAGGCATGTGTCCTAAAAGAATAAATACCAACCAGTCTTGCAGTCCTGAAAAGAAAAGCTTTATCTTTGCACAGGAAAACTGATCTGAAATGGCACAAATAAGATGAATGCTTATATTTCCTACCTTTTTCAACATTCAAAACCTCGAGAATGTTCTTTTAACACGGTTGCAGGGGATTTGGTGGGGGGGAGGGCGGGAAGGAAATGGGACTGTGATTTTACTGTATGATAAGTATATGCAGCAATACCAGCATCATCTCATCTTCAGCAATTATGATTTCTGTGCAGACTTCCATCTCTTTTAAGATGCAAATCGTAGTCTTTTATGCGCAAGAGATGAACAGGGATTTGCTCGTGGTTCTCTGTGGTGCTCTGGGCTAGCATTCAGAAGGGTATTTCTGTCTTGAGAGTATTCTGGTAACCTTTCAGGATCGGATAAAATAATTCCACACGGCAGCAATCTTTTAGTGGACCGCAGTTATTTCTGAGTTAAAAGATGAGGTTTTCAATGTGATAGGTCTGGAAGTAGCAATCACCTCTCTAAACAGAAATATGCAAGTGAATTTCCTTAAATCCTGTGCCAGAATACTCCGCTTTTTACCTTTCTTTAGTGAAGATGAGTGTTTTGGCTTCAGTCCATTGAATGTATAATGCACAGAAGCCTGAACAGAACAGTTGATCTTCCTTTTAGTCCTGAATTATACTTTTAAGCAAATTAACACGGGAGCTTCAGTGGTTAAGTTATGGTTGTTTTGGGTAAAACCCATTTTTAGCAGTCTCTGGAAAGAGTGGTGTTTCTTCTGCAGTGGCAACATATATATGCCAGACTACAGTGCCTTGACTTGTCTGTGGTGCAGCAGTGTTGGGAGGATACATTTTATTAACAACTAGAACTTAACCTTGTTGTTTCCTGATTTTTCCCCCTTTTTGGAACACATTAACTGCTTAGCCTTAAATGACTCCTGAAGTAGCTTTTAATATTTAATGTTTAATTTGTAATCTTGGAAAAATACAGTGTTTTAGATTGTATTGCCCAGCACTTAGACAGAGCTATTACCCTTTGAACAGTTTAAGGGAAGCCTATTTTGACATAATCTTCACTCATTTATTAGCCAGAACACCGTCCTTTCTTTTTTCGCCCTTCACTTTGTCTTTTCTTTGTCATATAAAGTAGCAAAATTCTTTCATCTCTTGCAAAAATGCCAGGGACCTAGGTGGCTTGTGGAGCCCAAACATAACATTGGGTATAATAAGCGTTGAAAAGATCTCCTGGAAAGCTCATTCAGTATTCCTGATATGTCTCTCCCTCAGTGGAATATAAAATGCAGTTCAGCAGGACATGAGGAGCTTGGGCTTCCTGCCTGTCTGTTTCTTCGCCCCTACAATGGCGTAAATGATGTTGAGCAGTTTTGCCAGCAGCCGCTGTTCCATGGGATGTTTGTTGCGGGAAATCTGGCGACATGGCAAGATGTGCCTGATATAATCAAGTCCGTAAGCCCACTTATTTGGGAGAGGGGAGGAAGAAAACAGCTTCTGATGATTGCAAGGTGTTGTTTTCTTGCTCCCCCTCCTTTCCCTCTGCAGGCAGTCAGTGTTGCTTGATTCATTGCAGTTCAGTTGTTCCCTCTCATCCAGGCACAGAGGCAAGCATTCCCTTGGCCCTTCCAGCAGGTAGCCTGCTTCAGATAGTTATTTTTTTCCCCACTGTCCAATCACTTCAGGAAAAAAAAAAAAAAAAAGAGATTTTTTTCTAGGCTTCATCTCCTGCAGAACATGCTGCCAACTCACTATGTGTCGTATGTCCAGCTCTGCCTCTCCCCGTCATTCCTTATCATCTCTTGTTTCTCTTTGGTCTATGAAAGTTAAAAATTAAAAAGTCCCCACTCGGCAAGGGGTACCTCACATGGCTAGAACCATACTGGATAGGCAGAAGAGCAGGGCTTGTGTTGCCATTGCTGAGTGATTAATTCAAGTCCTCAGCAATATGTTCTCTTCTTCAAATGCTTGTCCACATGCCCACTCCCCTGTGGATGCAGTCTGTCTTCTGTCTTCCAGCTTGTGATTTTCTTTCCCTTGAGCAACCCAAATAACGTACCTGCTCCACAGTACATTCTTCTTGCTTCTTAATTCCTAGCCACTTCCTTGACTCAAGACAGGCATTTTCTTGGCTGGCTGTCTCAGGATGCCTTTGAGTTAAGCCGTTGTCTTCTTTTTATCTCCTGTTTTTTTTCTTTTTCACCAGAGCTGTCTCCCCAGTCCAAAGTTGTTCTCTTTCCTCCCTGTTTCACTTCTTTTTTCCCTGAGTTTGTTCTTCTTGATCTCCAGAGGAAGGAAAGTGAGGTTTCCACTTGGTTCTGCAGAGCGTGGCACAGTCACAACTGTGCAAAAGTCAGTTTTTCTCCCTTGCCCCCTGACTTTTCCTCTGGTCACTGGGATATTATGTGGTGTCCCACCAACTCTTGTATCTCTCACAGTGCTGTTCAAGAGGGAGGAGGAGACTGCATGGCTGATCTTAGCAGTACAAGGAAGGTGGATGCTGGCTGCATCCATGCTGGTGTGTTCTGCTGTTTCACCCTGTTCACCCAAAACAAAGGGAAGTCACTCCACCCAGCAGGGTTTGCTCTGCATTTCCCAGGATGGTTCTCAACAATAATGCTGTCTTGTCCACCTTCCAGCACAGTCTTATCTGCACAAGTTTTTGACCAGATGTACTTATTTGGCAAAGTGGAATGGGCTTTTGGCATGGTTTCAAGCACGATTTCTTTGAGCTTCCATTACCCGTAGATAACTCTTGGGTGAGTTGTATGATAGTGTGATGGTCTATCCTTCAGTCTGAAGGTGCGTGCGGTTGTGATTTCAGCCTCCTGTCTGTGTCCTTTTTATAGTCAGTCAGTCCAGTGATGCTGAAGTTTCTGAAGGTATTCCCTCCAGCAGAGGTGCCCTTTCCCAAAAGACTTTTACTAACGTTGTATCTGAAAGCAGTCCACTCAGGGATTCAAACCTGTAGCAGCTTGTTCCCTGCCTTGGGTAACCATTTCCATGATGAGCAACACTACAGAAGTGCCACAGCCCTGTGTTGGACTCCTACACTGGAAGAGATCTTGAGAGTCGATCTAACTCAAGTTTTACCTAAAGTCATGACCAAATTTCATCTCTGTCAGTCGTAGACAGCTGAGGTGTTCTGTCACATTCATTGTTGAAGGAACGTTGTCCTTCAGTTATGTAGGACCAGAAGTTTCCTCTATAACTGCTTGTTTTCTTCAGGGAAGGGTTCAAAAGTGCACAATTCCATCAGAGTTGGTCTGTCAAGATAGGAAGCTTTGCTATATGTTCTTATGGAAGTTCTTCAGCTCTTCATCTGCTTCCGGAGGAGCTCATGACCTGCTGTTTAGGACCAAACAGGTCTCTGTGACACTTGCTGTCCAAAGTAAAAAATGCATTAGTTGGATCCTAGGAACTTCTCAAGCGTTTTTGCATTGGGGATTCTTGATTACTCTGTGATTACTTTATGAGAGGTGGTAGAAAGTCATACTTGTAATGCACTATGAGGGTTTCCCTGTTCATTTCAGAGAAGCTCTTTGTAAAAAAAACTTATGCAGAACAGTTTCATAAATTTCAAAAAATATAAAATGTTAAGAGCTCTCTCCCATGTTTGTAGCCTGTTTGGCAGTGTCTGCAGACTTCCCAGTGTCCTAAGAGAAGGTATCAGTAGATAGAATATGGTCCCTTTCAGATTTCAAATGAGCTGAAATTTTAGTAGCAAAGAAACACAACCATTTTTTTTTTCCTTATGAGGCGTTTCACAGAAAAACAATTAATTCTTTGGATTTTCTTTATTGGGACCTGACATTGCCATGATTTTTTTCCCCATTCTTTGTATTCTGAAGAGGTAGATGAGGGATCTGGCCTGGTGATATCTAGTCTTTTAAAAATGCTTGTAAATTGAGATGTCTAGTTTCTTTTGCACTGAAACAGCTGTTCAAGGCTAGAAAGGCAGTGCTCTTAACAATGTTTTATGGTGGCAGTATGTGATAGCTAGAGGAGATTGTGTTTGAAAAGAGGGGAATAACCTCATTGCAAAGGGTGCTAGAAATCTACTTCAGGTAAGAGTTGTTTATGGTGCATTGAATAACTGTTTATTATTTCAGATATATTTGTAAATATTTTAAATACCATCTTGACTTTATGTTCAGTCCCTTGCACTTACATTATCTTAGTTTTTTCTTAAACTATTATCTTGATTTTAACACAAGCACATACTCATAAAATTCCAGAAACGGAAGCTTTTCAGGGAGCATTAATGGATCTGGGATGCACACCCTTATGGAGTATGTTCTTAACAAAGTACATACTTTGCAAAATTTTGCTTTAAGGAGAATGAACTGTAGCGGCTAGGACAAATGGCATGCCAGGAGATTCCATTTACATTGGGAGAGCAACCTAAATGGTTGAAATGTCCTTGTTGTTGGCCACTTGATCTTTCAACCTTAACTGTAGCATTTTACACGTGTTTTTCATTTAATTCTTTACATTTTTATGGAGTTGAAATAATTGAAATCTTACAGGGAATTGCATTGCTTCTCATTTCCATTATGTTTGACAATGACATTGTAAGTTATTTTCCCAGCAATTACTCATCTTGCATAGTTCACAAGTTCATAGGTATCAAGTTCAAAGCTCAAGACTTGCAGTCTAAGCAGGAAAAAAAAATAGCAGAAGGTGATTCATGGTGATTTAATATCTTTAAAACAGATTTTATTCAGCTAGCCTGAGAGTGTTTCAGGTTAATGTGGCTTGGTTATCCAACGTGTATTACAGGTAATGAAATGGGGGCGAGCAGGGTAGGGAACGTCACAAAGGTCATTGAGAAGTTTTGATGAGTATTAAAGGACAAAATTGTTGGCTGTCATTAAGAGGGGTGAGCTGTATGGGGGCAGTCATGTGAACCCCACAGGGTTTTGTCTTAAGCTTCTAGGCTAGATATTGCCCTTCCTTGTATATTGCTCCTCATAGGAGTCAAGACATCCACAACTCAGTAATCCACAAAGTGCTGGAAAGATGTGGCCCTACTTTCTGGTTCTCACAGTGCTTGAATATTAAAAGAAGCTTTGAGCCCCAGTTATCAGAGATCCTCTGCTCCAGTTATGAGCAATCCCTCGCCGTCCTCCGTGCATCGATTGCTGGCATTTAATCCTTTATATGGCCTTTGTATGCCTAATCCTGCTTTGTATAGGTTTACTTGAGTTATATCACAGAGCCTTTCTTCCTAAGTTTAGAGGAAAAGTGATGGTTTCAAGTTTAGGCCGGTGTTCTTCAGTCAACAAGTTACTTATGAATAGTTGCTCCTTCTGCATATGTTCAATAAATGTGTTTTGATTTAGCTTTATTAGATTTAAAATCAGTATTGCTTTTCATACCAATGACCTAATCCGTATTAAAGCTCTACCCTGACAACTTTCAAAGTTCAGCAATTTTCTTTATAAGCCTATGAAATGGGTACAGTTTGTGCTCTTTTAAGGAGAGAAATGATTTATTTACCTGTGCTGGATTTAAAAACAGTTTACAGATTTTTTTTGCTCCAAATAAAAATCACTAGCAGGCTGAGACTTAAGAACTGTGAATTTTATCTTGCTGCTGAACTTTCAAAAGCTTGAGCCTGTGTGAATTACAGTGAAAATTATATTGTTGCCTTTATTTTAGCAGGTGCTTTCAGAGAAGTTAATTTCCAGAGAAGTTCACTACCTCTAGTTAAGAAAGTCTGGTTAGAATGACTCTTTTACTTCTTGCTGTTTGTTTCTGTACAGAAGTTTAGTGTCCTCAATTTTCTCTGAACTAAACTGTTAAGAGTACAAACTTCAAAGGTGTCTGTATGATGGCATCTCATTTTATAAGATAAAATTTATGGGGTAATTCAAAAAGAAACTGAGCAAACAGGAAAGCAGAAACCCCTTAGAGGGTTGGTCTGTCATTTACTTTTTCTGGATTTTAATTGCCAAATGTAGTGATGGATCTTGTGCATCTCCTTTGTGGATTTGCGAATGGAGTAGCATCCATATCTGTGTAGGCTTAAGAGATTCTAATTTCTTTAGGGCTAAATCAAGCGCATCATTACTTGGGACACAGGATTTCTATGATAGCACTTAATACCAAGGTTGATCTGATCTTTCTCTTGCGCTGTTGTTTTGGACGTCATTTATAAGATACGAGTTGTATATCACAATTTTTGCTTTCCTGAAGCTGACTCCTTGAGGGGAACACAGTCAGCTTTAACTCTGATGGGTTATACTTCATCAGTTAACCTGTTGGATGTTTTCAGATCATATCAAAACCTAATGAGCCAGCTCGCCAGCATGAAAGCCACCCTGAGGAGACGGAAGAAGAGTTACGGGAACACCAAGCCCTTCTGGAGGAGCCATACAGCGACAGAGTCGCAAGCCAGAAGGAGGCCCCAGGGCTAGCCAACATGGTGCAAGTGAAGCAAGAACCCATTGAGAGCGATGAGGAGGAAGCAGAGCCACAGCAGGAGCTGGAGCCTGGGCAGAGGCAGGCCGAACAGGAGCTGCTCTTCCGTCAGGTGAGCTCTCAAAACGTCGTCAAGGGGGGAGTGCTGACGCTCTCTCTGCTCTCCCGTGACAAAGATGTGAAAAATTAAGGATATGTCCATGGGCACGATACCAGTGAACTGGGAAAAGTACAGTGGCTAGAAGTGTACTGTATGCCCTGGTGATGAAGTTGAGGAGTTTAGCAGCGTATTGAGTGACGGGATTCAACCTAAGTACCGTTACTGTGAATTAAAATCAAGTAGATAGGTGTCTGTGAGGTGAGAGAGAGTTGGAGCTGCTAGGAGTAATGTCTGCAATCTCTGTTAGCTAACTGTACAAAAATATAGCTGCAACTGACCCGAATATCTAAGTTTAGTAAGTTCAAAATAGTTCAAGATTTTCCCAGGCTTTGAATGGTAGATTTTAATCATCATATAGGACTGAGCCCTCCATTTATAGGTAGAAAGTGAGAAGGTTAGCACTAAACTAATTTCACGCATACACTCGTGCTTGCACCCACTTAACTAAGGCTAGTAGCATGTGGTCTATATAGATGACTAGACCTGATATTCATAAATGCACTATTACACGTTCTGACATAGGGTGAGGGGAAAAAAAGCCTTGCAGTGAAGCGGCGCTGTTGATTTACAGAGTGAATTCCTGCATTATCACAGTGACCGTTTGGGACTTGGTTCCCTGTGACTGCCTAATACCACTCTAACAGAGAGAAGCTAAGGGAACCAGCTCTTGAGGGTTTGCCAAATAAAGAAATCTTCAGATAAAGTCAGTGCCATCCCTTCCTGGAGTCACCTTGTCATCTCCAAAGTCACAGGAAGGGGAATCTGGATCGGGTATGCAAAGTATAGTCAGTGTGCTTGTAGTCCCAGACCCACTTTGTTTCTTTAGGAAGACAAAATATGTCTTAACATTTTTCATCACTGTGGTTGCCATTAGCTGAGGATTTTACTTCAGCCCAATTTTGTTAAAACCGATTAACTGCTCCAAAGAGCAGCTGGATAAAGAGACTGGGTGACAAGTTTTGTTGAAGGGGATTCTCTCTTCATAACTGCAGATCCCAGAGATCTCAGCTGCGCTAGCCTTTGTGGGTAAAAAAAAGCAGAGGCGTAGTAATAAATCCAATCAAGGTGTAGTATGGATTGATCTCCCTAGTTCTGTGTCTGTCTCCCCAAAGCAGCCTGTCATTGTAGCAGTCATGCGGATGAGAAGGTGTCGATTCTCCTAAGGTAACCCTGCTCTGCTCACATTTGCAGTCCTTAAAACTGAGCATCTGACTATCTAGAGCCTTGTGTAACCCCTGGATGGGATCTTCAGCCAGGAACAGATAGCTATATCGATGCCAGGGTGTAGCGCTCTGAGCAAATGCACAGCCCTTGGCTAGGGAAAGCAGACTTGTGCCAAACTTACAGTTGCAATGTCTGTGAATTAGGCATAAGTCGGTTGCTCTTTGTGACAATTTGCATCTAGCTGCTCCCTGCCACCTCCCTAGCACTGCAGAGTTGATGCACGTGTCCCACATGAACATCGCTGGCTATTGCTCAGAGAAGGTATTTTCAGTTCCTAGTCAGATAGTGTTAGCTTCATAACAGTGCTGCCTCGGAGGATCAAGGCCGTTGGCAGTCATGCTTAAGCAAGGCATTATTTCTTTGATCTGGGCACCATTGCCTTATAAAAAAAAAAAAAAAGAAACAAAATTTAATATGCTGCTAATGATGGATTGCAGTGAAGTCATTCCTCTAAATGGGCAGCCTCCCTCTCTAAGTCCTGAATGCGCAGTCCTACCTGAGCAGTCTTGAAAAGAAGTATTTCCTTTGCAATTACTTTCTCTCGGAGAGGAGAGTGAATAAAGAGAGGGAATGGGAACCATGTAGGGCTGTAGTTTTGAATGTAGTCCTTCTTGGGATGCAGTTCAGCTGGACCCATTCCCTGACCAGGTGCATTGCACTGCTAAAGACACCAGTGCAGTGGCAGGGGTGGCACGGGAGTAGGAATAAGTGGCCAGAGCAGAGGGAAGATGATACTGCTTCTTCTAATGACATAGCTAGCATATACCAGCTTCAGGGTTGAGGTTTGACCACGCTGTCATGCCATTTGCCTGACTTCAGTCTAGAGATGTGCACATCTGTGCTGCATAACATGCGTTTGTGCTCATTTGTCAGGTAAATGAGGCAAAACCTGCAAACATGATATTTAAAAATCCTTAAAAAACATTTTATGGAGGCACCACACAGACTTTCAGCAGCTACCCCTTTCTCTTCCCCACAGCAAGCCCTCCTGTTGGAGCAGCAACGCATTCACCAGCTGAGAAACTACCAGGCGTCGCTGGAGGCAGCTGGCGTGCCAGTCTCTTTTGGAGGGCATCGGCCTCTGTCCCGTGCACAGTCCTCGCCTGCCTCGGCCACCTTCCCTATGTCCGTACAGGAGCCACCCACTAAGCCAAGGTTCACAACAGGTAACCTTTTAGGCCACTGGACACTGAATCAGTGGGGCTTTGGTGACCGCTTTGCCTTATGTTATCCTTTTTTGCTTTCAGAAAGCGGGCAGTGATTGTATAGAAGTGGCATTAGAGAGGTCACGCTCCTCTTTTAGGTGGAAAGGTGTACTCTGGTGGGAAAGCTTACTTGCAGCTCTGCTCTGGCCCTGTGTCCATACAAGGCCATCTGTTTGGGGTCTGAATCTCAGCTATGGTTGTAGACTCCATAATGTCCTGTGGTCTTTCAGAATAAGATTCGGTCCTTTTATACCCTGTTGTCCTTCTTTTCCTTTCCCTAGAGAGATAGATACCCTTTAGCCTAGCCAGAAAAGAGTCTGCAAAATTAATAGAAATGTAGCGTAGTACTTAAGTGTGTTCCTCCAGAAAAAAAGGAGTTGAGTTATACACCATGACAAGGCTAATTTAGATGCGAGGAGAGCAGAGCCCGATGTTGTTGAGAAAGGACACCATGCACAATGAGAAAGGTCCTGGGAGACCTAATGCTACCAGGACCTGCGGTATCTATTGACTGTGTTTTCTGCATCTTCTCTAGTCCCTGTGCAATTTCGCGGCATAAGTTAGCTGGTTTGGACTCTATGCCAGACCACCCCTTTCTGTAACACAGTGTCCACCAAGGAGAGGCTGTTCCTGTAGCTTACCCCAAAAAAAAGAAAAAAAGAAAGAAAGGAGGCCAATATCCCTGGCATAGTGTAATGCGTCAGAAAGGTGAGATGAATTGATTATTTCAGGTTGTCAGTGTGCAGAAACAGATTGAAGTGTTTTCTTACCTGCTCTGTCTTCATTTCAGAATTATGACTACAATTCATCTAGTGCAATGCACAAATGGAAGGAAAGTGTTAATCTCCCCACAAAGATTAAAGGCAAAGAATAATTTTTCTTCCCAAATCAATGAAGGCTTGTGACCAACTTTTTTCTTCCCCAAATCCTTTCTGTCTATTCAGTAGCTTTAGTAACAGATAAAAGTTAATTGCATGCAATTTTTCAAGTCCTATGTTGGGGCGTTAAACAGACTTATTTTAGTGTTCACTGCTTTTCCAGTCCTCTCTCCCCCAAACGTCAAGCTCTATTTTATGAATGAACGTTTTGCCGTGTGGTGTGCACCCTGGGGAGAGGAGAGAAAAAAAAGAAGAAAAAAATGTTGCCTTAAATAAGGGTAACTCATGATTTTGTTTCCCTTTGATTTATCCATTTAATCTTACTTTAACCCATACTTTTTGCATCATTAAAATCAGCACTGTGGGTTGGGTTTGTTTACAGACTCTGATGGTATAGTAAGAATGATATGTTACATATGACTTTCTTCTTCAGCTGTTAGGTCCAGAGTGGGAAGCATATGCAATCAGCTTTCTAAAAGCCCAAGTAGCATCTAATTTTTGAAGATCAGCCCTTCAAGTCTGTATTTGTTGCTAAGAGTTAAATCTTGAATTTTTGGTGACCTGAATTTCTAATACGACTGGTTGCAGCATCAGAAGGAACAAGGTTATTCTAGAGTTTGGCTTTTGCCAAGGATACAAAGAAGGGTAGGCCCCTGGCTCCCAATCAAACAAGATGAAACTTGAGCATATGATACACTTAGCCCCAAATCTTGATGCTTTGAAACAAGGAAGGAAGCCTGGCCCTACTTTAAGAGATTGTTCATTCCTTTTCTTTCTTCCCTTCTCCTCCTTCTGGTATTTAAGTTGTCTTGTCAATCATGTGCAAGACTTTGAATGTACAATAGCATTTCCTACCAGAGGATATACGTTTTAGTCAAATATGTGCCACTGAATTTCATTAAAAATTATATAAGAATGTAGTAGTAAGATTTTGAAGTGTACTGCTTTGAAAAGACACTTAAAATTTTATGATTTATTTTCCTTGGCAGTAGGGTAAAAAAAGTGGCTTAAAATAAAAAGCAGAATATCACGTTGCTGTTATACAGTACCGGACATTTACTTAATCCAGTTCAGTGGTATGAAGAATGCTTAGTGTCTTTTACCTGTTAAACATCCTTTTCATAGCATTTAGCCATGTTAAGTGTCAAAGGCTTGATTTTCCACTGATTTTCCATTGTGCAGTCCTTTACATTTGTGCTACGTGAATGGAGAAGGAAAGAGGCAATAAGATGCTGTCAAGGAAGAAAGCGTCATTTGGCATGCGCTGACGCTAGTAAAGACGCAGGGCATGAAAGGTGAGATGACAGTTGCCAGATTCATGGAAACTGGATGCAAGAAAGTTTTCAGGAGGAATAATTTTTTTCCCCCTTGCTTTTCTTTATGCTTGAACAAATAGTCCATTTAAATCCCTCTCCACACTCAGGCCATGAAACCTCTGTGTTTACTTCTCCAGGAGAAGTCCTTCAGACAAGCCTAGTTACTGTATGCCCACCAATGGGAAGGAAGGAGTAGTTTAATTAGCTGCCACTATTCCCTTATAGTGGCTGGAAAAAAAGAGCACACAAGCATAGAAAGGAAAACCAGACGTTTCAGATGTTGAGCATGTGTGCATGGCTTAGATTGGTTCTGCTTTCTTGAAGTTGTCTACTGTGTATCAAAGATAGTGTGTTTGGAGGTGGATGCTAAGCCTTAATCACTAGGATTGAACTATTCTTTGAAGGGCAGGAAATTAAAGTCTTAGTTATTTTTCAAAAAGCAAGCAGTGCTGAAGTGCATTAGGCTTCTCAGTCTGTCTGAGAAGCGACTGCTTTTGAGACCGATTCTACCATAATTATGTGCTCTGGGTTTCATAGAAATTAAGATTTGAATTGCTGTGATCTTTTTGTGAGATGGTTGGAGAAAAGAAACCTGTTCAATGGCCCTGATGAAGGAAACCAAGATTACTCTAGCCACAAGTATGGCTGCTCCGAGATCAGTTATTGTCCAACAGACAAGGAATTCTTCATCACTTTTACGTTCAGAATGTTGTACAGAAAATCCTAATGTTTTCTCTGAATGGAGTTAGCCAGGTGGCTTGAAATCCTGTTGTTTTATGTGTAATTTATTCTCCTGTCTCTGGCAGTGGCTGGTACCTGCAACTTCAAAGGTATAAGAAAAGAACAACATAACACACCTCTCAAACACGATGTGCATTACTGCACGTGAAAGTTGAAAGCGATGCCCTTCCTGATGTCTTCGAGGCAATCAGTTTTATGTCCTGCAGCATGACACTTAATTTTCCTTCATACTAGCGTATAAAAAGAAAGCTAGCCCTTGAACTTGCCCTCGCTAGCAAAGTAACCCTCTTGACTTTAATGAATACTTCTGCATGCAATGTTCCACACACTTGAATAAGACTTCTCAGGTTAGGCCATTAATTTGCATAGCTCCAATTATCTAGTCTCTGATCTGCTGTAAAAATGGTTCCACAAATTATTCTGATGTTCTGCATTAAAGTATTTTTCATTTACGATGAAGGCATTTATTCTCTCCTGTGCAGAGCAATATAATTATCTGAGCCTCAAATCATATGTTTGTTCTGCCAAGAAAAGCGAGTCGGTTAGGCTTTAGTGCTGACCTTTAAAAATGATTGTTCTCATGTCTTAAGGAGTATTGCTTCCAGCACCATTTAATTTAACTCGTAATGGCCAATGTAGTTTAGTATTTTAAGCTTAAATTGTCAAGCTTTGCTTTGTGTGTCTTCATTTGAGTGTCCCCAACCACAGGGAGGAACTTGGAACAGTTCCATTCTTTCCTGTGGTTTAATTTAAAAAAAAACAAAAACATTGAGTGATACATGATTACAGTGCAGAAGAACTTCATTGAGCCACTGCTGTTATCACTGAATCACTGGGAAAGGACGAAGTTTATAACTCAGCCAAATTACTTAATCCCCACTGTTGTCCCTGTTAACTTAACCGATAGGGATGTGTAGGCATCCTACCACCACCTTTTCTGAAAACTTTTTTTTTAACCCCTTAGGGTCCCCCCAAGTACGTGACCAGGAAGAGTGTTGTAAGGATGCGAATTGTGCAAGTTTGGGATGGGAATGCATCAGTCTGAACAAACGTCATGGAAGTCTGTGCAGCAGACATTACTGTCAGATATTCACTCCGTACCACATTTTATACAAATCTTTTAGGGAGATTTTCTGTGTTCTGCATTTCATGGCTCTTCTGGGCTCATTTAGTGTCTTTCTAACTTGAACAGTCTTGGGATGAGGCTCAATTATCAAAATAAAACTTAGATGTGCACATGTATGTTAAACATAAATGTAGTTTTCCAGCACTTGTGGATGTTGATGAAGAGGTGCTGGTTTGGGTGGCTGAGGATCTAGCCCCCAGTTTCCTACTTCTGCCCTTAAAAGTGCAACTCTCTTAGCTAGTGTCAGGTAAGATGACCTGCCAAATTATCCTGACTACCTAGTTCTGAGCTGAAACCAAAACCTCTCCAGAAAACCTGGGAAATAACTGGCAAATCTGGTGCACTGTAGGAAGACAAGGGAGCAACTGAAGAATATAAGGTCAATACGAAAACCTAGTTTTTAATTTTGCACTTATCTTTGGTTGATTCATGTTGGCTTCTTCCCTACAAGGTGTTGCCCAGGTACAAAACAGAGAAGACTCTTCAGCGAGGGGTGCTTTGGCCAGTGTTAGCAAGAATGTCTTCATTTAAGGATTTCACAGTAGGGCTCTCGTTTTGTTGTTCCCCTTTAAAAAAGCTGAGCAATGGTAGGAATAGTGTGTGTATTCGTGCTCTGCTGCAGGATAGGCTCTCTGCCAAGTTGATGCACATGTGAATCCTCACTGCCCTTTGAGGGTGCAGTCCTCGAGGGTGCACTGAAGCCAGTTAACAGAAAGAGCCAGGATTTCACCCAGACTGGTCAGCAGCTGTCTAATAAATGACTTACCTCTTGTTCTTGTTTAAAATTGAGAGTTTGTGTTATGTGTGAGTATATATGTTGAAAGATAGGGTATATATACACATGCACCTTTTACATTAATTCTGTAACATGTAGTTATAGTCCCCATGGATGTCTGGAAGCCAGAGAAGACAGAATCACTTTCCTCTGTTTAGCCACAGCAACTGAGCTGACCTAGTACCTAGTGCACTCCCACATGGACTAGAAAATTATCTACATGGGGACTTTGTCAAACCAAGAAAATGCATGAAGTCCCCTGAAGAATGGTTTCCTTAAAAAAAAAAATTAACCTTGGAGGGAAAACGTGCATGAGCAAAGAAAACGGCAGACTTTGCACTGATTTGAGAACACTTGAACTTCAAAGAACATTGGTGGAAACTCTAGGGGAGTTTTCTTGGGCAGCCATCCTTACCGTTGGGCTACCGCTTCTTCTCAGTTGGCATTTATAATGCTTGATTTTTCCAGCAGCTTCTCATAAAGTTTGCTTTGAATCAAACCTGGGAGACCTTTACAGAGCTTTATAATACAATCTTATTTAACTGAACTTTGGCTAGCCCAGTCAATTAACCAGGGCTCTGTTCTCTTCCTAGAACTCAGTGTGGGTTTTTTTCTCCCTTTGCACTCACCTACAGCAAAGTGAGGAGTTGCCAGATACCTTCCCTAAGGCTGAATAGCTGAAAGTGTCAGTGCAAGAGTTTTCTGTGCAGGGGGAAAACCAAATTTTTTGGTGGGAGAACATGCCTACGCTCAGGCAAGAAAGGTGTGATTCCAGCTTAAGTCAAAATAGCTGGCTTGGGTACATGCAGCAGCATGGAGCTCAGCTCCAGGCTACATGTCCATGTATCTTCTCAGAGACTTTTTTTTTTAATGGGCCTCTTTGAACTCCTCGCAGTTGCAAATTGTGCTGTTTATCAGTACTTGAAGCAGTTGCATGAAAGCCAGCGCAGGGAAGCTATGCAAGCTGTGTTCATGCCTTCAGCCGCAGCATAGGATATGCTCTTGGGGGAGTGGAGAGGAGCAGCATCAGTTAATGCAGACCCTTTAAAGCTGGGATCCGGGAATACCTTCTGCATCCACGGCTAATTCGAAAGCTTTGGCTTCTCTTCAGGACCTTTGATGGGTGACTTTGTACTGTGTTTTCAGACAAACGTTTCTCACAAGAAACCTTTTTTCCTTGCACCCCCCATTTGTACTATTCTCTGGACCTTTTGGCTGAAGGAAAGGGTAAATTTAAGCGTTTTACTGCATCTCTTTTGCTCAAGTCTTTTGTCACTAAGACTGCATAGCTGTGGAGAAGCTGCTGTTTGTGTTCAGGGGAATATTGGCTACAAAACCCTAACTCCTGTTCCAAAAATGTACCCAGGCAACTCTGGAACATGAACCAAAGTCTCCTACCCTGTTGTCATGCCATAAATACTTGGTAATGCAGGAGGATTTAGCTGCCTGACTCCCACGTTAATGTGAAACAACACTGCTAAATACCTACGTATCGTGCTGAATAATTATTCCCAAGTGTGTGCTAATAGACTTAATTAGTATGTTGTCAAATAATGCTGATGTGAAGGCTTCAGCATAAACTATTTTATGAAACACAATGCCTTCTACCGACCTACTCCTCCTGGTTTTTAATCCCAAACCCTAGAGTCACTTTAGCAACATTTATAAAAGCGCTCAGTGGAAAAGTTGTAACCATCAGTCCCTTTTTAGATCACTTATTTGCACTCGCGTGTCTCTGCTCATCCTTACGCTTTTGTTTGCCACCTCCTTCTGTCAGCCTTATGACTTCAGCCTGCGGTGATGCTGGTGATTAATTTCCCTTCCATATTCATTGAGGATTTCTAACGGGAGGAACCGTTGCAGGTTTGGTTGTGTTTCAAAGAAGCTGCCCCCATGGTTTGCAGGATTTTAATTTTTAGAGGTCTGTGGCTCCTGGTAAAATGCACACTACCTTTGTCTGCAAGTGCTCTGCTGAATATAGAGTGCTATAGTCAAAAACTTGAGGGTTTTTTTTTATTTTTCCCCCCATGTATGTGGCAAAGTGGTTGCTTTCCCTGAGAGCAATTTTTGTACCCTCTGCTGCAGGCCTTGTGTACGACACCTTGATGCTGAAACATCAGTGCACCTGTGGAAACACAAACAGCCACCCAGAACACGCGGGGCGAATCCAGAGCATCTGGTCCCGGCTCCAGGAGACAGGTCTCCGCGGCAAGTGCGAGGTAATGGAAGCACCAGCGAGGAGGGACATGAACCGGTTGGTCTGAGAGAAAGGGAAAAAAAGGCGGCTGTAAGCGCCCGATTCTCCTGCCGGCTTGTCTGTAGTGCATTTTTCCGAGCCCGATCCTGGGTTTGGAAGCTAGCATGCCTGCCGACCCTGCCGCTTGCACTGCTCGTTTGCTACCTGGCTGTGCAAGCTTTACGCTGTGCTCCGGTTTTCAATCTTTATAGCTCCAGCTGCGGGCAGCGTCTTGCCATAGGTGACTTGAATTTAATCCATGCCTATGTGACTGTTTCGGCGTGTGTGTATTTAGCTGCCAGGAATGCTTTTCTGGCGAAGTGATTTCGTTGCATCGTGGTGACCGTTCCAAACACACATTTCATAAAACTCTGGAAAATGCTCTTGCCTGCTGTGGATTTCACTGTTTGCAGTGAAGCTGCTCATGTAATTTTTCAGTCCTTTTCCCAGTCCACTGAAAGTCCTTACCAAGTGCTGATGTTTGAAATGACCAAAGATAAGAGCAGAATATGGAGTAAACATGTTGTTTCATTTCTCTTCAGTCATAACAGGAGAAGCTGCCGATCAATGAGTTTGTATTTCTGTTGTTTAATAACAGCAGAATTTTTAATTAAAAAAAAATTTAATACCTTTTTTAAAGTAATGGTCAGCTGAAATGAAGCTATCATAAAAAGAATGAGGTTTGGAGGGCGTAGCTAAGCACTGTTCCATCAAAATAGATTATATAAATTTTGTTGGACATATATGTTTTAAGAGCAAGGCAAGCTAAGAGAAAAGCTTAGACACTAAAATAAGCAGATTAATGATTAATAATAAGCATTAATAGCAATAGTTATTAATAACCAATAGTAGTGTTAATGATAGTAATGATAAATTGATAGTGTTTGTTCCTCAGTTCTCGGAGCATCTAAGGAGAGTGAATCGTACTGTATGTGTGAGTTATGTTGGAACCTGGCTAGAAATATTTTCTGAGCAATCAGAAAATCTGTCCACGTGGTGGCAGCATTGCCATTAGCTAAAGTTCTCCTGTCATGGCCTTATTTATTGCTGAAGAGAGCAAGGAAGAGTTTTAAACCTGTTTGTGTCTGCAAAGACCCATTTAATTGAATTCTGGGATTATTCTGAAAAACCCAAGCACCCCATTGCTGTTGTCAAGCTCCTCAAGAAGCCATAATTAAATCACAGAATGCTAATTGCCTCCTAAATCTCCTAAATGTATGTTACAGATGTTCTCCAATGTGTAAAGTTCTTCATAGCCCGATTCCAAGCAATGGCTGTTTTGTTGCAAAAGTAATCGTTTCCTTAATTTGGTATTTTAGGTTTCTCTTGTGACAGCTCTTGAGGTTGTTCCTGATGTTCACCTCATTTCCGCCTGTGTTTCCCTTCTGAACAGTGGTGAAATTCAACCGTATCTTGATCCTTTTTCTGAAAACCATAAATACGTAACGTTAGCTTCCTTGCCTCAACTCCTGCATTTCCTTTCTTCGACCTGTGTCCTGCCATTTCAGGAGGGCCAGGCACTCTCATGACGCTTGCTTCCTTTCTCTAGTCGGCTTTTCTATTCCTTCATCTCTGCTTTTCCCTCTTGTGTCCAGATCCACGTTAAAATTTTCTTCTTTATCGTAACTTTTCTCCCGGCCTTGCTGGGCGCAACGTTGCCCTCTTTCTCCATCTCCCTTCCACCTCCTCGCTCCACTCCTCTGTTCTCGACAGGCTTTTTTCCTGGCACCACTGACATTGGTACCCTTTCTGGGGTACCAGACCTGTGTAATTTTTTGCATGTTTCAAAGCCGTTTTTTCACGTTCTTTCTGAAAATCTGCTGCTGGAACCTGTTTCTCACTGAGCAGGAAGGAGAGCAAGATGCAACACAGGTTTCCTTTGGCAAAACCTAACTTGGAGTCAGGGGCACTCGCGTGGCAAGGGGATGAATTTTGGACATCAGTGCTCCCCTGCCCCTAGGCTGGGGTGTGGGCATGAGCTGTTGGAAGCGCTTGGGAAGGTGGACTTTTTTGCATTACCCCAAGGATAGCAACGCTGCAGATTTCACAAGCAGAAAGCTTACTTCTGTGGGACATATTCCATGATACAATTGATCTCAAAGGAATTTTGGAACCTGGCCTAATAATTATTATTCCTTTTTTTTAAATCCCTGGTGCCTATGCAGAAAGTCCCATTAAGGACAGAACGTACTATACCCTCCACTCCCCCTGCTTCCCCCCACACATTTACTCTTTGCACTTGTGACATGTAAAGCTTTAAAAGAGCTGTTTACACAATGACAGCGGCACTTAATACTCATGCAGCCGGTTCTGTATCTGCATTTTTTTGTGACTTAGAACTGCTCAATCTGCATAGCAGCACTCTGACAGAGGTGGATATTTGAAGAATTAATAGTAGGTCTGATATGACCGCAGCAAGTCATCAGCAACACCTGGATGACAGCAATCAGAACTTTTGCTAGTGTGTATATTTTATTTTTTGCTGAGCTCCTGCTTTATCCTAGGTTATTTTTGTAGCTGGCATTGCTGACTGACACATTTGGGCACGCTCTTTTTTATCTTCGCCGTTGCAGGTGTATTGTCCTATGCCTCAGTCATGCGCCAGTTAAGTAAGCTCTGGGGGGGTCTGATGTGAAAATTGTTTGCCATTGTGCAGTTAATCCATTTATTACCAGTCATGTTTGTAAAAGGACAGTTTAAACTTTGAGGTTTCCTTATCCTCATATTGCACTTTGCTTCCTTAACAGTCCTTTGCTGTGGTCTGTGTGTGTAGTTTAATTCTGTAGTTTGTAAGTATTTGCTAGACACTGATAAAAACACAGTGCCCTGCATGGTACATAATATAATTACATGCTGTGTGGGATAGACAAGACTCCATTGGACCCCTGAGCTCTTCCAGAAAGAGCAGAACCGCTCTTTCTGCTGTTAGGCAGCAGAAATGCAAGCATTGCGTGCTGGAATTAAATTGTAACTGCTTTCAATGCAAGCTCAAACAGTTCTGAGGGTCTCTGTAAACTGGAAATTTTCACTCAGTGTTTCTGTTGTACACGTGCCCCCAGCCAGAAATGGACTGGCAGATAAATATTTTATCATGCATGCAAAAAAAATACTTGCTTTGAAATTTCAGAAATTAATCCAGTAAAAAGCCATTTTCATCAGGCAACTGAGAGGCTACTATACAACCTGCCAAGTACTGAGTTCCTACCATTTCTCTTGGAGGCGACAGAATTGATCCAGAAGGGGCATGAATATTTTTAGAACAGGAAAAAAAACATCGCTTCTCCCTTCCCTCCCCATTTTTCAGCAGCGAAACAGATATATATTTGCTGAAGTTGTCCAAAACCCATTTAACATCCAGCTGAGGGGAAAACGTGTGCCAGGTTTGCAGTGTGATAGGTAAGAGTTTGACAGAGTTGCACAAGTTTAAAGATGACCCTTTGGAGTGAAAACGGTTGTCCAAACACGATGACAGCTTGCGGTTTAGAGCATTGCTTGTTTAATTAAGTTAGCGGTATAAAATACGACAATTACTCCGGTGTATGCGCTGAACTTAAAAGCAACAATTATCCTAATTGAGGCAATCTCAAAAAAAGGCTTTTTCCCCAAAACCAAAGCCGCAATCACTGTATGAAGTAATCCTCCCAGCCTTCAGCAGCCTCAGGAAGAAATCGATAGGTTTTGCTATGGGTTGGAGAGGTAACCGAACCCTTGGACTGCTAGAGCAGGTTTGGGAAGGGTGACCGGGGTCCGTCTCCAAGCACGCCTTGGCAGCAAGCCTGCGTTGCTCCAAGCCCGAGGACGGTGAGCACAAGCCCTGGGGTTAGTTGCAGTTGCGGAGCAAGGACGTGAAACCCAGCCATGGGGCTGGGCCATCCTGTACAGCCCTCGGGCTGATCTGAGTGCAGAATCAGTCCCTGCTCCAGCTCGGCAGAGTCACTGTGCATCGGTCTGCACTGCGGCCAGAGCCAGGAGGTCTCCAGAGAGCTGCTTCACACCGAAGAGCTTTGGTGGCCAGCGCTGAGATGCTTCTCGTACCGGTGACTGTGGTGACAGTGGGGCCTGGGAAACCGGAGTCTTGGGAGAAGCAGCTTTATAGCAATTTTCATGGCTTTTTGTGGCTTGGGGCAGGACCACAGTTGGGACAAGGCCTGGCTCACGGTCTCTCAAGATTCCTGTCCTCCCCTATTAAAACATCATGAGGTGAAAGGGTGAATAAAATGCAAACTGAGACTAACATTGTTTTATTGTCGTTGCTCAAAATTAAAAAGAAAAACTAGCTGAAGAGCACAGAAGAAAGCGTATAAAGCAGCAGGAGAGGAGAGGTGTTGTGTTGCTGCAAAGGTCAGATATTGTGCAGCAGGAGACATGAAGGAAAGGGAGTGAAGAGCCATTTAGTTCATCAGGGGTTGAGAAGCCAACTGCTACATTGAAAAGCCTGAGCTCAGCTGCCAGGAAGTAGGCTGGAATAAAGAGACAGATAATACGGAGTGAGCAAGCTCGATAGATGAGAAAGGTGCAAAACCCTATCTGGCATAATTCTTTTGAATCAGGCAATGCTTTCTGTGATATATGTTCTTCAAACTTCTTCTGAAAGTTCTCCAAAGACTTGTAGCTTCCCTTCAATTAAGGCTGGCATATAGAAAGACGGGTGGCCTTTATGCTTTCCTAATGAGCACAGGACTTGGATATATTTGTAGGGCCACCTACTTTAAATGGGAGCAGCTCTTCTGAGGCCAGGAGAGCTTAAGTTGTTTACGGCCACGGAGGACCTGGCGTGTTACTGGAAAGGGCTGCCCTTCCCTTTGTACGTTCCCGCAATGCCAAGAAATACAAAATGCTATTTCTGTATGTAAAAAGCCTGCAAGAGGTAATGGAGACAGACTTGCCACGAACAAAAAAGGAAGACCGGAGAAACATTCAAGGGGGATTTTCCAAATATTTCCGTCCCTTCTGGGTCTAGCATTTTTGCAATTATTACATCTTTAATGGGATGGCACATTTTTGCCTCGTCCTTAACCTCAGGAAATGTTCGCTGGTGGAACAGAGCGTCCAGAAAATAAAAGAGGGACTGGAGTATAGAAATGCCGAAGTTATGAGTGGCAGAGTGCTTGAGCACTCCCGCGGTGCTGTGATTTCTGCTGCTTTACAGCTCGGATGGTTTTAACAGAGTGGTTTCCCGTGCACCTTTAAACACGTGGCAGAGGCTCGTGCTGATGTTTTGACACCGAATTCCCTGTGACACCCTCTTTCGGATGTGCAAGTGCTGGGGGCAGGAAGGTGCTGCCTGTGGGTGGTGCAGGCGGAGGCCCCGTGCGCTCCACCCTCAGACAGTCTCGCTGTGCCAGGATTTAACAGTGCAGTCAGGGATGACTAAACTGGTGGTAAAGCAGGCTCTGTTTTGCTAGAAGTGCCGATACCTTTGAACAAGTGCAGCTGATCCTTGCTCCTTGCAGCTTCTCCTGTCTCTAGCACTCCCATGTAAAGCAAGCGGTACGTGGCAATTCTTTGAAAGTCTATTCTTTTCAGGAGTTTTTTTTTTTATTTTTTGGAAAGCTGTCCATATTTTGGTTCTTGTTAGAAGCTCTGCTTCCACAGGAATGTGGATTTTTTTTTTTTAAAAAAAGGGAAACTGGCACTGTTTAGGCAAAGCTACAGTGAAGTATGTATGGGAGGGTGCACGTGTTGTTGCATGGTGCGTGCAGAGCAAACTGCGTGACAAGGTAAATGCCGGCCTTGGGTCGTGCCTGTACGTTCCTCTTTGTTGCTGAGGTTTGCATGTTAGATGACCCCGGGATCTTCACAAGATGCTTTCAGAGCTTTCCGACATTTTACTGTTAATGCATTGCAGAGAGGAGTAATGATGCCATGTCCTCCTTTAGGAAATAACCCCTCCAAATGATAACTCCTTTTAGAGCATTTTAGACAAAATCACAGCAAAAAAATCATGAAGTGATTCTAAGCTATGTAAAACACACTGGGAGGGTTCTTGCAAACAGGTTTTGCTGGCCTGTTCTGGAGGATTGAAATCAGGCCTCACAAATAGAGGGTGGCAGCACAAGATAAGCCCCCAAAATAAACTGGGCCACTCTGAGAAAAAAGGGGGAAAGATCTCTAATTTCTAAAATCTGAAGTGAAGTTGGGTCCCACTGACTTCAGTAAAAGCTTTGCTGTAATCTTCGATGGAGCCAGACTTTTGACTTGAGTTGTGTGTTGGCCCTTCTCGGTTTCAGCTGGCAACAAAAGCAGGGGGGAGCACGTTTGCTGCAGTATTTCCCCTTGCCCAGCCTAACCTGCATCACAGTATGGCGAAACAAAAGGGTTTAAGTTTGTAGGGTTTTCAAGATCAGTCTGAGAGTAGAAAGTTTGCAGATGACCCTTAATTGCTAGAAGGTTCGCTTTTGGAGAGTGGCGTTTTGGGGAGAATTTTTGAGGTTAGCTTAATAATCACTGTGGGGAAGTGCATGTGGGTTTGGACGGCTGTGTTTTCATCAGTGAATCATTTAGGCACTTTATAATGGTTTACAACTGAAATCCTAAATACTCAGTAGTCAAGTAGTCCCTGTGTAATGTAGCAAATGCTCTGAGGTAAATATGTTTAAAACAAACATTAAAAGGTCCAAAGATGACTTTATGTCAAGCTAATATTTTGAATAGGGGATTAAACCAAAATCTCTCTGTCTTAAGATGAATTTTTCACAAGAGAACACATTTTAGTTTTTTTGCTCACTGTCTTTATGATTTGTTATGGGAAAAAGAAAAGCTCTGTAATGTGGGTTAAGCAGACCTTTATTGCGTACGCCTAGAGTGGGATTTCCTTTTTGACACAGGGAAAATAGGACTGTGCATGGTAATCAGTGATTTCATTGCTGCTTTTCTTTCCTCTTTCAGTGTATTCGTGGAAGAAAAGCAACTCTAGAAGAGCTGCAGACAGTTCACTCGGAAGCCCATACGCTACTGTACGGCACAAACCCTCTGAACAGACAGAAACTGGACAGCAAGAAACTTCTAGGTATAGTTCAGCATGGGGAGGGGTCACCTTCCAGACATCTGACGTTCACGCTGCCAGCCACAACACTGACGCTGGCAATTGCTTAGTGTTAGCTGTCTGCAAGGTGGGCATGCAAGGCTACCTCTGTCCTCAACTGTAGACAGTTCTCAAGAAGATTCATCCCACCTGAGAGTGGTACACGATGCATGTTCTATTCTTAGGTAGATCTCTGTATCTTGGATATCTAAAATTGCCTTTCATTAATGGCTTCAGAACCTGAAAGGACCCTCTCTGAGGAGTAGAGATAATTCAGTACCTATTTTTATCCTTGGACATTCTGCTCTGCATATTAGACAGTTATCCATTGCTAATTAGGACTTGGAATACCCTCCTAAAGACTTGGATCTGTAGCACCAACCAACTTCCTAGACATCAACAAATAGCTGTCAGGTCTGTGTGGATAATCTGCAAGTAAGATGCATGGGTCTGTTAGGCAATCCTACATTTGCTGAATTTGAGTTTGCTTCTTCCTTTCACTGGGGCCTGGATCTGCCCAAAACAGGTCTGCATCTGCTCTAAAATTGTCCTTGCAAACGGTCTAGGGGAAAGTCGTTCAGAAAACCAACTCCACCTCTAGCAATCAAATCATGTGAATTTTAGCAGCCTACCTGAAATGTATTCCTCTCCCTTCATTTTTTGCCTTTTAGCAGCAGTAGGTGAAGGGTTGGAGGGGCATTTTTGGAAGTTCTCATGAGGAGATCAGGAATAAGACAGTTCTGGAATCTAGAAGTTGAGAAAGTTTATGTTGGGATTAACTTCACTTTAAATGATATAAAAAGAGGATTAACTTGATGGTCTGCATGTTGTAGTAGTCACAGCAAAAGAGCTGGAAAGAATTTGCAACACATTCAGTATGTACATTAGATCCCCAAAGAGGAAAGCTATTAGCCAGTTGTTTAAACATGTAATTAGCACTGTATTTATAGCTAAGTTACCACCTCTTTAAAACCCAAAGAAATGAGAGGTAGACACCTTTGGCTGAGTGATATCGCAATTAATATGTGAAGTTTAAATAACTGATGACATCATGTCCTTGGTAGTGTAATACTCTTGCCTTGCGTAAGACATATCTGGCAGTCCAAACAAATGGCGTGTAAATTTTCCCCTGGCAGAACGGAGAAGTCTCCGGCTCGTTTGCAGGTGCACCACCTCTGCACTGATTGATTTTGCTGCAAATTCCTGGGACTAATTAACTAGCGCCGAAGATCAGGGTGTTTGTCTTGAGCGTCCTCTGTGGATCAGATTGCCTGTGATGTGATCTGGGCAGTCTTCTAGCATTTTTGATTCATTGGCTTCACCAGCCTAGGTCAGACAGGGTCAGCACCCTGCCTCTGGCAGCAGTCATCACCAGCATGGGGGGGGGGGGGGGGGGGCAGAAGGGGCTGTGTGTTGTCCTAACCCTTTTCATTTAGGAGTAGTCTGATCTCAGATGTCTGATACATTGCACAACATTTGATTTTTGGGTAGACTGTGATAATGCTGAATGTTTCCTATGCATTCAGATGTCAGATCCTCTGGCAATGCTACTCCATTCCAGTTTTGCCTCTTGGTATATATAATCTGTATCAGTGGTTCCAGAGATATATTTGGGGAAACAAACATTTGATTAGTATTGGATTTGGGGTTCCCCGGTTTCACTGAATGTCTTGTACAGAGAATCTGAGGGAAGAGAAGCTCTTGCTCTACGTTTCATGACTTCTCTAGTTTTATTGTGTCCTCACATACCTTTGAATAACTCATTTTAAAATATCTGTAGGGATTAAGTTTATTCTTCTAGTGAAGAGAAATAATTCTAATACATGAGGGTATTCCATTACAAAAAGTTGCCTGTTTAGGTGTAATTTATAAAGAAGGTGAACTTGTCGAGAAGCAATATTACTGACAAATCAGTTTGAAGATTAACATATTTCTGGATGTTAACTAGATCTAGGCTGAGACTACACAGGGGGCTCCAGTGATGGCCAAAAATGCTGTCAATCAACTATTTTTTTAACATCTGCTTTTCAAGGCTGCAGCTGCAGGCGAGAGGTGGAGTCCCCGGGATCTCCAGTAGGCATCGTTTTCCAGTAGCTCTTAACCAAGCTTAGAGCTTGTTTCCTCAATTCAGTTGGCACCTTTTAGGCCTGAGTTGCTAACAGTAGGAGACTCGCTACCAACTCACATGACTGTCTTTGCCCCAACAGCAACCAACCACCTCTTCCCACTGCCCAGTGGTGCTGCCGTGCTGTGCGTACACCGTGAGCTGACATCGATGCTCATGGCGCGCAACAGAATTAGCAGAAGAGCAAATGGCTTTGCCATTTGGCATGGCTGCCCGTCACCCTGTCCAGCAAGAGAAAATAAGTTGATAACTTGGCAGACGGGGATCTAGAGGGACAGCGCAGCCTTCCAAATGTGCACTGAAATGCCAAGATGCGTGAGCTCATCTGGGATGTTTCTGCAGCATCCAAGTAGAAGGTTGTCTTTGGGAAGCAGGGCAGGAAGCGACGCTGTGTCTAAAAACAGCACCCTTTCTTAACTTGATGGTTTCCAAGGTGCTGGACCATAGCAAAGTTGACTGCCACTGATGTGCTAAGAAAACCTCACTGACAAAACTGGGTTTGAGTATTTGTGTGGATGGGTGAGTGAGCCTGTAAGCAGCCCCTTCCTCAGCCATCCGCTCATTTTGAGGGTTTAAAAAGTTTTTAAATGTATAAAACAGCTCTGTGGGGTTCTTTTAAATATGTCAGCAGACTAATTCTATGGAAGGTTTGAAGTCTGAGGCTCATGTATGCAACTGTATGTTTGTCAGACCTGAGTGTCTTGGTATTCGCTTGAAATGCAGTAACTGACTCTGTAAACTCTTCTCCTTCAATAGATCTAGGAGCAAGAAAAAGCATGAGAAATTTCAGCCTAAAAGGGAAGAGTTTGTAAAGCTGAGAGATGAAAACAAGGATTAGTTCTTTTTAAGCGTCTGTAAGTGGTAATAGGGATGTCCCTTCATCTGGTAGGTCTTGAAGAGGAAGCGGGAAGGAAGTAAATAGCTCAGGTTTCTCAGAACCATGAGCAGGTGTTGATTCATTCAGATACTGTGGCTCAGCTGAATACTTCTACTTCCGAAGTATATATTATTCTGAAGAATATATTATATATTCTCTTTGGTCCTGTAGATTGTTACTTTTGAGTCTTTTTGCAAAGGGTGCCATTCTTCACTAATGTAGGAGAAGTCGCTTGCAGCCATAGAAGTCTGCCATCGATATTGAAGTTGCCTTTCCCAGAGGAGCCTGAGCATTACAAAGATCTGCTTTCATATGTTTTTATCAGATGGGTTTGAAGGCGGCAGCTTTCAACACAGGTTGCATAACCCTACTCCTTGAAGTGTTGCTAAAGCCCTTGAAGGTTTCAAGGTGAAAAACCAGAATCCATCCCTTGCTTGGCAGCGTAAAGCGTTGGAACCTGTTAAACAAGTTTAAACTTAGGCAAATAAGGCTGCATATAGCAAACATAAATTGTTGTCGGAAAAATAAATGTTTAAATAATAGATGGATTAGGAGCAAAAGATGTGGCAGGAGGTCTAAGGCAGGGTGATCTGAGAACTTTCTTGTGGATCCAGTCAAAGAGTGAATCTGGCTGTGTGCTCAGATTAATAATAGGAGGCATTAACTGTGCTTTGAGTTGAAAGGATAACGTAGTCACCTTGTCAACCAAGTCAACTTGTTCTGTTTGCTCGCCACTGGTTTATTTTTTAAAGTTTTCCTCTTTTATGAAACAAATGTGCTCCAAAATCCTCTAGTGAATCTGGAGGTGACTGATAATTAGGGTGTGTTGGTTTTTTGTTTTTTTTTTTTTTTTATGATTTCTGATCCTCCTTCAGTTGAAAGTGGTTAAAATGTTAATCTCAGAAGACATGCTTAGCAGTTATGGATAGCATCTCAGTCGTTTAGAGTCAGCCTGGTTGCCTGGTATGCAGAACAGCACACAAACCTTTCAGAAAATGGGATTTATAGAAAGCTTTTGTGCTGCGAAGGCTTTCGAACAAGTGCAAGTATATATTTTATGTATTTGTTGAAATATAACTGGGTTATTTGTGTGTGTTTTGAAAATTGTAATAAAGCCAAAGTCCATAACTGTGCTGAGAAAAACTTCAGCATTGCCATAAAATTGGACCCAAACCTGGTGAATTTGACCTTTTGAGGACTTACTGGATTTTTTTTTTTTTTCCTGCAGGTTCTCTAACATCAATGTTTGTCAGGCTTCCTTGTGGCGGTGTTGGGGTGAGTACTTGCTTTAATGTGTAAATAATGTCCTGTTTGTTCTCTAAGTCCCATTGCTAACTAAAATTGTTGCTTTGCATTCCATCAAGCGGGTAATTGCAACCAGATGTTACTCATAAACACGGTCTGTCTGGGGTGCGGGGTTGCAGTGATGGCCTCACGTGCATTTCTTCAAAAGCAGTGTGAAGATTTTAAACTGTTTTGGAGTCCTGAAATGTGCGCGACATCCAGAGGCGTGTTTTGTCTCTGGCTTTTGGGAGCAAAAACTCATTTCCCAGGCAGTGATGTTTAATGGCTCGGAGATTACTGTGTTTTAAAGCAAATGCTGAAGACAAAAATGCACTGCAACAATACAGAAAGCAAGATGTGCTTTTCATGTTGCTCATGCTTGTGTAGGTGTTTCATCTTCAGTGTTGGAACTTCAGAGCTGCCTGCCTAATAGTGCAGGTGGAAAATGTATTAATAAAATAGTGATATTGCAGGATAATATTTGGGAAGTTCCTGTAAATAGTAAATTACTGTATTTGTGTCTGGGCTATATTACTGTCCTAGAATAAAATGTCCCATGGGTTACACAACGCAAGGGAATTGCAGTCTTCATTATTTGCCACCTTTCATTTTTGGGGCTCAAGGCAATTGCACATGAATTCTGAAAAAGGTGATGAAAATATCTGTCCATCCATCATGTAAAAGCTGAACATTAGTTTTCATCTGTCAAGATTCTCTGGTAACAAAAAGAAGACTTTTCTTGTTTGTTTGTTCTTGGAAGATTGAAAAAAAAATACCGTTCAAATACCTTGTGTTGAAAGTTTTGGGGTTATTTTGAAGCCTGAAAACTTGACAGTTTTCCTTTCAAGTCAGACTTTCTGCCCTAAAGTTTGTGTGTAGGGTGACGCTACAGAAAATCTCGGAGAACAGGAAGGGAAAAGAATGAGAAGAGACAATAAAAGGCATTGTGTTTGAAAATTCACAGTGGTAGTTCTTATGCATAATTGTAGCTCGTGAGGTTGAATTTAGAGGTCTGGATTCTGTTATGGAAATGAAACAAAATTGTTTTCTTCCTGAGTCTTTGCAAAATCGGTGCTTTGAAAATTATCCCGTCAAAAAAAGAATAATCGGCATTTATTCATACCGCCACCACTGAGCACTCGTAGAGATATTTTATTTTGTATTGTAAATATGCTGCAGTCTCCTAATTCATGGCAAATTTTTGGCTAGAGTTTAAAAGGTTTGGATTTACTCTGCCCTGCAGTCAGGCATGCCATTCAAAGCAGAAATTATCATTTGCAAATGAAGACTGAATGGTAACAAGTAGAGACAGTGCCTGAGCCTAACACAGTCCCATAAGTCTTGCATTAAATCCTAAATCAAGGCAGGAAACGCACAGTGCTGGTATTATTGATATGCTGGTAATATTCTGAAGATAGTGTTTGCAGTTAACTTTATGGTCAGTTGTCTCCATGTAGCCTTAAAATATTAAATAAAACATATGCTAACTTTTCTACAGTGTTTTAGTAATTCCAAGGGATATTTCCATGTTGTAGCAGAAAAGCTTTTTAAAACTAGTAATCAACAACATGATAGTCAGATTTTTCATAAACATGAATTTTTGTTTTGTTTTGTTTTGTTTTGCTTTCCCAGTTACACTGGAATACAATGTGTATTATTTGTGCGGTTCTGCTGCTTTCCTATCTGATAGAGAAAAATATGTTCCTCTTCATTGCGTTTGGGATGCATTTCTTAGGATTATATACACAGCAGCTGTGTATTTGTAGGGAAAAATGAGTGCATGGTAGAGAATGATTGGCTACAGCATATTAAGCAGGGAGTGTTTTGCACTTGTATGTAGTATGGATGGATTTACGTGTAGGCCATCTCCTTTGGAGTAGGCAATACATGCAGTCATCTTACAAGGTCCTTTCTAGCCTGCTTTCTGTTGTCTTTGCAAGATTTGTCAAGAAAGTTGGCTTTGCAGTGCTGTGTTTTTACTGAAGAAATACAGGGAAGACTTTAGTCTTTGTTGGCATGCTGGTTCTATGAAACAAGTTGTCCTTGATTTGATTTACTATGAGAAACTGTTGCAAGATGCCCCGTAGTGGTGTTTTAGCTGAGGCCACAGAGCCTGCCTTTCGGTAGCAGATGAAAAAACCTATTTTCTGTGCCAAAGAGGATGACGAGACACTTTTAAGATGAGTGTAACATTATTAGAAGAGAACAGAAGAAAAGATTTTAATAAAATCAGGGGCCAGGTTAACATACCAACTATGAAGACTTAGCGAGAAGGAATTTAAAAGTGTGATACAATTCTGAGAAGTTCGTCCTGTGAAGACTGCTGGTTTATTGAATGCTGTTTGTTATAGTGTAAACTAATCATTTGAAATTGTTCTAGCAAGAGGACTTAGAGGCGGTTTTACTGGATTTTTTTTTCTGCTGTTGCTTATCAGACCATTATGCAGGTAGCTAGAGGGCATTTCTGACTGATGAGGAGCATTGGAGTTGTGTCTGTACTCTCTCTTGTTCAAGATCACCAAGGTAATCATCAAGGTAAGCAGAACATGACTCACCTTTGAGTCGGCAGGACTTTTAAGCTTTTAGTAATCAGGCTTTGTTGCAACGTTTTCTTATAAGTTGAGAAGGTTGTGGTAGCTTAAGAAGTTTTGTGTGCGCTCAAGTTGCTTTATACTCGTTCTGTTGGTGTTTTTCTGATGATGAAGGAAGATCAGGTGAGCATGTTGATGAGAGGGCATGTTGGACAACTGCTTGACTGCCTAAGGCCAACTGTTTGTAGTGTGCTGTCTTGTGTCCTTCCTCCTGAATGTGAGAGGTGGACCACTAAGAATGATTTAGCTACACAGCCACAGTGTGCTGGAGAGATCAAGCCCTGTTTCCTTTTTGTATGTCGTCTTTGGGGTGGTAGAGCAGCTGATTGGGTGACTAACTGCCTATAGGAGATAGAGATAATCAGCCGAACACCTCTAACGAACATTGCCTGGAGAGGCAGGCTAGATCCCTGCCTGGATATCCATGCCCAGTTTTGGAGGAGAATTTCAGCATGAAATATTTCCGCATGATTCTCTGCCTTTGTCACCTCAAGATAAGGGCACTGTAGTGGATGTCTCATGGATCTTTATATTCAGCTCACCAAGATGCTAGACACTTTTCCAGCTGGCCAATTGCTTCATAAGGAGTGTTTTACCCAGAGAACTTGAGTCAACCTGCTGTAGAGTAAGGGAGGGACCAGTCCTCTTCTGGGTGCCCTGCTGGTTCGAAGATAGGAAATAACAGAGTTTCAGTCCCACAGAAATCTTTGTTTTTAATTGAAATGCTGAAGATCAGGGGATAGATGGTAGGCAAATGTGCTCTGCTGATGGTATTATGTTTATTCGGGGTCATCAAAATGAAAGCTGACTGCAGAGAATATCTCTGTTATATTGTTATCTCTTGATAACAAAAAATTGAGCAGTAAAGCAGTTTATGAAATTCAGTGTTGATGGATGTGAAATAATGCATGTGGGCAGGATCAGGGAAAGGCCTGGACTAGGCGAAAGCCAAGTGATTACTCTTTCTTACAATTCAGGAGCTGAAGGCCTCAAGTGAAATTATAGGATAGCAGGTTTAAAACCAAGTTCTTTTCCTGCACACAGTTAAACGATGGAACTCTCTTCCACAGGTGATGTTATGGAGGTTGAAAGAATAAATGGGTTTAAAAGGCAATTTAGGCGTATTTATGGGGGGGAAAAAGTCCATGAAGAGCTGTTAAGCACAAGGATGAAGATGCATTCTGTATCTCAGGACACCCCTATAGTGGGGACTGCTAGAAGCTGAACGAATGAGCCGTCAACGTATAGCTATTTGTCCTGCTCTTATGCTTTCCCAAAGCATCTGCTGCTGGCTAGTGTCAAAGCCAGATTATCGGCTTGATTGCAAGGAGGCAATCAAATGACGGAGGAATGTTTCCTCCAAAGTTACACATCAGACCAAACGCTTGGCTCTGAAAGGAAGAGTTAGGACATGGTCTGTTCATCAGAGATGGAAGTCAGAAACTTTCCTCCACTGCTCTGGAAAGCTCCGGGGTGTTTACTTTCAATTAATGCTTTACGGTTTACATATTTTCTTGGTGAAGAAAATACGCTAAAGGAAGAGTAATTGGGTCAGCAAATTGTATTTCCTTGGGGAAAAAATAATACACCAGTGGACTGTCTCCTAAATACATGTCCTAACAGTGATCATTTATTCTGAACCTCAGGCTCATAGATTGAAAAGGGGTTTTGTAACACAACTTGACTGTTAGCTGTATTCTTTTTCCAGTTCTAGCTAATGAAATAGATATTATGTTACACCACGCCAGGTTGACCTCAGTGTCTGACCTGATGCCATCTTCAGCAGTATCAATTAGCTTTGGAGAGGAAAGATGTAGTCTTTACTGTTTCTTTCTCTTCCATTTTGTTCCCGGTTATCTGAATCTTATTTTTACCATATACTAGAGGTCCCAAGTCTCTGAAGGCCATAAATCTCTCTCCTGGCCTTACTACCTGCTTTCCTATCTTTGAGCCAGCACCTTGGATAATAGGGCCAGTAGAGGCAGGAGAATATGATGAGCAGGTTCCTGAGGATAACTCTGGATGCCTGGAAGTTTGTAGTTATTCCTAGGAGGTGGGAATGAGTTTTCTTCTGTCCAAAGGGATGTGGCTACAGCTAAGATTTTTTTCCTTTTCTGTTTTTTTCTCTGTAACTTTCTGACATCACATCATCTACCTGGCTGTCTCCTGGTGACATGACAGAGCATTGCTTTTCCTCTTCGCTGTCCTGTTAGGTTTGTGGTTTATTCGCCAGCTCTCGTGGTCGAACTCAGGCACCTTGCTTAGCAGCATTGCCTTCTCAGTTGCCCTCAATGGAAATGGGGCAGCATATCAGTAATGTTCCCATTTTGCTTTAAGTGTTTGGAGCAATATATGAATTTCCATGAGTTCTTCTTACTAGAGAATGTGACAAAGGAGGTAAAAGGAGAGGAGGTGAAAGAAACAGGAAAAAGTTAAATGCAAATCAGTTTGTTGCATGAAACCTTTCAATCTTTCTCCTTAAAAACCAGGTCATGATGTCTCTTGTGAGTTTTCCCTTATTTGTTTTATAAGAGGAAGCCTTCACGTTGTTGTAACCGGCACTAACAAACCTCTTCCCATCTGCAAACATTCTGATCTTAGCAGGAACAAAAAAAAGCACAGAAGCACTTATATCAACAGATGTGAGCTCTGATTTAAACAACAGTAATTTATTCCTGCTGATCTTTACTCTAGCAACATCTGCAAGTGCACTATGCAGTATTTTTGTTTAGAGACATTACCTTTACTTCTCTATAGTACATGCTCTTTTATTAATATATTACTTAGATGCACCAGAGCATTACATAATACAGGATAATTAGAAGTAGATTTTGGAGAAAAGATTTTGAGCTTTGAGAATCTGCAAAATAGTCCAAGCATACTTGCATCTTAATACAAAAAGTTCAAAGACCTGATATTGTAATATTGAATATTTTCTAACTTTTTTGTTTTTTTTCATGTATCTTTTCTTTTATCTCTGCACATTCAGCAGATCTTGGTATTAATATTTTTCTTTTCCAGAATAAGTTGTTCTTTTTTTCCATTGTAAGGTCTTGAGTATGTAAAAAAAATTTTTACCTGTGCGGGTGTGCAGCATGCAGCACAGAGTAGAGACAACAAAAAGGACTGCCATGGAATGCAAATAAGAAAGTAATTAGAAAGTCTTAGAAGAACAAAATGTGGTTATTTAATCAATGCTTTAGAGCACTAGGAGATGCACTTAGGTAGAGATAATTCCCTGGCAGCATGGATGACATGTGCAACTAACTCTAAGCGCAATGAGGAGAGAAAAGCAGAATTCCTTTGTTCTCCTTTCCTTTGTAGAGTCTGGAACTGCTGTGTAACATGTCTCTACTGGTCCCTATTTTTAAATGCCTATCTGGATAGCTTTTCAGCTAAAGAAAAGATTAGGATAATGAAACCTTTTATAAGATCCTCTTCACTTTAATTTGAAATAGTTCTGCATTCATATATAGTACAGTATACAGTGCTAATAGGAACCTCATCGTGTATATTAATAAAGACTTCAAGTTTATAAGGAAGGAAAAACTCTTTCAGGTCTCACCCTAAAACATCTTAGGCATTCTTCCTAGAAAAGAGCCTGTGTCAAACTGCTGACCCTTCTTTTCCTGTGTTCTCTCATCATTTTGTAATAATCGTATATGTTGTGGAGGTTAAGACTGTGCAGCAGGTCACAAGCATTGAATTCCCTCTCCCCACCTCTGGAGTTCCTCAGCTCTCCTAAGAGCTCATGTAACAGAAATGGCAGTTCCTTTATTGGAATGAACAAGTCACTAATATTATTCTCAAGAAGACAAGTGTGCTGGCCAGGACAACTACTCCTAACCCAACAGATGTGGAGGACTCGATGTCTCTGACACAGTTGTACCGTCCACTTCAAGAGAGAAAAAGAGAAATACACTGTCAGATCAACAAAAGGCAAGAAATATGCTTCCTCTCTCTCTGTAAAGTCCTTCCAGATGGGAAGGCTGATGTGCTGTCCCAGCAACAACTCCTGTAATGGCAGCTACATCAAAGAAATCATAGGCAAGGAGAGCCAAATAATATCTCCTCTGTAATGAACCTCAGAATTCAAGAATGATGGAGGGGTCAACAGCAGCTCATGCACCAAACAGCAGCAGCTTTGGAGTCAGAGAGCAGTCCAGCTCAGGGCCACATTAATAGCATTTTCCACCATGGCAAAGTCTACGCCCCTTTGCTGCGAAGCACTGATGACTTCAGTGGGTCTGTTCAAACACTTACAGTGAAACAGATGATGAAGTGCTGCTTTGGATTAGGGCCCAGTGGTCTCCAGACATCCGTTCTGGGGAAGATGGCGGGGTGTTAAATCCTTATCTTGGAGATGTTTGTGAGCAGGATGGAGCCATGGAGAACTTGTGGATGGGAACAGACATCTCTTGACCAAATCCTCCTCTTGCTGGGTAGCTGAATGCGGAGGGCATGGCAGAGTCCTTGGAATTGGCTCCCAAACTACAGGTGGAATTCTTTTTCTAGGAACTTAATTTCTTTCTGCAGAAATAATAACTCTTCAAAACCACTCCCTCTTGCCCTCCTCATTCTTCTTGAAATGCTGCCAATGTAAGCCTGGCTTTTTCAGGCACCAAAGGGCTTGAACTTAACAGTGTTTGGCTAAGACGCTTGGTGACTTTTGCATGCCTTATGGGAAAAGCTAGCAGAAACAAAAGTCTAAGGAGGTCTTAGGATCCTGTTGGACCTTCCTAGTCTTGAATAAAGACATGCTTGTGACATCTGAATTTCTCTTTTTTTTTTTGTTTCTGTTTCTCTGATGACTTATGGTGAATAAAGGTGGTCCTCTTGCAGTTTTGCATCCACTGCAAGGGCCTGATACTTGCTGTGGTTGGACAAAGAGAGAGAGGGAATCTCTTGGCTACAGGTGTCCTGAAGCATCTTCTTTCAAGACCAAGAACTACTTTTTGAATAAATTTGCTTGGTCCAGATCACATGGTGTAGCTGTATCTCACTTCTGTGAAACCTGCAGGTAACAGAAATGTGAGCCACCTTTGTGTGGCCCTCACTCTGTGGAAGTGAGGCAGCAGATAGTCCTGTAGAGCCTGTGAATTTTATCCTTATCTGAGATGGCAAGAGCAGGATTGAATTCTACAGACAGTGAGGCTGTCAGCTCCTTAGCAAAAAGGGAAATAAATGTTCCCAGTTGTTAAAAATACGTGTATCTCACACTCTCAAATGCTGTGATGAAGAGGATCTGAGAATGAAGACTGATGCATCTCCTAAGGGGACCACAGCAGTGTCATAACACCTGAACTGCAAACTTGACCACCTCTTAACATCTATCATGGTACTTCTGTTCCCATGTTATTGCCCAAATTGACAGGGATCTAGGGGAGTCCTTGTACCAAGAATAGTTAGTGTAGGCTTTTTCACCAGTGAAGTGACTTTCCCCAGAGCCTAAGACAGTGAAATGTATTGGCAGTATTACATTGACAGTATAGAGGTGCCTTTTTTGGCATTCTCATGAAACTTTCTTGGTTTACTGTGACTTCAAAACTGTCCTCATGGCAGATGTTGCCAGAAGTTGTCACTGATAACAGGCCTGGAATTATCTCCACTGGCTTTAATGCAGCCATGGAAGAGATGGATCAATCTCGTGTTGAGCTGCTTGTATCTCCCTAGAGCTCAGCAAGCAAACTGGATGCCAGTTGAGACAGACAGTCTGTTTCTTTCGTTCCCCCTTTGCCATTGTTTCCATAAATACGCTCAACGTGGAGTATTCCATGAGAAATAGCTGGTGATCCTTTGCACTGAGCAAATATTACTCTTACCCAGTGATGTTCCTGGGTAGCCAAACTGTCCTGACATGGGACAGTTCCAGTAGTCTGGATTTTGCAAAGGCCGTGACTGACAAGGAGAAAACAAGCTTTCCTTTCATGCCAGCATGCAAACAGATCAGGGTGCTTTAAAGGAGATCCAAAGCAGCTCTTTCCCAGCGGCAAGTCAGCCTATAAACAGTCCCCCAGGAATCCCCCTGGCCCCCCGCCTTCTTTTGCAGTTTCCAACAGAGTTGTAGTAAAAATTGAACAGGCATTTCATCATGTGTCTGCAAACTAATCGTGCCTTTGTACAGTTGTTGAGATTAATGTGGTAAAAGCCAACAGTTCTCACTTTTTGTTTAAATTAGAACATGATCTCGTATAATAATGAAGCAAAGACTGTCTCAAGAATGCCTTTCCTTTTCTTTCCTTTTGTCTATTTGCACATTTTCTAAGGGAAATTGATCCTGGTCCTGTCAAATATTTAGCATTTAAGTAGATGTCTGTAGTTAGCACCTAGATGTTGAAGGTCTGTTGTTAGCTTTAATGAGACAGAATTTATCTTATGATTCTCCAGGGAAGTTACTGTGATTTATGTTGATAAATCTGGCAGGAGTAAGTTGGGCAGGCATTTTTTAAATGTCCATTGTTAAACATCATTCTTCATTGTATTCTCATTTTTAATAAGATTGTTTTAAAGTGTTTTTTTAAAACCTTTTTATTTCATCCTGGATCCATTTACTCCAGCAATTAAAGAGAAATACTGTGCTCTTAGAAGAATACTGGTAGGAGACACCTGAAAATTTGTGGTGCTTGAGATACTGAATTTGCGTCTCTATTACGGCTTTGACCCTTTGGCACCACAGAGCTATTGAAAATTGTCATCTCTTTAGTGCTGTTTGTTGGGACAGACCCTCAGTAGCTCTGCCGTTAGAGTCGTCACTATTGCGGTTAGCAACTACCTTCATGCGTGGAGGCAGAGCCCTGTTGGCCACCGCTGCGCTGTTGCACACTCACCCTTCAGGTGAGAGTGGCTCCCGCGCCTGGCATTGCTACGGTCAGTTCTGCAAATACATGCATTTTACACGTTTGAATGATCTCTCTGTAAAACGGGAGCCTCCATTTCCTCAGTTAGCCTTATTGTTCCTAAAAATGGTTTCTGTGTGTCTCGATTAGGTCGACAGCGACACAATTTGGAATGAAGTTCACTCATCTGGTGCTGCTCGCCTGGCTGTGGGCTGTGTCATTGAACTTGTTTTTAAAGTAGCCACCGGAGAATTGAAGGTTGGTATGATAATAACACTTAGCTTTGATACCAGCTCTGTACAGGAATCAGCAGAACTCAGTTCATGGCTGTGTTATGCAGAAGATTCAGTTAGCTTTATTTTAATGGCACCATCTGGCTCTAGTCATAAAAATCTTTGAGGGTATCAGCAAGTGAACAGCAGACTCCTGGTGAATGTTCTTACGCACTGATTAAAAAGAAGAAAGAAACCAGAGCAGCAAGTGAAATCATTATTCAAGTGATATCTGAGGGTCTTGCTGTTGACTTCAGCTGGGCCAGCTAATTTGCTGCTTAAGTGACCTCATTCAGAGGTTTTTTCCTGAATGGAAGGAAATACTATACCAACCAGTTTCCATAAAATTCACATAGATTCCACCCCCCTACCCCACCCCACCCCCCCCCCCAAAAAAAAAAAAGAGCATCATGCACTGCTATGGTCTTGTGAGAAAAACCATCAAGAACAACTAAATAATTCCAAAACAGAATTAGCAATTCTGGCTGTAAATCTGCATGCATCTCTGTGAGATGAATGTTCCTTTCTGTCTCATTTCTTCCTTCTCTTATTTTTGCGTGTAGAATGGATTTGCTGTTGTTCGACCTCCAGGTCACCATGCAGAAGAAAGCACACCCATGTAAGTCTGCGTATATACTTTGTTTAGCTTGCTTCAATGTCTGTCTATTATGTGATCTGCATCTGTAAATTAGAAAAAGAGTTTGTTAGTTTATTATTGCATATATTATTGTTATAATTTCTTGCTGATTGCTACACAGTCGAGCATTAGATTCAAAGCTCCTAGTAATCCTCTAGAGGAAGGAAAGATCCTGCTTTGTGGTTTGGGGCAGGTATATATTTTAGAAAGAACTGCATTAGAATCATGCTTTGAAAAAGCACTCATGCTTTTATTTACTCTTGTGAATTGTCTTAAGTTAAATATTGATGTTTCTTCTAATGTGAGGAAAGCAAGGATCTGCAACTGATCTTAGCATATCGAACATAACTTTGTGTCCTGGGGTTAAAACATGGAATTAGGAAAGTGTTGGAGTGTGACGGCTTCACGAAATGAAAGCTGACGTCAGGCACATTACACGGGTTTAGTGGAGCAGGGTTTATATTAGGGTTTTGGCTGTTGGATCATACTGGGCTTCTGGATGTGACTTAACTGGCTGTTGAAGTTTCATGTCCTTGGCTTTGTGACTGATTCGGGGAGCCTGGGGTGCTTTGGTCCGAGATCCGAGTACCTTCTGCTGGATTCCCTTCGGTGCAGCATTTCGGGGCCTCTCTGAGCCGAACCACTCCATTTCCGATGATGCACATGGCCACGCATCACTTCAGCTGTCGGTCCTTTCCTTTCTTTCTCCTCTTTTTGCATTCTTCCCCCTTCACCCCTGTTCCCTTTGCCCACATGGGAGCCCTGGGGAGCTGGTACGCACCCATGGGGCAGTTTGCATGGAGCAGCGTTGCAGAGGGGTTTGGAAAGTCTGAAATGTTCCCTGTTTCCTGAGAGATCGCAAGGCACCTGCTGCTGTATGGCTGTCTCGTGTTCCTAACTGAGCACACCTGCATCTTTTAGGGAGGAAAGAAGAGTGAAAGCAGTGGAAATTTCTTCCTACAGTGTTATGTCCCGGATGATAGATGTATTGGGACAAAGGCAAACCTATAATTAACACTTCTATTTTTTTTCTCTTTTTCTCCTCCCTCTCATCACCTCCAGGGGTTTCTGCTACTTTAACTCCGTGGCAATTGCAGCCAAGCTGCTCCAGCAAAGACTGAACGTTAGCAAAATTCTTATAGTGGACTGGGTGAGTAAACATTGATTCTTACCCATGAAGAGATCGAACGGAAGTTTTTCTTTGTTTTTTTTGAGTTTTCTTGCAAAGGCAGCCCAGGCTTTGTAAGTCAGTGAAAAAAAATGTTATCTGTGGTCTGTAAGCCAAAATGCCTTTGTTTTTAGTTTTTTGATAAAAGATTTCTTAAAGGGTGCATAGGTTTCGGAACAAAATCAGGATTTTTATTACACTCTTACCCTCCTCCCCCCATCAGTTCTGTGCAATCCTGAATAAGTAGTTGCCTTCTATAACAAGACCATAACACAGTTGCAAGGATGGATAATTCTGCCAACTGTGCTGTTGTTTTCTCAAGGTTGTTGGGCTCAACCATTATTATCAATCCCAGCTCTACTTTCAGGACATGATGACTGGTTATTGAAAGGGATAAGCTGTCCGACATGGCTTGGCTGTCTGTCTGGATGGTCTCAGTGCCCTGCCACTGGGCTAGTGCAGCCTCTGCACATTTGGGCAGGCGGTCAAACATGATCTGTAATTTGGACAAAGACAGTGAAATATTCTGCAGACAATGCATTGGAATTCCAGTAGGGCTTGTTTGGATTTTTGCTACTGTGATGTACAGATTAGAAAGAAAAGAAAAAAAAGCTGGCTGTGAAGGCATTTGAGCGCTTGGGTATCAGCTAAGAGTTTTGATTAGATTGCCACAAGTCCTCCATGGACAAGACAGTTAAAATGGATGTATTTTTCTTTTTGACTTAGTAGATGGACATTGTTTTCCTCGCTTCCCACCGACTGTTTTTCATATCTGAAAGAAGGGGCATTTTGAATGCCCGTCCCCTGTGATGCATTTGTGCACCAAGTAGCAATGCAGTAGAGGATCTGGGCTGTGAGTTTGGGGTGTTTAACCCAGATGGGCCCAACCTGAGAAATTTGCTGGGATTTGCTTCAGTGTTCACCCTACAGACTGATTAAAAACACAAAATTGGGGTGACTGACATAGCCCTTCCTTCCCCTTGTCCTGCAAGGTTGTGCATCAATTCAGTTCACACCAAGAAAATTAATCTTGTTTTCAGTTTTGATATATGTTTGAGATTGTGTTTACTCCTATTTATCCTGTTTTGTTAAACGGAAAGTGTAACATGAAGCCAGCTGTGCAATGTAGATTATTCTCATTTGCAATAAACTGCTTCAGTGAGATCAGAGAAGTCCAGAAAACAAAACACAACAAAGCAAAACCCTCCAAATCCCAAGCTGATGGCTTTAATCTGCGTTGTTACTAAGATACTAACCTTCCTCACATGATACAATCTCTGTCCCTGAAGGATGTACACCACGGAAATGGTACTCAGCAAGCTTTCTACAATGATCCTAATGTTCTTTATATTTCACTACATCGCTATGATGATGGGAACTTCTTCCCAGGCAGTGGTGCTCCCGATGAGGTAAGAACATGGATCGACATAGCGTCTGCCTTCGCAATGTGTTGCTGTGTCTGATAGGAACTGCTCATGGTTGTGATGGAGGTGGCCCAAAAGACCTTGGGGGCTTCTGCTGAGCAAGGCTGCAGAGACACTTGTGCCACCATCCCCACGCTTGTGCTTGTTAGTGCCTCTTCCAGAGCCCATCGCCCAGTTTTGGGTGTTCCTGTGCGTTCCTGTCCAAGTCCTAACAGCCATGTGAATTGTGTCCTGCTGCTGCAAGCTGGCAGGACAGGAAAATCCCTTGGCAAACGATCAAAAAATGAATTCATGCAGTTAGACTCTCAAGCCCTTATGGGACAACCCTGTTCCAAGGGACCCCTTTGCCAGCTGTGCCAGACAGCGTTTTCTTCCCTGAAGAGCAGGACTTGATGTACTTTTCAGACCTTCCCCAAAGTGGGGAATAAGCGTTTTGTGAGATGACAGAGGAACAGGTTGTCCGCGGCTGTACCACCAGCTCTGTACTGCAGCACTTGGGTTTCCTGGCACAGGCTTGGAGCTCATCACCTCCTGCCTTATCCCTGCCAGAGCATTGCTTACGGCAAATGCTGTGTTCAGATTTAGCAGTCTGGATAGTAGACTTTTAGCTAGAGTCATTCATGCCGTGGGACAAAACCCAACAGTTACAAGTAGTTTCCTCGGAGCCTGCTACAGAAGGAAAGGCTGTGCACGTTACAGTGGAAGCATTTTTTCTTCTTGGCCCTTCACACAGACACTTCTAGTTTAGTCCCGTCCTTTCTTTCATTCTAGGTTGGCAGCCAATACCCTGCTGTTCCAGACTGAGCTTAATGCTGTCTTTTGAAAGTATACCTGGCCCTATTTCTCCTTTCCTTTGTTTGATGGACGAGCCTTTGTTCATACTGTTAGCAAGGGACCCCCTTCTGGCTTGTGGATTCTTTACTAAGAAAACATAATCGGCATGGAAAGTGTGCTCTGTTTTAAACAAGCCGCCCCACTAATTTGCCCTAGTAAAGTAGAGATAATACAGAGATTTGCAATCATTCCTTATGCAAGACCTTATAGTGGCTCATTTCCAGCCGTGCTGTGAGCCAACCTCATTAAAACAGTGCTATTTGGTATATGACAGTGGCCTCACAGAAAACATTTGCTGTGAGCTCAGCGCACTAGGGGACCCTTCCTTCAGTCTGCTCTCATGGTATTTATCATTCCTCCTCCATGGGAGCGGGTGAATGACTTCTGCCAGGCTAGTGGCCTGAGGAAATAAAATGCAGGGTGCTACAAGTATAGAGCACAGAAACAATCAGTATTTGAATCATATAATCAATAAAACCTTCCTAAATAGATAGAATTTTTATTTCAGCTGTAGTTTTGACGTAAATTTGAATTAGAAGTGGTTCCTTCCAGATAGATATTCAGTTATCATCCTTCATATGTGGTTTATCAGAGGGAAATTATGAAATGCTGTGTTTTATTTACTCTGAGACACTCTAGATTAAACCTGAAAAGCCTTGGAATTAGTACCCTATCTATCTGGCTTTTTCCCATTCATCAAACATTGATGTTTCCATTTAGGTTTCTAAAGAAACTTAAACATAATGTGATACTCCTTCATTACCCTGTTTGTGCATTACTGTGGTAATGAATGAACAGCAACTCTTCACAGTGGGCTTAACCTCTGCTTTAGGATATACAAAGGACATGAGGTCTTAAACTTCTCTGAGATCCACTTTTTTTTGCTGACCCTTGGAATTAATAATGAGTTTACAAAATATCTAGTATTGTAAGGAATTGTAGACTGTATTATCCACTCAGTATTTGCTGTTTATAGTAATTTTTAGAGGGTATGTGCTGTTCCTGACTGAGTAAAACAAAGAATTTGCGCTATTTGCGCTCAACGTTAATGTGCAGGTGGGGATGGATCAACATTCACCACCCGCATGCCCCTTAGGTCAGCAAAAATGTTTTCTGTGAATAATACTTTTCGCCAGCAGAGGGGGTGCTCACTCTGATTAAAATTGTGGTATTTGGTTCCCCCAGCAGGAAGTAGAATACATATAAAATACCCTTCAGCTTAAAGCTGGAAAGGACTTAATTCGATGAGGTTGCACATGCAATGCACTCTTGTACAAAAGAGGAAAAGGATCCACATTAATGGTGTTTTGTTTTTTTTTTCCCTCGGGCAACTAGAAAATGCTGACTGTCCACAACTCCCATCAAGTTTAGAGAATATAGGAGCACACAGGAGCTTTAATTTTATTCTCTCTTTGGGAACTGAAGTAATCTAGAGGGAAAAATTACCCCATCAAGTTATTGAATCAAAATCCAGATTCAGCTGGATGAATAGAAAGACAGCGAAGATGCGTTGCTAGAATTAGCAGTTTCCATATGTGCAATTAAAAGTACTGTTTCCCTTTTTCAGGTCGGCACAGGAGCAGGAGTTGGCTTCAATGTTAACATGGCCTTTACTGGTGGCCTTGATCCACCGATGGGAGATACAGAATACTTAACTGCTTTCAGGTAATATTGAAGACTTCCTCTAACATGTTTTTCACTGAAACAGAATTTCTTTTTTCTCGTGCAATCTCTCTTAATCTTGGGTTTCTCTCTCGCTAAGTTAGGAAACAAGATTTTCATAGAGCTGTAGTTATTTTGTGAATGCCATATGGGATAAAGCTGGCTTAAGTAAACACAATATTTCTGGCCATAAGAAATGGGTCTGTGACATTAGGGGATTCAGTGATTGACTTATACTCACTGCTCAGCACTGATTGATGCGTAAATTTAAAGTCTCCTGATACGAATAAGCTCTTCTGTTGTTGGCTAAAAATCTTTCTGGCTCACTGTGGTGAATATTTGTATGAATAAACCCACCTGGGCAGGGTGGGGGGCCCGGATAAACTTTTTAACAAGTTGTTATGAGTTGAAGTTTCAGAGTGCAGCTAGCCGAAGCCGGGAGACATTATTATGGCGATGCACAAAGGGATATTGGACGTCTGAGTGGTCATGAGTGATCATGAGTGGTCATGTCATTATTCTTGACTCCTCCCCACCTCAGTCAGGCATATCCTCCTCAATTAGCAGTAATGGTAGCATCAGATTTAAACCACTCCGCGTGGTTGTTTTACGAGCATATTCTAGCATGCTCTGGAGAGTTGGTGTTCATTGAGTCTCTGGATGAAGCAGGAGGCGAATCCACTTGTTGTCAGACCTTGTGCCTGTCTTGCTGACCTCATCATAGTGGTCCAGCTCACGCAGGCACAGGAAACCTCAGGATCACAGAGAATAATAAACTGTCTGAGCTGATCCTTACTTTCCTCCTCCTATCAGCATGATCAAAAGAGGTGTGGCAATCAAAAATGTAGTTTCTTCTGTTAGCTGACCTACAGCCATGCGCTCAACAGTCCTGGCCATTCTGTCCAGTGTCCCTACAGGAGCACTCTAAGAGTGCGGGTGGTGCGTTTTCTCACTGCGCTGAGCATCTAATGGGCAGAACAATCATATTAATGAAGATTGAGTGATAAATGCCACTGTAGTGTTGTTGATCTTCTGAACCTGTGGAAATGATTCTTCTACCTCAACGCTCTTTCTCTTTGAAACAGTCTCTTCTTTTTCCTTGTGGGCATTATTTTCGTTCTTCTCTGGCAGCTTCAAAAAAAAGCTTGAAACTGCCTGAATTGAGCCTGGCAGAAAATAGCTGAGGCAGTTTGTCTCGCCCCTGGAGATGCGCAACACTGCATCTTTTCTGCAGCAGAGAGAGTTCTTCTCCAGCAGCAAGTGTCTGGGTCTAGCACAAAGATTTGATGCACTGCTGAGCAGCCAGGGAATAGCTCAAATCAGGCGACTGTACATGACTGGTGGCTTTGGAACTTGCTGGAAGCCTGGAGTAATGCATTTGCCTCCCAGACCTGCCAACAACGGGAAAAGGATGGTATTAAAAGTTACTGTGGAAGCAACATAATAGAAAAATGAAATGAATACAAAGCTTTCTGGGTTAGAGGAGAAATTTTAAGCAATGCAGTAGTGACTAAAGGCCTGTGTGAAACCACACTTTCCTTTCTAATATTCTTTCCAAGGAGAACAAAAATATAATTCGCTGATCTGCTGAATACATGTGTGTGGGGGGAGGGGGGGTTATTGTTGTTGGTTTTCTTGCTTTTTGTCCTGTTCAACCCCCCATGCTTTATGTCCTTCTCCCAGCTTGCATCTTTTTAACAGTTATCAGTTGAAGTGATGTGTGGTCTTCAAATGAGATTTAGCGCGCTTCTGGCAAACGCCCTGCATAAATTTAGGGAGACGTGCACTTGCCAAAACATTGGATGCAAATTTCTGGAAATACCCAGGTGGAGTTTTGACTTCATGAAATAGCATTGCATGCATTAAATCTAGGATGGGAGCATTATTTTCTGTTCTTCACTGTGTGCCTACTTTTTATTGGTACGTTATACTGAGCAAAAAGAGTTTTTCTTTTTCAGTATGCCATTCCAAAGCCTTCAAACAGTGTATACAATTTAAAATAACATATAGTCAAATAACTGTCATTTGTCTTGATGTTTTATTCCTGTTACGGGAAAGCAAGTACTTTAGTCCAAAGTGGAAGTCTGTTTATCCCAGCAGTCAACAAGACTGATCTCTTCATTGTAAAAAGAACCTGCGGCTCACAACTGAGTGACATACTTGCCATTAAATATTAATTTAGTTTCTAGGCTCCTGGAAAATTGTTCAGAACAGTCTACAAATGTAATAAGAACTTGGCGAGCCCTTCCTTAATAGGTGTTGGTGTCTCTTTGCCCAGGGACTACAGCTCTTTGGGGAACGTGTTTCGTAGCTAATCGTAGCTCTTATTTTGCCAGGGTTGTGAGAAGCGAGTTACTTGGCTCGTCCTTATAGGTAGCACCTCCCGTACTCTCCCCAATGTGCACACCTTCAGTCAGTAAGTTAAATTGGACGCTTTTTTAATCTTATGCCAAGTTTTGTTCATGATAATACATTATCAAGTGACCTTTTTAAATCTTAACCAGATTCTTTGAAAAACATTTTGCCTGAATCTTTTTATTGATTTTAATGTAAAATAATGCTTTGAAGTTTACAATTTATAGTCCCCCGAGAGTTAGAAAGTGAAGGGAATGGGTCATATATCCTTTTTTCCCCTCTTTTCTTGTGTTAGCCTCATGAGACAATGCATGCCTTCAAGGCAGCACCTTGTTATTCCACCCCATCGAATGCCACGTTGCATTTGCTGGGGATCAAACCTAAGATGAAGCAAAGATAAGAAAATTGGCCATAATGAACTCCAGAAGCAGGAGGCATTTTCACCATGAACTTGGAAACTCACAGTGGAGAACTGAGCTTTAATTCAAACCAGTCCAAATGCCAAACTGTGAGGCTTTGAAGTCTGTAGAGGAATCAGTGGAAATCCTTTGAGCTAGGCAAAGATACTGATAGACTTTTTTTTTTTTTTTTTTTTTTTTTTAAGCCTTAACTCTTAGCATGCTTTTAAGGAAGAAAGCCATCTTTCTATGTAAAATACATAGATACTGGAAGAAAAATATGCAGCATGCTTTTCATTTTTTACTCTTTCAGGATGAACTGCTATATGGATTTGATAAAAGCATGTGCTCTAAAGAAATAACAACTGAGATAATTGGCCTCATAAATTAGTCTGCTGATGAGTGAATAAATGAATCCAAGTGAAATTTATCTTCCCCGTATTGAAAACCTGTTTCAAACAGTGCCATTTTACTCTTTCCAAAGAGCAAACAGTAACTTCCGTCAAAGATTTTCTACAGAGAATTTCTTTTAGGATTATTAGCATGCCTGCATTTACACTAAAATGGTGTATTGGACAGCGTATCGCAGCCTCTTAATATTTAATAATAACGCTGAACTGTTTCAAAAGTGATGCCAAGGGTTAAAAATGCTAAGCAGAGCTGCCTTGCCTTGCACTTTGCTGCTTATTGCTGTTGGAGAACTGAAAGCACCGGCTGCAGAAATGTACATCTTTGGGTCTGCTTGGAAATCAGGGTGATATTGCTGTTGGTATCCTTGGTGGGGAGCAGGGTGGAATCACCCTGGTCATGAATAGATGTTCGGTCTGAGAGTACCAGTTTGGGATTTTGTTGAGATCTCAGCGCTCCGCCGTGCCATCATAACTGCAGCTACGCCTGCCCTGGCCGGCAGTATATTATAATTTAGCTGACCGTTTTGCTGAGCGCATGTTCCATGGCTGAAGTCACCACCAAAGTACGTGGGCAATACTGATCTCACAGCTCGTGCAGAAACGTGTTAAACTCTAATGCCTGGCATATAATTTAGAAGGTCCCCAAATCATCAGGCTGTTCTTGGTATTCGTTGCTGTTATTCTGTAGTTATAGAAACAAACAGTTGTAAAATTTAGTTTTTTCCAGAGCCTGCTGTTTCCTGGCTTGTTGCACAAGAAGAAGTGTTTGCTTCTGTAAAGTCTCGTGATGTTTTCAAACGTTGTGTAGAAGTACAAAATGTGAACCTGGCTAGGAGACCTGCAGAAAAATGTGAGGACTGTAGTTAGTTCCTTATTACAGGAGAACAGCAACGACGTGGTGAAATTAAATTACGTTATGCGCATGAGTTTTCCTCTGAATTTACTTTCCGACATTATACCTGATGACTCTAGGAGCTGTATGGTTTCATCCAATTTTTTCCTACCCTATCTGACAGAGGGGTAGGAAAATTTTAATTCTGTATACCATTTGATTTCCCTATACAATTTTAATTCCAAATGCAACTTGACTTCAGTGTTAGTTTTATTTTTATTCACAGCTCGTAAAATAGAAGGGAAGCCAGGACTGCAGTTTGAAGTCCTCCTCCTCCTCTTCCTCCTGAATTTCTCGGACAGATTGTAGAAAGCGTTAAATGAGTTCGGAAGCCGAATTTGGGACGGGGGGAGGTTGTTTTTTCCCTTCCATCCATAAAACATTTCAGAAGTAAGGAAGAGGGAGGGGGGCAGCTGACCATGTTTCGCCTGGAGTCCTTGTCTCTGTGTTTTGGATTTCACGCTCTCTGATGCTCATTTTGTACCCAAGTTCCTAATCCGGTTTGACATAGGAAATGACCGTGGAGGTGACTGTTTTGAGAAACAGAGAGTAGAGTCTTCAGGAGACTGATTAGCCTTAGGAGCAGTGGGTAATGCTTTATAATATATGGGAAACAGTGGGAAAAGGGTTTCCGAAAAAAGCGCTCAGCCTTTTATATTTCATTTTGACTTGCTCACTGGAACTGAGCGTTCAACAGGAAAAAAAAAAAAAAAAAAACCTCTGTAGAACTGTTTAATCAGCCTGGTGTTTATTAAGCATTTTAGTTGGCGAATTGGCTAGTAATGGACTAAAAGATACGCAGTCTTCTAGAAAATATATGTAAAATTGTATTTTCCCCCAAATGATTGCACAATGTGGTCAGTAGTTTTTACTGTTTATAGCTGTCAGTATTAACTAATGTGTAGCTGTTTAGCCTAGCTGTATTTTAAGTCAACTGAAAGAATGTAATTTATTTTTGAAAACCAAACAACACCACCCCCCACAAACCTAGGAAGTTTAAAGGTATAACTAACCCTTGTATTTTAATAAATCAGCATGTCTGGAAGTAATATTCAGTGTTGTAAAACTTTTAATTCCTCAGTCAGTAACTTTGTAGCTCCCCTAGCCATTAGTTGAAGGACCCACTTCCATAGAAACCTGGTCACCTTCTTGACAGTCATTTCAATTAGTGGCTTTTTTATAGTATGATCATCAGGGCAAAGTCATAGGATCCTTTGCAATTTAATTGCTGTTTTGTCTTGGGGATTTGACTTTAGAGTGGCAGATCTGAGCAAGAAGTGTGTTTTCTTCATCCTCAAGAAAAAGTAAAATCTGAAAGACTTAGACACATCTGAAATCCTGCCAATAGATGAAATTTCAGAAATACATCATTCAAAACCAGTTCGTTTGGGCTTTCAGCTGTTTGAGGCTGAAAAATTTACACGTGCCTTTTTTTTTCTTTTTTTTCTTTTTTTTTACAATTAGAAAAAAGATTGAGGAAGCTGTCGAGATCTCAAAAGGCTGTCGTATGCAGCTGACTTCCAAAAAAATGCCGTGTGGCTCCCACGGGCCAAACGAGGCTGTGTGGAGCAGCGCCCTGGGCCTGGCGCTCCCGGTGGATCCCATAAACAAAGCCTCACGCTTCTGGGAAACCCCGCTGGACTTGCAGTGGGTGTGGGGCTCACGGCAACATCTCATCCGTACGCTCCGCATCACCGTTGATTCAGACCTAAACTGAAGCTTTATGACCGAAGATGTAGTTGCTTGTATGTTTGGCGAGTATCAAACACAGCTGAGATTGTGGCTTTTGGGTCCTGGTCTAATGCTAGAGATAGGAGAAACTCCGAAGAAGGAGCAGGCTTTGAGAGCTTGGGTAAGAGGCACAAATGAAGGAAAGGGTTCAAGTCTGGATTTGACTTGTTAATAATTTCTAATAGTGTACCAGAAAGCATCGTTAGCTTATTTGGTCTGACACGACGTGATCTTCCGCGTTTCCTCTGAGTTTCAGCTGCCTGCCGACTCCTGGGTCCTCCAGACTCAAAGGTGAAGGTGTCCAGGATTTTGTGGGGACAGGGAGGCTGTCTGTCCTATGTCTGACCCTTCTTGGACAGGAGAACCAAGGCACCTGCATCTCACGTTTCTTAAATTTGGAGGGGGATCAGATAATCATTCTAAAATTTACTCTGGCTAATGAGCACCACAAATAATTGCTTGGAAATGAAGACACATGCAGGAGTAGCCAACTGCTGCTGCACAGTCACCCTTTCTGTACTCAGAAGATCCTCAAAACAGCTTCTTCCAAATATTGCCAAATACCGATTGATTTCCTTTTAATGAGCAGCCACTGCTTTTTCTCAAAATTTATAAGGACAAGTTTCACCTTTAATTGTTGGGTGTTGCCTGGGTATTCTCTGCCACTAGAGGGTATCTTCTAACTATTGTCATTCATACAGGCAGTGTCTGGGAACCATCGCTGACACCCGTCAGTCGTTCGCATGGCTCACCTGCTGTGCACCGCTGTTTCATATGCTTTGGGTGCGTTAGCATTTGGGCATCAGTCAGATGAGCTGCTCCGTGGCAAAAAAATATGTATATACAGATAGGCAGATTGATTAGTGGTTGCATTGGTTGTTCAATGCTGGCAGCCAGCGCACACAACTCCAGGGTGTTGATTTTGATTTGCTCTGCGACGTGGATTAGGGTGATACCACACAGCAGCTGGGGTGCTAGCAACTCCCATGGTATCATAACCTCGTCTGGAAAATATCTGATGATTTTAGCAGTTTTACTCTGGTTAGAAATTAAATAGCTCAGCAGTACTTCAAAGTGCAGAAAAAAAGCCCTTTGCCACGTGCACTTGCTTCGAAAATGCTGCTTAAGTCCTTTGTGAATGAGGTGGTTTCTACTTAAAATGTCTGTGGGTTTTACGAAACAGATTTTGAAAATGAAAATAAGATTGTGCCTTTTGCATATGTTTACATGGCTGTGTGTCCTGCAGACTGTCCAGCAGGAAGAAGGCAGGAGGCTGTTAGATTACCATGGAGATCTGTTGCCCAAAAATTGAAGTTAGAAGGCTTTTCTTGGGCTTCACAGTGTTGACTGAATTATTTTTCAGTGCTGAGCTGATGTGCCTTGGCATCCCCACCTGCTTAGACTAGAGCATAGGAAATGTGTTCAGCAGTACTGATAGAAGCTGTTTGATGAGTTTGATGCTACTTCAATTCATGCTTTAGAAAGTTATCCTTGCCAGTAGCTGTTCCTAGGATAGGGTAAAATAGAATACTACTTTACAGAAAGGGCATGACGTTTTTCAGTTTTCCCTAATCTTACAGCAGCTGTTTAGGTTTGGAGAGATGCATCTAAAAATCAGTCAGTGCATTTATAAGAGAAGAAGAACTTAATTTGGAAAATACTACTTTGTATAAAGGGCCTTGAGTTGGAGACTTTTAACTTAAGGCATCTCCTTGCTTTTCCACCATTTCCTGCAGTTATCATTGCCTCGTCGTAACAACTCAAAACAATTTTCAAACCTCTGAATGCGTGTACCCCTGGCATTAAGTGCATGCAAAAGAAGGTATTCATCCAAGAATGCTTGCTACAAGCTTTCTTAATCAGGAGGGATTGTGTGCATCTGTATCATGTTTATTAAGAAACTCTGCTCCTTTGAAATTTTTCATTGCTGTAATTTCAGTTCCACTGTGTTTGTGCTAGATGAAGAAGCAATTACTTGCTCTCTGCCGAACTTCTCATTTTTGCTTAGCTGGCGTCTTGTCATCGGAAATGGGATGCTTTGCAACCTCATGTAGATTTTTGAACAGAAACAGAGCAGATTGAAGAGATAAATCGATGTGAAAATGCCTTTTGCTGAGAAACCACAAAGATAGACCTCTTATTTCATTTGAATGCCAGCCTTAACGGGCATTAGTTTGCCAGTGCTAAGGAATTCAGTCTGTTTTTTAGAGGACACCAAAAGCAAGAGGGACAGGGAATAGCATGCTCTAAGGTGTATTTGGGTGGGATATTTGCATATTAAAGCTTCCTTTGGCCTGAGCTGGTATTTGCTGAGTGGCAAATAAATGGAGACCAAGCCTGGCACTGCTCCACTCCTAGGGAGGAATAACCCCATGCACCAGTACAGGTTGGGTTGACCTGCTGGAAAGCAGCTCTGCGGAGAAGGACCTGGGAGTGCTGGTGGATACCAAGTTAAGCATGAGGCAGCAATGTGCCCTTGTGGCCAAGAAGGCCAATGGTATCCTGGGGTGCATCAGGAAGAGTGTTGCCAGCAGGTCGAGGGAGGTGATTCTCCCCCTCTCCTCAGCCCTGGTGAGGTCACATCTGGAGTACTGTGTCCAGTTCTGGGCTCCCCAGTACAAGAGGGATGTGGTACTACTGGAGCAAGTCCAGCAAAGGGCTACAGAGATGATTAGGGGACTGGAGCATCTCTCCTGTGAGGAAAGGCTGAGAGAGCTGGGCCTCTTTAGCCTGGAGAAGAGAAGGCTGAGAGGGGATCTTATTAATGTGTAGAAATATCTTAAGGGAGGGTGTCAAGAGGATGGAGCCAGACTCTTTTCAGTGGTGCCCAGCAACAGGACGCGAGGCAACGGGCACAAACTGAAACACAGACAGTTCCATCTGAACATGAGGAAAAACTTCTTCACCGTGAGGGTGACAGAGCACTGGAACAGGTTGCCCAGAGAGGTTGTGGAGTCTCCTTCTCTGGAGATATTCAAAAGGCGCCTGGACGCGATCCTGTACACTGTGCTCTAGGTGACCGTGCTTGAGCAGGGGGGTTGGACTAGATGATCTCCAGAGGTCCCTTCCAACCTCAACCATTCTGTGATTCTGTGTGCTGGGGAGTGCTCATGCATACTGCGACCTCCCCAGCCTTTAATTATGGTTAAGCGCAGTGTGGAAAAAATAAATGCCTTTGCAGATATTTAGAAGGAGCACATTGCTGCAGCTGGGTGACAAGTGCCGCACAGTGAGGTCCTTATATGACCAATTTTCCAGGTGGCTTTGCAGTCTGCACCTTTTTCCTTGTGCCCTCTCTGCTCTGGCTGACCACGTCTGTGAAGCAAGACATGACCACAAACAGAAACCGCAACGTATGGCAGGTTATTCCCCTGCTCTGAACATCAGGTTGTTCATGATGGAAATAACGGACCTGACCCAAAAAATAACATGATAGCTGGACAACCAGCTTCTCATATTCTAAGGAGAGAGGAAATGGGTTTTTCTCCTGTGGAATAAGAACACCAGGTTTTAGAAGAGTTTGCTCAAGCGTCAGGTTTAAAGGCTTAGGTTTGCTCAAGGTTAAGTGTTCCTTTGTTCATTCAAGAGCCAAAATAATAGATCTGCCGTTGTTAATTTTTTGTTGCAGAACGGTAGTAATGCCCATTGCCAATGAATTTGCCCCAGATGTTGTGCTGGTGTCGTCTGGTTTTGATGCAGTGGAAGGCCATCCTACACCTCTTGGAGGATATAATCTATCAGCAAAATGTAAGTTGTGGCTTTACAACAGCAAGGATCCTACATTGGTGTAAATTGCTGTCCTAGGGGCTTCAGTAGGATATTTCCAGTTTTTACCTCTCTAGGATCTGTCTACAACTCTTTAATTTCAGAATTTTTCTGTACATTTCCATGCGTTTGGGCATTGCACTTTGGTTTGGCTGAAGCCTTTCTTGTCTTGGAGCATTGTGTGTTTACTTTTAAAGAAAGTAAATTATGAAGCCTTTTGTAGTTGAATCTCTGTGGAAGCTAGCTGCTAAATACGAAAAAAATCATGTTTGCATGCAAAATTGAAGAAAGAGGGAATGCCAGATGTAAACAGAAAACCCTAGTCTGAATGCTAGTAGATGTTTGTTGCTTTCTCCAGGATATCCTACTAAAATTTGAGCCAAACATTTTGATCCCCACCTTTATATGGGCTCACAAGAACATCCTTTTTGCTTTGGATCCATGATGTTTTGTCCTGCACAGGAGATGGGCTGAAGGTTTTTTTTTTCCCCCCTCTCTTGGTTACACTGGGTTTATCTGGCATTGTTTCATTCAGGCCAGTCAAGAAGACAGGTTGTTTTTCCCTTGCAAAAGCAAAAGGATTTATTTTTTTAAGAGTTTGTTTCAGTCAGGAAACACTCTCTACAGTGAACTTCAGAACCTCATGAGGTAGCTGAACCTATAAACGTTATAAAAGAATAAGGCGGAGTAGATTTACAAGAGACAAGTTATTTAAGACATCCAGAAACACTCTGTAATGAGAATTGTTTGTTTACCTGCTTGTTGAATCTCCCATGCTTTGCTACTCTCACAAAAGGAGAGGTTGGGTATTGTGTTATGGGCGCAGTCATGAATCTTTTATCTGTCTGCTAATTTACCAATTTGCAAAGGCGCTTGGGGGAGTTATGCGACTCAGCGCAAAACAAAAAAACAGGGCTTTTGGAAGAAGGGTGTAAGTGCACTGGATTATCTTTGTTTGGATTTTTTTTTTTTTTTTGAGGGGGAGGGTTGGTTTGAGGACATGTTTTTTAAATCCTCACAGCTTGGTTCTGTTTTGTTTAAAGGGTAGAAATGTATTGTGTGTCATATGATCAAAGTCCCCGGGTGCTCCAGGAATTTTTACAGCGTATTATGTACTGGAAGAACCGTCTGTTAAGAACTAGATGTCAAATATCTCTGGGGCACTGCAATGCTGCTATCACAACTAAAAAGCACCGGCAACAATTTTACTTATTTCCCCTTAACCTCCTCCCCTCCCCTGTTTTCCTCCCTCCCCCCTGCCATGCCTCCTGCATGACTTCTTTGCTTCTCCTGTCTTAGAAATAATGGCAAAAAGCAGCCTCCTTCCATCCCCTTTCCTTCCTTCTGAAGCTGATATTTGCTGCTGTATTTAATTCCAAACAATAAAGGGTAATAGGAAGGATGCTGATGCCTCTTATGGAGGCAAAACATTGGCAGCGTGCTCCAGACGTGGAGAGAAGGATCTGCCCCACGCTGCACGTGTTTGAGCCCATCCAAAGGGCAACCGGAGCTGGAGTCCTGAAACGAATGTATTAAAATCAAACCTGGCTTATATTACGCGCTCCGTCCTTTCGGATCCCTTGTGGTTTCTTTAATATGATGTAATTCCTTTTTTACGCTGCTTTGATCCTGTGCCAGGAGTCTGAACCTAGTGACCACCATTGCCCTTTCTCTTGCGTTTCCTGTCCCCCACTTGCAGGCTTTGGGTACCTGACGAAGCAGCTGATGGGCCTGGCCGGAGGCCGTGTTGTTCTGGCCCTCGAAGGAGGCCATGACCTGACCGCCATTTGCGACGCCTCGGAAGCATGTGTTTCTGCTTTGCTGGGAAACGAGGTACAGAGAAAATGAAAAAATGCCGTGGATGGCCTCCTCTTGACAAGTGCAAGGCGCTGCAAGCGCTGTATACCTTCTTGCAGAGCTTTCAGTGGTGTGAATTTGGGTGGCTAACTCTCCGAATAGTGCATTTACTGAACTTTTGGCACTGGTTCTAGCTCTTTTTTTTTTTTTTTTTTTTTTTTGTAGAATTAAAGACTGTATATTTAAATTTTTTTTAACTACCTTTGTTCAGCAATTCACACTCTAAGGATTGAAATACCTAAGAACTAAATTTGGTTTCATTCTTCATCCAAATAGTGGGCTTGGTGCAAACCTTGGGAAATAGTGGATTAGTTTAACTCATTTCCGATGCCACTGTTGAAGCCTTGCCCTCTCTTTACAGTTCCTCTCTAGCAGCACAGCGTATCTGCTCCGTCATGCGGCTTGCTTGACACTGTTTTCCATTTTGTTTTGTTTTTTTTTTGTTTACCTTATGTTCTGTACCTTCTGCACTTTTCTGCGTTGAAAAAGCCCAATTGTATTACAGAAGTTGACGGAAAAGGCCATAGTATTTGATCGCAAGATAAGGGCAAGCCAGAGAAATGCTCAAAGGAAATCTGGTTCGTGGTATCTAGGGGAGGTCTGGGTGTTTTTCTGCGGACGTAGATACTTTAGCTTTTCTCTCTGTTCTTAAAGTCAGTGGGATAAAGGAAGAAATTATTCAAATTCCTCTTTCCCATCATCTTTGCTGCAGCCCTGACTATTAGCATCTGCTGCAACTGGTAACGAAGGAGCAATTGAGGGATACATTTCTTCCAAAATGACTGGTATTTAAAAAGTTCACAGTGGTGGCATTTGACATGTCTTTGGGCTCTGGGAGTTCAGGGTCATGTACTGCAAACTAGTGCAGTGAGGAAATATAAAAGCCACTTATTTGCAGCAAAAGCAAAGCTCTTGTGAGTCTGCTATATCCATATATATATGCTTCTGTTCAGCAAGCATTTTTCTGTATAGTTTGTAGGCTTGTGCATATGAGCAACTGGTTTGTTTGGGTCAGTCCTCCCTCCTTTCTCTGGTTTATTCCTCTTCTTTGGACACCCGTTCTCCACTTGGAGTTTTCAGAGGACACCTGTAGTCCAAAGGGCAGAGTCTTAGATTGATTCAGTAGACCATAAAAGTGCACTGCGCTAATTTTCCATCAAGGAAAAACTGCACCTCACGCAAAGGAGCACATATTGGTCAGATTGGAGCCACAGGCATCTATCCCTGTTCATTATCAGCCAAGGATGCCCTGGTGTAGCAGCAACTCTGAGGAGCTATTCAAAACAGTTGTTGAAGATTTACGATACAAATCAAAACAGCAGAGCAGTGTGATTACGTAGGCTCCAAAGAGCTAAAAATTTCAGCATTGTGTGAAAGCAACCACACCGATTTCAAGTTGGGGGTGGCTGTAAAACTTAGAGCAGCATTAATGGGCTGGTTAGTGCATTTGAAGTTTTTTAGGCTGCCTTTTCAATTAAGGGATTGCCCTCAGAGTACCTTGTGCATATGAGCAAGTCTTGAAAGGCCATGACATGAGTTAAAGGGCATGAGCAGGCTGCCAAGACGACCTCGCAGTGTGTGATAGAGCAGACCTCTGAAGGCAGTGGTCTCTTCCACAGCGGGCAAGAACCTGGCTGCTGGTGACCTGGCTAAGGAAGGAGGTTCCTTCTAAAGCTCTCACCTGCCTTGGAGAACACAACCAGGTTGTCTCATCGCCCCCCTTTGGTGAAGAAACTCCTATGCGGGAGCTGAGGGAAGCCCTATGGTCAACGTTTGAAGGTGCAGCACCACAGAAAGGAGAAGCCAAGTAATATTTTGGCTCTAGGTCTGCCTCCAGTGAGGGTTGACTTCTAGGGATGTTCCTGAGCCATAAGCAGACTGTGACCACCAGCTTTGCTTAGGTCTAGGAATTAGGAGTAGAGGTTGGATCTGTATGGAGGTGCAGATTTGCTGCTTCTTCCAGCTTTTCACAGAAGTGCTGTGTCTTACAGTATCCACATGCTACACAAAGGACAACAACGCCTGAGAAAACCTCACTAACCAGTCCGATAGGTTGGTGGTAAAACAGCTGGGATTCATCAAAAGCATCTGTTTCAGTCATCCAGCATCCCATCTTCCAAGCATCCAGAGAGCATTAGTTCCTTGTGCGTGGCCAGGCAATTCTGATAAGGCTCTCAGCATGCATAACTGGTCCAGCTTGTGCTCAGTCCTTGGGACTCCTGAAAACTTGAGAATCAACTTCTACCTCAGCCTCCAAGCAATAATTTTTTTATTTCAGCACCCGATTCTCTTAAGCTGGCAGCCGATGGCACCATTGTCAGTAATACAATCTCTTTAGCTCCATTCAAACCTTGAATGCAGCCAGCTCTAGTGCCAGGATACACACCGAAGGGGAGACTGAGGAAATCACATGTGAAAGATGTCATTCCTCTCACTTAATGTGCTGCTACAGTGCAGTCAGGTGACTAAAATGTGTTGTGAGAATCTGTATGCAATAAATAAGCACTCGCTCTGAGCCATGAACGTGTCTGGAACTGTGCGGCTTTTGGAGATTTTAGTACTCACGATAACTTGGATGATGTCCTCTGGCTGAGTGTTTTCATTTAGCAGAGCAAATGTTGATCCTTGAAGGTAGAAAAACATCATAAGGGGCATTTGCCATTCTTTATATTTTTGTCAGTGAATCAGGACAGCTATAAGGAGCTTTAAAATATTTAAAGATGGACCTGTTCTCACTTTTCCTAAGTGGGCTTTGAAGCGTGCACGGATATCATGATAATGTTCTCTTAGCCACACATCAAAAAGCGGGAAGCACTAGTTTTATCAAGGTCTTTTATAAAATCTTTCTAATGCGAGGAAGTTGGAGTGAATTGCTGTTGCTTTGTCCTGCTGGCCCTTTGATGAAGTTTGATATACAGCGTGTTAGACAATTTTGCATGCGTGCACATGGACAGCCAGCTGCAGACAGCCACAGGCTGCAGGGAAATCTGCTAACGGAAGAGATCTGACTGAGGTATGTAGCGAAATGGTAGGAAATGAGGGGAACGATGCCAGTCCCCCAAGTGTCTGTGTTCACCAACAGAGATCAAAACCCCAGCTTTGGAAAAGCCTTGTGTGCATGGTTCCAGTGGCAAGAGCCAGGGTTGTTCCCAACTGTCCAGGAAATTAAAACAGAGCTGTAGCTTTGCAGCAGATTATTTCAATGTAAAATGAGTTAGCAGCGTGAGAGGTCATTTGAAAATACCTATGTTTCTTTAATTACAAATTTACTTGTTCAATACTAACGTGACTTCAGCTGAAAAATCAAAGGCAGGCATGAGGCAGAGAAGAACCACTTAATGATAATTTAGACCAGTAGGACACTGTTGCTATTTTATTACTCAGAGTGGCTCCTGAAAGCAGCGTGGGAGAGCAGGGGAAGCAGCAACCATGCAGAGCTGCCAATTCTTTTCCAGGCATCGCCAACTGCTCCCCTTAAAACCAGGTTCTGTCCTATGAGAAATACCAAGCCAAAACATCTGGGCATTAACGGCGTTTTCTCCCCAAGGCTACAAGCCATGCCAGCAGCATGCATAGAGCGGGATGTGAAGTGCTTATGCCATGGGAGCTGCTAACTGTGTGGAGGGAGAAAGGAGGCATGTCCTGTGAGAAGTGACCTTGGAGCTAAGCAGCAGCCAGAAGAACAACAGTATCGCATGTGGTTGCTGGAAATACATTGTCATTCAGATTTTTGAATCAGATTTTTTGGTGCAGAAGTAGCCGAGGTGTGTCCAGTATCAAACTCTGGACATCTTGAACAAAAAAGAAGTTGATAATAAACAGTTGCTTAAAACCTTTGCCTAAGGCCCAGAGGTATTTCCTTCCCTTTCTAGTGGAGCGATGGGTAAGTCTGTTGTCTGTGACTATTATTTCAGGGAGAGTAGCACACAATTGGAATGATTCATCTGTGAAATAACACACAGCTAAGCTGTCTGATGTTCTGTGTGCTTTATTTCAGTATAAACTGAAAGGCATTAATAAAATTCTCATTTAAAGATTTGTCCAGGAACTGGTTGGCCTTCACTTAATGTCATACAGAAACCAGTCTCAGCAAAAATTATTTTTAGAGTAAAGATTTAAAAAAAAAAAAATGTAATCCATAATTATTAAATCTGGAATGGAGCAATTTCTAGTCCTCGTGAAGTACCTATCTAATGGCAGCCAAGTGGTCACATAAGCAAATCTCTTGGCTGGAGTTTCTGTTGGCTTTCAGTAGAAGTTGCAAAACTTTGTCATAGATTTATTAACTATTAAACTGTGGCTGCTTCCATTGCTGGGGAGTATCCCCATATGAGCCTTGACCAGTATTTTCAGACACATTCAACAGCTGTAGATGTTTCCGGTTTTGGATACCCAGCCTTGAAAGTCTGTGAAGAAGTCACTTTTTTTGTGGAGAACCAGGTCAGGAGGATGGGCTTGGAGAGCATCAGTTCTGTTGAAAGTTTTTTCTTGAGTATTTAGTTGATTTTGAGACCCTTGAGCTCATGTGAATTAAATCCAAACAGTTGGCTGTCTATATGACCCAAGGAGAGCTGTTCTGCCGGGGCACCATTACCTATCAAGCAGATGTCTCTGCTGTCCCAGAAGAAATCATTGCTCTCCAGAATGTCATTTGTTAAAAACAAATAAACCAAGCTCCTTCCCTTTGCGATGCACTGCAGATTTAACCTCCCTTCCTGAGGAGAGGTGCTAGCCCCCTGGTGTGATGCAGCCCTAATTCCTGCCTCCCTGTGTCAGAGCCACGACTGTGCAATATTAAAATCCTTGTTCTGTTTTCAAAGGCAGGCAGGAGCAAGATGAATGTATCTTAAGGTCTTCTTCAGTTCTTTAGGGGGAAAAAAAAAAAGACTAATAAGAATTGTGGGATGTTTTTATTTGAGCCCAAGTTTCTTCCCCAGTGGGAATCAAAGCAAGCATCATAGCTGCAACAATACAAGGCTTAATAACTTCATACAGGGCAAAGGGGACAGTTTAGCTTTTCAGAGAAGAGTCGTTGTGGGATGAGAGAAGTAACCCGATAGAAAAAGGCATTTTCCCCTTCTTGTGTTTATTTTTAAAGGGAAATAAATAAAAATTAAACCAAAGCTCAGGCAATACTGTCTGGGGATTTCTTGTGGGAGACAGTGCTTGTGCTAATGGCTGCATCTCTCTTGTCCTGCTCAGACCCTGTTGCTACAGAGCCACTTCACCAGGGATGCTTCCCTTCATGGTCTCAGAGTGCTGCATAAGAGGGTGTTTGGGGCTGTTTTTCTTCTTTATGTTCTATTACTAAAAGAAGCCCAGCTTTCTTCTCTGTGACATCCACCTTCCAAATTCACAGTGTAAGAACAGCAGGAAAAAGGCTACAATGTTCTGGGTGTTAGCTTTCTTTTTCTTTTTCTGTATTGACCAAAGGCTGCGGGGTAAGGATGCGATATGGGCAGAGCTCTTATCACATTGGTTATGAAGCCACGACGGAACCAGAGGCCCTTTGCTGCAGCCTGCCATGGGTTGTGGAGGCAGCTGGCAGGCAAGCAGTCCAGTCCCTCCTCCAACTGTTATTAATTAACATGAGATTTTTTTGATATATTGTCAGTTGGTCACAGTAAGTGCATTTGTCCATGCCAATGCAAAGGTGACCTGGATTCCCTCGTGGTGTTGTAGCCCCCTGACTGCAAAGTGAAAGGACAACTCTTTCCTCTGCGGTAGGAGAGTTTGCATCTGAAAATGAGCCTATTTTGGTTGTTACCGTTTTCTAGTATAGCAAGTCTCGGGTCTACAGCAGCTTTTCCTGTTGAGCGCTATCACTTTAGGTGTGAGTTTATTCATTTAAAATAGCTGTGCTTGTCAGAGCATGGGCTTGGGCAGCATGGTGTTGGTGCAGTTGTGCTTGTGAGAGCCAGGTCTGGGCTGGCCGAGGCTTCTAACGGAGATGTAGCTCTGGTGGTAAAACCATATGCTTGCCCGGACAGCTTATGTCACATGCATGGGCTGCAATAGTCTATCCTGGCAGCAGTGCAGGTTTGCTGATGGGAATTGCATCCATACTTTGGATGCATCCATTGCATCCATGCTTTGCCATTATAGTCCTGCAAGGTAACTCCATCAGCCACATACTCCCCGTGTACACCACTGCATACGTATTTAATGTAGTGGACACTGCAACAGCTTTAAGAGCTTTTACAGGTGGATCCATGTGACTTTTGCTCAGAGGACTAAACAAGTATTGCTGGAGAAGGACTCTGAAAAGCTGCTTTAGAGTGGGATTTGCTAATTATCTCTCTTCAGCACAGTGAAGATGCTCCATTGTCTAAGTTCCTTGTTAAGTAAATTATGTTACCGCTGCTTTGCTGTTTTATTGTTGTTAAAGATTTGCAACAATGACAACACTGACATTGTGAGGGTGGGATGTATTTAAGAACAAAATTGTCACAGGCAGATACAATATGCCATTTGCATTTACTGCATAAAAGCAGCAAAGCCCAAAAAGATGCATGCTTGTTATGTGCTTTTAAATTGAATTTTTTTGGAAGGCTTGCATCATCTTTGGCCTTACAGTCTCCATACCAGTATCATAGTTTTACTGTCACCTTTTTATATAAAGAGCAAATGACAGCAACCAGCATCAGAAAGACTAAATTTTAATACCTAATACTATCCTTCCCAGTAACTTCAGGGCAAATTTCATAAAGATTAACATATGGGTCTAATACTGTGCCCTGGCAAGACTAACTCAGCAGCTAGTAAGAGACATCAGCAGTGTCTTTGTAGTTACCGTTGTGCTGAGTGTAGATTTAAAGCAGGATTTTGCTTCCTTTGTGCTGGATGAAAAAAGATGTTTGTCTGTACTAAAATCAGGCTATTTATTCTTAGGGTACAGATATTTTCAAATAGTTAAAAGTCAATATGTTTACTGGATCAGGTGTTTAGAAGAATTAAAAAGCTATCCCTTTTGTTTCTTTCAAGGAAGAAAGGGAGTGTGGCTGCTATCATATTTTTAAGTTCCTTTTGTTTTCACATGACTTTGTTTTAATACTCAGTTTCCATCATGAAATGCCTGTGTGTCCATCTCTGAGGGCTTGTCCACATTGCGAAATAATCCATAATACCTCCTGCAGAAGTTCTGTTAGAGAACATCTGTGCGTGCTCACTGATATAGCTATTACTGATACAGCTATTAGTGTAAATTCACACCTATGGTGGTTCTGCAAGTGAGCAGACCTTACAGTATTCTGTGCGTATAGAGGAGTGTTGGGGTTGAGAAAGCTGGAGAGTGCCTGCACTCAGTGTACTGAGAAACTCAGTAGAAACTCAGTGTACTGCCTTGAGTCTTAGAAGAGCATTTAGAAAATCTGTATATTTGGAATATTTAGCTAGAGTCAGGTAATAGGAATCAGAAGAGTGGAGTGGGGGCTTGATACAGCGGAGCCATTTGCTAAATCATGTTTAATGCCTATTCTCTAATTTGTGACAACATTTCTGTGGCATTCTTCTCTCTCTCCAGCTTGACCCTCTTCCAGAAAAGGTTTTCCAGCAGAGAGCAAATGCTAACGCAGTCCATTCCATGGAGAAAGTCATCGAGATACACAGTGAGTAGATCCGCATGCGCACAGCTGATGCTCTGTTAATCTGTCCTAAGGACACTAGTTTGACTTCTCCATCATCTTGGCAATCACACATTCGAAATCAAGCCACTGCATTCACTCGTCCAATTTGCAGACAGTCACTGCACAGTGAACTGGATTTATGCAGCCACAAGGTAGTCTTGCATGCAGTAGTGCATCGAGCGATGCACAGAGATCAGTCAATTTAGAGAAATGCTTTGGCTCTTGGAATTGGACTGTATAAGTGCCTCTGAGCCTACAGCTGCTTAGCTGAACACAGGTTGGAGCGCAGAGGGTTGTCTGTGTGGATGGGGGTGAAGCAAGCGGTGAGGCATTGTAGTCACACAGCAAGGTGTTCTGATCTCAGTGGAGGAATTAATATTAAATCCAATGCAGAAATATGCTTACTATCCCTGTAAGGGGCAGGTTCTCCTGTACTTGGAGCATGTGGATATCTCTTCAAAAGCTATTCAAGTGTCTGCAGTTAACATAAGTCTAATTGGGTATGGTTACATCCATTAATTAAGAATGGATAGGAGTGAAAGTTAGAGTATTGCATAATGCCTCTGATATTGCAAGTTTGTTTAGCTGTGGAGGGGAATTTTAAAATCTTGGTGGTTGAAGGTTTCCTGGGGATGTTCACGGGGAATGTAGTAAGGTCCCCCAAGTAATGTGGGGATTGCACTATGCTAGGTCCTGACATCTGCATGCTTCAAACAGGCTATGGTCTAGAACTGAAGGAGGGGCAGTCTCCATTTTAGAGGGAGAAAATGGCATTTTCTTTTTTTCCTGAAAAATGCCAGTTGCTTTAGAAATTTAAATTCCATTTCCAGAAGCTGCTCTGCAGTGACAGTGTTCAGCACTGATGTGATGCCTTAGCAGTACCTTGAGTCAGCCACAGTGATTTTTTTTTTCCTTGAAGTGAGCAGAGCAAATTAGAAAAAGAGCTTTGAGCGAGACACTCAGGTATGCTGCAGGACACAATAGAAACGAAGGGGTTTGAAAACAAGACTCTTCTCCCTGTCCACATGGCCCCACTGTGAATGTTCTTTCTTTCAAGCTTCGATGTGACTTCTTGGGTACTGGCAAATTCTGCGTGGTCCTGCCTGGGAACCAAGGGAACATCTCTGAACTCTGAAGCCTTCTCTGTGCTCTTCTCAAGAGCCTCTGATTGTGCTGTGGGTGCTTGTGCCCTCCGCTTTCTTGTCCAGCCACTCTTCTTTCATTGAAGAAGGGTGTCCATCAATGGTAAATTGAAGACAAACAAAATAAATAAATGTGACTTAAACTTCCTTAGCTGTAGGTGATTTGCCCATGAAAGCAAAGCAAGACTAGCTGGCCGTAACTTAATGCAGATGTCCAGTCCAAACCTGGGCTACATCCTTCCCTCTCACATATTTTTCCTTAGGTCTAAAATTTCTGAGGCTTTTGAAGTGAAAAAGGAATTGTCTTTATTTTTTGAACACCTGATCAAGTGCACCTTTTCTTCAAGGCAGACGTATCCTGTACAGCTAAGAAACCTAACCTCCATCACTTTTGGCGTATTTATCCTGTCAGCATTCCAGTTTCAGCCTCACACCTTTCTTCCCTAACCGAAAGGGAAGAGCATCTTTGATTATAAGAGAGTGTGTCGGCTCTGACTGGACATCCTAGATTTGCTTACAGGATGCACAGGTGCATTTTTAGCAATGCTCTCAATACCTTTTGGATTGAAATTTTGCTTCTTCATGCCTAAATTCGTACACAGTGTCTTCCAGCCCTGGCAGATAGAGCACCTTGGCAACACCATCTACTAATAAAGCAGCATGGCATAAAGTGCAAAATTTTCCGTTACTAACTGTGCTGCTGCTGGGGAATTAGCAGGGCACTTTGGCAGTTCTCATGAGCCATTTTTACTATCATATAGAAAACAGACTTTTCTGCATAGGGACCAAAGCAACCTCTCTTACAGCAGCTTGCTTGGCACAGCATAGCCATTATGGCCAATATCGTTATTCATCAAACAACTTCCCAAACCAAGCAGTCACCTGCCAACCTTCTTAATTCTCATTACTATGCTTTGTGGATATTAGACTTCTTGCCAAAGAACTGAGAGCTGCTGCTGCCTCTGCAGGGCTTCCTTGCGAAGCTATGGAAAGGAGCTGCCCTGTTGTTTCTCCAAGCCCATGCTTAGGAGAAATCCCCAGCTCTGGGTGGCTTTCTACCCTCACCTCACAAGCCAAGGCTCCGTTAATACACATTCCCAGGAACCCGCTTCCATCTACAATTTTTCTCCACAGCCCTGGGACCTTGAGAAAGTCGTTAAAGTAACAGTGAGTGCAGGTCAAGGTATCATTTTGCATAGGACTTGGAAGAGGCATGATGAGTCTTCCTCAGTCAGTTCTCAGCCTTCTGCTGGGCCTGGGAAAGCAGGAGCGTGGTGTTTGACCTGTTACGATGCAGGTGGCCTAACTGCCTTTTCTCTCATCTCTGCTGCAGGCAAGTATTGGCATTCACTCCAGCGTTATGCCTCCACAGTGGGGTACTCCTTGGTTGAGGCTCAGAAGTGCGAGAACGAAGAAGCGGAGACTGTAACAGCCATGGCATCTTTGTCGGTAGGCGTGAAGCCAGCTGAGAAGAGGTGAGCTGCTTTCCTTTCTTTCTATTGTCACAGCCCAGAAAGAGTAGGTAGTAGAAACAGGGAACAGGGAACAATCTGCCCACCCAGGAGGAGCCATAATGGGCAGTCTTCAGGGTTAATCTTCTTTTAACAATTGCAAGTGCATTCCCTGTATCTCCTGCCCTTCATGGGTCCTCCAAAGACCTCGTGGACTGAAGGAGAACAACAGTGCCACGCACTTCATGTGTACCCTTGGTGCAGCACACCAAGGGTCATGAGAGGAAACTGATTTCACTGCAAGAAAATTTTTAACATTGTACAAGTGAAAACACAGTGGCCGAAAACCCTTCTTGGTAGCAAGTTTTATTTCCAGGTGAGCTGGCTGAGCAAAACTGCTCTGGGTGGGAAGGTGATGGGAACAGACGGTGCGAGACTTGTGTGCACAGAGCATCACAAATTGTCCAACTCTGTCATGCTCAACCCTCTTTTCTCTCTCCCCCATCCTGTCTTGCCTGTTGAAATCCCGTCCAGACCTGATGATGAACCCATGGAAGAGGAACCTCCCCTGTAGCATTCACCTTTGAGCTGGAGTTCTCCTGTTTGTTCGTCTTTGTCTTGAAGCTCTGCCAAGAAGCTTTCTCTTGTTACTCCTGCGTCCTGTCATGGTTTTTTCCAGAATACAGAAGGACAACCAGGTGTAAAACAAAGCAACCGAAAAATCTCTCCATATCTATATGCGTCTACAGTATATACTTGCTGAAAAAGAAAAATGCTGGTGAAGAGCAGTAAAGGATTGACATGCTGGGCACTCTTCCTCTGATCCTCACTTGGAGCTGAAAGGGGGAATGACGCCCATGAAGTCTTTGGCAGAGTTGCCAAAAAGTAGAAATCAAAGATTCAACAACACATATGAAAATAAAACAAACAAACCTTAATTTAAAACTGGTGCTTACAATTTGATTACCCACAATTCAGCAATCTCCGCTTGAACCACTCGACCCATCTTGTAGTTTCGTTTCTTGGATTTTTTAAATGGCTCTTGCCTGCCTGTGAGTCAAAGACATTCTTGTCAAAACCAGAACAATGTGAGATGGTGTATTTTTAATGGGGAAAGACAGGGAAAGAGGACTAGTCTTATATCTAAAGGAAAGGGAAAGAGAGGGGGGGGGAAACACAAAAGAGGAAATGGTAGCCCAGGTGGAGTCGGCTTTACTATCTCCAAAGCCATCTGAAGATGAGTTTGTGCCTTTTTTTTTAATTGATGGATTTGGTGCAGCTGGATTTTCTGAAGTTTGAGGAACAATGCCTTAAGTAAAAAAACAAAACAAAAAAAAACAAAAACAAAAAACACAGCAGTTCGTGAATATTTTTCCTCTGTTTGGGAAAGCCAAGAACTGCCATCAGGAAGGAAGACTTTTTGGCTTGTGCTGGCATGATTGTGGGAAGCAGGCATCAGCTGAATAGAGCGTCTCCAAAAACTGTCTACAAGTTTGGATTTGTTTTATTTTCTTTCATTGCTGTTTCAAAAAAAAAATTAAGGTAGTTGCCAAGAAAGTGGCAAATACTGTTGGGTCTTTGAAATTTAACCATTTTTTAAATCAAATTTTCAAATGTTTTCTCTCTTCTACATTATCTAGCAATTGAACTTATCAATTTGGTTGTTGAAGCATGTATTAGACACAAATGCAGGTTTAAGACTGGAATGCTTTTTATAAAAAGCAACTAGCATGAGATATTGCTTAAATTGTTAGGTATAAATATATATATGTGTATAATGTATATTCCAAATGTATTCCAAGCTTAGAAACCTGATTCTTATGAATTATTGATAAAATATTTATAATGCATTTATAGAAAAATATATATAATAAATGCATACTATAATAGTAGCCATTGAAAGCTCCCCAGGGAAAGATTTATGAATTGGAATGTAAAGGTGCTTTTGGAAGAGGATCCAGTTTGAAACTTGAGTACTTTCAAACTATAGTTTGGAAAGTTTTCAGAACGCCAACACGTTAGCCACCGGGCAACTACCCTAAACATTTGTATTTTAAGTTAAGGTTTTTAGTTGTGATCCTTTTCTAACAAAAATGAGGTTTTTATAGCAAAGATTATGAATTTGCTGTTAATTTTTATATCGATATTTCACAAAACCCTACCGAAGCCTTGTTTGTGTGAATCTGACATTTATTTTCCATTCAGCAGTTGTTGTTGGGTTGTTTTGTGTTTTTTTTTTCTGAACAGCAACAGTGTCTAAACCTTTTTCCTCCCTGATTTCCTGCTTGTACATTATTTTCCTTTTTTTTAAAAAAAAAAAAAAAAGCCTTTTGTACAGCGAGCAGCTTTCTGCAGGCGGTAAGGAATTGTTGTAGGCCGTCGGAGTTTATTTCTGGAACGCGTGCGTTTATCGGAGAGGAGGGAATGCAATGGGCTCTTTTGTATAACAATACCCACGACTGTATATTTCCTCGGTTCTGTTCTCGTAGCTCTGTAAAGAAAATAAGGCGTTTTCTTACCTTACGCGTAGTAGTATTACAATGGGTGATCGTCTTTAATCCCCCCCATGGGTTGCAGTGAGGATCACATGTGGCTTTAGCAGCTTACCTCTGGTGGGCTTGTCGGCCGCCCTTGGGACAACCGGCATTTTCCCTCGCACGCGCGCAAATGCGCATGTGCTCTCTCTCTCCTCTTCTTTCCGAATGACCATGACTGGTGGATTTGCAACTTTAGCTGTTTGAAGAGCTTTTTCCTAAATTATTTTTCAGAGGGCGAGCGAGTTTATGCTCCAGCCTTGGTGGGGGGGGGGGGTGGTTCCCCTCACCCCGTCGCCTTTTGCGAATGGCCCAGCGGAGAAGCAACTAATCCCTGGGTTGCTTAAAGGAGACTGAATTGACACGTGTAACCTTCTTAAACCTTCTTAAACCTTGAAGTAGGGTAGCACAGGTCCCTCATCTGAACAACCAAGGGGTACATTTTTAGTTTATGCTATTATTATGACAACTGACGGGGTCATTTTTGTCGTAATTTATTTTGCAGTTCTCAAAGGGGCTCTTTTGGCTCCGTTCAGAACTTCCTCGTGGAACGAATTTGAAGCACACCATCCACGTGAGCAAATGCAAGAGGGCTTGGTTTTGTTTTGACGTTGATAATGCAATTGCAAGAACAGACACTACCGCACTTGAGTTTTGCTAGCCCAAGTACGTTTTAAAATTGCGCACAGCTTTGGTCGTTGGAACCGGCTTCAGCGTAGGCTAAAAATCAGGCGCACATGCGAAAACACAGCGTACCTGTAGATGTCATTTCCCAAAATGACCACTTGGCTGCTGTGACCTAAAATGAATCTGGCTCGCGGAATCTGGTGACTTAATATTTAGAATATTCACTCAGCCAGTTGCAAGGCATTGGCGGTAACCACGTTTACACGATCGCTTTTGTTGTCAGACCTTCCTAGCCGTTCTGTAATTTTTAATAGCGGTCATGGAAAAATCAGTTTTTCTGTTCCTGAGGACTTGCTGGCTGACCGTGCCGGACTTGGTTTCATTTCAAGTCAGGTGGCTGTAGCGAGATACTCAGCAGCTTTCCATCGTGTTGCTTTTGGGATGCCGTGCCCCTTCCCTCCAATCATTTCGCTAAAGCTTTCGCTGGAGATGGAAAGATTTCCCAAGGCTTTAAAGCTTGTCTCCTCCCAAGTCCCGCTCAGGCGGATTTGCTTCTTAAACATGCCCGCTCTGTGGGTGAGGTCTGGATGATGTAGGAGCTGGTGCAGACAGCAAGCAAAAGGGGCCCCTCGTTCGGAGGATCGCTGGGGTTTATATGTTTTGGGTTTTTTTTAATTATTATTATTATTTTTCCCCCACCTTTGGAGCCGGCAGCTTCTTCCTTTTTGCCGGCGCTGCTGCAGGGCCTCCGTGCCGGGAGCAGCCACGCAGCGGGGATTTTTTTCCCCCTGCTTGGAAGGGAAGGAACATCTTGAAATCGTCGGATATAGAAGCGAGTCCCAGTGTTTGCAGTACGCGGTTAATCATTTGGGGTTTTTTTGTTTTTTTTTTTTTTTACTTTCGATACAAAACATTCCTTTTTTATTAGTCGCAGTCATGTATTCATTCCATTCTTCCTTTTGTAAACTTTTTGGGCCCACGTCTTTTACGGGCATTGATATATATAAATATATATATAAATATATATGAATATATTTTTTTAAGTTTCCTACACCTTGAGGTTGCATGGTCTGTAAGGTTGGCATGTCTTTATATTGTATACAGATTTTGCACGCCAAACTTGGCAGCTTTGAAAAAGAAAAAAATTTTTTTTTTTTTCCTCTCGTGGCATTTGCGGAGACAAAGGTTGGGACATTTTTCGGTCACAAACACACACACTCACACAAATACACACAAAGGAAGGAGAGTGGGAAATTTTTTTGCGTCTTACTGAACTTAATAAGAAATTGTGCTTTTTATTGTAAAAAAAAAAGAATAAATAAAAAGGACTACTTAAACATTTCTCATTTTAAGAAGAAAAAGACGTTTATCTAGCACTTGTGACTTACCAATAATAGAGTTTATTGTATTTATGTGGAAACAGTGTTTTTAGGGAAACTACGCAGAACACACAAAGTAAACTGCCTGTGTCTTTTTTTTTTTTTTTAAATTTGGTTGGGTATTTTAATTTCTTCACTGGGTGGGGAGGTTGGACACAACCCTTTGTCAACACATGTAGTCATTAATTCTGAGAAGATGAATGACGAGGACTTTAAAGAGTTAACTCTTCAGCACAGCTGTGTTAACTTTTTTAAAATTGCTTTTACATGATGTATTGGTAGGTTTCACTTTAAACAGTCCTGTACTGTGCAACACTGTGGTTTAAAACGCGACTTTACATCAAAAGGAAAACATGTTTCTTCATTGTCATGAAGTTGAGCTCGTTCTCAGCTCATCTTCACTTTGTCTTTGATATTGATGAAAAAGTATCCTATTGAAAGAAAATAAATTAACACTTTTCTGTGCTCCATAGTGGAGGCGCTATTTTCCAATTTATGAGGATGACAAACTTATATATATAATATATATATAAAAGTGGGGGGAGGGGTTGAAACATTATTCACCCAAGAGCTTATTACAGATATGTAGTATCAAAAAGTTGTAACTATATTATATTCTACTTTATACCTATACATGCTCAGTATGACGTCACCATTGGTAGCAGCTACCGGTTTACGATGTAATTTAGACACAGTTTCACTCTTATTGTATGGACCCTACTTTAAGTGATGGTAGCATTCTTTGTGCTAAATTTTCTGATGGTCCTTTCTTTTACTTGGTGGAGTTGGAATATTTTTTTCATTCTTGTTTTTTGTTTGTTTGGTTTTTGTTTGTTTTTTCTTTTTTCCTTTTTTTTTTTTTTTTTTTTACTGGCCAATGGTGTCTTTCTCTGACAGTACCGACTTCAATTTCAACTTTATTAGGAGTCCAGTATTTTGTACCACATTATGACAACTTGTTATTCTTGTGGTGTAAATAAAAAGAAAAAGTTAATTATAGTACCATCTTTGTTTCTGTCACTGATCTTTCTATCTGATGCCTCTGGTTTAACTTCTCAGAGCTGGCTTGCACAGACAGCACTGACCGTGTAATGCTTCATGTGCTTTAAACAGAAGAGTTTCTTAGTGTAATTGAAGAGGGACTCATTACTGAACCAGCTTCTTGGCCAATAGATATCCATACATATGCCATGCTATCCCTGGTAGGAAAATTGTTAGACCTTCTGCGCAATTTCCCTGCCACTTCTAAGGTGTTCATAGACAGGCACTTGTATGGAGAGAATGTAGAAAAAAATAACGGTCTCCCACTGAAACTGAATTTCCAACAGTAAGGCTATGAGAGCTGGTCTTTGCTGAAATTTCCCCCCCAAATCCAGCGCTGAGTGACTTACCTGGGAAAATCAACACAGAGGAGAAGCTGACATTTTGTATCTCCCTCCACTCTGCATTTTGCAGTTGTTGTTCCTTCACTTTGCAATAGCCTGAATTTCTTTGGAAGAGTATTTTGAGGAGAGCTGGGTGGACAATTACTTGCCCTCAGACCAGGTCTGTAGGGGGTAAGTTCTGAATCCCAGAGATCTTTATTCATGTTTTAGATTGCAATTACATCCTCAGAGCAGTGGAGCTGTGGCATGCCCGCCCTTCAGCAGAGCTCATTCACCTCCAAGGTACGTAATTTGCTATTTCTGTTCATGATGATCAGGTTCTGCTTTGCTGTCTTTTGCAAGACTGGGTGGAAGACTGTCCTGTAAATGCACAAATCATGTCTGTGCCTCATTTGAGCAAATTCTGCACACATAGCCAAACTGTCCATGCCTCAGGAGAGGGTTGTGATTGCCAGAATCAAATGGCGTGAGCTGCAACGTATTGTTGTAGCCCCACAGCACTTCTGCTAGGAGAAATGTCGGGTGAGTAAAATGGAGCTTGGAAGCCAGCATGAGAGCACTTATTTGCCCATTGGTCCGTGCAGCTCAAATCCCTCCTCAGAGTGACATATTTCTATACTCAGAAAGGGAGATCCGGGTGGGCTGAGCACTATTCCTGGCATGTGGGAGAGTGTGGCTCTCCTGCACAGGGTCTCCACCTTCCCAAGGGTGGGCAGTTTCCCCGGCTGCTGTGAATGGATCCAGGAGTGCCAGATAGTCTTCTTGTCCTTTGGGAGAAAGGAGGTGCTGAGCCACAGGTGGCTCTGGGAATGTTGGTGGCTCTGGTCACAAGAGGATCATGGCTTGGAGGAGCTGGACTCATCCCTGGGTTCCTCCAGTACCAGGGCTGAGGATCTCTCTGAGGTTCTCAGCGTCACTCTCAAGTGTTTAGATCAGTTAGGCAGATTTATTATCAAGTCATTATTCCAGTCATTTTGCTTGTGCATGGAGCTCACTGAACCATCTGAAGTCAGCCTTCTCCATGCATTTCAATATTATGCTTTTTCTGATTGCAAGGCAATGAGCTATGCTTCAGATCTGGTGTCCTGGGTTTTAAATGTCTCCTTCCTGGATAGAGAAGGCAAATCCTTGAGCCTCCCATTTAAACTAAGGCTCATGTCGTTCTGCAGAGTGGATTTAAAAAGGAAAGACTTACCCATTGTATGGGAACTGCTGTACAGCAACCCTGGCGTAAAATGGAGCATGTCCTTTGTTATCTGTCTTTTTATGCTGAAGAGTAGCCTTCAGTGTAGCATCACAGCCTGTGAGAAGCTTATGAAGAGCAGTACAGAGTAGGACAAGGAAAAGTAGTCAAATTTAGTCACCATCCTGTAGAGTGACCCCATCATGACTTTGGTGTCTATTTGTTACATCAGTAGCAAACCTAAGCAGTTAGCCAAGGGAAAAAATGACATTCCTTCTTCAGGCTAGGATCATCATTTCTTTCTCAAGTGGCAATGAGCCTGCCATGGCCTGGGATCATCTCCATTGATGTCATATGTAGTTCAGCATGGCAGTGTAAGGAGCTGTGGGGTTTGTTAGTCTGTATGGGGGGAAGAGAGGAAAGGCCAAAAACTAGAGGTAGTAGAGGGATCTTTAAGGTGTCTGCAGGGAATTGACCTTGTGGAAGGTATAGAGGAGAGCCCATAGCAAAAAAAAACAACAACAAAACAAGCAAAAAGCCCTCCATCAGCTAGTGAAGCTAAGACTGTGGTTTCAGTGCCTTCTTGGGCATTTACCCACCTCTTCATTTACAGTTAATTACAAAATCACTGTGGTGGCTTCACAGTTCATGTGTGGAGTTGCTGGCATTTGCAGTTTCCTCACACTTCTCTGTGACTTGCTTTGGCACGCGTGATCTTGGGAGCATTGCAAACCTCATATCAGCAGGCATCGCTTTCTCACCCTGTGTGCTAGGTTCAGTCCTTCTGAACATGCAGGGGTCAGCTTCTCCCAAGGTGCTCTGAGAAAAGGAGACCCAAAATCCAGGGCAAGATGAACAGAGTGAGTGTACAAACACATGATGGGTCTGCTGTGCATGGTAACAAAGGTGTCTGGATGCACATGCCTCTACTTTCAGGAAAGTGGGGAAGGCGCAGGCAGAGTTGCTCATGGTCTAAACCCACCTAGGCCTTTGCCCTTAGAGATGGCCAAAGGATTAGAGAAGTCAACCTGTGCAATGCCCTGTTTGCATATTGGGGCAACACATGAGCCTGCCCCATCCCTGTCCGCGGCAGAAATGGCATCTCCCTCCTGTGTGTGCAAGCCCAGTCCCACGTGGGTGGCAAGCATTTGCATGTTGCTTGCTCCAGCTGTGGTATACCAGCACCCAAACCTGGACATCGGAGCTCAGAGTGAACTGGAGGGCCAGCACTTGCCTGGTGCCCCAGGCACCATATCATGCTTGCTTCAGGACATGCAAGAATCATGAGGGCAGCTGCCAGCTGAGATGACCCATGTGCAAGTAGAAAGCATTGGCAAACACAACAGAGGGGGAGGGTGTAAGGCTGCAGCTCCTTCAGGAGGAGGCACCTGGGGCTCTTTTGGGCAGGAGTTTGAGAATGATCTTGCAATAGGGAGACATCATCTACTGGTGTGAAATCCCACAGCTGGCCAATCAAACCCAGTTCTTAAAGCCTCTGGAAAGAGGTTTTGTTTGGAGAGTGTTTCAAATATGATTTCAGTTTCCCATTAAGTGCTTTTACCAAAAGTTGTTAATCCTTTAAGAAGCCCCAGGTCTCTCTCTGCAAAGCTGCATGTGCTCTGACAAACACTCATTGCTAAGCAGTGGTTTCAAGACCCTATGAATTAGGATGATAAAGGGAGGCTGTTTAAAAGGTGCTGGGCTGGATGTTTTGGAGGGTAGCCTGTGACAGGGCAACCTGGGCTTCCCTTTGGAGTCCCTAGGACAAACAGTATCTCTGCGTATCCAGATCTGCAACAATACTTCTTGCTTATCCAAATCCCCCCATTAAAACCTGCTGGTCCAGCTCCGTGTGTGCAGCTTGCTGGGGAGTGGGACCTGGCCCTTGAGTGTTGACATGTTGGGCCTGCAAATTCATCTGCAATCCAGAGCTGCCTAATCTAGCTTGAAATGCTCGGGGCTTGCTGCTCTGCTTGAACATGTGGCTGTAAGCCTGACGCAATGCAATGGGGAGGCCAGTTTGCTGCCTCCTGGAGGGTTAAACTGAAGAGCGTGGCACCTACGCTGGGGTCTATGTATTAAATAATATATTTCAATAGCTGCTGCTTTAGCCATGGAAATTTTTATAGCTAGATATCCATTAATCCTAAAGAAAATAACATTGAACTGAAATTAATCTGCCCCAAAACCTTTACAGTAGTTCCCAGGGCGCCTGCTATCTCCTGTTGCTTGGATGCCTGCAGCTGAGAGCAAAGGGCAGCTGCCAAGCCAGGTATTTTTTGCAGTCACCTGAAGGATGGCTGCTGGCTCTGTGGGGAAGGAAGTCATTTCCTTGGGCTTTTCTGGGTTTAGTGGGATTTGATTTTTTTTCTTTTTTTTAGGAGAACAAGGCTGTTTCTCAATCTGGGCATCGAGTCAAGGCTTCGTGCTTTGCATGAATGTCTCTCTAGGACTGGGAATGCTGCAGGGGAAAGAATAAGGTCCAGTATTAAATATATAGCCTGAGCGCACAGGGGGCTAGAGTTCAGCCAGTGCCAACAATATGTCCTTGTTTTGTGATGGGATTTGGAGCTCTGCTGAGTGGAAACTTTCTCCTAGGGCTGGTGCATGTTTGATCCTCTTGTGGGCTGCTCTGAAGCCCATTTAGGGAGATGGGACTTCATTTGTTCCCCCTGGCTGGATGTTACGCACAAAATATGAGTGTAATCTGCAGAGCTGCCCTGCGGTGTCATTTGCTTTCTTCCCTGGGCAATGGGAATGATTTTGCTGATAGCAGGAAGGCAGGCAGCCACAAATGAGGTGGGTGGTCTCTTGTGCTAAAGCTATACATGAGTCTGTGTGTGCCTGTTGCCGCCTTCTCCAGGCTTCCCAGCTCTGGGCAGAGGTCCCAGTGGGCAAGCTCCAGTGTTTGCCCTGGGAGAGGGACCCTCAATCCATCCATTCTCTTGCCTGGTTTGCTGTTCTGTCGTGCTGCAAAAGGTCTGCTGGTCAGATATCCCCCAGGGAAGGCAAGTCAGACACTGGTCTTCCTCACCCAGAGGAATGAGATGCTGTCGGCACCTGTTGGCATCATCCTGCCTAGAGCTTGCTTTCCATCTGTCTCCCATCTTGCTGCACCTGGACCTCTGCCATCCTCAAGAGCGGCTTTGGAGCATGTCCTTCATAGCAGTCAAAGCTAACCACTTGTGTCCAAAATAGGCTCTGACCCCCCCAATCCTGTTCCCCTATGGATACCCCTGAGGAGCAGCAGCAAGGCTGAAGGGCTGTGAGTGGCATGGGAGGAATGAACAGGCTGACAGAAATACAGGGAGGAGAGGGAAATGCTGGACCACAATGGGCAGGAAGAGCTAATGTGGTCTGCAGGGAGGAGTAGACACAGATAGGAGCAGAAATCTTGCGGGAGGAGCTTGGGGAGAGGGTGGGTTGGGAAGGGAGCAGGCAGGCGTCATCGCCAGACAGGGCACAGCTAGAAGCTGGCATGATAGGCCACCAAGAAGGCCCAGGAGTGAGCTGAGAGCCATTCTCTGAGAAAAAAAGCCCACAAGTCTCACTTTTTCTACTGTGAAGCTGCCGATACAAAAAAAAAAATCCCTCTTCCTGCAGCATAAGTTGTTGGATGCCAGGCCTCCAAGGGGAAGAGGCAATGGGCTTGGGCTGAAAAACTGTTTCTGTCTCACTGCTTGAGGTCCTTCCTTTTCCAGGAATTGCAGTCCTGGGGAAAACGCAGGGCCACCTTGTGTCTGGGAAAGCAGCTCCACTCTGGTGGGCTGGGTAGGACACGTGGCAGTCACGGGCCCTGCAAAACCCTGGATTCTGTTGCATCAGTGCCTGTTGAAAAAAGACATTTCCAGGAATGCCTGGGCTACATTTGTGAGCAGCATTGCTCAGCCATTCCCAGTGCTAGGGAATAATTCACTTATCAGATAAAACCTGCATTTGGGGTAGCTATACTTCCAATGCAAGTCTGGACCAAAACCAGTGAGCATTGAATTGTCTCAAGTGCTGAGTCGCTCTCGTATTGATGTGGATTTACATGACAGATATGCATACTTAAAAAATACTCTGTTTTTGCACGTGATTAAAATGACCAGATCCAGATATTCTTTTCCAGGTAAAATTCAGCTTAGTGCTTTCCTCTGTAAAAATAACCGTTGCTAAGCAAGCAAGAATTATTGGCGAAATTCAGTAAGTGGAAATTGAAATGTACTTGCCATAAAGTAGTAACAGCTTTAGGGAAAAAATAGATTTGGCGATAATGGTACTGGAAAAATATAACAGCTGAGTGTGTGTGCTAAAAGCCAGATGCTCTGGGATATTTCTCTCCCCACAGCAAATGGGACAGGAGGTTGACCACACATCTCTGGTGCAGGAGAGTAGGCCAGGAGATGTTGCACACTGTTTCCTCAGGAGCAAAATGCGATACCTAATTCCCCCTGAGAAGTCACAACAGCATGGCTGTGTCCGGGAACTTGATTCCTGCTTGAGCACAGGAGGAAAAGCTACAGCCTGGGCAAGGTGGCAGGAATCTGTTCCTATGGGTGGGACTGCTGTGATTTGCTTAACATTAGGAAAAAGTAACAGTCCAACATCCTCTGTTGGCATAATCACAATAGTGCATGTGTGTGGTGGCTGAATTGTAGTGTTCAAGAGTCCTGTCCCAAAACAGGTAGGTGCTATTTTAGCAAGGGTATGTTCTTTAGGCCACCCAGAGAAACTGTGGGAGGGAAGCAGGGGTGGATTTAAAAAAATAAAAAACAAACCCAAGAAGGATCAGCCGCGTGGGTGGCTGGGGGAGGGGTGGGGTTGAAACTGATGCTCTTTTATCTCACCTGCAGACAGTGGTGATCCATGTGAAATCTGTCAACAGCAAGTTCAACCTCAGAGAAACATCAAATATGAAAGGATTTAAAAACAAGAGATCGATAACGATTGATATTGATCAGTCTGTTGCCAGACTGGCAAATTGATCTGAGATCCAAAAAGATGAATTAAGAAGTTATAGACTGGTTGTAGGAACAAGAGGCTTTGAAGGAGAATACCCAGAGTGCCACCGCAACTCCACCAAGAGCCAGACCCTTTAAAAAGCCACTATGTGTTTACTTCTAGGTAGAGCAAATGCAGCCAATGTTTGTGAAGTGATGCAGGGAAAACACAGGAGGGCATTAAATTGTGCAGAAAATTTTAAACACACAAAAGCAGGAGGCCCTTTGATGAGAAATGCCCTGCATACAGGGACACAATTAAGGCTTGCAGACAGTAAAAACAAGTGTGTGTGCGCGCATGTGTGTGTGTGCATACACACGTGCATCCTTTATGGAACATGTGGCAGAAGCATGCCTGATGCAGAGGATGAAATTTTATACCTCCCAAAGATGGCACAGGGCAAAGCAGCGTAAGTAGCAATAGTCTTCAGCTGGCTTCTCATGCCAAGGCACCAGCCCTAGTCACACCAGAGGCAGCCTGAATACCAACCTGAGGTGGTACATTCACGGAGGGCTGCAGGAAAACGAAAACACACAACATGCAGAAAGCAATATCACATGTGTTGCTAGCAGAGCAAGGTCTGTTACAGGCGGGCTATTCACTAGAAGTACTGAGGCAGAAATACCAGACAACACAGAAGCCACTAAATAGCGTGAATCTGGGTGCTTCCTGACACTAGACCAGGGGCAAGTGATTCATACAAAAGGCACGCGAGCAAAGCAAAGCAAACCAAGAGAAACAAAAACAAGCAGAGCAAGAAGACAACTGGGAGATGTAGTCATGACTGCTAAGGTCACCAAATCCTGGAAAAGCCCTGAGCGTCCATATGGAGATCCAAGCCATTTGGACCAAACCTTGCAAAACTTTTGCTACTGAAGTAATCAGTATCTCTGAAAACATATTACCTGACTTTGCTAAGGAAACTGGGATGTCACCAACAGCAGAGAGATTAAAACTATGTTTTGGGTGCTGATGAATATGTATGGCTGGCTGAGGTGCTATCCGGGATCAAAGACATCGTGGGAGGGTATTGGTGCTGGCAGGAAGGTTGCTGTGGCAGGACTCCTGGGGATCTGCTGTATGTGGACACACTAACAGCACATCATGAATGGTGCTGAGCACATTCAAAACTGAATAAAAACAGGGGGGAGCTGAGTTGAACTGCAGTAAAATCCCATCGGATCTGGCTGACTGTCCAAGGTCAAATGTGAAAGTGATAAAACAGATGTCTTCACCTAAAGACAGTAAGTCAGGGAAGGTGTCAGATACCCAGTGAAGTTTTTTCAAAGCCTGCTTTCTGGGCTGGTGTTGGCCAGATGATTATGCAGCCTGGGCACAGTTACCACAATGTGATGGAGCCATCATGTGTATGCAGTAGCCAGGGATTGCCCTCAAAAATAATGAAGATGCCTATTGCCAGGAGAGCAAAGATAGGTCCAAAGTAAAAAGAAATACCTTGCAGATTATGCCTGCATACAAGATTCAGTCAAATTGTCCAAGGACAGGAACTAGCTGAACTAGAAAGAGCTAGTAAGTAACACTGAACATTTTCCAAGGAAGTGCCAAAATGTTGATGGCATCTGCCGCTAAAACTGGAACAACAGCAACTGGTCTGGAAGAGTAAGACAAATGAACCTTCTTTAAAAAAACACAGATGAATTCAAACCCAACCATCTCAGAGACGTGCAGATGTTGTGATGAAGTTTCTCCATATCGCATGCTTCAGCCAGGCCCTCAGGACAGCCTGATGGTTGCAGGTTTTAATGAAGATGTGAACAACCTAATGCAAATCCTAAATCTACCTGTCTAAGACAAGCTAGACTCTTCAAGCTTTAGGCAGTGCAGCCAGTCTCACTTTCAGGGGCTTATAGAAGTTAAATCATGTGCAGCAAGAGGGATTTGTGAAAGAGGGAGAAATTGTTTTATAGTAGGTGTCTGGGGTTCTTGCTAAAGAAGTGAGAGATTCATTTTGAAGCCCCTGTTGCATATGCACATGGATGGGAGAGGTCTTGCTGACCAAGCCTTGGCCTTGGCATGGTCCTGTTTTGGCATGGAAGCTTTTAGTTCATTTTGAAAACTACTTTCAAAACCTCAAGCCTGTCTGCAAAATGCAATTCTTCTTTTCCAACCAGTGATGAAACCTGACTGAGAAGTACTTTGTATAGAAAGGGACTTGGATGTTACATTGCTGACTTCTTATCCAGAACAACATTATGACATGAAAATATTGGAACCTGAGAATAAAAATAGGGTCTTCAGCTCGACAGAAACACCAGAACTAGGAGAGACATAGAAAATGTCAACCAAGTTAGTTCTGCGGCAGTTTCAAGGAAAGAGTCACAATGAACCTGAGAACAAATTGTGCAAGATGAAGAATTGCAAGCAGGTAAGTCTGTTGATCTGTGAGGACTGTCAGAATTTGAAGGAACAGTCCCATCTGCCTCCCAAGAGTGCCTGGACTACCAAGATGAGACCAAAGCACCCAAGCTAATGTCACATGTAGAAGCAGTCAGATCACAATACTGTGCAGAGAACATAAATTCTCTCAGGCATACCTAAGAGCTGGTCTGGAACAGCATAAAGTCAGAGACAGTTTACTGGCCAGAGATATCCACTGTCCTCCCAGGCCCAGTGAAACATTGTAGGGAAACGCAGGCCAAGACCAAAAAAAGGGGGGGAAGGGGATAAAGAAAATATAGAACATTCCCTCTAGCCTGGAGTGGAAAGCAAGGAGAGACCTTTTCACCACAAACCACACAAACTACCTCAAGATTTCAGACTGCTATTCAGGCTTCTGGGAAGTGAATAGACCACCAGACCCCCTTTCGGCAAACAGCAAATGCAGCAGGGAAGCCATCTGAGCTAGGGCAGCATTCCCTGGCGCATTGCTTGGGATGGCCCACGCTGGCTCACTTGCTGTGGATTTAGCACAGCTTGCCCAAGACTTGTTATCACTGAGGGGACAGCCCTCAGATGGGTAGAGTTGCAAAGGCTCAACTAACGAGTGTTGCAAGACAAAATGAGAAAGAAGGAAAAGCAAAGGAAATGGGTGGCAAGCCATCCTTGAAAGGAAATCTGTTCCCACAGGAGGTCCGGTGGCAGTCTGACACAGGGCTTGATGCCAAGGCACAGATGTATTATAATAGTATGATTGCTCCTGGCAGTGGAAGGAGTAGCAGACAAAAAGGGGGAGAGGAATGTGAGGCCATAAGCCTACTAAAACTCACAAGCTACAGACCCAGGCCACACTGGGAGAATTTCTCTATTTCCTTAGGGCAAACCATACGTGGCAAAGAAAAACCCAATCATCGAATGCATCAGTCCTTAGTCATCTTATCCAGCTGCGGCTGGGCATCTGAACCCTAGAAAGCCAAAATGCATTCAGCCCCTCTGGGCACAGGGCTGCAAGACAAATCCAGCTGATGATGAAATGTGCATTATGTGGAGCTGCAGTTGGCAAGGTGGTCACAGGCCTCTACAGCAAGGAGCTGGCTCTCTGAAATGAGCTATCTGGCACACAGGTGGGCTCTCCGGCATCAGCAGAAAAGCTTGTTCTTGTCACAGCACCTAGCACCCAGGATGGCACTCTTAAGGCTGGATTAAGCACAAACAAACAAGCTTGGAGGAAAACAGCAATTTAGGAGCTGATTGATTTAAAAAAGAAAAGGGTGCCCCAGCGGTCCTATGAAGAAAGGGAAATGCATCTTGAGGTTGGACTGCTTCACTCTTACTAGCTTCAAGGTCCTTTTGCCTCCTGAGCAAATGTACTGTGTGATTATCTGTGTGAGCTGTTTAGGGAATAACAAAAGCTGGCAAAGCTCTGGAGATTCACAGAAAACAGGGCTCCTCAGGAAGTCTGTGCTATGTTGTTTAGCTCTGGGATAACACAGAATATATTTTAATAGTTGTGAAAGAGCTAAAAAAAACCCTCTGTGGGCTGTGGGGAAGTTACAGAGTTTCAACAAGACCACCTAGTTGCTCTGATCCAAAAAGCCATTTTAGATCAGGTTGGGAGAGTCAACTGAGCAGAAGAGGACTCCAGCCAACTCTTCACGTGTGACCTTCCTCTCCTCCACAGCAAAGGCTTAGGGTTAGGGTCAGCCAAACCCAGAACAGGCGCAACTGCGTGCTGGAAACTGCTTGTTTCTGGAGCACTGCCTCTGCGTGGGCCTAGGGAACCATTCAGGGCAATGCTTTCACTAGTGATCTCAAGTACTTTTGGTTTTCAGTGTGACCAGAATTGCAATGTATAGAATAGGTGCTCACAGTCTTGAAAAATATGCTTTTTACAAGGCAAATTGTACTCCCATGTCTTGGGGTGCCCAGTTTGAGCTGCATAGTCACCACTGCTGGACCACCACAGTGGTCTGGACCACTTTTTCTCTGGGGCTGCCCAGCTCTATGTGCTATCCAAAGAAAAAATGTTTCCAGGTTGTCACACCCCTCCCTCAAGGTGGGGCTGGAGTTTGGCAGTTTTGCAAAACAGGAGGCCTGAACTACTTTATGCTCTCCCAAATTTAGATACTACAGTTGCTGATAAACACACACCTTCCTCCCCTGACTGTGGGCAAGGGCTTTAACAGCAACTGTCACTCCCCCTTCCCTTCTCAAGGCCGAATTTGTTTGCTTTTATCAGGAGAGCTTGGCCTGGATTTGGTGGAAGATGTAAGGCAGAGAGGTGCACACATTTCAGCTCACAGTCAGTCTTTCAATAACAGCATAACTCAACACCAACAGTTCCGGCTGAGGGTTCAGAATATATTCATATTTCATGGCTGTACAAATAAAGTGTTATGTATCACAGGCTGCACTAATTAAAGGCTTCAGCAGGGAAGAAGTAAACTTAGAAGAACTAATTACAGGCTCTGTGAGCAAAAGGGATCATCTCCATGTTTACTGAGGAGCTTATCGGTTTTGACCACGGGGTTTTTGTGTAATTATAAGGATGTGGAAATCTGGGAAGCCACCTGGGAGGTGATTGCACAGGGCTTGAGTCCTGTGGGAGACTATCATGGCTTCTTCAATGCTTCTCCAGGAAAGCAGCTCTGGAGGACATGCTTGCCTATGTTGCCTACAGGGAGTGCTCCCACCCACCAGTTTGTACCAATATCTGCACCAGGGATGGACAGCTTTTGCTCTGGGACCCTTTCTACTCTGTGATACCTTTTAGGGACTGTCCTTTCTGGGCTGCTGTTCTTGATCCCATTCAACTTGGGAGCTGCCCCAGTGGCACTGCTTGAATATTCTCCCACATCATTCTGCACCCTCTATCTCCTCTCATTCCTTAGAGATTCAGGGCCATGCATCAACACTTCCTCTGGCCAAGGCTGAGCACTCTTAGCCTACATCCCGGCAGCCTCTTTTGGGTGGGTGTCTTTGTGGGCATCTACCAGCCTTTTCCTTATCCAGGGGGAAGAGATGGCCCTTTCCGAACACTCTGCCACACTAATACCTGCTGCTGCGGAAGGGTCCTTTATTATTTGAGCACTCTGACTTTTTGTATGAGCCCATGGAAGAGCCAGAGTTTGTGTCAATCTCTAACACAAGAAAGGTCCGCTCCTGGGCCCTTCCCCGCCTTGCTTTACCCAAGTACTTTCAGTAGACTTTTGCTGCCATAAACTGCTTCTCTCCCAGGGCAGCAAATGGTGGCACCTGGTCATGTTTCTGTCCGGAGCATTGCATTTAGTCTTTGTAATGAGAAAATCACTGCCCTTCTCCCATGTACCCCTTACCCCCCAATTTCCACTCCTTATAATTGTCTCTGTTGTGCAACACTTCCACCATTTGCTAATACTTTCCTCTTGGTTTTACTAGTGCTCTTACAAGGCATGCAATGCACTTTTTAGTTTGACTCTGAAATAGAGTCCTCTCTCCTGGGATCTCCAAAGGCATATGTAGGGCGTTGAAGATTGTTTGAAGTGCTTCAGTCCTTGTGCCTTCCCTGCCCTGGGGCAATAAAAATACCAGCTTCTGAATCTGGGTTGCCTTTCTCTGAGAGGTTGTGCAGTCTTCATCCTTGGAGGTTTTCAAGACCAGACTTGATAAAGCCCTGAACAACCTGGTCATTGCTGACCCTTTCTTGAGCAGGAGGTTAGACAAGAGACATCCCAAGGTCTCCTACAGCCTGAATTGTCCTATGATTTCTATGAAAACCTGTGAGGAAATGATAATTTGGGAAGTTATTTCTTCATGTCTTGCCATGATGGGATACTTCTCTCCCTGCAGCTTAGCTACAACTGAATCTTCCAACTTTCCTTTGTGTCATGTGTACAGTCAAGTCCTGGTCTGCAAAGAGGCTTGTTTCTAGACTTCAGCGCCCTCCTTCCTATGCTACCAAAACTTGAGAAAGCCCAGAGAGCCTGGGACCTGGTGCAGAGGTGACCAGAGGCTGACCAGAAGACTCTCACAAACCTCCGCAGCTGCAGACTTAGGAGCTGGTTCAGATTTGGAATCAGCCTGGGGATTGGGTCCATGGTTATGTCCATTTTCATGGGCATGTTGGTAGGCAGGATAGTGCATTTGACTTTGGCCCGTCACCTTCACCAGGGTAAGGCCTGTGTTGCTGTGGCTGGCACCAGGACACTCGCCGGGATATGCAGGAGCAATGCCAGCACGAGCGCTGAGGAACCTGGCTCCTACCATATCAAGTGCTGTCATGAGAGGGGCAGAGCAGTGGCCCAGAGGGCTCTTCTAGGTTACGTGGGGAGGTGAAAAGAGACAGCAAAGCCCACTCTCCTCGGTGTGGAGAGCTCTGGGGAGTCAACGGGGTGTTTGTGTTTCAAATTCAAACATCGTATAAATCCACAGGCTGGCTATAATTCAGCCTCAAGGTTGTCTGCAATTTGCTTGAGCTCTTCAGGTGGATACACCTGGGCATGCTTCAAGAGTGCTGCTACTCACACGCATGTGTGCATACTCTTTTATTTTATTTTTTCTCTCTTTTATTTATTTTTACTCTTTTATTTACTTTTTTACTATTACTCTTTATCTATTTTATCTATTTTATCTATTATCTATTTTATCTATTACTCTTTTATTTATTTTTGGGAGGTTGTTGGCAGGGACAAGTTGCCTGCAAAAGCAATACAGGGAATAATGGTCTGCAGCCAGCTTGGCCCTGTTAAAAATATCCTGACCGGAGTTGCTACAGCAGTGGGCCATGAGGAAGCAGGACGTGTGGGCTGCCAGTTGGCAAGCCTGGCATGGTCCCTGCAAGTCTCCTAATGTTGGGCAGTGTCACCGTGCTGTCTCACACTTTGCAAAAGAGACCACAGCCCTCTCCTGGAGAGATGCGGGGTTTTGTTCAGGCACCAGCAGGGCCCACAGGAGGAACTGCAGGGAATGGCAGAGGTCTGTGCTCCGTCACCGCCACCTGCGTGGGGAAGAGAGACGGTCCCCTGAGCATCCTGCCTCCCCAGCCCTGCGGCAGCCGCTCCACAGAGTGAGCCGAGCACAGCCGGAGACCACAGCTGCAACCACCCACAGCTCCAGCCTTTCCCAGTCCTGGAGGAGTGGGCTGCAGGCAGCACGGAGCACATACTTTCAGCTTAAAATAGATTTTATCTGTGAAAGGAAAACAGATGGGGCTGGAGATGAAATGGGGCTGGGAGGCTGAGTACAGGAAGGAACAGAGGGCTGCCCTGTTACTCCTCACGCCCTGGAGCCGTGTGGGCTCCCACTTCAATGACAATGCTGGCTGCAGGGGACCAGGGCTGTGCATCGTCAGATGGAGGGGAGGAGGGTGAGCGGAGCCCAGCTCCGTCCTGCAGCTTCCCGCTTGTCACCTGTGCCAGAGGAGTGTGCAGAGTCCCGGTCTCCCTGGGTGCAAGGCTGGGAACAGCCATTGGAGGCCTTAGCCTGAAAAAGCAGAAAGAGCACCCGTCTCTCCCTGCAAACCCCAGGAGGGGAGAAGCCCCCTACCGCTTAGCTTGCAGAGAGCAAGATCCATGTAGCTATCAAAATGCTTCAGAGTCAGGGCCTGGCAGGCTCTGGCTTCCAGCTGGGATGAGGCCCTGATCTCTGCTGGAACTTGGACAGTGCCAATGGCATTGACTCGAGCCTACTTTCCTGGCTAAGTCACTGAGTGCTTTTCTACCCACCTTTCAGCCTGGCTTGGGGCTGACTCCTTGTGCAAGGACCACACCTGCTATTCAGGCTTGGGAACATGGCAAAGACGAGCCAAGTGTCTTCTGGATTTTCACTAGGAAAAAGGAAACCTGCCCCCAGCTTCCCAAAATTCAGCATGTACTAAATGGTTCAGTAGCAGTTGTAAGACGCAGTGGGCTGTATCCTGACAAAATGTTATGGCACATGCTGCTCCCCTGCTGCAGCACCTCACTGTCTTGCAACACAGCTGGCACTCTGATGGGAGTTCACAACTGTTTAAACAAAAACACCCCCAAGAACCCACCCCTGCATTGCATGCGCACTGGCTATGGGGAAAAGACTTCTCCCAGTACAGTTCTGATTGCACAGACAGAGCATCAGCGTGCACCAACTGCAAAAACAACAATAAATTTTTTTTTACTGTATTTGGGAGGAGCTGGGGATGTGTTTACCAACAGCATAGTGCATTTGTGCCTGTGATGTATCAAGGCACAATTATCATATGGTCAACAGTTTTTAGATTTCCACTTGGGCCTGTCAGAACAAGGGACCTGTTTCCCATTAAATTAGAAAAAGGTGCAGTTCCTGAATGTTTTAAAGGGGATTAAACATCCACAGTCCTTGAGACAGCTTTCAAAATTTCATTCCTCAATTATGTGTTTTAGTTTGGAAGAAAAAAAAAAACAAAAACCCTTCTTTCCAGCTGCGTAGAGCAATTTCTGAAATCCTCTCCAATACCCATGATTAATATAGCCAGCACGAGCTTAACAACTTCATTTTAGTCAGCTTGGTTCATTCGGTGGTGAGCAACAGGAATTTCTTGGTGGCTCTGGAGCTTATTTATCCAGGAGGTAGGTCTCGGCAATGATGAGAGTCCCAGCCTGGCCTCCAGGCCTAGCCATGGTAGGGCTGTGTGGTAAGGCTCCAAGGAGTCCTCTGGTCTCAACTTGTTTTCTGCTGCACACCGGGAGAACAAAGATTGCAACCCAAAGGGATAAATGCATCTTTGGGAAAGCTAGAGAGAACATTTTTTGCAAAAGGGAGGAAAGTTGAAGTGGAGGCCATGGAAAAGCTCCACTGGGAGCCCCAGGCATGTCCCAAGGTCATCAATAAGCCTGCCAAATCTGGGCAGTGCTGGGCAAATGTTGCAGCAGATGAGGAGAGAGTCCATGTGAGAGCCTTGCAAATCCTCCAGCTCTTTTCAGCCCACTTGCCTTGAGAATGTCTTCAGGCTGGGTTAGCCAGACCTGAACCCCCACCTCCATGAGATGCAGTTTGGGAGGAGATGTGCACAAGGTTGCTGAATATCTGCAAGCTCAAACAACAGAGTGGCTTCCCATAGCTCTGGCTGGAACCTGATCAGGGCTGTTTGGTTTTCTCTATGCTGATTGATGATGGTTTCTAATATGTTAATATACTTTTCCTATTTTATTGGACGGTTGATGCTTAGCATGTGGTTGGTTAAATGGCTCTGTGTTCAGCGGTATAACAAATTGTCTTGGCCAGGTTTATCTGTTGGGCTTCATTAGGGACCTCTGTTGTGCCAGATTCTGGGGGTGCTGAAAATGAGACTTGAATTGAATTATTCCTTGTGGGTTGCAGGCTAATTCTTCTTTCATCTAAAGCCTTTTCATATTTGACCTCTTTCCCCCTTATCTGTGACGGGTAATTTGATTTGCACTGTTATTTCAAAACAATTCCTTTTGGTTCCCTTTATGAGTCGAGAAAGACAGGACTTAAGTATTTAAGTATCGCAGGCTGCTTCCAGGCTTTGTGCTGAAGGGGCTTTGGGCGGGGGGGAGAAGGGTTGGGGGAGTGGGAGTGGAAGAGCAATCCAACCAAAGCAGTAAAGTATCTGCAGATTTCATTAGGATTCCTCCTAAGTGCATCTCAGATTCACTCTAAGAGAGCTGGCACAGAGATGCTATGGATCACGCTACGGTCTGTCAGAGCCCTTGTTCCTAAGGATCCCGGCTCAAAGCGCTGGTGCTGCTGGTCTATTTAGCAATTTATTCCTGGTGTGGTGCCATAAAACTCCTCTAGTTAAACTGTGCTGGCATTTGTTTCTGGAGGGAGGAAAAATAACACACAAACACGCAACTTCATGGCTCCCAACCTCCCACTAGTCTAAAAACACAGAGACATGATTTTTGTCTTGAGGTCCAGGGTAGCAAGTTTCCTGAGTTCATTAGCAGGGCAGCCAGCAGGTAGCCTGCACAGCCCTCTCTGAAAAGGAGCTGGCCTTGCTGGCCAGGCTATCAAGTGGATCTTGGCATGTGCTGAGGGGCCTGAGAAGAGATCAAAAAAATCCCACACTGAAACGTGAAGGCCCAACCCATTGGGGTGAAGGTGCTGGAAAGAAGTCCCCAAGAGCCAATGACTGACCTCCCAATAACAGGCAGGTCTCCTGCCCAAAAATTTTCCAGTTTACAGTAATTGCAAGAAAAAATTGCAAGCTGTGAGTCACCTGCAGAAGGAGGGGTGAAGATCAATATTATTTTTCCTGCAGTGTTGAGCCTCGTCCACCAGAACATAGTCAAACTGCCTCTAGGCTTGGGCAAACTGCAGAAGTGCCAGAGAGGGCTGTCCTTGAAGGAACCGTGGCATCTCTGGAGATGCTCAGGAAAGGGAGAGTATTTTTACTCTTCTCCAAGAAGGCCCCTTCTTCCTTGTCCCACTGCAGGACAGGTTTCCGCTTTTGCCTTTCCCTGGCTGAAAGAGAATTAGGTTTTGCTTGTCTCTCTCTTAGCTTTGGGACCTTGGGGAACTGGAGTTTCATGGCAGAGCAGCTCAAACAAATGCCAAATGGAGGAAATTAAAAATCCCTGCAAAAATGTTCTGAAAAATGCACTGGCTTAAAATCTTCAATGGTTGTTCTGAAAGCAAATAAAAAGCTTCTTGAGAAACTTAAAAATGATCTTCCAGTTTCTTTCCTGGGTGAAATCAAAAATGCTAGCCCAAATTAACACTCTGTATTTGTTTACTTGTTTGCTGAAAAAGAAATCACTTGTCAGTAGAATGGGAAAATATACAGAGATTGTCACTAAAAACATCCATTGATTTGAGCAGCCTTGCACTTGCCCTGCTGGGTAGTTTGTGAGAGCCAGCTTCGAGTTCACGTGCTTTTTGAATTTTTAGTTAATTTTTTTTTTTTCCAGACAACTTGGATTTCACTTGGAACCTGTCTGGCAGGATTTGGCTCCTGGTCTGTTTGGAACCAGGATGCATGGAGATTAATGACGTGGAAAATGAGGAACACCACTGACTGTAAAACTCCTCTGAAATTGTGGGAAAAGGCAGCTTAGAGCCAGCCCTTGGTGAGGAGGTGTGCAGCTTGCTCTGGGATGGTGTTTGGAGAGGCAAAGACTCCTCCAGCTCTTTGGGGGGAACAGCTTCATATTTAACAAGAGCGTCTTTAAAAGCCTCTCTCTCTCGCAAAGGATTTGGAGCACAGCAAGTCCTTTCCTTCCCCTCCTAAATGGTGTGATCCAGGTGTCTGCACTACACCAGGGAATTGGCCATAAGCTCTGGTCTTTGATTTCCTCTCTTACTTTGGACAGGGCATGTCCCTGCCCTGTGCCTCAGTTTCCCTGCCTGCAAAATGGCAACCTTCCCCATGTGTTGTGAGGAGCTGTAATAGCAGCTACAGAGCATGTGCCAGTGCTGGGAAGGGGATGCCACAAGCAGTCCTTTATCACCTCCCGAGAGTTTTCCATTGGTTCAAGTGCAACATTGACTGTCAGGATTGATCTCCAGATCTGCAGAGACTGCAGGTGTGCTGCATCTCTTTGGGGCACTGAAAATCTCTCAAGCTCCAGTCCAGTGTCTCTTGCTCACGCATTCAAGGTTGAACTGATTTGAGATTAAGGTCCCCCTCCAAGTTCAAACTGACAGGAGGAGTTGGGTCATTTGGGGCTCTCCAACAGGGGGACGGAGCAGGGCATAGACATGGTCCAGAAACATCTTCTCAGCTGGGATCCAGGCGTGCTGGTGGTGGACATTCCTCCCATGTGAAGGGCTCTCTCTTGATTGTCTCCATCAGGTTGCCTGGCCATGTGAGCTGGTAGGGCAGAGCCAGCACTTCCCTGCTGGGCGATTTCAAGGTAGTCTCTGGGCCCCGTCTGCTCCTCTGGCTCCTGGTTTGGGTTGTCAGCAGGGCCATCATGTTGGTTAGAGCCCCTCGGCAGCAAACAAAAATAAGCAAGTAAAGCAAGCTGTGTCCCTGTCACAGAAAACAACACAAATATGTGTCTCAGACTCACTGGAGTTGTTCCTCTCATTTAACTGTGATGATAGGAAAGAATTAGCAGGCAGGGTGGGAAAATACCAACCAGTAAGGATTTCTGGAACACTGGCCATGGGAAACCACTGCCTTATGAAACTAGTACCACTGGCAGTGGTGCCAGCCTTGCTTTTCCTTCAGAGTTAAAAGGGGAAGACCACTGAAATTCAGGTTCAAAAATCTGTTTGTGTTCAGAAAACAGGCTCTTAAATGGGAAAGTCCTCTGAGTGAAGTGTGCATCCCTCCACCAGGCAGAGCTGGGTAATATGGAAGCTATTTGCTCTACATGTTGACAATAACTTCATTAGGACTAAAAGCTTCAAAGCAGACTCATATCTAATTTCCCAGTAAACAGCACACTCTCTATTACACATCTGTGTGCAAATGGCTATAACTCTCCTGTGCCCAAGACTTATTAGCGTCATGCAGGCATTTTTATTTCCTGATTTCAAGAAATGTCTTGGGGGATGGGTCATGCTTACTGGCCTTGCTGACCCAAACCTGCCATCATTTGTTACCAGCCAGAGAGAGAGAGGCATGAGGAAGGAAATATATTTTACTTTCAGCTGCTATTTTTGCTGTCATAAAGCATGGGAAGGGGGTATAATTAATTCTGAGCTAATGAGTTAATTCTGAGGTGGGAGAGGAAACCCAGTAAGAAGAATTGAAATTTTCTGTGAGCCCCTGAACTCTATGGAATAGAACTGGAAGGGGCTGTGTGGGGTTATCTGGACCACCCCAGCACCCCTGGGGCAGAATGGGTGCTACCCTGGACTCGTGGCCTTGCATTCCTTCCTGTGCGTGCAGGGGTTTCACCATCTCCGGGTTATCAATTGCCTTCTTTGACAAACAGTAACTCCCAGTTATAAAATCGGATGACCCATCAAAAGGACCCAGGAGACCCCTAGCCAGTGGGATGGCATGTTCCTGTATGGGATGTGCCCCGAATTAGCATCCTAAAGCCTGCAGCCAGGAGGAGCAATGTTTCTGGCGTGGACAATTGCTTCTCCAGAAAATTGCAATATGTAGAGAAATGTATTTGTAAAAGAAGCAAGATTAAGGTAGCTATAGCAAAGCTGGGGGAAAATGCAGGGTTTGGGTGCAGGCTGAGAGGAAAGGGTTATTTTTACCTGTTTGGTTTTGCCTTCCTCCTACAAGATGGTTTAAACAAGACTGCAGAGCAAGCCATCTGAGATGGGGTTCAGGGAGTGCCTGTGCCACAGCTCTGCCCCTGCCTTTGCAGAGGTCTCGCAACACTCAGCTTCTCAAAGGCATTTTGTCACTCTGCCCTCAAGGGTTTTAGTGCTTGTTGTCTGCCCTGGGAGGCTGCATGCCTCTGAGGTCTCACTCTCCCCGTGTTTCAGTCCCGTAACCCAGTGAAGAAATAAGAAATTCATTCCTCTCCTCTCTCATCCTAGAGACACATACAGCTCCTAGTATGAGCAGTGTTGGCAGCAGCAGGCAGTAATTCCAGAGCTGGTGCAGAACAAATAATTTTTAGTCTTTCTATGGCAGTTCCATTTCTCCAAGGTTTCTCTCCCTCCTGACACATGGAACAGAGGCTGTTTGCCATCCTTTCTGTGGTATTAATGTGGCAACTTTTCCCTGGGAGGAGAGACAGGTACTTGATGACAGGTATCCCTGTAAATCTCCAGTGTATGTTTTTCAACAACCTGTCTCAAACTGGGTTGGTGGGAGTAAGTATTAGATCAATCAGCATGGTAGAGGCTGAGAAACCAGTGATTTAAGAGGTCAGGGCATGTCCCTTTCTGATCATGACCCTGTAAAAGCAGGCCATGTTTGTGGTCGGGGAGGACAGAGAGGACCTTTTGAAGTCCAAACCAGCCGTCTCTCCTTTTCAAGCCATTAAGCCAGAGCTGAACTTGATTGAATTAGCATTCCCCAGCTTTACACAGGGGGTGGACGCAGGCTGCAGCATTGCTCGGCGTGACACAGAGACTGTCTGCAGAAAGCAGCAGTGTGGAGCATCTCTACCCTTTGCAGATAACACCTAATGGGGCAGTTGCAGGCTTTGCTCCTTTGACTATTTTCTTGAAACCAATTCAAATAAACAGTGAAGAAATGAGTGAGAAGGGAAGATGAGGATGAATGAATACTTAGATGGGGAAAAGTGGAAATCACCTGGAAAGAAAAAAGAAAAGTGTGTGTGTGTGTGTGTGTGTGTGTGTGTGTGTGTGTGTGCACGTGTACATTTCTATATAAAAATATGTACAAAAACCTGACCCAGCCCTGAACTTTTCTGGCGGGGAAGTGAATTTCATGAGGAAATATAGTACAGCCTGCAATTCCTCATTATATCAGTGGGAGCAACGTTACTGGGGCCAGTAAATCTGCCAGATGGCAAGGCAGGGATTAGGTGGGAAGGTGGGACCTGCAGGAGGGTATTGTGCCTCCCCTCCTCCAACTCCTGCTCCACCCCCCTTCTTCGTTAAGGAATGTTAATCATCCCAGTTCCCAAAGTGCTCAAGGATGTTTGTTTATAATAAAATCTTTACAGTGCTGAGAGGTTTTTTTTTTTACTCTTTCCCTTGCAAGATGGTTGCATGCAGGGCTTTGGAGGGATGGGAGCTTAAAGCAACCATCCCATAGGCATTCATAGGGTCTCTCCAACCTCAGGAAACTTGGTGTCCACCTCTTAGTTCTGCCACAGACCCCTGCCATGATCATGGGGAATAAAATTTGTGCCATCATCAGGCCATGGTTCTCCATTCATTAATACTGGATCTGCGTGTTATGGCATCACCTGGCAGTGTAAGTGCAATTGGGGGTCAGAGAAATGTGGGAAACATTGCTTGACATTACTTTGAGCTTCCTGCAGACCACAGGAAGTCAAGCAGAGCTCTGGTTTGAATTTGCTCATCCAGCAACTTTTGCCTGCCTTCCAACAGGCCGTGAGACTTAGGCGGTCTTACTGGGGACCCATCTGTGTCCTGGAAGCTGGCATTGCTTGGGGTCTCTGGTGGAATAAGGTGTGAACCTTGCTGAGGAGTTCCCCTTACTGGGGCAGCCATAGGTGCTTGTGACTTCTCTGGTGTCTAATACACACTGGGTTCAAGCTGTAGCCAGCGCCCTTCTATGTGTGCTAAGACAGCCCATCTACCTGCTGGAGTATTTTTCAAGAAACGTAAAGAAATTTAAACTTTCCGAGATCGCTGCCCTCCATTATGTTTGTCAGTAAACAAGGAATGGGCTCAAAAGTTATCTGGAGGGCAGGGGGCAGGAAACAACCAGACAGATATATGCCTTGTAATCCCATAAGCCTCATTTGCTTAAGCAACAAGACCAAGACTCTAGGTTAAGTTTGGTCCCAGCTGGGTGTTGGCTGCCCTGTGCTTTGCAATACTGACACATCAAGGAAAAGCATTTTCAACAAATGCATCAATAAACAGAGAAAATAAAGGATTTAAAAATCAACTGACTGGCAAAGAACCCAGCTGGCTCCTTTATCCCTGGGTTTGTTTATTTTCCATGGTTATTGAAGCTGTCCTCGCTGCTCTGTCATTCCAGGAAAAACTTCAGCGCGGAGTCCTCCTTCCCCAGCTTTCTTGCTGGTTTCTCTTCAGCCTCTGTTTTCCTGTTCTCCCTCACTGGCTCTGTGTCGCTGTGCAAGTGGTGCAGGACGGGCAGTTTCTGTGGAGCACGGGGAGAGAAGAAGGAAAAAGTGCTTCCCCAAGGATTCACTGTGATTTCTTGCAAGTGTTTACAGGATTAATACTGGCAAAAAATCAAACACACGAGCGCCGTGCCAAGATATGACATCACAGGGCTAACAGACTCCAGAGCTACTTGGACAGATCTGGAAGAGATAAAAGGAGTAACCGTCTGATTAGACCAGAGTCCTAGCCAATCACCTTGAGAAGATATATAGAGTATTTTGTGGCAGGGAAGTAAATACTGTAGTCTGCAAAGACACTGCTTTGAGCTACTACAACCAAGCAGAAGGGCTGGCACTCTTCAGAGCCTCTTGAAATTCAGTACAGGATAGATGCACTGGTGACTCAAGGGATACACACACACACACACACACACACACACACAAGTAAAATATTGGCCTATTTGCCAGAGATAAAGTCAAGCACCCTATTGCCGAGCTGGGCCTGTAGACCTCTTTGCTTTCTGGCATGACTGTTGACATGGAGCAACTTTCCTCCATAGGAGGAGGGAAAGGTTTGCATGCAAAAGCTAATGCATGAAATACCACTTTCCTTATTAGCTTTCCCGGGGGGCTGCCAGTGATTCTTCAAAGCTTTTATTAGGAAGGAGAGTATGTTGGGAGAGAGAAACAGGCACAGGGATGCGCAAACACAGTACTTTCTGGCATCCTGAAGCAAAGTTTGTTTCTTGCAAAAATACCCTGAAGTAAGGAGTTTCACAAGTTCACTGCACTGCCTCTGTCTCCAGCTAGTGTTGTCTTTGCTTCTGCTGTGTTGGTGGTGCCAGCATGTTGCTCCTATGAGAACCACTCCCACATTTTGCAGTGGCACAGAAAAATACTGTATTAATTGGATAGCTCCCTTCCCTAATTCATTTTTGCAACTGAGTTATTTAACTTGTTCCTTATCTTAATAGCACAGCGCATTAATGATTGCTTTATTATGGGCTGGGGATTCTCAGGCATATCAAGTCAGTAAAGCATAACTTCCCACTAAGAGCAACAGAAATATTGTTTATGTCAATGAACTGGCACTGAGTAAATTGCCTATATATATTACAGATCTCCTGCACTGATCCCCACTGCCCCCAGCATTTCCAAGTGATTTGTGCTTTGCAATCCAAGAAGGAATGCTTGGACTGACTTGGACACACTGAGATATATACTAAATTCTTTTGGAAAAAAAATATGCAAAAGTAATTTGCTTTGGAAATAGAATAGAATGAAGCAAAGAATTGGTTTAAATGTGATGAAATTGAGTACCTAAACTCTTTTTTTTTTTTTTTTTTTGAGGGACAAAGACTCTTTTCCTTCTGCAGGCTGGTTTCTCACTTCACAGCTCTCGGCACTGACAAACTCCTTTCCTTGTGAGCATGCCAGTCTACCAGGATGGCTGATCAGTGCTTGCCTGTGTATAGCAGCCTATCCATCCTATTGTGAGATCACTGGTAGGAAACATCAGAGCAGATTTTTTTTCCCCCTAAAGCAGTTCTTCAAGCTTGCTCTCCATTGAGCTAAACAGCAGACCTTGTTTGTAAGGTCTCTGGGGCAGGGTCCATATTTTGTTTGTGGAGAGAGACAGAGTACCCCAAGGGCTTCCAAACTGAATAAGCATTCAATAAGCATCTCTTTTTATGATGCTAACAAGAAAAGTAGAAGAAGCCCAAAAGCCCAAGCAGTGCCTAGGCAAATACATGCTGTGAGGCTTTGCTTGGACATTTGGGCTTCTTCCCCTTTTCTTGTTAGCATCATAAAAAGAGACAATCGAACTAACTGCAAACAAAAGGTCTGTATTAGCTAAAGCAAACTTCCACATGGAGAAAAGTGGAAGAATGGGCTGAACTCTTATTTCCAGTTGGCTTCATTATTTCTTGTTATGATGCTAACAAGGAAAGGAGAAGTTCAAATGCACAAGATGTCCCTAGGCAAATAAATGTTATGAGGCTTTTCTTGCTGAATCACACAGCAAGAGGAGTGGTTACCCACACCTTACACAGCCTTGCAGCTTTGTACTGTGTCTGCTGAGGAAACACAGAGACTTTCTGGGATCCTGGTGAAGCAAGTGTTGAATGCAGCAAGCTAATAAAAATGTATATTATAATCAGTGCATTCTTCCGGGAAATGTCCAGTCATCCATGATACGTTTGCAGCCCTGATTTTCAGAGCCTGTAACTACTGAATAAGGTACATTTCAGCACAGGTTTCATCATCTAGCTTTGTTTACCAGTATCCTGGCTGGGAAAGACACAGTCCCTCAAAGATAACTCCAGAGCATTGCTGCTGATCGAAGGAAGGCCTGCAATGTGCAATAGTTCTTCAAGCTGGGCTTGTGGGTTAGGTTTGAATTTTTTTATTGCCAATGAAGATTTATTACAATAGCACCTCAGCTGGAAGCATGACCTGACTGCTTGGTCCAGACCAGGAGCACGAAGGGAGACAAGTCCTTCTCCAAAGGGTTTGTCATCTAAGGAAGAAGAAGAGGAGAAACACATGGGAACATAAAATTTGCCCTCCTTATTTTGCAGGTGGGGAGCTAGTGCAGAGAAGTATGAAGAGTAGGATGTGTTTCACCTCAATTATAGCTGCATATTCATTAATCTCAGCTTGTCTTCCAGGTTCCCTCTTGAGTCAACGAGAGCAAACTGGCCCTCAGGAGTGCAATTTATCATGTTTATCTTGGGCCTGGATTGTGACAAAACCTCTCTTCATTGACTACAGGAGAACTGGCTTAGATATGTCTCCACGCTCAGAGGAGTGAGCAGACGCATGGACCAAATCCACTTGGAGCTGTGGGATGCCACCTAAAACATGTCATGAGAAGCCTCTTCCACATCATGCTTCTGTTCTTCCTGTCTCAACAATTTCCTGCTTTGCTGTGTTTGCAGAGAGTCTGCCTGTCTTACTCTTGCTTCTACCCAGAGCCCAGGGGTTCCCTTGGCAAAGGGGCATTCAGACAAGCCCAGCCCCAGGAACATCATGGTGCAAAGCTAAACTGAACTATGTTACATTGTGAATATAGCATGATATAGCTTATAGAGCATAGATAAAACATGTACATCCTGACATGCAAAGAGAGTGTTAGTAGAGACCGGGTTAGATGATATAGGCTGCTGGCACAGCATGATCATTGGTGCCTTTCATCACATTTTTGCAGCTTCAACAGCATTAAGTGTTGCAAGAGATTTCAAATAGCCTAAGGGAACACACTGTCTTATGTATACTTGGTGTCAGCAAGGGTGTGGTTGGGTGGAAAGGCTGGAACTCAGACACTCTGCTGAAATTGTGGGCTTCTACATCCCATAATGCTTCAAAGTACAACCACTGCAGAAGTTGATAGGTGATTCAAATGCTAAAGAAGTGCTGTACAAAGCAGGACATTGTCTTCCAGTTCAGAGCATGAGACTATGCTACCTTTGTACAATTCAGTACCTCATACATACCAGTGTCACCTTCTTCCCTAGCATACTTGTGGTTAGGAGTCTAACCTGACTCAACAGTGACCCAAGAAAACATTGCTGTACGTTCTCTGGTAACCCAAACCAGTTACTGGGAAATGACTGTCTGGAGTTGGACCTAATACTGTCTCATCAGCACTCTGTCCCACAGCTGCAATAGCAAGGAGGAAAACCAAGAAAGGACAGGAAAAGGGAGAGCAGAGCAGGAGCATATCGCGTCTCTGAAAACACGAAGAGTTTCTCCTCTTTGCCTGACCCTCTGCTGTCACAGCCTCCCTGCTGAAAGGACATATTGCAGTGTGTGTGACTGTGCTCTGAGAGGGGTCAACAGCTTTTCATCCCAGTTCCACCATGCTGCCCACTGTCTCAGCACAGTCCCACAGTTCCTCTTAGTGGTCATGGTCTAGGAGTACATCCAACTAACAGTTGTGTGAGATGGGAGAGGCCACATCTCTGGTGTGGGGAAGAGCTGCACAGAGTCAGTGTACTTCTCTTGACATTACTGAGACCTGCTAGTGAGACAAAAGTTGGGCTGATGGGACATGTGGTCATAGGTGACAGCCTCCGACCCACAAGTGTCTGCGCTATGTGGACGCCATTGAATAGCACTGAATGAGGGTGAGCCAACGGACTGGGAGCAGTGTACATGGCCTCCCATAACAACTAGAGTAACTCTTTCTCTGATGTGGCAATTGGGAAGGCTCAACTGGGCCTTCTGCAGAGGTTGCACTTTTTTTTGGGGGGGGGGGGCATCCTGAAGGGTTTTGCAGGTGGTTTGGTCACAGGGAGAATCCCTTTACAGACATCTTTATGGGAATTTACAAGTGATCTGCTTTCTGCTCATTTGCATTAATGAATTCGTGGGACGATATAGGCTGTGCAGATCTGAGTGGCCAGATTTGGCCATGCTGGGGTCAGCATCAGTTTCTGCCTCTGCCCAAGTGGCTGGCTTGCCTCATGAGATTTCTTACTCCTCAGCGCCCCAGACAAACCTCATCTCTTGGGTGGCAAAGCAAGAGAGACATTGAAGGGAGATGAAGCAGTGTGTGCTGGGACAGGAGGTGCTGTCATGTGGCATGACTCAGAAAACAAGAAGGGGAACCCAGCGTCACAACTCCCATGACTTTTTCCAATGGAAAGCTCTGCCAGATGGATGTCTTCCCTTCATGTGGAAAACTCTGATTTTGGTAAAACTCTATTTTCCAATATGGAAATGGTTTGTTTCACCCTTAAAAGACTTCCTTTATTTAGTGCTTCAGTCTTTCACAGGTCACCAGGCAAAATCATTTGTAGAGTCTCGCTCATAAGGAGGCTAGGTAAAGGGATCCCAAATGAGAATCAAGGTTTCATCCTTTCCCAGTGTTGTGGCTGGTTCCTCTTGCCTGAAGGAGCATTTCCTTCCATGTGGCAGTTTCTCTGCCTCTGTGGCCCTCCAGAAACCATGAGTCTTGCCAAAATAACTTGGTTATCTTCACAAAATGCCTGCCACAGTCTTGCAGTGCAGGAACGCCTGCTTGCATGTAACCAATGTTTTGCAAACTCTTGAGAGCAGGGCCGAGCCATGGCAATATCACATAGATTTTGAATTAGGAAGCCTTTAACTCCTTCTCACACCATCTGTGTTACCCTGTCTTCACATTTTCTAGCTGTTTCCACAACTCTCCAGCCTGTGGTTTGGTTAATCTTCTCTCTTCAAAGGTTGAACCCCAAGTGTTTTCCCAAGTACAACCTGCATTATTGTCATGTTCAAGATGAAAAGCCGGCATTATGAGACCCCTTTCTGGAAAGCAAGCTTGACAGCCCATGAAGCTCCTCCACATTGAAGAATGCTTCAGCAGCATGCTGGTATTAAATCTCCTCATCCAGATGCTGCAAACTGTCAGCGTGGTGGATGAGCATATCATGCTCCACAGTTAGCCTGAGCTTAGCCTGTTTGGAGGCGTATCCTGAAAAAGATCCAAGCACAGAGCTCCCCAACCCACTGGTGTCCACATTTCCTAGGAGGACATGCTGGAGGAAATCTTCTCCACAACTAGTTACCTTCCACCCCCCTCTAGTGGTTATGGAGCCAGTTGGGTCTGTGTCAGTGTCGGGGAGGCAGAGAATTGCACAGCACTGCAGTGTAATGTCTTGTTATTGCCTTGTTTCATCCTCAGTGCTGGGTGAATGCCACAAGCTGGGTTTCTGCTCAGGTCTGAGAGGAATGCATGCACATGCAGTGCATCCCCAGCGTTGCCAAGCTGCAGTTTGATTTGTGACCTAGTGTGAGGGAGACATGCAGTCCCACCCTGAAGCTTCCTTTCTTGCTTCGTTAAAAAAACAGGCAAACAAACAAACAAACAAACCCTTAATTAAAGGTTTAATTAATTAATTAAGCTAAAGAAATGAAATTGTAATTGGCTACTATGCCTTAAACCTGTCCCCCCCCCCCCAATCTCTGCCTCTGTCTCAGGCCTATAAGATTATGGGGGTTTGGCTTTATTTTTGGGCTGAACCAATTCAAACATGTGTCTGAAAGATTGGAGAAGAAAGATGTTGTTAATCCAATGTTCTGGCTTCAGTTTCTGATGCTGTCAGCTTTTCAGTGAGTTAAAAATGAGTAGATGAGAATGGAGCCTTCTATGCTGGGATAGGATAATAAATATCAGGCAAGTACCCCCCCCCCCCATAGTTTCTCCTCTGTTGCCCTGAGAGATGTTCTGGAGTTGGTGGTAATCACTGCTAAGCAAACATCTGTGTGTGTGAGTGTGTTTGTGTGTGTGTGTGTCTTCTTCTTGCTAAACATTGCACGAACAGAGGGGAGGGAGCTCTTTATAATGAAGCAGCTGAGTGGGCTGTCTGAGGCTTAACACGGGGTCTATGACTTTATTTTTCCATTGGTGACTCTGCCAGAATCTTCAGATCTGGCTTTCATGCAACATTTTCTGTTAGTCCAGCCCAAGGTGAGACTCTTTACATTGCATACTTCAGCTGGGGTTTAAACCTCTACCGAGGTGGTATAGGACTCATTTAATTCTCTGTGAGAGAGGAGGGAGTAAGAAACAAGGCCGAGTGACTCGCCGTTCATCATCCTACCTTGAACCACTGGGATCTCAGTGTCCCTGGGAATCGGATGCCTGAAGAGAGAATTCATAGTGCTGCACTAAGCAGTGGTGGGATAAGACCGAAGGAGCCCTGTTTGCAAGTTGCACAGGTGCCTGCATGTTTCAGCTGCTGATACACGTTTTCTAAAGTCCCTATAATCTTTCCTTTCCTAAGCAGCCTGGTAGCAAGCAATTAATGTGGACACCACTTGCATGACTCTCCAGGCAAGGCTTTTTCTATTTCAGTTTTCAGAGACCTCCTTCCTATGGGCTCCAGCATTTCAGTCAGGGTTGACTTTGAAAGCTAAGCAGGACCCCAACCCAGTGACATGGTGGTGGTAGAGGCTGAAAATGAATATGGTGGTTTATTCCAAGGCTATTGAGAAATGGCTGGGCTGGAAGGTTCAAACCTGAGGCTGCTTCCCTTTGGGAAGCTTTGGAAATAGGAAGTTGAACCTTATCCACCAGCCATGGCCCAATCACTGTAACACATGGGGGATGCTGGAGTCTCTTGTGCTGTTCTGCTTTCATTCTGCTCCCTACCTTGCACAGTTGCACCAGGGATTCAGGGGCAAATAGCAGTCTGCCTGCTCCTGCTTGCTTGTGTTTCTTCACCCACCCTCTGGCAGAAGGTTTTTTTAACGTGTCTCCTTCCTTAAGGTGTGAAACAGCATCAGGACTTGTGTGTGGGGTGACCTGGGGGATAGTGGGGAGATGGAGTGATGAGAGAAGATGCCCAACTTGTAGCCCATCTCCCTTGAGGTGCTTGGGCAGCCTCTTCCCTCACTAGCCCAGAAACACCATGGCCTCTCTCTGCTTGGGTCTGAGTGGCAGAAAGGGCCCTTGAGCTGTGCTGCACACCTTGCATGACGCATGCCTGACTGTGATTGAGCATGTGGCAGAGGTTAGGACAGTGAGCCTGGCTCTGAATGCATCTGGCTCACCAAGGTCCCTTTCTCCCTGGATCTCTGTGGATGAGGAAGGGGAGAGACACCTGCAATGGCACCGAGGTTATAACCTTACTGTAGTATCAGGGAGGAGAAATGTCCTCCCCAGGGCCTGGTGCAGAGCCTGTTGAAGTCTTCCCATGCTGATATGGGAGCATTCCTACACTGAGGTTACTGGGATAGCTCCCACTGGGTGAGAAAGGGCAGTGGGGGCTGCCCTGCCTGCATGGGCCAGGGAAAAGGTAGGGCTTAGGGGAGTCAGCCCGGAAACCCAAATCCAGGGCAACTATGTCTGGCTTGAAGCCCCCCTCTTGCTGGGTGCCCTGCATCCCCATGTAATCCCCATCTGTGCATCCAACCAGCCCCAGATCTCCTGCAGTTCATTTTTCATGTGTGAGAGAGAAAGGAACTACAAAGGGTAAGCAAATCAAGCCCAGGAGAGTCAACCGCACAGCCGGACGCCCTGACCTCTCCCTGCCGCCCCCTCGTCATTGTCCTGCACTTCCTGCGGGTGGTTCCTGTGCCAGCCCTCCTTGGGAACTGCTCAGCCAAGCAGCCTCCTTCCCCGTGGCTGTGCATGCCCTGACCTTTCTCCCAGCACTGCGCACTGATCTGGGGACGATCTTGGTTGCCTGAGCACTGAGATTCCTTCTTTTTTTCTTTGCAAGTTGGGCAGCTTCCAACATGAGTCACTGTCCGCCTCTTCTCCGTAATTAGTGCACTGGGAGTTGCGAGTATGACTTTGGTGTAGTCTACTCAAATTAATCAAAGTATATCTTACACATTTAAATGCAGTAAAACCATCATCCGGCCAAATCCCTTCTGACTGGCACAGCCCTATCCCTAGTCCTCTCTCCCTCTGCTCTTTCCTCTTTTTTTTTTTCTTTTTCTTTTTTATCATTCCCTTTTAGCACTGTTTCCCACAAATGCTTGTAACCTCTTTTCCCCTTAAATTTGGCAGTCCTTCTCAGGGAGGTTTATTTTCTGTGCAAGTTTTGCAGCCCATTTCCTTGCATCTATGAAAGTCTCACTGTGGTCGGGTGTTGGGAAGTTGGTGCTTTTGGGGTTTGTTTGTTTGCTTCACAGGCTTTTGACATCTTAAATAAGAGAATAATGTTACCACTTGACAATAGGAATAAAAACTAGTGACCCACCCACTGCTTCTTTCAAATCACATTAAAGCATCTTCAGTTTTAATTGATTTCAGGAGTGAGCAAACTTTTTAAGGACTGAAAAATGTTCTGATTTGGACATTTTTTTTCCTCCTCTGTTAGCCTACTTCTTGTGTAATAGCAATGTGGTGGAAGAGCTCAGCAGCTTTACTGATGTAACATCCATGCATGGTCAAGACCAGCTCTAAAATGCTGCATTGGGATGTACATTGGTAGACAAGCCCACCTTCCAGCCTGTCCTTACAGGGCTCAGATGTGTGGTGCCTGTAGTCCTGATGCTGACAGCTTTTAGAGCAGTCTTGAAGTAGTGTGCTTGAACTTGTCTCAGAGGCAGGCAGGTCTGATGATGAAGCCCATAAGGTTAATTTTCCCAGCCCTTCTCCCCATTCTTCTGCTGTGATGAGCCACCCAGCCATTTCTAAGATTTGCTTTGGTTCTAACATACACAAAGTCAGTGCTCTGCTCTGGACATCAGCAGAGCTCGTCATTGTCTTTGCTCTGCCTGAGGGCAATGCTTGTCTGAGGGTCTGGGACCAGAGCTGCAAATAGTGGCTCTTGCTCCAATTGCCATCACCATTCCTGTGTGTCAATAAACACACCAGACGTAATTTCACAAATCTGAGGGGCTCTGAAATGGGAATTTTTGCTTAGTGAGGTGGATCAGTAGATAAAAACAAGCCAAGAGCACAAGAGACTGGGAGTGGGGAAGGAGAGGAGGTGAACAGGAATGCTGGACGGTACATGCCTCCCAGCATGGGAAAACATGGGCTCATCCATGAGTGCATGCTTCCCTCTCAGCACAGGCTGATTAACCTGGGCAGGATAGCAGCCACCCCAGTTTTGCCTGAGCTGCCAACATAGTTCTGCATAGTCTGTAGACTGCATCAAGTTTCCACTGTGGGGAAAGCATTGTGTGCTTTGAACTGCATGATCCTGTGTCCTATGTCCTGGCAGCCTTGCTCGGGTCCAGCAACAGGGCAAGCAGGGCATGGACATTAGCTACATACACTTTCCTCCATGTTCTCTACAGCTGGAAAGGATAGGCAAAGTCTGCTTGCTATGGTAGTCTACCGTGTTGGATTGGAGACCTCATCTTGTAATAGCAGAGAGCTGCTTGCAAGAGGGAAGCTGCAGTCACACACTTAGCTTAGAGATCTGGTGTGACAATTGCACTCCATGGTTTAATGAAGTGACTATGTTAGAAATGTGCTGAAATAGAACATAGGATTTCTTTCACGCAGAGGGTTGTGCTGCTGGGATAGAAAGGTTTGAGACTGGGATTTAGAACTGCATGTAGGAATGCTGAAAGCTCAGAGGGGACTGGTCCCCATTAGGTAGTTTTCCTTGAAATGTTTCTTTCCTGGAAGCTGAGTGAGAATTCCCTTGCATTTTGATACCCATGGTTTCTGCCACTGCTTGAATTCCTCCTGGATGACTTGCAAGTTCTCAAAGACAAACTCAAAATCTGCCTTTGCCATCATTTATGTAGCTCTGTTTTCAGTTCTGTCCTGAGGACATGTGTGAGAAAGAAAGGGTTGGAGATGGAAGTTTTCCAAAGATGGAAGATACAAATTTTAAGGAGACTTCTATTTTTTATGGGACCCAACTTTGACATATTAATCTCAGGATCTACGAGCAACTGACTTTTCTGTTCAGGGAAATTTCAAAAAGTTTAAATATTGATTTGGGATAAATTTCAAAAATAAATTTTAAAAATGAAAATTTGGGAATTTATGGCAAACCAAAAAGAAAAAAATAAGCATATTCTTTAGTCAAGCAAAATATTTTGGTCAGCCCAAAATTAAATAATTTATTTGGATGCTGAATATTTTATATTGTAAAATTTTAAAAAGGGAATTTTTCAGTCAAAATGCTTTCAGTATTTTAATTTAGAAAGTCTTGAAATATGGCTTTCTGATTTCCTGTAAGATTTGTTGTTTTTAAAACCAACCACTTGCTGAAACTGCTGCAAATTGTTTTTTTTTTTTTAAATCTATTTGAGAAACATCACCCAGCTCTACTTAATCTGTTTTTTTAATGGCTTCTCTTAGTTCCAGCCAACAAACCCCAAATAATTAGCTTCTATCGGCAGTCTGGGACCTCAACATCTGCAAGCCAAATTTCACCTGTAGGTGATAGTCAATAAAGCTGAGAACACAATTTGAGAATCTAGGAGTTAATGAATAGGAAGATGTTTTTGGCACCAATTTGGGAAAACATCTCAGTTCAGCACCGGCCTGTAGCATGTGCTTAGATGTAAGTGTGCGCGTAAGTTCTACTTGGCACATGTTCGAAGTGCTTTCCTGAGTCAAGGACTTCAGTTTCAGCCTCCTAAAAACTTTTGGCAAACCATGAAATGTGCTTAAAGACCAGAAATGAAAACATGTCGTAGTTGGCAATAACCTTTCAGTTTTGAGGGATGTTCATTTTATAGGTCAAAGACATATGGGAAAAATTCATACATTTCCCAAATAACAATGCACAGCATTGGGAACAATTTAATCTGAAACAGCAACGTGGGGTTGGGTCATTAATGAATCTCGGATGCAGTCATCTACATGCTGCAAAACCCGGCTCAAACAGGGCACCAGCTAAGGACAGATGTGCCCTGATGTGCAGTGTGATTGAATCACCAAATACGCTCCCACCTGCACCTACAGGTTAGTGGCCTGATCCATAACAACTAGCATGGCACAAGCATGGGTTGTCTGGGTGCTCAGGACTGTGTGCTGGCCACCTGCGTGCCCCTCACACCTTTTCCAAGTTGGTCCCCAGTGGCCTGCTCTTCCGAAGCTGAGATCCAAAGCTCCTCCAGAGCCTTCCTGGCAGAGATCAAGTGCCTCTGAGTGGGAAGTCACTCTGCTCCAATGCTATGAATGCTTTGCAAAGCCGGGACAAAAGACCTTGGCAGTGTGAACCTAGGAAAAGCCAAAAACACGACAAGGGTGGACAGGCGCAGAGTGTGTGGGGGAGGTGCAGAGGTCGACGTGGAGACATAACTGACTCCTCTGAACAGAGAGAGGTTGAGTAGTGCCTGGCTGAAGTCTTTACAGCCTTCCTCCCCTTCTTGTGAGAAAAAAAATTCAGCTCCCCCACCTTGTACTGTAAGATGTGAAATGCTGAGTCAGGGTAGGTTGCTCTTCATCGCTGTGGATGGAGTTTTGGATGGAGCCCATCGAAGTTCAATGCTCTTTTCTGACAGATAATGGAAGTGTCCCAGCCAGCAGGACTTGGTTTGGGATTTTGACTGTATGAAGGAAACCCGAGGCTCGTGATTCTTTCTCCCCCTGTTCGTCATTTGGCTCTGTTTCAGATTCGGCCTCAAAAAGGCGGTGGAAAGATTACATGAAGGATCTTGATTGCACGTCCACTACGCTGGTTGACCTCAGAGTGGCAGGGCCCCATGGACCCTTTATTTTTATCCTGGGCTCAGATTGCTTTTCAGTTTTGCAAGAGAGTTGGAGGTTGGGGACTGTATGTGCTTTCCTTCCAGTGCAAGATGTGAGCCTGGAGCAAAGAACCCACCCTGTGCCATTAGCCAAAATCTGCTGCCTGATTTTCCTCCAGGTTCCTTGGTAAAACTTTTGCAAGAGTGTGCTTATGCCATTAGGGCAGGCAGTCCTGAAAATCCTGGAGGAGATGATATGGTTTTTTGTGCTTTCCAGCCTCATTTCCCAAACATGAAAGTTTGGGTAAAATAGAAGTATGACACCCTTCATTTTAGCTTCTGAGTCTTTTGAGCATAGTGGAGATCTTAATCTCGACTGTTGTTGCTTTCATTAGGTAATCATATGGGAAAACTCCCTCTGAAGGCCTGCTGTCAGCAGTTGGAGCTATTCATAGCGTAGATAAAGTGTAGGTGCTTGCCTTCTCTGTTAACTTTATTAATTCAACTTTCTGGAGGAAGCAACATGGTCCCACTTAAGCCCATCAGTATCACAACAAGGGAACCAGGCTCAGCCCCTGACTTGGACAACCCCAAATCCGTTCTTTTTCCAGTGTTCTTTCCCTCCCCTCCTCCTCCACCCCCCCTTCATTACAGCTGCACCCACAAAATGGCACTAACCCACAGCCACCATTCTTCCTGCAAAGCAGGGTGGGGAGGTGAAGATGGCATGGTGGTCAGGAGAAATTTGCCTTAACAGCCCTGAGCAGAGATGAAGGCAGAATGCCCTGGAAGAGCAGAGCTGACTGAACCTGCTTGCAAATGTTACATAGGGCAGTAGTTGTATGTGTTAATTTCTGGATACAGGAGACTTATAAGTGGATGCCATCAGCAAATTCACCACTGGTTGTGGTGGGCAGCTGTTCATGTTGGTTATATCTCACTGGGGCATAAATAGAAATGTTGGCCTATTCAGTGATTGCAGAAAGTGCTGAGCAGTAATCTGCAATTTGTCTCCTAGACAGGCTAGTGCAGGTGGATGTGTACCCTTAGCTTGAAGTTTTCATGAGACTTTAGATGAGTTAAACACCCTTTGGCCCAGAAGTCTTTGCTCTGGTTCTTCTTTCTGGTATCGAACTGTCCTATTTTGGTGTGGCTGATGGGAGCTGGGATGGGAAGCAGTCTGGGCAGCATTGCCTTCTTGGCCTGAAGTATCTCTTTGACCATTCTGACAGTATCAGGAACAGGCAATGCACCTCCATATCCTGGGATGCCCTGGCAGGGGCTGTGCCATGGGGTGACCTTCACACCAGACCCAACCGAAAACACCAAACATATTGTTGACCATGACCACAATGGGATGTAAACCTGGAACTCCAGAGCAGAAAGTGCATTTAACTACTCGAAGGGTCAGGTTGTCACAGTGGGATTTTCACAAGAGGCTGAAGGGTTTTCACTTTTAGAAGGATTTGAGCACCCAAATCCCTTAACCCCTTTGGAAACTGCCTGTCTCAATCACCTCCTCCTCATATGGCAGGAGCCAATTTCTCTTCCCATGTCAACTGACCTTTGAAACTTCCCTGGAAACAGGAGGATGTTGTTAGAAGAGTAAGTACCAAGAATCACTACTGCTGGGGTGTTTGAAAAAGTGGAATAATAGAATCCAGGATTTACAAAGCAATAGAAAGCCAGAAATTTTGGGGGACTCGGAGCCATCCGTGCCTGAGGAGGGGAGAGAGATTTAGCAGTAAGAGGCATTCCTGTTCTGGACTTGCTTGTTTTTCAATGAGAAACATAGATGTTTTGGTCTTTGGTGTGTGGGGTTTGGTTTACTCTTTGCCACTGAGCTTTAGCTGGACTGCAAAATGTCATTGAGTGCAAGTATCAAAAGCTAGCTACCAGCAAAACCTAAAACTGGCTGCATTTTCTGCTTTTTCCCAAAGTTTCTTCTCAAAGCCAAGCAAGTACATGCATTTTTGACAGTTCTAGGTCTTGCTGGGGTTTGGTTTTGCTCTTTTGCAGCTCTTTGCATGTCAAACAGGGCTACATTGCTGTGGGAACATCAGTGGCAGAGACATTAAAAATGGGCAGTGGGATTGCTGATCTGGTGAAAGACGGCTGAGAGGTTACAAGGCTGGCTTGGGGCCATATTTCAAATCTCTTCCACCTTTATTTTTCTAGCAATCCTTACTGGCACTTTGTAAATTGAAGTACTAGGCAGGATAGTTGCCTGGCACTTTGTAAGCTGAAGTACTGGGCAGGATAGTGACAAAAGGTTCCCAAATAGCATGGGACTCATAATAATAAGGAAATGTCCTTTGGTTTGGGGGAATGAAATATCCCTGTTGTTAAAGTGAATGTGAAAAAAAATGCCAGCTCAGTAGTACTAAATGAAAATTTATGAGCCAAGCTCTTTGAGGAGGAAGGTAGAGAGAGGCAATGGCTTTGTTAGAAGTGAAATCATCAGCTTTGAGCCTGACCTTTGGCTTCTCCTGACCCCAATACTAATGAAGGGGAAAGGGCCTGATCATATAAACATGTCACAGCATGAGGTTCAGTAAGGCAAGATCTTATTACAGCCCAGCAGAGCAGTACCAGAAGTAACAGTTCCAGGCCAATGCTATGCAGTCATGTTGGGACCAGATTCCCCAAATCTTTCCTCCTAATAGGGCCAGGGAAGCCCAGGGATGGGGAACTCTGTTGCAATGGCTTCCTCTGAGAGAGCTTTTGCCTTTGTGTATATTCCCAGCTGTTTCTCACCAATGCTCTAACATTGTCTGTTGGGAGGAGAGCAGATGGAGGAGAGCCGGTGCACTGCTTTACACAGGATAGGTGCTCCCTGGATGTGGACTCAAGGATGGGGCAGGAATGCATACACCGACGGTCCTAGTCCTAGTAGTACCAGATGGTTGTTTTGCAGCTCTGATGTATATTTAGGGGAATTTTTCCCATTAACAAATGACTGACAGGAAAGAGCAGTTTTTAATAACATATCATCTCACGTTGCTCCTGAAGTTCACATTAAAAATACTGGAGTTTGGATTTTTTGTTGTTGTTGTTGGTCTGAATGAACTAAGATTTAATTCTTTTTTAATGAGGTATTAAAAGGTATGGACTTACAAAAGCAGTGCTGAAGTCCCAATTTAGCAAAGCAGAGAGTTTGGTTTGATAAAATTATAACCTGAAAACAATATATATGGGTCTGAGGAGAAGTCTGAATGACCCATCCATCTACACACTGAAGTATTGATGTACAGTCTGCAAGAATAGGCAGATTTTTGTTTACCCTCCTTTCTGCACTGCATACTAAACCTTGTCTTACCCTGACAGTTGATAAGACAGCCCTATCACTGCCAAGTGTGGTGGCCATGGAGGCCTAATAACGAGTGGCTTCACTGTGGCTCATCAGGGGAAGTGTCACGGCTGCTCTGGCTCGGCTGGGCCTGCTGACATGGAGAGTCAAGTGGTAACTCATTATAAACATCTCTCCAGCCAACTCTTTTGACTTCATTTATCCCTGTAAAAAATAGAAAATCAATAAGAAGGAAATTAACCAGCCTTCATGGCTTCATTATCATTCATCATTCATTCAATTAACCAGCCTTCATGTTAAAAATTGAGTGCAGGCACTTAGGCTGTCCTGTAAACCAGATCCATCCCTCTCCTAACCATAACTGTGAGAGAACAGACCAAGACAGCCTCCCCAGAAGGAAAGGAGTGGTAAATGGGGCAGGACGAGTCCTTGAGAGGCGGCAGGCATCCATCCGTGTGCAATTATTTCATAGCTTCCCAGTTCTTCGCCCCTGTGGCAGGAAAAGCTTTGGAAGCCAGTTGTGCTTGCTCGCTCCCTTCCCCTTCCCTGGTTGCCAAAATGCTTGGCAGGAAACAGCATTCCAGCTCTTTTCTTTTCCGTCTCATGTTAGCACATCCCCCCAGCATCCCGGCTAGTGTGCTTGGGTTGTCTGGAGGACTGCAAGGCCACCAAGAGACTGTGACACATTGGTTTGCATAACCCCCACCAAATCCCAAGGAACAGTTCAGATGTCCTTATGCTCCTCAGGACCATCAATGCCCACCTGGGCATTTTGGCTTTGTGTTGCATGTCCATCTGCTGGAAAGGAATTTGGTAACAGAGCAAGGTAGTGGCAGGAGGGTCAGATGGCTGCCATGAGTAATGCAGCATACATCATGAGTGTCCATGAAACTCTGCTCGTGTGCAGAAAGGTCTGAGGAAATGTGATCTGGTAGAGACCAATAGAGAGGGATAGAGGTGTTTAGGGGAAAACTATGGAGAAAAAAACAGACCAAATACGGAGATATCAGAGGCCTCAGCTTGGATACATGTGATGGCTAAAGAGCAGCTCTGGTAGGCTGTGCATAAGACTCACACCTGAGTAAGCAGGATGTGTGAATGGCCCTGTGGCAGAGATCTGCCAACTTTGGTTTGAGCCATGCCAGTGGGGTAGGAGAAGTTTGTGTCTATGTGAACATCACAGTGTCTGCTGTGAGTTGGGCCACTGTGTATCTGAGGTGGTGCCAGGAGTTGCAGAGGGCAGAGCCTTCTGCCTTTCTGCCCTTCAGAGGGCAGAAAATCAGGATTTTTCTGTGCTGGAAGTTTATCACCACCCTTCTGCCCTTGCACAACCTGCTCTCCCCACCATTGAAAGATCTGCCCTTTCCAGCGTTTCTCCCCTTTTCAGCCAGTCTTCATCTGAGAGCACAAACAGTCTTTGCTTGTGGAAGAGCAGCAGCAGACAGTGGGTGATTGATGTGATAGTGACAGCATCCTGATTTGAGTGTGACGATCTTCCTTCTTAGACAGCTGTCAGGGCTGAACCATCACTCAGCTTAGAGATCCCTTGCCTGGTATTTTAGGATGATCATCCAGGCAGGACTTCCCCTGTCAGCTGGTGGAGGTAGAGCCCTCTTTTGTACCCGGGCCCCCTGCATGGCCCCCAACATGTGCTGATCACTTAAAGAGGTGAGGAAGAGGAAGGAGACCTTTTTTCTCCTCTGCTTTAAGCAGTTAGTTCCTTATGCCAGTTAGACCAATATATGCAAATCACAGGGCTGTCAGAAGGAGAGGGATCATGGTCAGAAACCAATAGTGCAGGTGCCAAAACTGAGACTTGGCATCAGATCCAGGAGGGCTGGGAGATAGTGGCATGAGTTCCCACCTCCCACAGCATTCTGCGAGCCATTGTCTTGCACATCGTCGGGATCGCGCCAGTTGGTTCATTGCCCAGTTCCTGCTGAGTTTCCACCAGATCACTAATTTGGGAAAGACAGCTACACTCTGGCAGGCCGCTCTTGAAAGAGGTTTCTGAAATAAGGGATGTTAGGAAATTTCATTATGTATCTTGTGGCCATGTGCTAAGCAGGAACGTTTTTTCGAGTAACTACCTGGACAACTCAAAGACACGATGAACTGCAGATGACCCACAGAGCCCATTGTTTCTAGTAGCTGGAGAAAAAGCCATAGTGACTGAGGCAGAGATGTCAGGCCTTGTTTAAAAACAAAGTTGCTTGAAGTGGTGGCGTAAAGTGGGGGGAAACCCCCCATCAGCAGCATGACTTGGTGCCACAAAATGTGGGGGGAACTGAAAATAAGAATAAACCCGGAGCAAACTGCAAAAGTTCCTGGCCTCAAACCACCTTCACGTAAGAGTGAACTTAGTCTTGTGTGCCATCCCTTTGAATGCAGAGCAAGCATGCCAACATTGTAAAGACTCAACTGGAAGCACTTGCTTCAGCCTTATTCATCATCAAGGCTGAAATATGGATAAGGGAGGCGGGCCCTTTTATAGTATTGGCCATAGGAAATACTGCTTATCTTAAAGAAATGAATCATGTTTCAGAAAATGCTTCCTGCAGAAATATTTTTCTCACAGCCTTTGTTTTGGGTTTTGGCAGATCTCAAGTTGCTGGCGTTAGCAAAAGCAGTCCTTCCCGCCCACTGTTCCTGGGGCTTGAATAAGAAATAAGAAATAAAGGCAGAGGGTATGTGGAAGGCTAAATTCATCAGCACTTATCCTCCGTACTGGAACAGGATATGAAGCTTAAGGGCAAATTTCAAAGGAGCTCCCTAGACTGAATCAAACATAGCTCTGTGCCTGGCTACTTCTGCAAACATGCCTATGTTGGGCATTTAACTTGTAAATCTGTCCTTATGGCCTTGTACAAATTCTTTACAAAAGCTGTGAAGTTCTCTGCCAGTTTGGTTCTGTCTGCTTCCAGAAAAACACTGCTGCCCTGGAGGCATCAGGGTAGGCTGAGTGGTGGGGATGCACAGGAAGAGTTGTTGGGTGCAGAGTTTTTTTGCAAAACAGCACCCACTTCCTTCTTTCTTTCCTGAAACCTAGCATTTTTGGGAGAGGAGGAGGGAATATCCTGTTTAGGTTTCAGAAAATTCTTTGTTCATTCCAGAAAAATGAAGTTATTAAAGAAGCAGCTATATTCTTTCTTGCAAATCAACCACTGTCTCCTCATCTCCTTCTGTGAAGCCTCTGCCAATGTCCCTGTCTGTCTGTAGGGAGAGAGCACCATTTACAAATGTCATCTGGGGCTGCAGTTCAGGAGGGGAGGGAGGAAGAAGTCCATCTTGATTCTGGAAAGCTTTTTTTTTTTCCCAGTGGTAGAGAATTTTTCATGGGAAGGCAATTTCATTCCTCTGCCTGGTAGGCTCACCAATCATTTTAAAATAGAGCCCCAGGGGAATAAGGCCTTTAAAAGCTCCATTTGCTCCCAGTCATTTTACACAGTAACCCAAGCCGAAGTGAAAGATCTTTATTTAAATATGAATTAAGCTCCAACCTTACCCTTTACTGCATTATTTTCCTTTGAGGTTTACTTTGATATTATTTCAAAGTCTTGAAGCTAACAAAATGCTGGCCAATATTTAAAGTGACAGGAGAGTTCTGGAAAAAGATTTAGGAGGCAACTGAAGTCTTTCAGTGCAAGACTCTGAAACAAGACAGGAAATCATAAAAAGGCTGAGTGCACTTTACCATACTCAAAACAAATTCTGAGACTACAAAGGCGAGTCGAATGGCATCAAAACCACAAAAAGCATCAAGATACAGCTGAAAATCCTACATCAATTTGAATTATTGAATTAAAACATGGGTGAAATTCTGGTAATGTATGGTATTTGCTTCTCAATGAAGTTTAGGATAGCATGGTTATGGTTACTGATTTCCTACTAGAAGTCGGAGAAATGTTTAAAGATGAAGCAACACAAACCTGTGACTTTTAATGTGCTGTGGACATGCAGAAGGAATGAAGGAATGGGTTGTGGAAGAGGGTCTTCTGCTTTGCTCAACCTTTTCTTTTGCCTGGCATGCCTTCCAGCAGACCAGTTCCTGCTGAGGCAGCTGCTGGAAGTGTTTTGTCTGGCTGAAAAAGATGGAGGACGTCCCCAAGGGAAGGGTCTGCTCCTCCAAAACTGCTATGTGTGTTGGCCAGTTAGGTGGGGCCAGATTTGATTTCCCAGGGAAGCACAGGTGAGGTCTTCCTGGGGTGATGAACATGGCTTTTGATGTTCATAACTGTAATTTCTGCTCTTGCAGAGTGCTTTAAAAAGGGATCTCCAAAGTCCAAGCATTCAGAAGTCTATTCTGGTTTTCAAGATCCATGTTTTGTTGAATCCAGCAAAGAATAGTGCCCTCATTCAAAATACCTGGGGAGATTTCTGGCCAATGCTGTGAGTAAAGCTATACAGAACAGACGTGGGAGACTTCTATACTGGAATATGGGTTGTGAACTGCAGCAGTTAACCACTTGCCCATGCTTTGCTCCTGAAGCCTGGACGTGCTGTTTTCGTGATGTTGTTCTCCAGTGTTGACTCCCAGATTGCTCCATTAACCACTGGCAGGGTAGATGTCGTGTTTCTTTCAAGGTTGGTGTACTGTCAGAGGACAACAGCCTACTTGTGCTGCCCATTCCCTCTGCAGCTGGAAGATATCATTTGAAGTTTAGATATTTGGACTCTGGCGATGAGCTGGGCAAGTCTCTGCTAACTAAATATGAGATTACAGTGTTTGCACACACACACAGAAAAACAAGGTTCTTGAAGACAACTTCAGTTTTTCTCTTAGTCAGAGCTGCACTATGACTACTCAGAGATTTAAAAGTGAGCTACAATGCTTTCTACCTGCTAAGTCCTGAGGGAAGGTTAGCACATTTCTCCTCAGCGGCACACAAGATTAGTTTCAGCAAAGATCTCAGGGAACAGCACTCTCCACATTGCTTGGGATTTCAGGGTAAGATTTTATCTTTATGTTCAACCCTGATAAAGGTGGCTATGTCACTGTGCTTCAGAATAGCCCTTTCTTTCTCTTGCTGAAGTCAATGGGAGATTTATCTCTATTCCAATTATATAGCTGGCTGCATACAGATGCCCGTTGAAATCTCATGGGCTCCCTCCTCTCACAGTTTTGGGTAGGATGCCTGCTGTTCTAGCCAAGGTCTCAGTGCCAAGATAGTGTGATAAAACTACAGCTAACCAATTGCTTGGAAATGCAGATCGACTACTTCTCTTTGTGGTCACCCTTGCAGGGGGGTTGAATTTTCAGTCCCAGAAATGGTGCTTGGGTGGTCCCAGCCAAGCGAGGACTCCACTTTACAAGCTTCTCTGAAAAAAATTGTCAGTGCTTCCCCCTCCCTGATCCCTCCTTGCTGCCAGTGTCACCTGACTGTATGAAAACAGAGTGACCTTGAGGAAGGTTAGGGAGAAATGAGATCCCAGATGGAGGGACTGGTGGTTTGGTTTTTTGTTGTTGTTGTTTTTGTTGTTATTGTTCATTTGGTCTGTTTTAAGGACTCTGGCTGAGAATGCAAGTGGCAGCTGAAAACTTTTTCCCTTTCAAAAGTGAAGGGTTTGTCAGTGCTTGGCTGAGCTGGGATTGAGTAAAAAATCAGTACACTTTATATCATGACCTCAAGACTTGGCTTCTTTCCCGTAAGTACTTTACTTGGTTGTAACCAAGTCTCCACACGTGATAGCATGCGCTGGATGTTTTCTGTAGCCTTTCACGTATGCAGAGGCCGAACAGTTCAGGAACGATATTTAGCTAGGTCCTGCACATGTGGTTGTGGAGCCGTGGAGAAGCTCCTCTTGTGAGGAGCAAACACTTATGGTTGAGGGATTCAAGGACCCCCCAGTAAAGGATTTGGGTTTGATTCTGTTTTGCACATTGGAGTCTGTCTCTGTCCTTGGGCACATCTCCTAATCTCTCATGGGGCTCAGGGTTTCATGCACAGATGGTCTTGCTGAAGATAAATCCAATTGCATTGGGAATCAGAGTGATTGGTGTTGTGATAAGCATTATTGAAAGAACTGACACGTAGTAAAAAAAAAAAAAAAAGTTAATATGTCCATGTCATGTATCGTGCATGGCAACACAGCTATAGTTTTAGGATCAGCATTTTGCCTTTAATTTGGCTTCTTCCTAACTGACTCACATTGCTAGTTACAGGTTGCAACTCGTTCGAGAGGAAAAAGGAGAAAAGCCTTTCCATGAGTTGATGAAAAAACGTATCTCTCTTTATCCATCAATTCAAATGTGTTTCCTATTACAATGTGTTATTCAGACAATTGTCAGTACTTCTTGCAGTCTTTGATAATCTTGATTCTGCCCTCGGGGACTAAAATCATTCACCTGAACCACATGGCATTATTCTGTTTCCTGACTGGCATGACCAGCTTTTACAGTTGCTACTTTTTCTGTCTGAAACAATTTTTTTTTATGACTTCACATTTCTGGCCTCCATGCCTCCAAATTTACTTCTCCATGGACATTCACCCACAGGAACTTTGGCTAACCCCCAGTATTCACTAAAGATGTACCAACTTGTGAGCATTTATTTGTGCCATTCACCCAGAGAGCACTTTACAGACAGAGCAAATGCTTTAATCTACCATGACATGTCCTTAAAAGTATGGCTTTGGAGCATTGAGATGACCTGTCGTAGCATTAAGGAAGGCATACGGTAGCCAAGGTGATGTTAGGTGGCTCTGCTGCAATCATTGCAGAGCCAATAAAACACATCTGCTTTGTAGCTTGGGTAGGTCTGACCATCTCCTCCTATTTCTAGTTAAGTCCTGGGAGAGCAGAGCAGCACGATGGGCTCTTCTGAAACGCCATTAATGCAGGCAAAGCTGGATGTAGGTACCCACGTTCGGAAAACTTCATTCCTTGGGGTGAAGCCAGTTTGGCAGAATCTGGAGCTTCGTTAAAGATTCACAAGAATGCAGAACCTACAGAAACTATACATCCCCTACTGCCCCCCCACCCCGAAAATAATTCTGTTCACTGCCATTCTGCATGACATATGTTAAATTCACCTTCCCCAATGGTATTTTGGGTTCTATGGATACCAAATAAGGGCTTCTAATGGGTTTGATCTATTTTATCCTTTGCAACTGTGCTTGTTCTAAAATAAACATTTGGCCTTTGAGTTCTGAATCCTATCACACAATTAATGCATTTAATATGCACATGTATGTTCTTGATTTGGCATGTTAAAATGTTTTTCTCTGAAGCTGGTTTAGATGGAATGATACAATTTATTTTCTAATGGCTTTAGACACCACAGCATTGCTTTTTTTTCCATCACTGATTACCTTTTACCATCTTCCCCCCCTCCCCCGCCCATACCTCATTCTCTGCCAATTTCTGAGCAGATCTTTCTCACAAAGATCTGTTTTGTCTCTTGCTTTGCAAAGTTGAATTGATAATTCCTGCAATGGATACTGAGGCTCCCAAACTGCCTTCACAAGGGGCCAGCTGTTTAATCAATCTCTCTCTGTCACCTCAGTGTTTCAGTCCAGATGCTCTCCAGTTAACTGGGGTTGTTGTTAATCCAGCAGGGAAAGGGTGTGAGAACAAAAGGTCATTTGGGATAATTTATCCCCATGTTTCCAGATCCACTGTGATTGTTCTTTAAAGGAATTTTTTCAGAATGATTTCTTTTTAAGCATGTTATTTATGACCTGGAAATTGAAACCTGGCTTCAGCATGTGTACTACCAACAGTCTGAAGAGTCTCTGCAATGCAGTGGAGGAAGGTCAGTGAACGCTAGAAGAGCCCATGGTGTTTGTTACCAGGGTGGAAGGTAAGTAGAAAGGAGGAGCAGGCCAGCAATTCTGGTAGGTGCCTATTTCCATAGTGCAGCTCACGCTCTTTGCCTGGATTGTGCACTTATTCTGGAAACAATACGCAAAGGCCCACAAACAAATAGTAATTCCAAGGCTGAGCAGTTCAATTAAACTCTCTCTGCATGCAATTTGTTTTTAAATGATTACCAAGAGGTCTTAGGAAGGCTGAATGTTTTCCTTGAAAATGTGGAGAAGGGGAACCAAAACAATGGAGGTCTCTTTCTGAGTTGTTGCACGGCTTTTCTGTCACCATGCCTTTGCACAGCGCCTAGCAGAGCAGTGTGCAGCCCTTCTTCCCTTTGAGAAATGGTTGCCCTCAATATTTTCGGCAGCGAGAGTGGTAGAGAACAACATACTGCTATTCTAGCTGAATGCAAGCATACAGAACTGTGGCCCCCGTCGGATGTGGATCGGTGCGTACAGAGGAACATTGCATTTTGTTTAATAAAAACCTCTGCTTTTAGCAGAAGTCATGCAAGCAGCATGTGTGAGGCAACAGCGCAGCAGAGGTGCAAGCCTCCTCCACAGCACTGCCAGACTGAGTAAGTCTCATTAGCACTGATGTGAGTTAAGTAACCAATTACTCCCGCCTCACTCTAGACTATGGGTAGGGAGAGGCTGAGGTCTGTCCACATAAAATGATGCTGATCTAATATCTTTTGTACTGTGGGCTGCAGGATTGTAAGCAGCATTCCCTTTTCCCATCACTCGCTACCTGAGAAACTGATTTTAGTTGAACTAGTGAGTGTTTAAACGTTGGCAGGGTGCAAGGAAGTCACTTAGCTCCTCAGCTTCTGCTCTGAACTTGGCAGTCAGAATGTAAATCAAATACCCCCAGTAGCTGCATGACATCTTTATTTTTATTGGCAAGAGAAGCAGTATACACAGCAACATTGCAGTCTCTTAGCTCGTTAAAAATATCTCAATAAATAAAACAAATAAGCAACATATACACTGGAACAGAAAATGAAAAAAAAAAAGTGGGGGGAGTTAGCGGTAGCAAATCATGGAGCAATAAGGAAGAGGAAGAGTGTGGAGGGTAGTCTGTAATCCAGGCTTTACTTGAAACAAATCATGCAGGGAGCTAGGGACACTGTGGGTTTTTCCTTTGTTTTTTCTGAGAGCCTTGGTCCAGTTTTGACATTACCGTACAAGAAATCAGGTTTTGAATTTAAAAAAATAGACAAAAAAAAAAGAATACAGCTAAGGAAAAGTAAAATCTGAACCCAAAGATTTCTCATAAATGTATTCCTGAATTAAGATTTTTCAGAAAAAGAATAGAAATAAAACCAAACACGCAGGCAAAAACACACAAAACCCAACAACAACGAACAACCAGGAATGTTGCTTCTCTTTTCTCTTTGGTCAGTCACTTGGGGAGAGATGTTGCAAAGTTTCAGACTGTTAGCTTCGGTGCTATTTTTCTGCTCAGTCTAAGTGCTCTGCAGGAGTTCAGAGCTAGGGAGGTCAAGAGGGGTCTTTTGGACCAGTTTACTTGAGGTTGTTAAGGTTTCAGAAGCTACAAACTTGGATACATCCCAATTCCACTTCAGTCTCAGACACTGGACAGTCTAGAGGAAAAAAAAAGAAAAGAAAAATAAATATACTGAATACAGGACATCTTTCTGAGTTGCCTTTTCTCATAAGCTCTTTTCCTGTACAAATCAAGGCCACGGTTCGTGAAAGCCCATGACTGTGTGCTAAAATCTGACCCTGGTTACAGCAATGTGTAGGCACACAGTAAAATCACATCTTCTCATTGAATGAATGTGCACAGACACAATTACTCTTGTCTCCCCCAGTAAGTGCCAGACCTCTGTGCGTACCTACTCTACCTCTTCAAAAGTAAGGTCTTTGGGTGACAAAACCATGCCTTTCAGCATTGCCTTGGTGTGGAACTGGAGGACCAGGCCTTATCAGAACTTGGAAAAAAGCAGATTATACACTGCTGCCAAAGGTGTTTTGGTTGGGCTGTTCTGCTGTGTTTGCAAGGAGCACACCCTCTTTGTGCCGTCCTCATTCCCCAGCAGCTGGGTAAGCTCCAAAGCACCAGAAATAGTCCATGCGGCCTCTTAATCAACTAAAATGGGAATATCGGATGTTCAGTCCTAGCGGTGCTGCCAATTTTGTGTTGCACTTAGCACAGGACTCCCACCAACTCCTGTGGAGCAGAACGAAGCGTCTGAGATGCAGTTTAGAAAATCCCACCCACAGTGACTCTCGGCTCTTCCTGCAAAATCAGGCAAACCCCACAGGAAATGAATACGTTTTCTTTCCATCTTGGGGTAACACGTTTATGCAATCGCTAAGCACATCCAAAAAACAACAACAACAACAACAACAACAACCAATTACTTTGAACTTTGTGTGTGTGAACTCCACAGGCTGGTAATGTCACAGTCTTTTTTGCATTGTACAGTGAAAGGGTTAAATCTATGGGCAGAAGCAATGCATCTGTCAAAAAGTCTATATGCTTCCAGCAGCTTCTTTGCTCCCAAGAGTTCTGCTACACCCCTGTTTTCCATGTAGTTCCTTGCGACCCAATCCTTTCCAACCTTCCTCTGCCCCACTCATTGGAAAGCGACAGGATTCAGGTGACACACCTGGGAGCCTTTATATCTGTGGGGTTTGCTCTGATCATCTGCAGCAACCTGCTGCTGCTCACTTGTGGGCTGGTGGGACAAACTCTGCGACCCAGCAGTGCCCATGGGATGTCCCATCTAGTTTGGGGGAGGGATGTCTTTTCATGCAAGATGCTGTTTCTGCCTTCAGAAAGCCAGCGCAGCTCATATATCAAAAAGGAGATATAATTATTTCCTCCCACTAAGGAAAGCTTCCATTTAGCTTATTTCCTTTCCTTTCCTTCTCAAAGTTATTAATTATCTAATTACAACCACATTCTGCAGACGAGTTCAGAACTTGACAGGCTGCCCAGGACCACTTAGGAAAGCTTAAATGCTTGGTGTGTGCGAACGGCAGTGGTTTGTGTGTGCACACATCTGATGACAGACTGGCCCTTTCTTAATGTTCATGTTGCTGCAGCTCTAGCAGGGGGACTCAGGAAAAAAAAATAGAATAAAAGGAGGAGGAAGATACCATGGAAAGTTTTTTTGCTTGAGCTTGGGGCAGCCCTTAAGGGCAGCACTCTTTTTTTTTTTAATGATCCTTTCCAGCAAGTAGAAGATGGGGTAGAGGGTGCTCACCATCAACTACACGACAAATTGCTGTGTCCTGCTCTTTTCTGAATCCACCTGCTATATCAAACAAGCTGAAATTGGATAGAAAGTGCCCTAATAGTGAGCTGACCTATTTCCCCCAATTTTTTAAATCCCATCCAAGACCGGACAGGTTGAGACAAGGCTGCTTTTAGAGCAAAGCTGGCAATTTGCAAGTTGCAGTCTTTAACCTCAGATAAGACACCTCAGTCTGGCCTGCTGCTGCAGTGCTGGGATCTGCTTCTCACTGCTTCTTTCTGATCTTCAGCAGCTCTTTTGGCTCTGGCAACTGGAAAAATGAGAATTTCACAGTAGCTCAGTGCTAACAGGGAATTTTGGCTTCCCCGTTACAGTGAGATGAATGACCGTGGCCTACCTGGCAAAGAACATCACTGTTGTGCCCCAGGGCACTGGCTTGGCTTTTCTAGGTCACCTCCCATACTCCAAGTTTTTAACCCAGCCCTTCCAGGGCCATGAAGGGGCGAGTGCGTGGGCAGATGTGGCTGTTATTCGGCCACTACTTGGATAATGTCTAGTCATCAGCCCTTGCTGTTGTCTCCTTGCTTTCTTTGTGATGGGCCATGGGACCCCTGTCTCACACCAAAATGGTGCTGCTTGACTGCTAGTCCATGCTTCGCTGTTACAGCAGTGCAAGTCATCACAAATTTAAGCCAGCACTAAACTTTGCCAAAAATGAAGGTTGTTCAGCTCTCTTGAGACAAACTGCCAAGCTGCTGCTGGCTACATAGATTAATTTGTTAAATTGTCCTCTTGGACCTTTTAGAATTGAAATGACCCCTTGTGGACATGACCTTGCTTTTTCATAAAGCTGATCAGTGCACTCATTCTCATTATGGGTGAAACCATAGGGAAAGAAACACTGTTTGGAGAAACAATAAAAGGACATAGTAATAATAAAAAGTCATTTCTCCAGCTCCACTGAAAGTCATTTCCACCCTCACAGTAAATAGTCAGAGGAACTGTTGTTCCCAGGAGCACCTGGTCTGCATTGACTGTAATTCAAACAGGTATGATACAATCACATGCTCCTGGGGAGTAAATGCCAAAAGAGTCCTCAGGCAACAAGCCTCTTGGGAAAGACTCTTTTAATGATTTTTTTTTCTTTCGGTGATGTAAAGTTAATAAATTAGACCAAGCAACAGGTAACCTGTTATCTTCTGCTCCTTCTATACAGTGGAATCACTAGAAGTCTGTGGGAATGGGTTAAATAGCCCAACAACCACCTGTCCTTGGTGTAGCCAATCTACATGCCATCTTGCGCAGCAGTGCTAAGATGGGACTCATCCATAAACACACAAAAATTAGGCCAAATGTTGAATGTTCCTTTATTACTTTTGCTCTCCCCCATCTTTTCTTCTGTGTGAAAGTATGATTTGGATTTGGGGGGTTGTGTGTATGTTTGTGAATCACTTTCTGAAGTACTACATCTTGCTAATGATTTATGAACTGTGGGAAGGGAAACACAGGATCAGGTGATATGGTAGGCTATTTCCACTCCTATTTGCTATGATTATCCATTGAACATTAAAACATCATCTTAGCTGATGGAGGAATACTGTGGTAAGATACAAAGGTCACCCAAAGGAAGCAGGTATACCTGCCCATGAAAGGACACAATTACTCTCCCCATCTTGAGACGTATTTGTGTTTGGGTTTATACTGTGTAACATTTTCTGACTTTTTTTATAACTAAGATCCACAGCAAAGAATAAAAACCATTCATTCACAGGCAGACCCGATCTATCAGCTCAAGAGAGGGAAAGAACTGCACAACATGAGAACCTGTTTTTCTTCTTATGTTGGCCTTAGGGACATTGGATGCTGACCTCTTTTGAGAATCTGGCTCTAAGAAGCAATTTTGAAAACATGCAAATGATTAACAAAAGTAGGTGGGCATCTCCTTATTGTGTGAGGAACACACTTTGGTGGCAGGATGTGTGGATAATGATGGTGGGCAAAGAAATGGCAGAGAAATGGCAAGATGAGTGGCGTCTGCATCCATCTCTCCCCAGCTTGTTTGTCCTCAGCAACACCCTTTAGGTGATTCAAATAGAGGAGTACTGTGCTAAAAACCTTCTGGTATCCCACATGGAGCTTAATAAGGTGAGAGGACTTCAGTGGCTTCTCAGTTTGCTTCAGAAATAGCTAAATATATTGGAGAAATTGTACTCTGAATCTGGCTTGTGATTCTCTTCTCACAAACCTGGTCCTTGATATTGGGTGGGCTTGCTCACTGCAAGGTTTTTGAGTCTTGTAGGAGGAGGATTAGCTCTGGGATGAGGAAGAGGGATGCTGCCCTGAGAATATGGTCTTTTCTCTGCTCCTGCCTAGTGCCAGCAACACCACTGCAATCAAATCCTTCCCAGTGGCTGTTTCCTCCTGCCCCTTATTTCTGGAGAGCCCCAACTCAAGGCAGAGGAGCTGGGCACTTGTACCTACAGCAATGGGGACCATGCCCAAGAGTAGGGAGTGCAGCAAATTTGAAGTGTCCCAGTAAAACCAGTGCCTTGCACCCAGAACAGCTGGCTCTAATCTCCCAACTCACTGTACAGAAAGGGGACAAGCACTGCCCTGTTCCTTCAGGAGTTATAAAAAGGAATCAACAGGGTCCTTCTGGCTCCACGCACTGTTAAATTATAGAGAGCTTTTCCATAGTGTTTTCATGCTTTAATGGACCCTCCCAAGGTCATGCTTCATGTTTATGATCCTTTAATCCCAGCGGGGCTCAACAAGGCATTCTTCAAAGCCTGCTAATATATTCAGCTGGCAGCTACTCCTAAGGCACTTCTCAGCTCTGCCTCTGTGAGCTGGACCCAAAAAAGTTTTGAAACGAAATCCTGCAGGCCTGGCTCAGTTGTGGCTCTGCTGTGGGTTTTCTATGACAGCTGAATGACTAGGTATGGATTTATGGGCCTCTTTCCTAAAAAATACAGCACAACCCATAGCAGATTTCATAGGGGGGACCTAGATTTGGGGGACACTTGCTTGAATGGCACTAAGCCTGCCTGAAGTGAGGGATGCAGGATAGCTCTGCAAGTTTATAAATGCACAACTATGTATGACTGCTGTGTCCTCCAAGTGGGTATGACTGCTATATTCTCCAAATGATAATATTCTTTGATATACTGAGTAATAAGCCCCCACAGATGGAGTGGTTTTTGTCCCCAGTCCCTTCCTCTTCCAAGCTGGCATGGTGGGACAGAGCTCAGAGCTCAGTTTTAATCCCAGTTTATGCACAGGATTTTATGTAATTGCTCTCTGTGCATATGCCTCAGTTTCCCTGGCTTGGCATGTGGGTTTTAATTAACTATTGCCCATAAAGCACTTTGCAATACTCCAGGCATAGTTGAAGGGTGTAATATTATACGATAACAAAGCATGATTATAGTGTCTGGACTGAGAGACGATAAGCTGTGAAGTTCTCTGCTGAACATAGCTTCTAAGCATTTCACTTATGCTGTAGCTTGTAACATGGAATATAATTCCTATACACTTATGATTCTTGCTCCATTTCAGCCCGCATGCAGCTTCCTGCAATGGCACAGACCTATGTACAGTGAATTGAGGGCTTGCCATTCTTTTTTTGCTTTAGTCCTCAGACCCAGAGAACAGCTTGGAAACCATGGCAGCTGAGAGCAGGATACTTGATGTAAAGTGGCAGCAACAGCAGGGACCTGATCACAGGAAATTTTGCAACAGGCCCCTGAGGTCCTCACTTATACAGGATTAGGTTTGGGTTTGGTTACCAAGGGGCTGAAATCATTTCCATAACATGGTCAAGAGTGCAAAAGCAATAGGAAAGACGGCAAAAACCCTCTGAGAATTCTTTTTCTTTAAGAAAAGGATGCTTTTTCAATTTGTTTTAAAGTTGGGGATGTCAAAAATGGTTCCTTATTTCTAGCAGAAAAGCCTCTCATGCTTGATTTGTTGTGCACAGCTTTTTTCAGGGTGATTGCTGCCAGCGGTGGGTTGCGGGCTGGGTACAGGGAGGATCTAGCTGTCTGAAATGTCATTTAAGCAGAGTTGAGGTGTCGAAGGCCAAATTTATGAATTGCAACAGTCCTCATCCGGCAGCTGCCTCCCTGGAGCGGTGCCCAAACTCCAGCTATACCTCAGCATCCGCCAAGCCCTGGCACGTCCCTGGATGGCTCCTGGCAGTCAATGTGCAGGCCCACAGGACCTCCTGGAGGAACAGGGTCCCTGGCAGACAACTCCATCTCAGGTCCTCCTGCACATCCCTGGAGGCAGCAAGATGGCTGGGCAAAGAGCCTCAGGGACAGGGCACAAGCAGCGTGAAGGGCCTAGCCTCTCTTGACCCACATGGGCTTTGGCTAGCCAAAACAGCTGCTAGGAAGGTCCCAGCCCACCTCAGGGATTGTGGACTGCCTGACCCTATTGCCTTTTGTTTGGGGCTGGCTCTGGGGATGGGGTGGGCAGTGAGTGGGGAAGGCGAGGGGAGAAAGTCGGACAGCCCAAAGCAGCACACACCAGCTGCCTGCCACTGTGCCAGCTGTTACTGATTTCAGCAGTTGCTGAGAGGTTTATAGACTGTTTCCCCCCCCTTCTCCTCAATCTTGGGGAAGTATAATACAGTGCGAGTCAAAGCTGAGACCCCAGCCCCTCTCCATCAGCACATTGGTGAAGGGTGTGCCATCCATTCCCGCGGGCTGATGATGCTACCTTGATAGCCTCCTGAGTGGATGCTGTTTCTGACCAAATATTCTTCATTGCCAAATGGAGTTTGAATTAAAGCAATAATGAATTCCTTATAACTGACATCAGCAAGCGTGGTCCTGACTGACCCCATGTGCTGTTGTCCCTGTGATCCCAGCTAACAGAAATGGGGAGGTTACAGTTCCCCACTAGTCCAGGTTGGTCCTGGTGACTTTGCTGTATTTGGCACAGTCTCCACTGCTGCACTTTGTCTCCTTTGAAGTTTCCCTCCCCAGACCGTGCTTGCTCTTTAAGTGTCCCCACACCATTCATTTTAATGGGATGTTAACTTCAAAGGCTGCTTTTTTACGGACTCTCGGGGCTTACAGGGAGCAGGAATTCCATGGGCCAGGCTGGCGAGTGATGGGGATGCCTAGTGCGATTAGGTAGGTTACAAGAAGAATAGGAAGTGCTGTTGGGCATGGACAGGAGCAGAGCTCTGTGATCTTCCTCCCCAGGAAATAAACATGCACCAGAGAAACATATGTTAAACCAGACCAAGAGAAAGCCCCAAAGAAACTCAGTCTGATTTCCCCATCACCACTGCCTTGAAGCTCATCCTTCAAAAGTGAGACTAACCAGAAGAGACAAATGCAGGAAAACATAGGACAAAAGACTACTCAGACTGTCACTAGTCCTGGCCCATGCTGATGATCAAGGCTTTACTCTGTTAGGTGCTGCACAAGAGCTGGTAGTGGGATTTTCCTCTCCCAGAAGACTAGCAGAACAGAACCCGATTTCCCTGCCCAAGGAGAAGCTGCAGGGCCCTCTGCTCCCAGTGAGCAGTACAGGGCTGTCCCTATTTCCCCTGATAGTGACTGGAGCATAACTTTTTGGATGGGGAAGCAGGTTGCACTTTTCACCTGATGGGAGTCTTCTGTCCCACACTCCTGAGACTTGGGGCTTGGAGATAACACCTTAGTGAGAAGGGGCAGGCAGTCTTCCCTTCTCAGAGCACGAGTGCGAGGCTCTCTGTAATGTGAGGCAGTTATTTCTCTAGCTGTTTTTACCCAGGCCCATATTTTCAGCACTGGAGATTCTCTGTATATTTATAAAGAGGAGGCAGAATGCGATGTAGCCCAGTTATTTTGGAATAGTCCAGCCACCAGGTTGAACCCCAATAGATTACAACACAAAAGGGGACGCTCCACTTTAGAAAATCAGTAAAACATTTCAGCCAGTGCTAAGTAGCAGCTGCCCTTAATAATTTTCAGAATAAATAAATGTGGCTAGTTCAGCTATTGCATTATGTCATACTCCCAGTATGCCCAGCCTCCACGCCAGTGCTGCGTGCGTATTGCCCCGTAGGCATGCCGTGCTTGGGGACTGGGAAAACAGCAGCGAACAATGTGAAATGTGACATGAGATACACGTATTCACACCCGTGCCTTTGGAGAGAAAAGGTCAGCATGGCCTGATGTGAATTTTTGAAATGCCAAAGCAAACAGCTCCAGAAAATGGGTTATTCTTTTTTAGATTAGGAAATGACAAGCTGGAGGGGAAAACAAATCCCAGTGTCTTGATTCTCAGGCCAGAAGGTCTGAATTTGGACTAGCTCTAGCCACAAGAGCCTCCTCTCGCTTGGCTCCCAGGGGCTGTGGGTTGGTTGCAGCTGACGACTGGTGAGCTAGACTCATGAAAGCATGCTGTAAGAGGCTGTGCTCTCTCCCCAGGGCCTGTGATTCAGCTCAGCTCCAGATTTGCCAGCCAAGAGGACTGCCATTAAGTCCTAATTGGCAACTTGAAGGGCATAGGTCTGAGCTACCCAGGATGAACTTGCTGGTTGCACAGAAATCATCTAACCTGGCTTACGTGGGGTTATCATCACAGACATGGTCCCTAGATGCAATGCTTCAGCTTAGGCACTTACCACCAAATGCCCCCAAAACAGCCCTTAACCTTGCTCAATCCTGAGCTCGGTGGAATGGGGGCCATTGCTTCCAGCTGTCTTGGAGGTGGCTGCTTTAAAAAAGCATATTGCAAGGACCAATCATAATATCAAGGGTCAGGTTTGTAAGCTTTGCCTTCCAGCTTCCTGTGTTCTTTTTTTTAATCTGCTCATAACCTTTTGAAGCTTGTGCTCTTTGAGCTGAAAATTTTCCATGCCTGAAGGTGATTCCTCTTTCTTGTTGTTTTCATTTTCTGGAGTCTAGGCAAAAATGGCCCAGCTGTTTTGGAGCATGGGGAAGTGGAAAACAACCACTCTCCAAAATGATAAAAACTTCCCTTTGACCGCACATTGGAGACTGCCATGGCCGCCGGTTGAAGGCTGAAGGGCAGAATGCAAATTGCCTGGTTTGAAAAGCAGCATCCCACCTGGACCTGGAGGAAATTAAGTTTGTTTTGACTTAGTTCTGAGCCTCTCAAAATCGCCTTTCAATCATGCACAGGGTGAGCACTTCTGTGAGCCATATGAAGTAGACCTATGGCAGGAAGCATAAGGAATTATTTTGGCTTGGATTTTAACATAGTGCCATTAGGTCCAGTTAAACTTGCAGCCGCTGTAAGGCAGAAGGAATGTGCTAGGGCGGATGCAAGGTGCGTGGCAGCTTCTGTGGAGAGGAGCTGGATTCATGCCTGGCATGTTGGGATGTACACAAGTAAACCAGGCATTTGCTAATCTCCATCCTGGGGGATTAAGAGTAGCATGTAACTCCATGCTGCTATTGCCCCTGTAGATCAGAAAAGCTAGAAAGGAGCAAAGTGAGTTGCAGTAGAGATTTGTAGATGAAAACCTTGCTCTGATTTCCTGTTGCATAGGAGAAAAGAGACTTGTCTATAATCAGCCAAACTTCTCAGAGGCAATACTTGAAAGGAGGGGCCCCATCCTGGCTTCCCCAGTTGTGGAGCTCCAGTCTGCGGGGGAGTGAGTCTCCTTTCTGAGTGTCCATCAGGCCCCAGGAGAGGTGGAAGTGAATCTGCCTTTTGGATGTGTTTCCCTCAGCACTGGGGAACATGTAGGTGCCCAAAGCACGGTAGAAGCCTGTGTTCCCAGCAGAGTGCCTGGTCAACTTTAGCAAACCAGCACAGCTCCTTAACTCTGGGAAATGGGATGCCTTTTATCTCCCTTCCACCTGAAGAAACACATGATGTCACATAGTACGCTGAAGTCAAGGTATGCCCAAGCGGAGGCAGTACATGTAGTTTTGCATCTCTACCACCACACCCACAACCTGAGCCCTTCTAGGAAGGGTCCTGTTTACAGAATACTGTCCTCCCCTGCTCCTTTCTCTGACCCTTTCACACCAAAACAAGAGCAAATGCTCCATAGTTGGTAGTTGAAGGCAGTCCTGCCAGCATCCAGCATGGCCTGGCCCTCTCTGTCCCTCCCAGACTACCCCACGAGGCATAATAAACCCAAGATCAGTGCTTGAGCATCACAGAAGTGAGTACTTCCCCTACATCCCATTTTCATCATGGCCACTTCTGAGTGAAATGGTGGACCCCCAAGACTGAGAGCACTTTCATCAAACTTTGGTACTAAAGTACAGAGTCCTGCAACAGGCCTCTATGCTCAGATTGGAAAAAGTGAGCACAGAGGTTTTGTTTTCTTTCCCTACTTGGATAAACGTTGGTGGCATCCCATCCTGTGAGATGCCTGTGCTCGGTGCAGGACCACTGAGATGGACTAGTGGAAGCTTAAACAAGGAAAAACACTGAATCAACAGGAGAGCTACCTTTTCCTGAAGCTTTCCTGAAAACCTGCACTTTTGGAAATAGAGCTCCATTAATTTTTTTAAGATCTCCAGGGATGAGAAGTGTCCCAGTTCAGAAGACATGTTTAAGAGCCAGCCCTACTTCACTAGCTTCCTGCTGCAACAAATATGGTCTGCAGGAAATATATCTCCTACCAGGAGATTTTGACCACAATAGTACATGGCTTGGTTCAGATTTGATCAGCTTCTTGCTTCTAGGTAGGCAAACAGACCCCCCCTCAACAGTTTTCTAGAGAAACTGTTGCTGTGTCAATCAAAACTGGTTGTCAGAAAGCAGGGTGGAAGGTTTGGCGTGATATCAGAAGAATTTTCAAAGGCTTTTCAATTCTGCGATTTCCATGCTGAAATTTTTACATATAAATGTAACTTGTAGCAAAAAGGCTAAAACCAAATTGAAACACTCAGAAAACTTGAACTGAATTCCTTAATCTTTAGGTGTGTTTATGAAAACTTCAATCCGTTCTGTTTAAGGATGGGAAAACTCTGTATATGCACATATGTTTTGTTTGTGTGTGTTTACGCAGAGTTTATATATGCTCAAGTATTTTTATAGCAAAGCCAAAGGAAGAAAGGGTATGTTGTTATGCATACAGTGTACACAAAGCTACACACGCTGCAGGCATTGGTTGGATCTGTATCTTGCAGAGGGATATTCTCAAATTATCTTAAGGATTTGTCAGCTGTCCCCAGAGCCAAGGTAGACAGTAGTGTATCTTTGAGATTTAAAATATTTTTGTATTTGGCTGGCCCCAAATTTGCAACTTTTTGAGGAAAAGGACCACAGCTCTTAGCAGCAGCAGGATCTTTATTAGCAGGTAGCTGCACACACTCTCATGGGGGAAAAGCCAATGTGTGACAATCCAAGAGAAGGATCGAGAAGCTTATTTCAGAGAGCCATTTCCACCCACCAGAAAAGTCTCCCTTCCACTTGACAGCACTGCAACAGATTGGCTTGATGGGGAAAATGAGATGACAGGGGTATGAGATGGAAAAAACAGTGCTTTAGTTGTGTCCTTGAGCACATCTACCTTGCTGACCATGCATCTGTCTGGCAAACCAGCCCTTATGTCCTTGTGCAATTCTCCCTGGGGATCCCCAGCTGAAATGCAGAGGGTTGCTGACCTCTTTCTGAACACACCCAGAGGCAGGTGGCAGAGGTGAGACACAAAAGGGAAATGAAGGCACAAAGGAATGGCTCAGGGGAGCAGTTAGGTGGCCAGAATAGCAGCAATCCCTGGATCTCTAAGGCATTTCCCACCACAAAAGGCTGAGAAGATGCCAATGGGGTATAAATTATCATCATCATGGTTGCTTTCAGCCCTTCCATGAGTACCAGTTTTTGTGGCTGCGGCACAGACACCTACTTGGGCATTAGTTGGCCCTGGAAGGAGAGGGCCTGCTTTGGCAGCTGATCCTAGAGCAACGTGTGACTGCTTCTCTTGCGTAAAAGGCACAAGGGTCTGTCTGCAAGACTTCAGAAGGGAGGAAGCAGTGGAGAAAGGAATTCAGATAATTGTGTACATGGAGTGGGGGGAGAAGGCCAAAATCAGATCTAATGCTGCGGGTAAGGACAGACTGAAACCAGATACCCTGGCTTGTGTTTTTCTGCCTTTGCTGGTATGAACCCTTATCAACCATCCGCTCTTGAAGTCTCCCAGATGAAGGAAAGCCACAATTATGTTCATCTTACAGCTGGGAAACCATTTAAAAATGTATCCCTTGCAGTTGTTCATTCCTGAGCCTGCAGCCCTCCCTGCTATTGCCAAATGTACCCCCTGCTTCAAGTGTTCTTCATCGGCCAGAGGAAAGCCTCTAATCTAATTTACCCCAGGCTTTTCAGACCTTGAAGGATTTTCTGCCCATTGCTGCTCCAAGGCAAAATATCCTCCCTGTGTCCCAAAGCTCTCTGGTTTGTAATTCAGCACCATTAATGCGAAGGTAACTAACTGTTTGAAGGGGACGTGGAATAAGAAGTACAGCCCATCTCGAAGGAGATTTAATCCTTTCAATTCTCTTCCCTCCAAGCCTGTTTATGTCTCCCCAACCTGGCCTGACAACTGTCAAGAAAAGCTGAAAAGCTGAAAAGCTTGCTCACACCTCACAGTCCTGGAAAAATAGTGGTGATAAATGACCCTAAAAACAACAACAACAAAAAAGAAATCAATAGGAGACTTCATGACCCTGGTCCCTCCTGCCCATCTCTTCTCTTAGCCAATGGAGCAGGAGGGAGGACATATGCAAACCTCGAGACCAGCACAGCTGCCAAAAATGGTACCTTGCCCACAGCTGAAATAAACCTGAAGCACATATGAGTGCTTCTCATAAATAACTATAAAAAGGAAAAGAGGATTCAAATAAAAAAAAAAGTCTGAAGTCTGCAAGAAGCCAATAGTGATTGAAATAACTAATCAATCTGGCTTTAAATATGTATTTTTTCTCGTTCTTCTCCTCCAGAAAGGCTCCTTGGTACCTGTTGCCTTGCATGGACTGTTTCTATGGAATAGATATCAAGGCTTGCTGCTCAGGAAGATCTGCCAGCCCTATAAAGTGTTCAAGTCCAGTTTTATAATGCTGACAGGTATTTGTCATTGTTTATTTTTTGTTTCCATTTTGTCAGATGATTTTTGAATTAAAAAAAAAGGAATTTAACAAAATGCAGAAAACTGACATTTTAAAAGTGTACTAGATACCATACATTTGTATGGATCCAGTGCCGTTGATGCTGTTTTGTTTGAAAGAATGGCCTGCATTTAGAACTGTTTTATTAATCTATAACCTATAGATTTATCTACTAATGTATTAATCAGCAGTTACTTGACTGTTTTTTGATTTCCATATCCTTTACTATTTTGGAGTCTATACAGCTCATTTTCTTGCACCCACTTCTTATTTACAGATTAAAAGCTGGAAAATGAGCTTTCCTGTTCTCCCAACTTCAAGTGTGCTGCCTGCAAAGCCAAACTACCTGGGGATAAAAGAATTGTCTCCTGTACTTGCAGAGGCTAAGGCTGTCACAAAAAATTTAGCACCCCTCATACTCTGGTTTTGAAGTTTGCTTGGCTCCTGATAACGGAGTTGTTAAACTTCCTTACAGGTTCAGTTCTTTTTCACTTTAACTTTTGTTTCATTTGAATGTGTCATAACATATGAGCCATTTGTGCTTGGAAAGGAATAGGGGTTGTGATAATTTCACATTACATTTCAAAGAGCTGTGTTTTAAAAAACGTACTATTTTCTTGAGGTAGGGGACATCAGTCCACTGACTTGTCCAGATAAATTTTTTTGAAAACTTTTCAGAAACTTAACACTTTGGAAGCCTCTATCAAACTGATTGACACCAACTAACCAGTTACAAAAGCTGAAGAGAGATCATAGTTGAGGGGCTGGTACAGTCCAAGCTTAAAGCCACAAAATGCCTAGAAGCTCAAAGGTCCCCTGACAGTGGAAAACCAGCTTTGCCTCTGATGTAAATCAGCATAATCAGGTGGTGCTCAGGTACACATGCTACTGCAGGATCTGGATCTGAAAGCTGAGATTGCCTCTGTCATATACACAGAAACTGGTGGGGTCAATCACTTTCGCCAGGGGAACTTGCCCTTTTGGGTCCTGAAACATTTAGAGAAAGCCTCTTCTTTTGCATTTTGGCTTGCGGCTGATTATTCTAGTCCAGATAAAACAAGTTGCATGGGATAAGCCTTGCAGGAGGGAGCACAAGAGAGAGCTCTACAACGGAGTATTTTGCTGCTGGGACTCTCAGTGTTTCTGTGTTATGTCCTGTCTCTGCAGCAACCTACAGGCAGTTAGTTTGTTTGCTCCAAGGTGCTGTGTCCCTCCCTTGCCAGAAAAAAAAAATTGTTTTAAACAGGAAAGAAACCCCCAAAGGAATAGTTCCCCCAGCCCTCCACTCCTCCACAGTCCAAGTGTTGGCCTCTCTGGGCCGGTGGGGTTCATTGCAGCCGGAGGAGGAGGCAGATTTGTGGGAGCCCCTTGTTAAAATCTTGGCAGCACATCACTGAAAGCACGGCTAGAAATTGCCAAAAGCCGGAAGCTGTTAATGAACAGTTGGAGCATGAAAAAGCAGAGCTGTTTCAACATTTGAAAGGACCATCTAAGCTCTGTCCTCAGCTCTAGCCAGCCGCCTCGTGGGTGGCTCGGAAGAGTAAGTACTTGGGGACATCACCAGCATCCCCTGACCAAAGAAATGGCTCACCATGCAAGAGGCTAGGGAAAGCAAGTGGACAAGAGCCCCCAGAATGCACAGAGAACAGGGATGAGATGGAGCTGGCAAACTCTGGCCCTCCCAGCTAATGGAGCAGTAGAGAAAGACAGAGCCTATCTCTGTGACAGGTTTCCTTGTGTTCTTCTCTCCTCCCCTCCTCAGAAGCAGGGATGCTGTTTTTTAAACTAAAATATGACCTCAGCTTTGCAAGAAAGGTATGGAATAAAGAAGGAAAGAGGGAGGGGAAGAAAGTGAATGAGATTTTCATCTTGTGAACCTCAGGTAAAATATATGCAGGATGGGGGAGGAGAGGTAGCACACATACATGCATATCCTTAAACTATGGCACTGATGCTAACGAGACACGTGCTAAAGATGAGTGCAGTCATTTTGCTTGTGTTAAATACATTCCTTCTCATATCTCTCTGTCTCATGAGTTCCAGACCTTCTAGCTTCTGAGCTTCTCACTTAAATATGGGTTTCAGCTGCTACACAATAAGCAGTTTTGGTTACAGCAGGCACTCGACCCACCCTGCCTGAAACGCACAACCAATATACTCATGGGCCAGCCAAAGCAGTGTCATTTTGTGAAAATATAGTATGTAGAAGCCAGATAAGGAGGGCAGTGTTGTCATGCAGGGGCAATACACTTCTCCTGAGGTGCCCACAATAAAAGCTATGCACAAACACAGCCAGGCTGTTTACTTTAGGATATGCTTGTATGACCTGTTTGCTTAATGACTTATGCCATCACCTGGCCTATGATGACTAACCATGTATATGCTCTAAGCTGGCCCTGTTTGCAAAGCAAAATATCTTGGTGCGTAAGAGATCTGTGTTCTTGTAGGCTGGCTGAGAATATCTGAGAGAAAAATATCAGTAGGAACGTGGTTCTCCTTCCTCTTGAAAATATGTGAAGATGGTGACTTTGGGCAGCTGGCACTACCTCTTGGAATGTTAAGTCAGGTGTAGGTGAATCAGTCAGCAGTGGTGTCTGGGAGCTGTGCGCAATGCAAACACTGAGCATCACAACTCATTCCTTGAAAGCATGCCACACTACCCAAAATGCATCTCTATGACCAAATTCTGCTAGGATAACTGTGCACCTTGGAGCATGCAGATGTCACATTGGCTGTGAATTGGGGCAATGTGCATCTGTTGTATTTGAATCAGAGTGGGGGAAAGAGGAGAGGAGAGAGGGGAAAGCTGCTGGACACTTTCCTATGTATCAGCAAGCAAAATATCCTGGTCAGCCATGGAACTGCCTGCCAGATGTAGACCTATCTTATGGCATCAGCAGCAAGGCTGAATATCTGCTTGTGGGCAGCATTTGCCAGGAGGGATGCAAAGTGAGCTGAAAGTTAGAGAATCCTGCTGCCACCAGGTCCTGTCTGCAAAGCCTGCAGGCTGTGCACACCATGTGGGGCAGCTTGTGAGTGACTGAGGGTTCCCAAACAATTTCTTGCTTTCTTCCCCTGAGTTCTCCTCTCAGCCTCTATCAGAAGCAGAGGCTAAGATCACTTGCAAGAGGAGTACTCTTCTCTGTTCCCTGTGTTCCCAAGCCAGGATTTGGCTTCCCAAGCGATAGGATACCCTGACAGGGTTTGCCTTCAACAGGAAATGTGTCTCTGGTCCCTGCCTGTCTCTGTAGGGATGAACAAAACTGAGATATGAGATGGTCTATAAAAAAAAAACCCTGAGCCTCCAGCCCCTTTCTTATACACATCTTATCAATGTGTATAAGTATCTGAAGGGAAGGTGTAAAGAGAATGGGGCCAGACTCTTTTCAGTGGTGCCCAGCGATAGGACGAGAGGCAACGGGCACAAACTGAAACACAGGAAGCTCCATCTGAACATGAGGAAAAAGTTCTTTACTATAAGGGTGACAGACCACTGGAACAGATTGCCCAGAGAGGCTGTGGAGTCTCCATCCTTGGAGATATTCACAAGCTGTCTGGACACGATCCTGGGCAACATGCTCTAGGAGACCCTGCTTGAGTAGGGGGGGGTTGGACTAGATGATCTCCAGAGGTCCCTTCCAACCTCAACCACTCTGTGATTCTGTGAATAGTACAGAATATTGGATGAAGGAAAACCCTTTCTCCTCCCTTTCAGTTCCTGCCAAAATAATGCAAATTCTAGGAAAAAACACCTTCTCCAAAAGTAAATTTATTAATCTCTGGCTTTATTCTTTTGCTAAGGGAACTCTTTCAGTCTGGCCTGCTCAACCAACAGTTTCCCTGCCCTGCTTATTTTTCCTGTGTGCGGCATGTATTCAAATGCAGTCTCTAAACTTCATGAAAGACAGCGTCCCTCTGTGAAGAAAGAAGTATTGTTTACTGGCTCAGGCACTGAGATTGGGCACTAGCAGGTCCAATCCTTTGGATAGGTCCTTTCTTACCACTTTCCCCACTCCTCCTGTCCCTACCCTATTTAGATTAAATACTTTAGGGATGGGAACAAGTCTTGCTGTGTCTGTACATAGCTGAGCACAAAGAGGACTAGCCTCAGCCTTTTTTCATCAGTGCAGCACAGAGACTTTGTAATATTGTTGACATCTCAGAGTAAATCAGCAAGCCATCCATTATGACTGACTCAGCTATGGAGATTAATGCCAGCAGAATTAACAACAGCAACAGAACCCCTTCTTAGAGAACATCTCTGGTTTAAATTCCATACAAAAAAAAAAGAAAAAGAAAAAGAACTGGGGCCACCCATTAAAAAGCAGAGACAGGTTGCATAAAATCAATGGTATTTCATGGGCTCCTGTGAACAATCTGTGGGACAGGTATGATTTCCTTATGAACCCAGGGTGCTTTTTAATGTTTAATACAGTTACTGACAGATAGCAGCTGAAACACCTGTATGCCAGATGTGCACAGCTGTATATGTGCTGCTGATGATCAATCTTCAGATTACATCACGTTCCAGATGCTTGACTTCAGAAAGGCTTGGAAGAGAGATCTGGAGTGAGTGAATTGCAAGATAAAGCATTTCTTTCTTCCTGACAGTGATGCTGTGCCTCCTCTGCACGCAATGCCGAGCTCTTTTTTGTCACCTTGTCCTGTGCAATGGTACCCTCAAAGAAAAAGAGGGGCAGCTCCAGACAGTCATTTGAGGAGAGACATTGGCATCCCATACTCATGAATAATGTCTTTGCATAAATAATGTGTAGGGGAGATGGGCTACATACCATTCACCCTGCGTTTCTACTACCTGAGACCAAAAAACCATCAACATCAGCCTTTGAAGAGGTTTATTCTGCTGTTTCTCCACACTACAACACAAAGGACTGCTTAAACCTCTCTCTACAGGCACATGTGCATGTGTGTTTGTGAATGTGTGAGTGTGTGTGTGTGTGTGTGCGCGTGCGCGCGCGCGTGTGTGTGTGTGCATGTTTGTGTGTGCATGTAAAGGAACAGTTGTGAAAGTGAAGTGATTTTAACTTTAAATGGATTCATTTCCCACTGGAAGGACTGGCACTTGTTCTTATGACACAGGGAAGTGAAGCTTTGCTTGCCCTGAGAAAGACTTGGAGGTATTTGCTGCAAAAAGGCCCCATTTTTTGGATTTAGAGTGGGGAAGATAGTTTTCCCTTTGCTGCATGAAGCTGCATTTTCTCTTCAAAAGTGGCAGTGATGCCAGGACAGATTCCCCAGAGCTCTGGGGATTTTACTCTCCATTTTTACATTAAGGTCCTTTATAGAGCATCACAACAAGCCCTTAATGTGAAGGAGAATGATTTCCCTCTGTTTGCTTGCCCAGCGTGCTGCATGTCACCATTTCTGGTTTTTGGCAGAGCTGGGAACTTGCATTCTGAATCACATTCACAAACATTTGCAGAGAAAAGAGTGATACTTTGGCATCTCTCCTCCTGACATGAGGCAGTGTTCAAAGAATGTGCCCTCGCTCACCACACCCTGGTCCCTGAAGTCGGCAATCTCAATTGCTTGGCCCAAGTCAAGCGGTGTTTTACACCCCAGCAGGTGCAGGTTTTTGATAACCACCCAGACTCTGAGTAACTGCAGTGATTCAGTATATGTGTTACTAATCTCCCAGGACTTTTGGAGGGGATTGTACCAGGCCAGGTCTCCATATGGGATTAATCAACACAGATTCATTGAAGTCAAGGGGCCAAAATCTCACTTGGAATAAACCAGCTTAACTTCACTGAACTCAATAAAGCTATTCTGATTTTTTTTTTTATGACAAGAATAGCCCAGCTCTTTAAAATATATGGGTTATAGGGTGTTGCCCTTATGCAGAGGGAGTTACATTTTTATATGCCAAACAGTCCATCGAGGTAAGAAGTACCTGGCATTGAGTAAGGGTACTCTGATGTCTAATGGTGATGTACAGCAGCCCAGGAAACACAGCCCATCTTCCTGGTGCTCCTGTGCCCTGGTGCGCCCTTAGGCCTGGGCTCTGCTCCTGTGAACCCCCTCTCTGTGGGCAGGAATGGATGGTAGGATACAGCAGGCCAGGAGCCATGGTGCCTGCACGTTAACCACCACTTCCACTTCAGGGGAAGGGATTGCCCACGATGCAGGGTTGGGGTGAGCACAGTGCTTTGGATCGGGATGGAGCATGCCAGGCTTGCAGGCGGCAGCCAAGGCCCAGCTGCATAATAACAGGTCAGCTATCCCTCTTATAAACTTTGCAGCCTTCACCTTCCAAGCAGACGGCATTGCGGATGCTTAAAACCAGCCCTCTAGCTGTCAGTCTGCAATGAGACCCTCTCGCTTGCTGGTGTTCACAAGCAGCCCTGATGCCAGCTTCTTCTCAAGGCTGGCTTGCTGCTGCCTAGAGTACCCGTATTGCTTTGCATCAGAGGACCTTTCCAGGACAAGTGGCAGGAGGTAAGGTAACTTGCAGAGCAAAAAGGGGGTTCAGAGCCTGCAAGGTTTTTGTCTGAATACACTGCGCTTCAGCACAGCGTTGCTCACTTTGCTTTAAACCTCTTGGCCTCTGTTGGCTCTGGTCCCACAAATGTGTAAATGTCTGTGTTGTTCTTTGGCTCTGTTTGTGCACCTCAGGCTATGGTGGTTACTAGAGGGAACCTTAATTAAGGCAATGGCAGGGTTTTCTGGAGAGGAGGGCAGTAATGAAGTGGCTGCAGTGAATAACGTGGCAATTAATCTCTCTCAGGGACTGGTCATAGGTGAAATATTTTATCTTTATTTTTGTGGTTTCTGATGTCACCATCCTACCCAAGGAGAATGGTTTCCTGAAGAAATAATAATATCCCACCAGTCACTGTCCATGCACTGAGTAACTGTGAATCACTGTTTTTCCAAGACTTGTAAGACAAGCATCATTGCTTGTAATTTGGATTTGGGTTGGCCGGCTGCTTTACAGGCTTTCCTAAAGCTGTTAACAGGGTGACACAGGACAGGCAAGTAACGGGAAGCAGGAAAGGGAAGAATCTTACTCAGAACCTCTTTTAGAGACATGTTGCCAGTTCAGATGGTGCTGTGAGCCTTTGCTGGCCAGCTCTGCCCCCGGTACTGCTCCCCTGGGATGAAGGCACCCCATCCTACCCAGACTTGCTGCTCTGCTCCAAGAGGCTGCGTGGCTACAAACTAATCCCACTCTCGCTGCAGTCCTAAGGGCTTTAATCTCCTCTACACTGAAGAACTGGTGATATTTCATGGACATCAGTGGACTGGAAATGAACACAAAAGGTGTTACATTCCGGTTGCTGTCTAGCAGCTTTATATGTTGATATTTCATGTTACTTTTGTATAAATAAGCTATCCAGAGGACATTTTCAATTTTTCATTTCAGTTTGCACAACATTTCTAGAATTTATAGCTTCATGAGAAGTAAAACATGAAGTTCATCATTCCCTCACTACTCATTTTCAATGGAGAGCAAACACAATCTCACTGTAGCAATGAAATATCTTCGTTAAAGAGGCAATTTAGTGAAGAAAGCCAGTGTGTCCCTAGCTTGTCTCCATTTAGCAAAGTACTCAATCACACGCTTAATTTTTAAACGTGTGTCTTAAGCCCCACTGACTTCAGTGGGATTTAATGTATGCATTAAGATGTGCTGTGTGCTTTGCTGAAACAGAATAGACTAACAAATGACTACTGAGAAGTTGAATTTGATGCAATATACACACAGAAGCCTATTAAAAAAAAAAAAATTGGTTTCCTTGGTCTTTTCCAGCCTGTCATTCTGTAAAGGATAGATGTAAATTTTCCTGACTCTAGTTGTCAGATTTCTTTTGTTGTGTTTGGGTGCTTAAATGAATGAGTTAAATCAACACTTTCAACCAAATTATTGTGTGGATGACTCAGCTCGACACCAGCTGGCTGGTCTTATTTAGGTTTGCCAGCTGCAAGCTGGACTTGTTTGAACCTTTGAATCTGAACCCTGCTAGGTTCCCACTGAGCTAATAATCTATATTGCTGTGGTATCAGCACAATCTTTTTTTTTTTTTTCTTGGTAGGGGAGGGAGAGAGGAGCTTTCTGTATCTTCTCAAAACAAAGACTTTGTGCTTTTGTGCTTTGATTTTGGCAATGTTCTTCCTCTCTGAATTTCAAGAACTGCCCTCGGATTTGCAGACTGTATGCTTGACCTAAGCTTGTGCTCCTGTGAACCAGGCACTCTCTCTGAAATAGCTGCCAGTGTACTTCTCATCTCTCTGACTGCCTGGATTTGTGACCAATGCTGAAGAGCTTTTCTGTTGTACACAGCTGCATTTTACATGCAGCTTATTCTTGCAGTACTGCAGAAGTTTAAAGCTTTTTTCCTAAGATTTCTTGTCCCCCAATTAAAAGTGCACATCTGTTTGTGATGAGTGAGGGAGGTTGGACATCATGTCCAGTGATTGAAATCAAAGTTTACAAGGCTCAGTAAGAAATCTAGGTGCAGGTAGGGTATAGGGAAAGTGTTGGTCTATGCGTCTGTCTAGAGAAGTAAGCGTGTGTGTGTGTGCTTATACACACACTACCTAGATATATCATCTGTGATACAATATTTATAGCTCTAAATATACTATAGATATGGAGGAATATAGGATATCTATAGTGATTTAACTTAGTTTTCTTTCATTCCTCTGCTTTTTTCACCAGTTAAGAAAGATGAACAGATTTCTGTTTTCTCTTGCTGAACTCCAATTATTCTGGACACCATTCTCATGATGAATGAGATGCTTACATCTCTGCCTGAATATCTATACATACACTGCACACTTCCCCTATGCCTGTATACCCCCATACTATAGCACTTGCCTGTATATGTGCATATTTGTTGGTGTGGGTGTATATATATAATTACATACTTTTATATGTATGTATATATATGTAATTTGTGAAGCTGGTGTTCAGCTGGTAGACAGCACATCCACAGGGATAACACTGAGGTCTGTGTATTCAGTTAGGCTCTTGGTGTAAGCCATAAATAGTTGTAATTCTTGTTCTTTGTGCTTGGCTAGAAGCAATGTGCACACAGGGATCCTATGGCCCGTAATCACTTTAAAGAGGGAGTTTCCACCTTCCAGCAAGGAGGAAACTGCTGCTTTCTTCAAATGTGACATCTACCTTGAATTTGCCGATGCCGTAGGTAACATCTCTCTGCTAATCTTCCCTAGACATCAGCCCACCTTGTCCTCCTGGATGTCTGCAGTGCCAATAAAACGGGAACAAAGTTTGGTGGAGAGCTTTGCTTTGCTCTTCTGCCCAATGCCCATCTCACCTCTGTGAGAAATAGAGAGCAGGCAGGGGTCACGTGCTTGGGGCAATTTTGGCCCAGCTTAGAGCTGTGGCCTGGGACCATGCTCACGCCATGGGCTCAGAAAGGTGAGGGCTCTTGGTGCCCTTCGTTTGGAGTACCAGGGCAGAGTAAGGGAAGCTTTTAAAGCTATTCACTTGCTGTCTCATCAAGTTTTCTCTTGAAAGATGTTTTCCCCCTTTAGCTAAATTCTTGCCAAACTCTTCTTATCAAAAAAAAGTGAACTCCTGAGATTTTAACTTTTTTTGGACAACCACAATGATTCTGGTTTTAGACACCAGATCTTGAAGAGACAACCTTTTTCTCCCCCTTATCCTCCATTATTAGCAAATGTGATTAGATGCATTTCTCATTATTTGCTCACTTGAAAGGTGATTAAGTAGGTTTCTAAGGATCAGCTGTTCCTCAACTTAAAGACTCACCAAAGACAGCAGTCATTTAAACTCACATCAACACATGAGTGAGCCTTTGAAGTTTTAGTGAGAGGAGATAGGCTCAGGAAGACTGGCTGGTACATAAAGCACAGGCTTTTTTTCTCAGAGGAGGAAGGAATAAGAGAAATGCAAATGGAAAAAAATTTAGCCAGGGTTTCCCCTACCCAAATACTTCAGCTAGGAAGGATGAAGACCTTTAACCAGAGTAGCATGCTTGGTTGGAAGTTAGTCTCTGCAACATGTTTGAAGTTGCAACCCATTTGAACTGAAGCTGGAAATCCTGCTGCAATGCAACATGCTTCAGTCCCTGTGGGACTGGCAGGAAGTGCTTGGAAATCAAGCACTCCACACAAATGCAAATGCTAGTTCCTGCTCTCTCGTGCCATGCCCAGTGTCTGGAGTTGCTCGCTGAGACTGGTAGAATTTTCTGGCCACATTTGTGTCCTGGAAGTACATACATGCACCCTACAGGAAATTTAACCTGACGTCCCACGCGATTTGGCCGAACGAAGCGATCTCTGCCCTTTCCAGGGGAACGGATTACTTATTTATATTTTTTTAGTTGACTGCATAATCTGAACCTCTAGAAAGTCCCTTTAGGAGGTCACACAGCTGAAATAATAGCTAATGAATTTTAAAAAAATGATTTGGGAGTTATTAAATACTTTCTTCTTCCTTTCCTTCCCTCCCCTCACTCCCTCTTTGGCAAACACTCCTGGGTTATTCCACAAGATTGCTTCCTCTTCCAGAGCAGGGTATGTTGGAAAAGCATCCTAACATGTATGAACAAAGGACCTACACTCACCTCCAAATGTTTGCATGTCCTCCCCTCCCGCCCCAAACTGCATAGGATGGTGTAAGAAAGCTAGCTGAAATAAGAAATATCACAGTAGCTCCAGACAATAAATGGACTATTGGCTTTGCTTTTCCTTACAGAAATGTCCCTCTTCTCTGTTTCCATCACCACATTGTTTCATCTCTGGTTATGGGATTCTCTTAAATCCAAGCATTGGTGTTCCCAGGTCTCTCCAGTATAAACCAGCTTGTTTCCACCCATACTCCATTAACCAAAGGGGGAGCTCTGTTTGTTGCCTTCAATGGAGCTATGCCAGGTTACACAAGCTAAAAATCTGGCAGCAGAAATCAGTGGCTTGTATCTGCCCTGGGGGAATCTGCTCCCCTTTTCCATGTGTGCAAAGACCCCTCCCTTGCTCCTGCATGCATGAGATATGGATGGGATGCTTTGTTTTCCGGGGGCTCCCTGACTGGCCAGAGGATCGCATCACCACAGTCCCACTTCTAGGAGACTGGACTGGGGCTGAGAGCCAGCCAAGTGGTCCTGTTGCATGAGGATCACTCCTAGGCACCAGAGAGCCAACAGGAATGCCCATGGGCTTCCATGCTGGGAAAGGAGGTTTTGATTTTGCCCAGGAATAAAATGATTGCTTGCTGACAGCAATAAGAGTGATAATTGAGGGGGTTATGCTCTGAAGAGAGACACGTTTGGAGCTGTGCAGAGATTCAAAGCTGTGCCTTGTGTTGCTCAGCAAGCAGCCTCTGGAGGGGTAAGGACTTCCCAAGCTCTGCTGTGGGAATGGGGCTCACTTCTGCCTCCCCGTGCTGTGAAATGGGGCATCCCAGCCTTCCTAGGAACAGCTGGAGAAAGGCAAAAAGGAGTTAGGCAGTTGCTTCTGGGCTACAGAGCCCATGTGCCCAGGCTTTCTCTCTAGGCCAGGGATAATAACACTGCCCTTGCTCCAGGGTGTGTGGTAAGGATTTGTGTACAGTGAGCAAAGCATTCCAGCTTTACTGAGAGTTATACTGATGTATCAAAAAGACTCTTTGGTTACAGGTGCAGGATAGTGGTGGCTGTCTGCGGAGATGGCCTGGGCTACTGGGCTGGGCTACTACTGGCTACTACTGGGCTACTGCAGTAGCAGGATTGCGAGGGAGTACTCTGAACCAGCTCATGTCTTCTCCTGGACTTCCACCAGTACATTTAAAATCTGAAAATGTTGCTTACCCCCTACTCTTGTTGGAGTCTTGCTCTTTGAATCTTTTGAAAAAGCTTCTTTAAGCCCTAGCATGCAACTAAATAAAGACTCTTAGATATGAATGGAGGATGGCATTTTCAGAGGGATCAAGGAAATTTAGTGCCCTTCAAAAAATTCCAGCTCTGGTGGGGCCCTAAGTCTTTTCAGCCTCACCCCTCAGTTCCAGTCTGTGCATCAGACCCTGTGGCCACCCTAATAACAGATCAGAAGAAAGAAATCTCAGCCTTTTGAAGGCTGAGTTCAGTGCGTGATTCTTGGAGGGGAATGGACACACACACACACACACACACACAGAGTGAGAAGGATATAGTTTTATCATGCTTCAGCTCAGCAGTGTTGGACTGTGTCAGCTCTTTCCTTTGCTGGCTTCCAAAACAGCTTGGCTGCCTGCCAGGTGGGGAGCTGCAAAAATATCAGGGTGAAGTTTGAACTATCTTGGGTTTGGTAACAGATAAGAGCTGGGGACTCCCTGGACTGCAGGTGGGCATCATGCTGGTCTTGTGGCAGAACTGGTGGAGGCTTCAGCTCATCTTTGAGTTAAGTTTGGGTCTTGCATGGGAGAGAAAGCAAGAAAACCTTCTCAGTGTCCTACAGCCAGATCCTGAACACCATTTACGTCTTTCTTCCTCCCCTGTTCTTTGCACCCCTGAAGCACACAAGAGGTGTGACAGCGGTGAGTTTGGCCTTGTCCCCATCCCAGCTGTGCTGCTGCACTCCTGGGCCTTTCTGCATCCAGCATATTGCTGCTCCCTCCCTTGACGCTGGTGCTGGTGGCAGGCCTGGCTGCTGCAACTCTTTCAACCCAGTTACCATGCCCAGAGTATATCTATACGATGCAATGCCTCCATGGAGAGATCTGCGGTGGCCATGGTCTGCACAGACAGCAGAGATCTCCACTGGAAGCAGGCTACTCATGTTAGTGTGGTGCCTGGTTACTCTCTGCCTTCCTTCATGACAAATCCCAGCCCAAGTTACTCTTTCCACCTGCTGTCTCTCCCCTTTCCCTAGCCTTTAAGGCCCTTTGCTTCCTCCACCATCTGTCTCCTGGGCTCCTTCTCCTAGTCTAGTCTTGCTTTGTCCCCCTTGACTCCCTTCAGTCTCTCTATGCTTCCTCCATCACTTGCCTCAGCAAAGAAGGGAGTGCAGAAGAACCCAGTTCTTCATTCAGATTCCACCTGCTCCGCTTTACTCTGTGCCTTCTCCTGGACTGGGGGTCCTTGATGTCTGTCAGGCTCAACTAAATGCCAGCTTGCAGATAGGAAGATTTGTATGTGTGCACAGATGCTCCAGCAAGCCATCTGTCATCTCACTAATTACATTTCCTAAGGCTTCCCCTCACGCAAGGCTTCAAACGCAGCAATGTTTGCTGGGGAAATTCTCCTCCCATGTAATCAGTGCAGATTTGTCTTGCCCAAGAAATATCTGATGCTTAAATCCCATCTACTTCCCAGTGGTTCTCTGGCACCTAATTCTCCAGGAATGACTCCCTCCTGCCACCACCATCTGTTATAGTTGCACTGCAGAAAGGCATGTCTTTCCCAAGACCCCATTACACTTGGGAGGGGACTGCAGCACTGAGCAAAAAGAAGACTGCAGCTTCATGTCTGCTCTTTGCAGTGTGCAAATACCACTCTGTTAGGGGAGCTACAGCAAAGAAAAAAAACCCTGAACAAATCAAACAGGAGACAAAGGTACAGAAACACATATCTGGAAGTGCTGGCACACTGCTGGCACAATAGCATCTTTAATCTGAAAGTCTTGATGCTTCCTTCTGTCCTTTCTGCGCTATGTCCCACCAAAAGCCTCTCTTGCTGGGTCACAGTTGCAATGCCCAGCTTTGGCCCTACTTAATTGGCAGTTTCTTAACCACCTGATTCTAGAAATAACATGGGGCTTTAACAGAATATTTAATGTTTTTTTTAATCAATTAATTTAATAGATTGATTGTAGCCTTTCTTAAGAAGGTGTGTTTCTAGTCTTCAGATTTTAGGTGGAAAAGCTTGAACACATGATCTCTGAAAAGTTCAACCCCCAAACCAGCAAAAAACTTCAAAAGTTCTTCTCTGATATCTTGTCTTAGTTTGCAACTGGCCCTTGAAGCTGGCAATTGCACGTGGTTGTGAAGGAGCCAAAAGCACAGGCTGTTAAAAGCTGAAGAAACACAAGGGGGCTTTTGTAGCAAGGTAGAGCTCAAGTGCTCCATGTATCAGCACGACTTTAACATAAAGAAGTTCAGTCTTGCATTCAATAGCAGTTATCACTGTCATAAAAATGGGGGTTTTCACATCCCTAATCTAGGCAGTCAATGAGAAACATAGCCAAAGAGGTGTTTCAGACTCAACTGTTATGCAGCAGCACTGCACAGACAGTTCTGTCTCTGTCCTTGGCATAACATCTGTGCGCTGATCACCACAGTGCATTTTTAAGTGCATCCCTAAATCCACACACTCTCTGGAAAGCCTGTGAGTGTGAACAAGCCTTTTGGTGCCAGTCCCTGGGGTGGACCTAAGCAAAAAGGTCAAGATTTGGGGGGGAACCCCTTCGCTGTCATGCACCAGGACCCCACCCAACCCTACTAGCCCTTGACCACACTCCCATATCCTGAGAGCAGATGCTGGCTCGGAGCCCAGCTGCCATTGGTAGGTGCCTGGCATGGTAAATACCAGTGTGGAGGTTGCCCAGGTGTGCCTCCGCTCTTCATGTAGTCAGGAAGTGCCGATGCCATGTGCTGCTCTGAACTGGTTTGTGAATCACAGCCTAAGACCCTCTGATTTAAAGTGTGCCCAAATATTTAAGGAAATCATCAGGGTTCCTCTTAATTGTTCAAACCTATTTGCTACCCTGCGCTTTTTACAGTGAAAGTGCAGAGGGTATGGGGCCAGTTCTTAGGGAGCCAGATGTTCCTAACACCCTGCTGTGAATGCTGATGAACAGTAAAACTGCTGGGACTCTCAAGCCCCCTTGGCTCCTTCAGTCACTTTGCATGCCTTTTTAGTGGAATTCTGCTTTAACAGAAGACCTCGGGATGGCTCTGGCCCAAGTGAACTCCTCAAGATTCTTGTGCAGTATTCTCTTGGTGGTACCCTGAGATCAGCAGATGCTGGCCTTTCTCTAAACTCCCACTCAGTGTCTCAAATCCCAGGGAAAGCTCTCCTTCCGTTGCTACACCCTGCGCTTTGAAGACGGAAATAGAGAGATTGAACAAGATCTTGGGGTTTGTACGCTTCAGCTGTCTTCAAAACTTGCAAGGGTTTAAAAAGCCAGGATAAGGACATTTCAAATACACAGCCTGCTCTGTGTCTTCAGTGTCAGCCCTCTGCAGAGTTTCCTCAACATCAATGCATATATAGCCCGTGTGCATAATATGTCTTGCCTGTCTACATACTGTAAAGCTAATTCTCCAGTGAATGTTCCTGTCTACCTGTATGGTATGCCTGTTTGCAGTTATGCAGGGAGCTTTTCCTGAGTTACACAGCTGAGACATGTTTTGCCTTCAGCCTGGTGCTTCTAGCCCACAGAAAGCTGCAGCTGAAATGCCTAAGTGAATAATTTGGGACTGTATTGGGCATTTTGGGTTGAGTCCGTGCAGCTCCAGGGAAAGCCTTGGGGCAATAAGCTCCCTTGCATGAGGTGCTTTTTGAATGGAAGCCGTACTATTGACTTCAGCAGGAGGAGGATTTGGGGCCGTATTTTCTTTTTTCATTATGCCGTAAATTACAAATGCTTGGCTGTGCAGTCTCTCTCCACTTGTTTGGAAAGTCATCGCTCATACTGTTTGCTGTGTTGTGCTGGCTGGACCAGTTCCCGGAGATGAGCACAGCCTGCACTCAGTGTTTGCTTCGTTATCTGCTCTGCTAATGTGTGTGCCTGTCTTCTTGCCTTTCATGTCTGCTGTTTTTTCTTTTTTTCCCCTTCTTCTTTAGGTCACTCATTTTAGGTCACTCTCTCTTTGGTACTAATTTCACTGTAGTGTTTTCCAGATTGTTGCTTTTCTGACTCTGGAGGGGTTTCTTATTTGTTTTACTGGCCAGAACACAAAAGGTTAAACAGTTTGGAGAACTTTATTCTGTATTTACTGCCGAGGTAGGTTTCTAAATCAACAGTAACTTGCGTATTGGAGTGACTCACAGAGCTGTTTAACCTTTTTCCTTCCTTTTTGTCTCCCTCCAAATCTGAAGTGCACATCTGTAATTTAGATTTCTGAAATGAGAAACTGTGAAATGCATATAAATTGCTGGAGATAGGCTACTCGGAGACTGGCCCTGATGCAGAGCAGTTTTCCATTCGGCAGGACTCAAACCCTGTTGAGGTGCAAAAAGCACCTAGAAATACATGGAAATGGATGCATGTTCTTGTCCATGAGAGGCCAGTCAGCAAGAAGGACTGTCTGCTGGGTGAAGCATAGAAAAATTGAGCTCAGGACTCAGCTCTGATAAAACCCGACTGCATGCAGGTCCCTTTTCTGTATTTCTACTGCATGAAGGAAGGTCTTGTCTCAGGGAAAGATTACAAGCTGGACAGGCAAACAGAAGCACTTAAAGGATAAGTGTTAGCGTTTCCCTTTCACAGACAGGGAAACTGAGGCACCAAACCTTGCCTGAAGTTGCATGGACAAATTTGGTTTGAACCAGCAGTCATTGCATCCTGTCTCCTTCAGCCAAGGCATGGCAGAGGAGAGCATCCCTGGGATCAGCTAAAGGCGTGAGAAGGGAGACGGTACCTGCTGGAAAGCATCTGCACACGGTGGCCACCTCGCACCAAACCCTGGATGGCGATACAGGAAAAGAGCTGCTGTCAACACAATTTGTCTAGAGGCTCTGCTACAAACAGCTACGCCAACAACTGACCTTAGCTGGCCAGCCCAAAGCCAGCTGCAAAACCCTGTGGCACCCAGGGGATGCTGAAACATGCAGCCTGCACCAAACCAGGCCGAAGCGGCACAGGAAAGACGGGAAGTTGGGCAAAGAAGGCAAAGGCTGGGGATCCTTTACCAACCACTGTTTTTGCAGAGGCTCCCTAATTCGCCATTCTGTGAAACACCCCATTTCCTAGCAGCTGAGAGTATTGTTACAGACACTCCCCCTCTAGCAACAAAACTGGGCTAAGACAACTGCATCCCCAAATTGCAATTGAAAACAAAATTCATCTCTTTAGAAGGTCTCAGTGACTCTCTTCTAAGAACATGTTGAACTGGCATATTTTGGTTTTGTCCCTCCCTTCTTGATTTTGGTTGCAAAAGGTCCTCCCGGGGCCCCACAGATGTCATTTTTAGATCCCTCAGCCTAAAATGCAATTTTTGAGCAGAGTTTTCTGGGCACCCTGGCTCTTCCAGGATACAGCTGGATCTGGCCCTGGGCCGAGATGCAGCAGTGCATCAGCTGGGTACAGCACCTCTTTGGGGCTCAGTTTTGTAGCATTCGTCCAAGTCTTTTCATTTTAAAGGAGTTCAGTCCCTCAGTGGAGGCCAGATGTTTTCTGGCAGATGATTTTATTTAGTTTTTGCCCTCCACTTTCTGTCCTTGCTAGATGGGGAAGGGAACGGATTCGGCTCATCCCGTGAAATGGATGAAGGAGACGCAAAACCAGTCACTTGCAAAGCTGTTTTCCTGGCATTTTGAAGCAGCCACCACCCTCCCAGGCAAGAGCAGAGACAGAAGCCGGAGCACGCAGCCCTCCTCCATCTGAGCTGAAGAGCCAGCTCCCCAGCTGAGCCCTGCTGACCGACTCGCGTCCTTCAGAAACGCCAGCAACCGGGAGAGACGTGCATCGCATACTTGCGCCTGGATTGCATTTACCAAGCCGAGGCACGTCCCAGCGGAGGCTGCTCAGACAGCAGCGCTCGGGACGGGCTGCGATGTCTCGCCAAGGATGGCCGGTGTGCTTGGGCGGCCACCCCAGCCTAACCCACTCCCTGGGCTCTTCTGGTCCGTTTAGTTGCCACCATTCATCACAAGCTGAGGCGTCAACAACAGGCACAGCTTAACCAGGGGTATGACCTGCCTCTCCCGGTTTTCTTTCTTAGCCCATGACATTTTCCGCGGTCGTGGACGTTAGGGCCTCCATGCTGCACAGCGGCGCGCTGTGATTGCAAGATCAGGGCCTGGCTGCAAGGGGCCCTGGAAGTCTCAAGAGATTTTTTGCTTGCCTTCAGACCACAAGATTACCTTTCTCCTCAATTCTGCCGAGTCCTGTGAGGTTTTTGCTAATGGCAGCATCGCACATGGGGCCCTACTCTAAGTGATCTTTCATGGTACTGGCAAATACTGATTACTTATCAGAAGTGGCTGCCACTAAAGGAATGGAGCATATCTGTACTTGTTCCATTTGGAACTGCTCTAAAATCTCCTCTTAAGAAAAGACAACAGTAGAGGTTTAATCAGAGAGAGAGAAAAAAAAAACATGCCAGAGGTACAGAAAGTAATGAAATACTTAAAAGAAAAAAACAAAACAAAACAAACCCCCCCACACCCCAAAAGATATTTGGTAGCCTGACCCTAAACTAAGAAGCACGGGAGCCTGTTGTCCTGATGATGGCATGCTGGGTGCAAAATTCAGGTTTGCTTTGCTCTGTGCCATCAGACAGCTCCTGACCTGCTTATACTGCTGGCAGGGAGAGTTAGGCATGTTCTCCTATTAGGCTTGCAAGAGATTTGCCCTTCGGATGCTATCTCTGACCCACATTAGTCGTTTGTACAGTGTATCCTGCCCTCTAGTGCCAGCAGGTGCTGAGTCAGCAAGAGCTCAGCAGCAAAATGTGGCTTTCCACCCTCTTTTATTAAACAGACTATTGCTGGGCTATGTGAGCCCAAGCAACTGCTACATGCCGAGCTGCTAGGAAACTGGGAGCAGCTAAATATGTTGGTGCATCATTGGGTTGTTTGTGCCTCAATTTGTGCATTGTGCACCTAAAATGGCCTTAAAGAGGCAGCCGGGAACCAGATATGACATCTCAGACCCTGCTCCCGGGGAAACTGTGCACACAGGGCTCTGGAAGAAGCACAGCTCGTCCATAAGTCTTTACAGGAGTGGTTTTTCAAGGAAAATGGGCTTTACAAGGGGAACAAAATTACGCACGGCAGGTTCTTGTTAAGCTTTTGGGGTTTGGAAGGTTACTTTGCTGAAAGTGAGTTAAAAATCTTGGAACCCGGAGACCACTTGGCTGTCAGGTAAGGAATGGATAAAGGAGGGAAAACACCTAAAAATATGCTGTTTTAAAATATGTAAGAACAATTTTCTGTATCTGTTTAAAAAAATAATAAGCTGAGAAGGTTTCGTTTTGTTACAGATTCTGCTGGGATGGGAGTGAAGGTTTCTACCGGCCATTGTCTGGGACTCACAAGACTGCTCCAGGCTTATTTCTGCTGTGAGTTGGGCATAGTCCCTCAATGCTCCTCAACGCTCCTCCATGCTCAAGCGAGCTCTTGCTCTCCCTTAAGCGTCCCTTGCTTTCCGCTCTTTTTAAGACCCCCCCCATTAAAGGAGCGCGTCAAGATTTGCAATGCAACAAATGACCAGGCTAAAACTGCTGCTGGGGCAGGCTGCTCCCGAATCCAGAGCTGTGCATGCTTCTGGCAGTGAAGAGTTGAACCCTCTGGAGCTTTTGCACAATTTCCTGGGTTATTTTGAGATGGCAGGAAGGCCTCGTAATGGGAGCCAGGCTGCAGCCATGAATGGGAGGGGCGCGTGGTGTTTTTGTGCGTGAGCTGAACGCAAGCGAGGCTGCACAAAACGGAAAAAGCTTGTATAAACTACTCTCCTCCCCTGTCCCCTCTTCCTGGATCAGAAACCAGCCCTCAAATGCTGGCGATTTGGAGGGGGGGGGGGGAACAAAACCAAAAAAAAGCATCTAAGAGGTCACCCATAGTTTTCCTCTGATCGCATTGTAAAGTATGAGCGCTCGCATAGCTGTTAGGGTGGGTTTGTTTCTTTAAGGTGTCTCCCAGTGGGAGGATCAGCAAAATGCAATGTGGCAGCTATGGTAACTCCTATTGGCTTTTAGCACGGCCTTCGGCTGATCGCACAACTTGCTAGCGAAGAAGGTACAGCTGTCCAGGCCTTGGCAGGGATCCCCACCCTCTGCTTACTGCCAAATATCATTTTTCTTTCTCTCTTTTTTTTTCTCAGTTTCCTAAGAAAATTAAGCTTGGAGGAATGGCCTTGTCTGCCTGTTGGCCCCCTCCAAGAACTTCTGGACCTGCTGGGATAAAAGTCTCGTGGCGTCACAGCCCTCGGCAGCCCTGGGACGCTGGCAGCCAAGGGAGCGGAGGACCCCAAGCTGGGCGCGCTCCTGCTGCATTAGGAGATGCCAGGATGCCTGTTACCTCCCTGCCCTTTGAAGGTGGTGGAGAGGCATCTGTTCCTCCCTGCGCATCCCGGAGATGCTCCTGCCCTGGTACCCAATCCGTGCCGGCCAGCGTGGCGCTCTGCGGAGGCACGGTCAAAGGCTGACGGCACTTTGCTTCTGTCGCGCCGCAAAGCGGGGGGGGGGGGGGCCGCGCTTCCCTGCGAGCCAGCTCCCCAGGCGCTGGAGCTGGGCGTGCAAATCCCACAGGTGCCGCTGAAGGCCCGCGCGCTGCGGCTGCGTTTGACGCTCCGTGCTTGTTTTCCCGTCCTTGCACGGGGCAGACGCAGGTGGCTGGGGGGGGCACACGTGTAAAAGGTTAAAAAAGCTGGAAAAGGCGAGCGCCCTCAGGGCAAAAATCCTCCCTGCGCCACGCACCCCTGGGGGGCCAGCAACTTTATTGAATTAACTCCCTGCTTGCATTAAGTGCCGCAAAGCCTTAGCAGGCTGCGGCGGGACAGGTGCTTCACCAGCCGGTGCACGGCGAGGTCTGACGCCGGGGTAGCACGCGTTGCCCTCCTGCAGCCCCTGCCTCCCCAAAGCACATCAATGCACCGCTGTAAGATGCATTTGCACTGGGGTTCCTCGGCAGGCAATTTTGCAGTTCGTCCAGGCACGCTTAGCAAGCGCGGGGCGTATTTGAGTGAGGGCGACAGAAAAATCCGGGTCAAGTTTCTCCCCTGAAGTTTGCCATGCTTGTTCGGCAAACCAAACACCCTGGCACAGCCCAGCAGAAGCGACCAAGAAGCCGGCGGTTTTGAAATGCTTGGGCCGCATGTGCCGTTTTAAGGAGTCACCTAAAATAAATAAGAGCAGTGCAGTGGGGGTGCAGAAGTAATCCACGGGGGGAGTCTAAGGATGCCCTATCTAGAAAGAGATTTTAAGTAAAAAAAAAAAAAAAATGCAAATGTTGCTCAAGCTCCGTCACACGGAAAACTCGCGCAATGGCTGTTAAACGTAAGATGAAGAAAAAACTGCACTGGGGAACAGAAGTGCGACACAACCCATTTGTACGGCTGGGGAAATTATGGCATTAGGAAACAGCACAGAACATGTGCTGTAAACAGGAGGTTTATTTTCTGAAGGAGCAGGGATGACTGGGCAGATCTTATAAATATACTCAGAACTTATAAACATACCTTCTGATGCATTGTGTGGGGGTGCATGAAAAGTGTTTCTAACTACAGTAGAAATAAAGTGCACTGATGACTTATTTGAGAACAATAAAAGAGATGATAGAAATACATTTGAAGACTGCCACTTTTTAAGCCAGGCATTGCTCTTTAATTCCGACATAATTTATTGCTAAGAATAAAGGACTACAATTTTCAAGAGCAATGAAGGTATTTTTGAGAGTGTTTCCCTTAGTCAACTGAGTCACCTTAAAATATTTACTTTTTGCCACCCATTGGGAGTGAAAGTATTACCTGATTTAAAAACAAAAAAAACCCTCAAAACCAAAACACTTAAGAGTAAAGCTTTCAAATTAACGCAGTCGCATTGCAGATGAGTGCATTTTAAGCTCCCGATTCACTTCTGAAAATGCTGTCCCACATTCCCAATTCTCTATGCACACCTTAGTTGAATGATATTTGCTGGCCAGAATGGCCACCTGTAATATATTTTGGAGCAAAAGGTCTTTTTACAGTGCTTTTGCGCAGTCGTTTCCCCGGCATGAAGGCGTAAAACAGTGACGAGTTATTACCTCGCATGCGTTAAGTTATCGCAACGATTTTGATCCCTAGATTGTGTGTTTAAAATTTTCGAGGGCAGGGCTCATCACTGGAAAAAGATGCCCTGAGCTCATTTTCGCTTGGGACATAAACTGCAGCTTGAGCAGCTCAAAACCTGATGTTCTGAATCACCTCTCGGCACCAAAGTGCAAGCACAATTTTGCTTCTTCCCTACAGGGAAGGTGGTTAGAAAGCAGACCTTCAGCTGTGCTCCAGCCCCACTCCAACAATGAACGTTTCAGACACATGTATAGTATAAAAGAGAGATTATTTAGTGTTGGTAATAACAGGAATCCATTAAACAGCCCTTCTCGTGGCAAAGGATGAAAAACCTCTTGCAAAATATCTGGTTGTTCAGTGCATAAAACCCCACTGAGCTGGAAGACAGCTTTGAACACAGAGATTGCTGGGTCGTGCCTGAAGCATTGCGCTAACAATTAGAGCAAAATGGACTCGGCTATATTAGAAATTTCCTGAGCTCCTCAGACAAAATATTAAATTGCCTTAGAGCATGCAGAATAGCCATTTTACATACTTAAAATGCATAAAAATATACATTAATATATTTTATAATTATATATATTCTTTTTTTAAGACAATATATCTCATCTGGTCTGCTTTTATCACGTCGTTTTATGTCTCAGTAATTTCTTGCTAAATTTTCGTGTTGTTGTTTTCTTGGTGCTCTAAGCAATGCTGCTGTGGACTGCAACACCTCTTTCAGTCCCCTGCAAATATTCTTGAATGGGTTTGATTTCTATCGCTTCTCATTGGAAGATAACCCACCCCATGCGGAGGTAGCCCACCGATCTCCTGCGTCCCACAGCTACAGCCCACAGGGCTGGTGTTGGTGCGCATTCAGAGGAGAAGAAGATTTAATGGCTTGCAAGAATTTGCAGAAGGTGCTCTTGGGATGTGAACCCGTACGTACATCGCTCAAAATGCATAAAGACGGCTCTGGTTATTGGGGTAGGAAGCGTGCAAGACAGAGAGAGACAAAGAGAGGGGAGCTGAGTTTTGGCATACTGAAAAACTATGTTTCCCCTGTCCTAATTCTTCTGATTAACGGTTTGGTTGTGCCCCAAACTATTCTTCTCCCAGGAACCCCGCTGGGTCTGCAGCTATGCTGATATGAGACTATGTTGTTTGCATCTAGGAATGGTCTACTGTGGAAGACGACACCCTGGTCTGCCCCCGTGCACAGGGTGGGGGGGCATCTCCAAGCACTTTGGTAACGTTAGCTGCTTCTAGACCTTGAGCAAGATGGGAATCTGCTGGTGTGTTTGGCATGGCACCTGGTATCTCACGGGGTCACTGGCTCTACGGCAGGGTTTCATCTTGAGAGTGCAAGACCGCTGTCGGCCCTCCTAATGCAATCCCACCACGGATGGGCATGCGGTCCTAAGCAACCCCTGCAGAAGCAAGCAAAGTGCGGATGTTGAGGCTTTGCTCAACAACCCGGCTCTCTCTGGGTCGTGCCGCTTGCTCGAGGCAGCCTGAGGGCACCTTTTTCCCTCTGGGGTCTTTGCCATACAAATGCCCGAGTTGGAGTTTACAGCTTTTTCTTAGATCAGCCTGCTGGGCTTCCCGCATGCTGGGATGTGGCGCGCTGCATTGGAGGCCCTCTGCTGTGATAGCTACATTTGCAAACACGAAACGCTTTAGCCTGTTTGTCCCTCTTATCAAAAGCAGCTGCCTGCAGGTTTGACGTTCTCCACGCCGTGCCCCTGGCGTCCCCGGGCAGCCGCCAGCGCAGAGGCTCTGCTGCTGGGAGCACCCCACTGCAGGCAGACAGCACAGGGACAGCCAGCGAGGGCGGCAGCACTTCCAAGGCACATGCTCCGCGGGAGCATTAAGAACATTTTTTTGTTTTCAACTAAAGATAAATCACCCTGTGACCAACAGCAAATCATAAGCAGGTACAGGGAAACTTGTATCTGTTTGCCTCAGAAGTCTCCTGAGTCTGTTCTTTCTTTCTAATATCCCCACAATATTTTCTTAGGTTCCCCGCCTGACCAGGAATTTCTTCCTATGAGCCATATCTTGCTGCTAGATTTCTTCATGGTACACATCAAATGTGGCATAAGGGTCAGGCTTAAATGGGTTTGCTTGTGCTCGTGCGAGTGTGAAACATTTTCTCTCTTTGTAATCCCTCTGCCAGATTAATATAAAGGAGCTAATACACACAATGTCCTAGACTGTGTTTAAATTCCTTCACAAGGCAGAGAAGAAGCATCCACGGGCCAGGAGGCCCCTGTGCCTCCAGCAGGGTTTGCAGGGGCTTTGCTGAGCCCACCCTGGGGTTACCTCGAATTGCCATTGTCTGGGTCCAGGCTGTCCGGGACATGCTGGAAACATCAACGCAACAGCCCTGGCTGAGTGCGAGGAAGATGGTGTCAGGCAAGCTGGATGCCAATCTGCCAGGGAATCCCCCGAGCAGTGCAAAATGCCGCTTTCCACTTCTCTAAATAAAATATGCTCCCCTGCTCCATCCAACCCCCCCTCCCCCTCCACCCCCCAGATTTTCCAAGCTCAATGAGCTGATTTTTCACAGGAGTCCTAGTGAAGCTGTGATCCCTCCATCTCTCCTAGCTGGAGCAATTAGGTTTATTTAGATTTAAGCACAAACATATGATTTTTCAAGGAGGCCTGAACAGCTTAAAGAGAAGGCATAATCACATAAATTACTGCATGAGGATTTCTGGTGGCCAAAATCATCAGAAACCTAATTCATATATTTTAGAGCGTGTGTTTGGCAAGTCTTATATCTCTTAAGGAAATGCTAAAGCTTCTTCTTGGGGGTGGCAGTTAACAAGGCAAACTATCTTATTAAGAATTCAATTAAAGCTAGTACAGGCTCACTGGACCTCTTCCAGTAAATATATATCAAGCTGAACTAGTAGACATTTTTTTTTCTTTCTCTTTCCAAGCCGTGGTTAAAAGACAGAGAGGAGAAGAACATAGGAGGAGAAGGGAAGGGGAGGGAGACGAGGGACTATTGCTCATTTCCAGCTCAATGTATAGTGCAGGGCAAAAGGGTTATTTTCTTTTTGATGTCTGATCACTTTTGCAAGCTGTGCAAAGCGAGGCCAGTCTAGTTGCTGCTTTCTTGAGCAGACAGCAAGGACATCTCAAGGTGCTGCTTACGCTACAGCTTGCTGAAATGAGACTCTTTTAGCAAAGAGAGACACCGCAGAAGCCAAAAAATAATTCCAAATTACTTTAACACTTGCAAAGGTGTCCCTGAGAGAAGCATGGTGACGGTTGCCTCTGAGAGCGGCAAGATTGCACTCAAACTACCCAAGCACTGTGCATGGAAAGCGTCGCTTACATTGAAAAATGCCCACTGACGGCTGGTTTGGAGAAGTGATCGTGCAAGGCACAGCCCTGCTTTTTGCCTGGGTGAGGTTCGGATGATTAGATCAAAATGCCTTTTTCCCCCCAAAAGGCTCAGAATTCTGAAATGACCATCCGTAGAGATCGACCAGCTAATGGCCATATACCTCTTTGAAAACCCCAGCTGCCTATTTTAGCAATACTTAACAGTTGTTGTTTATTTAATATTTGTGTAGGAGTTGGGCCAAAAGCCTCCCTGGCAGGAATCGGAGTCCCACTGTGGTAAGCCGTGTGTACCCCTCTGCAGCAACGACTGGTCCTGACATCTCCAGGTTTCCTTTCAGCTAACCTTGCTTCCCGCGATGTGACAACTGATTTTCAGGGGTGAAAGGCGGATTTGCCCTGTGTAAGTGAAAATGCTCCTTTTTTCCTGAAGGCCAAAAGCCTGGAGGCAGTGAACTCTATGAGTGAGAAACTGTGCAAAAAATTAAAATCAAACTCCCCCCAAAAGTCCTGCTGTAATATAGGAGGAGAAGCATATCCAGAAGAACTAGCGTCACCCTGGTCCCTCCTTACATGCCTGTACACACGCATGCAGAGAAAATATGAGCACCAGCAGTACCAGGGAGATCGAGAAGAGCGTAACAAAACGCTGACGGAATGTTTGCTGGAGAACAGCATGTTTTCTGCTTAACTAGCTCAGTTTAACAGGATTCTGCCCCGCACTCTTTACTCCAGCAAAAGTCCCACCAAAGTGGAACCAGGAAGGCAAGACTGGCTCCCCTCGCAAGGCACGCAGTGAGCCCTGAAGAAGGGACAAGCGTATTGCAAAAGCTGGCTTTGATCGGACAGTTTTGACGACACAAGGAGTCTTCTGTGAACAGAGGAGCCCTGCTGTAGGACCAGGGCTGTAATGGTGACAAAACACGATAATGCTTAATTAGAGTTGGAGCTTTATTCTTCCAATGCAATGAAAGACCATCATGTTGCAGCTGAACCTGAACACTGGCTTGGTTGATCCGCTGCAATTGTCAAGGTCTGGTTGGGGGGCTGGAGGTCCCTGGGGTGGAAATGGTTAAAGAGACAGGTATGAGGGTAAAGGCTGCTGTGCTTTGATTTACTGGCTGGCTGAGTTAATCTGTTATTTGTATATGATCAGCTCTTGATGCTGAGTGGTCATCTTCTACAACTACAAATCTAATTTAACGCTGGGGTGCCTAGAGGTTTGGGGGGTTTTTTGGCAAATATTTTTACTGCTTTAATTCTTGAGACCTAATCATTAATTAGCATGATGCTGTTAGGATCCCGCTGGAGGACTTGTTGTTTTTCCTCACATCCAAATTTGCCTCAGAAGTAAATCATAAGTGTTGGTGTATAGCACTCTCCAAGTCACTTAGAGCAACCCACTGAGATGTCTGATGGGATCATCAGCTAGCGAGTATCAGCAAGGTTGCTCTGAGCCAGCAGAGAATCTGGCCCAGCACATTTTTCATGGCACAGCAGTTTTTTTAATCAGTTTTTTTCCCCCTACTCTTCTGTGAAGCCTGGATAGGGAAAAAAGCTACCAAAAATGTATGCTTTCCCTGACCGGCAGCTGTAATTCCCTGATTACATGTAGGCTTGCTTTGTGCTCTGGGTTGTGGTGGCGTTCCCTTACATGTTCATGGCCTCATCAAACTATTCCTATGGCTTGCAGCAAGACATAAATTCTGTAGGTTTCAGGCTTGGAGATTTCAAAGTCTTGCTGAACCACATGGAAATGATTCTCAGAACTACGGCTATAAAAATAATTATATTGCCAGGAGGAAAGAGTGACAAGAAATGTCCCCAAAAGAGATTTCAGCTGTGGTTACAGGATCTGTCCCGGCTCTGTAAGAAGCTGTAGTGATCTTCAAGGCTAATTTATTGCCGCTACCTATGCCTATATAAAATATGCCCAACAAATGCTGAAGGAAGAAATGCAAAGGGCAGTATTCAGAAAGAGTTGCAATCTTCCCCTTTGTTTTAATAATGAAGCTTGCAAGCTCTTAAAATTGGAGCTACTCCACACAGACGACCAGTGTGGAGATGACTAATTTGGAGACAAATTAGGTCTACTTAGCTAAAATGTATGCATTTACTGTTCCCTTAATGACCCTTCAATGCACATCTGTCACGATAGGACTTTTACCACAGCACTGGCTCCAGCGGATTAAGTAATAACATGCTTTTGCTGCTCTTCTAAATGGTCCTTTAGTTCTGATCCAGCATTTCTGTCCACCATGCATGTCTCTAACTCTGTACAATCGGTAATTAGTTTATGTGCATATATTCCATAGCAGATTTGTCTTTTGCATTTGTGTTTCTCTCGAGAATTTTCCTTGCACCCTTTATTTCAAGGGTCTCTTAATTTGAGCTTTTGCTGGCTGAGTGCTATGCATTTGGTGTACACTGTGTAACAGATTTATTCTTTCCCAGGAAAAGACAGAAACGTAAACAGAAGATCCAAAATGCATTTTGCTGGGCTTTTAAATGCACTGAGATGAAAAAAACCCGCTATAAACCTATTAATGTAAATACCAAACTTTACAATCCTTCCTGTCAAGGAAACATATTTACATTTTCTAAGGATGCGTATTAAAAAAAAATAGGGCTTTGGGGACAAAAAGGGCTTAGTTCCAGTGTCACAACACCCCCAGTTAACTGTAGTTCTCTCATAAACTATAGAATTAGGTTGTTCCCAGGGCCAGCAAAGATAGCATCTGTTTGCTTCTTTAAGGACAAAATGAAATAGGATGCTAATGTTTTATTCTGCAAACAGCCCTAGAACTCTTAAGGAACAATTGTAAGAATGCTGCAGCTCGCATGTGTGCATTATACCCATCTCCCAAAATGCAAAAAGATGGCAAAGGCATTATTAATCGAAGTACCAGCCTGTGGAATGCAAACAGCTCATCACAAAGCCCACTGATGATAGTGCAAATGGAAAATGGGTTTTGCTGGCCGACTTGTCGTATGGCCCCAGGGTTTAATGCTATATCGTGGTTTACACTTTGCTGATGCTTTTGCGGTTTTGTTCTTTTCGTGCTGGCTTTTATTCCTGCTGTCCCTGGCATCCTGGTTAGATACTGTTTTTCCTTACCAAGTGGCATACAGGAAATACGTATTTTCTGTTTTCCTGATATTTGTGCAGTTTAGAGTATCTTGAACTTCCCGAAGGAAGACAAAAAAGGCGATTGCAAGGTAAGGGGCACAGGTGCCAGTGGTGAGGAGGTGGAGATGGGGGGAAAGAAGATGCAGGGAGACCTGCCTTTCAGACATTCGCTGAAACATCCTATCACTTGGTACACTAATCAAAGTGAGAAGTTGTGCCTGTTCCTCTTGAAGCGACAGGAGTAAGTTGTCTTTAATGACAAAGAGCAGAATAGGAAAACCTCTCCTTGCCAGAGAAGTGAGCAACAGTCACCTACTGGCATTTGTGGAGGCCAGGTGGCATTTTACCAGTTCCCAGAGCTCTGATTTTCTAATCAAAAAGCTGCTCTGATTTTTCGGCTGAACGGCAAAGACTGCCCCTTCATAGAGAAATCCTTCCTTGCCTATTTCTTTCCAAAACCCAAGGAAAAGGGAGGACCTTCATGGCAATACAGTCCTAACGGGACTCACCCCGTTGCTCAGAGCACACCCCAAGTTTGTGGCATTTGCTGATTCCGAAGAAATGCAGGATGCTCTCCCAAATTCAGACAGCTGTTTCCTAAGGGTTTTTTTTTTTGCCATCCGGACCACAGTCAGATCCCTCTTGTGTGCAAAAGTTCCTTCCAAAGGGACAGATGCATGCAGAATCCCATGCCACACCAGCTGACTATATGTGCCCATTTCAGTGCATTTCTCGCCCATTTTTTGCTGGCAGACACAAGTTTTGTTGCCATAAGCGATAGAATTTGACACCCCACCACACCGCACCAGGCCATTTGTCAACAACGTTTTCAACAGTTCGACCGCACGCGTGTGCATGCACACACAGACACAAAAAAGGAGAGGCAAGCGGGGAAAGTTTGGGGGTTTGGGGCTACGCAAGGGAAGACTGTGCTCCCTAACCGTGAGTGCAAACGCAAAGTAAAAAGGCACCTCTAGCCAGCTGGTTGGAAGCTGAATTTTGCAGAAGATACCAGATATCAATTCACCGCGAGGCAAACGGAAAACATGTCTAGGTTTGGCTTTATTTCGTAGGTTTTCATGCAATCCGAAATGCCGCTCTGAATTTCTTTTATTAAGGAGCCGTCTCTGAGGATCCACATATAACATCCACCTTGTCAGAACAGTGTTAGCAATAATTCCATTGATAGTGAATTTGAAACACGGTTTAAAAAGCAGTTTTTGCCCCCAAAGTACTGTGTGAAACAGAGGAACAGATATATATTAGATAATAGATTAAAAAAAAAATCATTGGCTAATGGCAGCACATCATTTAGGAAACAACAGAATAAATGCATTGTTCCATCACAGCACTTCAGTATTCAGCCAATCTAAACTGCTGAAGAAATATGTGTTTGGGACATTTTACATCTGTTTTTGACAAGAAGCCTGGGTTTTGTGTGTGTTTTTTTAATCTATTTGCTGCAGCTTTTTTAGCCAGATTAGCCTGGGAAAAGGCATTAGCTTTTATAAACGGAGAGTTTATCTTTTGAAAAAGTGACTCGACTTTGGCTTTTTACAGTTGAAATTAGGGCACGGCATGCAAAAAATAGTAACGCTAGTAATACCCATAAAAACCAAGGCAGCAGAGTCACCTATTTAAACAAAATGAAGTAGCAGACAGTTTTAATTTCCTGAAAGCATGCAATGGATAGAGCAATTAATTTTTTTAAAAAACTAATCTTTTGGGGGCTTCCTGGAAGAATGCAAAGAAACTTTTATTGCAGCACTAAAATGCAGAATGTTTCAAGATGCAAGCGAAACGTCTGCTTAAAGTGGTTTCTAAAATGATTTTAACTCTGCATTTTACACCAGCAGTAAGTCCTTTTTTGAACACTTCTTGGCTTTTTCAAATAACGTATGGTAATTGTGTGAAGGCTGTTAACTGGGCCATTTATTGCTGATAAAACAAAGATGGATTTGCCTCTTTAAAAAAACTGGCCAATGGGCTGGGATGAACTTTCTTTTCGTCTTTAAGGAACTGAGTCTCTGCATGATGAAATTATTTCATTTTGCATCATGCGCTATGTTACGGGCAGCAAATTTCCCTTTCGAGGTAACTCTGTCCTGCAGCTGTAAACAGCATTTCTTGTGTGAAATAGGTTACCGGGGTCTGCTTTATGTACTGACCCCAAGAAAACAACTGGATGTATGCAAACTCTGGCTGATATAATGCAGAGCTGGTCTGCTTAATTAGCTTGAGGTGAGGTTGTTATTAAAGGCCTTTTCGTTTTTTTACAGTTTTTTTTTTTCCCCCCCAGCACATTAAAAAGGAAACATAAGAGGAAGTAGTTTTCTGGTAACGGAAAAAGATGAGGAAGAGCTTAGCGCTCAGAGTAAATCAGAAACTGCGCTCCAGCCTAGAAAAGCCTAACGCCGGCCTTAAATTTACCGGCACTTTGGGGAAGGGAAACTGAACAGTTTGAAAATTGGACAGAGTTTTTTCTGTCTCCGTTTGCCTTTTGTGGCGTTAGGGGGAAGGGGGGGAGAGGCAGGCGCAGCCCGGGCGAGCGGGCGGCCAGCATCTGCCGGCCGTTTCTCTGAACGGCAACGCAGCCCGGACCGCGGCGGAGAGGGGCTTCGTCGGCGACCCCCGCTCGCGTCCTCCAGGCCCGCCACGTCCCGCCCCCCCGCCAGCCCCGGGGCGAGCGGAGGATGCAGGCGTGCTCGGCGCCGGGTTTTTAGGGCACGGCCGCCCCTCCGAGCCGAGCAGCAGCCGGTTCGGATCCCCTTGGCAGGCCGTTTTACCGATTGCCTTTTCCTCTTTAAAAAAAATAAAAAATAAAACCCTTCCCCAAAGCAACACTTTGCGGCAAACTTCACGCGGCGATGGTTTCCCCCCCTTTGCCTTGCCTTGCCAGCCGATTTTCAGCGCCGCTCCCCTCTCTGCCCCCCCATCCCAGCAGAGGGGAAACACGCTGGTATTTCTCAAAACGGGCAAATCTGACTTTCGCATCCCTGGGAGCTTCTCAGTTTGAGTTTTAGCTGGGGCAGCGGGGTGGGAGGGGGCCGGCCACGTTTGCTCTCACCGCTTAATTGCCAGGTCCGCGGCCTGCTCTTGCACCCCGGCCCCGTCGCCCGGCAGTGGCCCCGGCCCCGGTCCCGGCCCGGGTCCCGGCCCCGGCCCTGGCCCCAGCCCCGGCCAAGCTATCCCACCTCGCCCAGGCACTGCTGCTGCACCGTCCACGGCCGAAACGCTTCAGCGACCCCTCTGCCTCCCCGCCCCCCATCGCGGACCACGCCAAGCCCCACATCTAGACGAGGTCAGCAAGAAACCTTTGGCCACTCCAGCCCTCACCCAGGGAGACCTGGAGCGCCTCGATGCAGGCTGCAGCAAGCTGGGAAAACAAAAGAGGTACCTACCCTTCGGCAGATGCATTTGCTTTGCCCTGGCGGTGGCTAGTGTGAGGCCGACATGGACCACGCTCCTTCCATCCTCCACACTGAAAAGGCATAACTCAGCCTCTCATGAGCCACGTAACTGCAGCTAGTCATCTTACTGTCCATCTCGTCGCTCTGTAGGACCTGGTAGAGGAAGTCTATATACCTAGCCGCGAGCTTGAGGGTCTGGATTTTACTGAGTTTGTCAGAGGGCAAGGTGGGGATGATTTTCCTCAGGGCTGCAAAGGCTTCATTGAGCGACTGAGTCCTCTGCCTCTCTCTGACATTGGCCAGGATCCTCTGGCTCTGGAGTTCTTCATAAGATTGGGAGCTGGGACTAGACTTTTTCCCCCTCTTCCCTGGGTTGGGGCTGCCATCTTCGCTGGATTTCTTACTGTATCTTCTCTTCCTGCCAAATCTCTTTGGCTGCCTTTCCAGCTCCTCTTCACTGGTCCCCAAGCTATCCACAGGGGAAACAGGAGAACTGGAACTTTCTTCCATGCTTTCTGCAAGAAGGGGAGGGGAAGAGACTTTCCCCCCCTCCTTATGTTATGTGAGTGTGTGTGTCTTAAATGTGCTTTAAATTCCTGAGACAGATCCTTTGGAAAAACAGGAGGGTTTTTTTTTTTTGCTGACCAAACGTTTTCCAGGTTGCTTGAAGGGCTCTTATTTCAAGGACGGGGTTGTGCAAAAATTGAGGTCTTGGAGAGAGGAAGTTATTCTAACTTTTTGGAAACTTTAGCTGAGCTCAGTTGCTAAATAGTTGTCAGAAGTGAGGGAGGTGCGGGGCTCCCTTCTGATTGGCCGGCCAGGTCAGTGGGAGGAAAGCTTTTCCCCTGCTAAACTTTCACAGTTTTATGTTACACTTAACTAAAATCTTGGGAATGCACCTCGAATAAAAGATAGCTTGCGACCGTCCCCCCACCCCACCCCCCACCTGCCCCTGATAGAGTCAGGATTTGCAGCTGGGGAAGGGATCCCTCCAGAGCAACCCCCTGCCTGGGCTTTTGGGGTGCCGGTTTGCTTCTGGAGTGCTTGCAAACTTTGCAACGTGCCTCCCAGCCCCTCCACACGGCTCTGGGAGCGGGGTCCCATCCGGCCAAGGGGTAACTCCCAGCTCTGTTGCTGGGCTGCAGTGGTACCTAGCCTGAATCAGACTGCCACATATGGTGTATGCTATAGCTTGACTTTTCCCTGGGCTCTTGTATGTGCACAAAGCGAGGAGAAGGCATCGGCTTTTGCTTTTGCCCTGCTGCAGTGTTGGGGTTCCCATGCCAGAGGCCTTGCAAAGTGTCCGTGGCAGGCTGCTCTTTGCAAACTGCCCTTTGCAATGTGCTCTTGCCCGCTTCCCCTTGCAGACCCTACTCACTCAGCTGTGTCCTCACCCACACAGCCTTGGAGGTGCCATCTGGAGATGGGGTGGGGATCTGCTCCCTGCCAGGTATGGCAGTGTGACTTTGGATTGGCAGGAGATCCCTGGGGCACAAGGCGCTGTGGGGAGAGTGGAGGTTTGGGGGTATGAGGCAATGTTTCCACTGGCAGGGGACAAGGGGGCGTGGAAGGACCCTCCTGGACAAACCCAGAAGAGCCCAAAATATGGATCATCCAGAAAGCAGCCAGTAGTTTCCAGAAAACCCTGGGGAATATGCCCTGGGAGGCAGTGCTGTCCACACAGCCCATCCGCCTCCCCACTTTTTTTTCCCCCTTAAATACTAATAGTGCTTTTTGGGAAGCAAGACCTGAGATAGGTAGGAGGTCATCTTCTCCTCCAGTCTATCCCGCCATTGAAATTGTGGTATTCTGGGGCATAAAAATTGTGGCAGTAGTTCCAAAGTTTCTGATGTATCAAACAGAAGATGAGGGATCTATTTTTCATCTCCATCACACCAGGGAAAATGTGGGAAAACTCTGCTTGCTTCCGTGGAGTTAATGCAGAGTAAAATCAGATTTGGACCTCTGATTTCAGTCAAAGCCCAAATTGCAGGAACAGATGCATTCCTGAGCAGCCAAGATCATGTTTTTGATAAGGATCAGAAAAATAAAATAAAATTTAAAAAAAGACAAAAGAAACTCATAAAATGTAGATATCGAATCAGAAGAATTAGTTTGGAGTAGATTTCTTTGCAAACTTTTCCAGTAGGTATCAACACTCATTAATGGAAAAAATAATGTCTGGTTTGATTGGAAAGTGTTCTTTGGTAGGAGAAGGAATTTTGGCTTGCCTGGGGCTGACTCTACTACTGGTAGGTAATGTTTATAGTGGAAAGACTTCCCCAGGCAGCCCCTGGGGAGAGCCTGTGTTTGCTTTCAAAAGGAAAGGTTTTCAGGTGCAGCACAGAAGTCGGAAAGCAAAGCAGTTCTGCAAATAGATTTTTAATCCAATTTAAGACCCCGCCGAGTCGGACGGGACGGGTGCCTCGCACTCACACTCAGACCCCAAAGCCAGGTTTCCGAGAGAGTCAGGCTTCCAGGAGGGCTGGGGGGTTCACAGCTGGGGCCAGGGGTGGGCAGTAACTTTGCATCTGCAGGAGCATGCTGAAATCTGGGGCTCCGCAAGTGCAGGGTGCCACGGTGGCGTCTAACAGCGCCGCAGACCTGACAGGAGAATATTGTCCTCAGATGAGTTAGGGCAAGTGGAATTTACACTGGGAAATTAGAAAGCGTTTTCCCATGCTGCAGCGATTGCCGAGATTTGATTTGGGGCTGGTCTGATGCTGAAGTGACTCCACTAAAATAATTTTGAACAGTACACTAGTGCGGCTTAGGTGATTGCTGGGCTCCAGAAAGGCAAGGCAGGGTGAGAAAAGAAGTTTAAATAATGATAACGGCTCCTGTCCTGTCCTGTAAGCAAAATAAGCTGCTGCTGATTTAGTGGTGTCAATGTAAAACTGCACCTCGGAGGGCAAAACAGGCTTCATAAGTTGTATTCAGTTTTGTACTTGAAGTATTTAGAAGTCTCCTATTCTTAGTCTTTGGGATCATTTCCAAGTATTAAGAGAAACCATTGCACAATGAGCCAGGGAAACCAGCACTGAAGATCTGAGGGAAATCTCTGCTTTCCGGCCTCAAAGAGCACAATTTTCTGAGCAAACGGGTTAGCTATTAGTGGGACTGGGTCCTCTGCTTGCTTGCACCAGATTTATGGTAGTAAACTGCAATGGATTTGCACAGATTTGTTGTGCGAGAGAGGGCAGTTGGGCTGCTAAAATCCACTGTGTGGGGTTGAGCACTGTGGTCAATTCCAGTGCATAGTGTGTATTACCTGAAGATGCTAAGGACACCTGCAAAAGGCTTTCTGGAGAGGGCAGTTGGACTGTGTTGTGGACTGAGCACAAGATCATCAGGAAGAGGGGGAGCAGAGCTCACAAGAGTAAGTGGGGATGCTCATTGCTTCTTCTCCTCTCTCCCTGCCCTGCCAACATGTGTGTTAATACTTATTCTGCATCTCTTCCTTTTGCTCCTCAGTGGCCACCATTTCCTGGGGGGTATGGGAGTGAGGTGCTTCCACGGGGTAGGACTGAGTCCTTCCAGTGGTGAGGGACAAAAGAGTCTTAGTGGCAGACTGTGTGGATGTATCTCAAAATGCCCAGCTCTCAGCTGGGACAAGCTGTTTTTCCGCGGGGCTCGTAGTGTTTGCAGCAGTCGCCAGGTCCGTCCCATATGTATATGGCCACAGACAGGCGCAGTAGGAGACTCGCAGCTTCTGGGTATCTTACTGAAGCAGTGGTGGTAAAAGGCCCACCTGGCGTAGTCCTGTGTGGAGGATCGAGTCGTCGGCTGCCAGATGGGCTGGGAATAACTGGTTTCATAACCTGACTGTGCTGTGCCATCCTGGGCAAGCATCCGAGCCATCAGCGCTCCTTATGCTCTCTGATGTGCCTTCTCCAATTTTGCAGCATGGGGAGGAGAAGCGGGCTCTCACAGCAGAGGGAGTGCTGTGTCTGGTGAAATTGGGCCCCGTTCTCCTCCTGGTCCTGTGCATGCTGGGGCTATATTAAATAAATAAATGAACAGCCCCAGCCCCCTGCCTGGCTCCTGTGAACAGCCTGAAGGACTGTTTGCATGACAAAGCACAGCAGAATTTCTCCCTAAGGGGACCGTTGCTGTGCATAACCTCTAAACGCGCAAAGCTTTTTAGTTTCAGGCAGACTTCATTAGAGGAAATTTATGGTGAAACTAGGCCATGTCATAATTATAAAGTCTATAACCCCAGCTCCAACTAGAATTGCTCCAGAGCTGCTGTGTATGTGTGTACACTTTATGGCCGTGGAGTCCCCTAGCAGTACTTAGTGCCAGAGCTAAGTACAGTGTTGACAATACTGCAAATATCTTCCCTTGGAGCAGATCAAAGGCTGAGTCTACTTGTGCACAGACCCTGGTGAAATGTGATCTGGTTCTCCTGAAGAAAGAGGGAGTTTGAAAGGTCTGTGGTGGGGCCACGTGGTACAATGGTACCTTGTTCCCCAGCTCCTCTTAGCTCCTTGCAAAGGAGGACGGTGAGTGCGTCCCTACTATTACACAGCAGGGCAGGAAAGAAGTTAGGAAATAACTGTGATACAGAAAATAGACAGTTCTGGTGAAAGTTTAATGCCACTGTTTAAAAATCTATTATGACATTAATTATGATGTTGCTACTCTTCCATTACCATTACCATGCTCCTAAAAATTAGAAGAATACAATGAATGACTGGACTTTGTGATTTTCTCAATTTAAAGTGATTGTTCTCAATTTAGTGATTGTTCTCAATTTAAAGTCTGTGGTCCAGTTGTCCCACTGGCAGGGACATCTGCGCTAGCAGAGAGCTATGGAGGAGAGTGTCTGGGTGTCTGCCTCCTGCTGCCCTTCCCCTTAGTCTCCAGTATGAAGTAGGGAAAGGTTTGGTGCCCTGGCAGTAAAGGGGATGGCTTTTCAAAGCACCGGGGATCACAACACTGTCTGCTCCTCCAGCTCCGCTTTGTTCAGGGGATCTGCCAAGGATGTGAATCTTTGGAGCAAACTGAAAGATGAAAGATGCTGTTGTGCTTTCTGCTTTCCTTGTCCTCACGACCTATTGCTCTAGAGAAAAGCATAATTTCTCCCTTCAGAAATGCCCTAGTTGCAAAGTGCATCCAGCATCAAATGGCATCTACCATGGCCAGGTCTAGTTATACTGATTTTTTTCCTTGCCTTCTGCGTGTTTTAGAAAAAAGGGCCTCCTGGGGTAAATCCTCATTGATTGTGCAGCAGCCACCAGTTCTGATCTGGTGTGTGCATCTTTCACATGCTGTCTTTGCAAAAGCAGCCATATTTAGTGCTCTTTGTGGACTTTGTTTCTTTATTCTTTGTGTTGTGCTGCAGCAGCAGCCAGACGTGGTGGATGGATGTTTCCCTAAGCACAGACCCTGCATGACAAGTTCATAATCAAAAGCAAAGAAGCAGTGAGAGGAGCAGGAGGTAAGGAGAAAAAGGCTTTACGGATAAGACAGTTGGAGCAGAGCACAGTTTCAAAGTAATTGGATATGCTAACGTTGGAGTTTTGTGCAGGAATGTACATCTGTTTCTGAACTGTTACCAGCTGATGTGCCCGCTCTTCTTTTCTGCTTTCTCAGTTATAAACCCTTGGAGCAGCATATAAGCATACACAAGGAAAGGAGAGGCTGAACTGGGGACAGTGTGTCCTGTTACTTGCTTCTCCTGACAACAAATGTAGTCAAGTTCAAGGTGCGCTTCTAATTTGCAAAGGTGTTGGTTGGGCAGCTGAGTGTGCAGATGCCAGCCCCACAAAAAGGTGGAAGCTCTCTGCTGGTACCTAGAGTTGATATTTGGTTTGATTGCTCCATTCAGCTTCCTCACCTTTGTGCATGAGGATGCTGGAAATAAGGACTTTTTTAGGGAAGACATTACAAGACAATGCTAGAAAATAGAGAAGGAAAAGACTTGGAGATTGTCGTGGTGGACATCTCTTTCTGTGGGGAAAAAACTCCCGAAGGCCTTTGTTCATCTCCTTTACTAAGCTGGAAACTCCATCCAAGCTTTGATGTAGCATATGACGTGCAAAGGCTGTTTTTTCTTATTCCACTTCTTCTAGAATGAGACTTTCAAAACCATTATTTGGCCCTCCCATTCCTTCTGCAATACGAAAGAATGACCAAAACGAAATGTTGGGAGAGGTGTGTGTTACACACAGATGCTCAGTCCCCTTGTCTGCCAAGCACTTGCCTTTTTTGTTTCCTTCTCTCAGAATGTAAGTTATTCAGTGCTTGCTTTATGTGCTATGTACAATGCTAAGGCAGACTGTCAGCAATGTAATAGTGATCAATATAACTTATAAATAACTTTCAAAATATAGTGTGGTGAATCAGATTGTTAGTATGTTGTGTAATTCATAGCTTTTCTAACCTATGCTGAGATTCTGCAAAGCACTTAAGCATGCATTACAAGGGAGAGGTGCACTTGATTCACATTGGCTTCCTTGGGACATAGGCAGGTGTTTAAAGTTAAGCATATGCTACATCCAGGCCTAAATTTCGGATCCAAAACCCTCCAAAATAAGAAGTGAGATCTTCAGTGACTTCATCAGGTTTTGGATCAGGCTCTCAGACATTAATCTGTCAGACAGAGGACCAGTTCGCAGCTCCCAGTAGTCCAAGCTCCGTCGTCAATAGAATGAGGATAATTTAGACCAGATACAGTTCTGACCTGAATGCTTAGTGCAGCGTTTCAAGTCTAGTGTTGATTGCTGGCAAGATTAGAAATCCATGTAATTTCCCATGTCAGTCGCATTGGAAAGTGTGTGTCTGCTGTAGGAAGAAACCAAAATGCACTGGCATTGTAATTGTGGATTCTATTTTTAATGATCATGCGAAGAAGAAAGCAGAACCAGTTTTGGGGGGAGTAAAATGTAGTAGCTATCATGATTCCAAAAATAACATTTCTACTTTAGATCATTTACCCAAGGCTACCACTAATTGCAGATCGAAGTGGAATGTGTCCCTGGGAATCCACAGGGAAGACAGATTTTTTCCTCCTTTTGGAAGGTGAAATATTAATTGCAGCTGCAGCACTAGTAACTGTAGCTTAAAACCTGGGCTATGAAAAATGAAAATATTATTTCATGAACTGAAAAATCAAAGCATGCAAAGTATTCTGTTCTCCTTGACTTTTCTCCCCCTTCTCCAGCTTCATTAAGTTGTGTAGGAAGTGCTTCCCACCAACATCAAGGAGAATCCAAAACCAACCTGGCCATTTCAAAGGCATTCAGGCACTGTTGGTCAGGCTTCTGTCCATTTTTCAGATTGCAACACCCAGTTCAAGTCAGGTACATTCATCAGAATGTCAAGTTTGGCTTCCAGTTTTTAGTGTAGGTTGCTAGCTTGTTCTTCAGAAGATGGAGGAGTGTTTCCACTGAGGAGCCAGGACTTGCTCCTGAGACTAAACTTTGATTGACTTTAGCAGTGCAAGAGCAGACTATTGCCTGAGGAGGATTCAGCAAGGCCATTGCTAGTGTAGGGAGACTGACTCCCTACAGACAGAGGGTCTGCCCTCTCTGGATCCTCATGGTGGATCCTCTCTCTGGGATTACAAAAAAAGTCTGCAGGGGCTGACTTCCTCAGGCCAGTGCTAATCTTTTTTTTAATCTGTGAAGCCCTAGAACTGGTGTAATGAAAGCACTGATCCTGTGGAGCAGATTTAAGGCCCCTGGCTTTCTTGTCTTAGCTACCTTCCATAGCCGCCTCTGAAGGGTGTTGGCAGGCTCCTTGGATGAAAACTATTGCTGCTAGGCACAAGTAGCCTTTGCAAAACACCCTGCTCCTTTGTCTGCCTCTTGGTTTGGATCCAGCCATGGGTTTGGTCATGTTTTCTTGAGCACTGTGTACATTGTGCACGGTGTGTGCAATTACTCTTTTTACACCTCTTGAAACCCACAATTACTGTGAAGTCACATAACTGGAAAGCCCACCAAGAAAAAGTCCAAAGTACAGTTGTTATTATTCCTGGATTTTAGCATTTTTGAGGATTTATCAGGACCCCAGAGAGCTAAATTAGCTTGTAGTTAACTGTTTGGCAAGGTGAAATGATAGCAACAAGGTACTGAAAAGCAAAGCCCTAGTGTAATTATATTGCCAGTGAAATAAATGATTTTCCTCCTAGGCCCAGTAGTTTTACGTAAGAATCCTTCTCAAAGCATGTTAAGAATCACCTTTTTCCATTTACTTTGGCAATGAAACTACTTTGAAGGCAATGTCAGGGGGATGCGTGGCTTCAGTGACTTGCTGCTGTCCAGACGACGTTGAGAAATGTCTCATAACTGAAGAGATGAAAACACCCAAAATTGCAGGACATGCAGAAAGGCAAGTAGAGAAGGAACTTTGCCTGGGTTTATCACTTGATGGATGTGCATGTAGCGAGGGGGATTCATTGTCCCTAACATTAGCCAAGTAAAAATATAATCACTGGGGTACCTGTAAAATTTAATCATCAAAGTACACTATCTGGCAGTTCGGAAGGTGGGATGTTGGGAAGCCTGAATGATGAACTTGAACTCAAATGGCTATGAGATTACTCTGCCCGGAGGAGGTGAACCCCACCCAAGAGTTGGGTGTCTTTGCAGGTGGCCCCAATACAGCCCCGGAAACAGCTGTGCAGGAGCCCACGAGGGTTTTTGGAACTGTCGGAATTTGGAAAACCCCAGTTTTGAATGTCAGGGCAAAACAAGGGGAAACTTGTTAAGGTTTCTGAAGTAAGGAAGCTTGAATTTTCGAGGAGAAAAGGGTGGGGGCAGTTAAAACCTTGGATTTTGCTCTTACCTGAGCTACTCATAGCTTGCAAATCCCCAACCCTTCTTTTGCCCAGATAAAAACTTGCAATGTCTGTCTTCACTCCTTGTCCCAGTGAACCATAATTCTCCAGTCATTTCTTCCAGGCTTTAGGTCATATTTGTGGCCATGTAACATGTTGCATGTGTCTTCTGGTTAAGAGAGACTGAACTGCTCATTAGCAGCACTCATTGTTGAGCCAGATGAGTCAATGCTGAGTGACAGGTCATTCATCATGGTTCCCGGTAGTGGAAAGTCCTGCCATTGAAGTATTCCCACTCCCTATCAGCCTGATAGTGGCATCCTAGGGACAGGACCTTGGTTTCCAGTACCAAAGGGAAGGGCTCTACTTCCTGGGTCATTGCCAGTGCTGGGCCAGCTCAAGATACTGGACTAATCCTCCTTTAATATTCATCCACATAAAATAGAGACCCACACCTTCTGCCTAAAACCTCAAAAGCTATAGAGCTAGTTATGAGCCAAATCACAGCTGTGTTCCTGTGCTTTGATGGAAAAAGCAAATGCTTATTATTTGTCTTCCCTTTCCTAGAAACAGTGCTCAAAAATCATACTCACTCTTCATGTCTTATTCATCTTTTTTAATTACATTTTAATCTTTTAAAGTTCTTTCCCACCAGCATTTCTCTGTGCTCCCTATGCACCTTTAGGTATTAGGGACATTTCCACAGCAGGAGGACAAAATATACTCTCCTAGCCACCAGTCTCCTTATTGCTTTTTGTTTGAAAAACATGGGCCTAGCCAAAGCCCCAGGAGAGCAGTGGCTGATACTCTATGGAGGTCAGCAATGCTGTGTCATGTCTTTAATGGCTTAGCATCTTAGCAGAAGGGTGTGATCTGATGAAGATTCCTTGGGTTATCAACTGCAAAAATAAAGTGAGGTGGAAGAGATCCTCCGTTTCCTACTGTTATGTATTTAAATGGTGTAGAAGAAGGAAAGGGACCTAGAGAACTACCTGGTTGACTGGTGAACTTCTCGCCAAGTAAATAAATAAAAACCTGCAGAACTAATTCTTGAGGGAAAATGTTTGTTTTTTTGGTTTTTTGTAATAGAACATTTCATGAAACATGCCAACATTCCTAGGAAAATGTAATTTCTTTTGGAAAACTAAGCACCTTAATTCTGAGCCGTTTCCCTCCTCATGTTTCAGTTTAGGTTTACTTGTGCCTCCAGGTACTTTAGCTGTCTTCTGCCCCTGCTCCCCTCTGTGGACATCCCTTACACACCATGACAGCTGAGCAGGAGGGGGTTTGGTGTGTCCCGGGTTGTCCGTCTGCAATTTGAGTGGACACAGAAAGCCATAGTGCCTTTTCTTTGAATTCTGCTCCAGTAATGGGCTGGCACCTCCAGATCAAATTGCTTAATTTTCAGATGAATTTTTTTTTCATTTTGGTATTTAATTTGATGCTGAAAAGTTGAATTCTTGCTTGGGTGGGGTGGGGGGTGGGGTGGGGAATGATCACTGACTAGTTACACTTACAGCATCAGAGGAGACATTCAACCAAACAGGCTGAGCTGAGAGGGGAAATTATTTTTCTTAGCCTGATTAAAACTTCTGCCTTTTCTTTGTCTTTGCTAACACCTGTTTAACTCAAGCACCTGAATAAACTTTGGAAAGAAAAGATAGTTTTGTTAAATACTCAGCTGGGCTTAAAAAGATCAGGTTCCACTTCTGGGACCCTCAGCAAATCCAGGGGAAACTAGGCTTGACATTCCTATTAAGATCTGGGGAGGAAAAGCAGGAAAGTCTATCATTTCTTTGAAAAGCAATTGGGTGAAAAAGGCTCAACCCAAACAAACAACCTCTCAAAACTTAAGATTTGTAGAATTTTTTTTAAAAAAGCAACCAAAGAAAGTCATAAAGCATTAACATTGGTTTTGGACCATAGCTCCAAACCACAGCAACAAAGTGGTCCTTTTCTCAAGAGTAATGACCTCTATTTGTGTAGATCACATAGTCTTTTGGGATATCATGAGGCACATCTCAAGCCCTGTTGACCTAGGTCTGGTTGTAAACATGCTGCGGTATAGACATGCAAGCTGTTGTAAGGAGCATGTAGTAGCTGAAGCCTGCTGAAGCACCGAAAATGAAATTATCAGGGAAACAGCTGTACCCCTCAAAGGCACAGGAAGAGCATTCCTGCAAACATTAGCAAGCATCCATGAGTTTGCATTTGTAGTGTCAGGGAAGACGCATGTTTGGGTGAGGTAGCAGATATTTTACCTCTTGCCCCCCAGGCCTGCTGCATCCAGGAGGCAGAGTATTCTTCCCCTCACTTCCTAGCTCCCACTGATGCCTTGCCCTGTTGTGTCTCTGGCATTCTCCACTGTGCAGGGACAACTTGCTCAGTATTATCTTGAGCCTTGCTGTGTTGGGATTAGATGGTGGAAAATGATGCTTCAGCTGTACTCCAAGCAGCTGGGCTCTAATTTTCCATCCCAGCTGCTCACGTCCTAACTTCAGCACCTCAGATGGGAAATGCATGTGTGAATTGTTCCTTTTGGTGAAGCTGTAAGATGCATTGCAAGGCTGGGTGCACTAGTACACTCTGCCATGCTGGGGCGTATCTTGGCCTCTGCAGAAGAGAATGACATCCTACATGGTCAACTTGGAAGCATGTAAGTCTTTGTGTTGAAGTTAAGGGGATGATGCATGTGCTCAAATCCTTTCCAGGAGCAGTCCCCATTCAGGAGGTGATGTGGGCAGCAGCTGCTGCCTAAGGCTGTGGTCTAATTTCCATGTTATTCAATCCTTAAGTTAAAACTATATCAGTGCATATTTGTGGTCTCTGCTGCAGTGCTGAGAAAAACACTGGTAGGGTTTGCCATGAGGAAGGGCACCACAGCCTGTAGTGGACTGCAAAGTATTACTTTTCTGTGTATTTTTGCTCAGAGTTCTTTTAACTTGTATTTAATTGTTGAAGGAGGAGAGCTATAAAGTGTACCTGTCTTCAGCCTGAACCTCCCCCAACTTTTTCATTATCTATTGAGCTTTGTGATTTCTTTTTTTTTTTTTTTTTCTCCTGGCATCGATACTACTGTGATGTTTCATTTCCTTCTCTTTTGCTCTTTTGACTAAGATGAAGTTTACTGTTGGTTCCACTATATTCTCTATCGGGTGACCTGTAGTCTGAGTTGTTGCAAGTTGCAGAACTTGCAAAGTCAGCAGAAATCTTTACGTTGCTCTCAGCAGGCTTTGCAGCAACCTTTACTAATTCTGCCCTCACAAGAGGGCTAAAGTACGAATCCAGTAGGCATTTGTCATGTCTCAGTCTCCTAAAGGGCCAATAATTTATTGCAATATTTTTGTAGGCCTTTGATCTATCACTGTCACTTGATTATCCTTTGAAGACTTAATAGTGCCCCATATCCCAAATTTATTAAATTCAAATTCTCCAGTTGCATTTCCCTGGAAGATACATAAAAATAACACATGGAGGAAATATAACTGGAAAACTCTGTATAAACTGACTTATATTTTGTATATGGGCAAGACATTGAAACCATTGCTTTTGCACTAAAAGTGCAAATAAAAGTTCAGGGAAGTTGCTTGCTGACCTCAAAGCTTCAATTTTCAATATTCTGTGAGGCAGCCTTTCATTTGGAAAGAATTAACATTAGAGGGACTTAGCTGTAGAAGTTGCCATTGGCTCTGACAATAGATGTGCCTGGAGGGAATTTAGTGTGGCTCTTCTGTAGTTTTTTCATCTGTATGAAATTCTTATTTTAGGACTGGGAGAAGAATACCATTGGAGGTTCCCAGAATTGCTCAGCTGATTGAAACGGAAGGATAAAGCAGCATGATAAGCTGTTTTCTTGATGGTAGAGAACAGAGTGGGAGATGCAATTGGCTTTGAGAGGGATAACTCTCACATCCAAGCATGAAGACTGTTGGTCCGTTAACTTCTGGGAAGACTAGAGAGGGAGAAAACAGGCGTCTCCCAGGAGATCCCCAGTTTATTAGATTCCTTTACCATCTTGTTCATGCTCAAAAGAGCTCCTGCTCCTGAGTGACATCCTGGGCTGTCTCATTCAGTGATGGCTGGGTGAAATTCTTTCATGGGTCTCTGGGCACACGAGCATGCGTGGGTTCCCACATGGTGACTGTGAGCCTGCTCTTAGCTTGCTCTGATTGCTACTGTGAATTTATTTCTTGGGAAGGATGGGCGAACTGATCCTGCGGTAGACAGTGTGTACATCTATGGGATATGGACTGCACCGCTGCAGTGTCGCTAGCTGGGAAACCCTCACTGGTACCTGCAAACACAGACGGCTGTGAGCTGTGTCCCTTGCTCCCATTCTTGACCCTGGCTGGCCACGCCTGCCTGCTCCCTGTCCCAGACACTCAGTACCTTGCAGAGTCTGGTTTCTTCATTGCTGGGTGCACTGGTGTGTCACCTCTATGGGTCACCGCTCACAGCCTCCCAGGATCTCGGGCTCTCAGTCTAACCCTTGGTTATGCCACTCAGAGTGGAATCTGCCTTCATTTCTCTGAGTCTTGGCCTTGAAGGCTGCCCTTGGAAATGCAAAGACTGAGGAGGGGAGAAATCACCTTTCCTGACTGCTTACATGACTTCCTGGAGTGCTTGAATTTGCTTAAGGATTCTGGGAGGATTTATTCTCCCAGCCAGTCACCCTACAACACTTCACCCTTTCTCCCCATCTTCTTGGTTGTCTTCTGTTTTCCTTCTGCAGTGAGGGCAGCACAGATCCACAGTCCCTGCAATGAAACTGGTGGAATACTTTTAGGCACACCTTATTCTCTGGGGTCACACCAAGAGGCAGGTCAAATATTTATGACCCAGATTAAATTCCAATAAAGCCCTTTGATTTCTATGCAAAGTGCCTTGCAAGCATCAAGCTACATGCTACATGCATTTACTCAGGCATAGCCTCCAAAAACCCAGGTTCTTCATTAAAAAACTCTTCTCTTTGACTATGCAGTGAAAGAAGCCTGAAGAGAGCTTGGCTGCACCAAAAATAAAACAGGAGAAGAGCAGCCTTGGAAAGGGTATTGGAAACACTTCATTGACTTGGTTTGTACTGGGTCAGTCTCATCTTCGGAACTGAGACTTGCATGGCTAATGAAGAGCCAAGTTCTGCAATGTGGCACCACAGAAAGCACAAATGGCACTTTCTGAACTTTTGGAGGGGTTGGTGGGACACCTTCTAGCTTATGAGCCAAAGCCTAAATTAGAAGCTATGAACCTCAGCATCTCACTGCATATTGTGCAACCAGCTCTCAGTGCTATTTTGTAACTTGAGTTGCTCCATGTTTTTTTCAGTGCGATTTAATTTTTGATGGAAGCACATGTCACTTTTGTCAAAAACCTGATTTGGAAAACAGACAGAAAAAAAGTTGGTTGAAAATAAACAACCTGTTTTCAAGAAATCGAGAACTTTCTAAAGGGAGTTTCTGAAGGCATGAAAAGTTTTATTTAGGGGAAAGCAGGAGGCTATAGGCAGCATTGTTTACCTCAGGTATAACAAAAGATGAGTCTGCAGTCTGACCTCACTTGAATAATTTTGAAAACCTCAAAGTGTGACTGCTCTTTTAATGTAGTCTTCTCTCTCTTTGCAAAAATACTTATGTGGAAAGGAATGGAGGGAGCTTTTAATGTGACACCTCTGCAAGTTGGGTGTTGCCTAGCAAAGGTGCATAGAAATATAACCTGTGAATAAGATTTCCCCAGAGGTGTTGGGGAACCTGGAGGAAGCACCTTTGTTGTGCTTTCTTATGATGGTGTGATTCTGCTAACAGCAGCAGAGTGGGTTGTTTTAGTGGCACTTTTTGGTCAACAAATGAGACATGCTCAGTCTGTCGATGATGAAGGGCCACCTATTAGTCGCAAGGTCCCCAGACCCCTTCTTCCAGCCCTCAGTTGACAGATGTGGGCTTGATGCTGGAACTTAGTGAGTGCTGTTGATGCCGGAGGGATAACTTTCTTAGCTTGTGTGACATGAGGGTCAGATCAGAGCTATCAGAGTGCTTTCTGCTCGGGGATCTCTCTGCATTGGCACGTTTATTTTGCTCTCTGGCAGAAGACCAGGAAAATGTAGGAAGTGACACAGGATGGTTTTCTCCCCACTGCATGTTCCCAAGCAGTTTGTTTCCCACCACCGCTGTATTGGTTTACCAACTGCAGTGGGAAAGAGGCAGGAATAGGTAGACTGCTTTGCTCCTGATACAGACGGGGTGAAATTCCTCACAAATGCAGTGGGAGCAAAGTGAGGCCAATCCAGATTGATTTAGAAATTTGCAAGCAAACATCTGTCAGGCACATAGCATAGACGAATAACAAAATCAGACTGGAGCAGACATATGATGAAATCCTTCCATGTGGCGGGAAGGGAAAGGGGGAGGGGATGGCAATACAACGTGTACTAATATTTTCATTATAATGCAAGGCATATCAGTAACAGGCACACGTGAAGCTACAGAAATGTGTGGTATATTGTTGTGCCATATGTTTTAAATATCATTAAGTAGGCTAGTTTTGTTGCATATTTGATATTCTGGCTGTTGTCGCCAGGAGTGGACCAACCAATTCGTATGGAATATCAATTGTCCTTAAACTTAGTCTAATCACTGACCCTAACAGAGTTTGCAAAATGTATTTCTAACCTGAGAAATGATAAGCTAAATCTTGTGCTGTAGAAAGAGGCCAATTGGTCATACATTTGACCCAGATACAAATCTCTTGGGTTAAAAATAAGATACTGTTGGAGAGTGGAGACCAAAACACGTCACCGATAAGATTTGTATTGTTTTGTTTTGTTTTGCTAGAAAATACAACTAAAACAAAAATGATGATCATTTTTTGGAAATTACAGTTTTCAATATTTTCCCCTCAATGTTTCAAAGTGAGGAGGAAGTAATGAATTGTTGATACATCTACATTTTTAATTTGCAAATTAATGTATAACTCCCACTTTCTTTCAGATTTCTCACATATTTTGCAGGGAATAATTAAATTTGAAATGAAAGAGAAATCTTATTTCTTGTATTTTTATTTCTTAACTCTTGAATAATCCTGAAGCTTTTAGATAGTCTCACTTTTGCAATACTTACATAAAAATCTCCTAGGTTTAGAAGAAAATGAGGAAAATATTACTAGGGACAAATTTTTTCACCCATTTACTTCACTGCTATTTGCTATTCATTTAGAAGGATTTCCCTGTCAGCAGAAGGGGTTCAAAGTTAAAAAAAAAAAAGAAAAGGAATGGAGAATAACTTTCTCTTTAGTATTTCTTCATCCCATTCCTGCCTCTTTCTCACTTTCCTTTTTTTCCATCGAGAACAAGAGGGACGAAGGTATCAGTGAAACAGGTAGTGTGGAGCACCCACGCACGACAAATCCTTTCTCCTCTTTCCCCCACCTCTTGGCAATGAAATTGAGAGGGAATTTTCCATCTGTAACTACTCTTGCATGAAGAGTTTCAAATGAAAGCTCCGTGCTAGATGGGTTTTTTTTGGAGGGGGGGTGGTGGTGGTGGTGGAATCTATTCCCTTCTCTGGGCAGCCCTAGTTTTTCTTTGCAGAAAAAGGAGACCTGAACATCTAGCAGCGTTTCTTTTTGTTCTTACATCTTTGCCAATAATCGGATTCTGCAAGGAGGATTTTAACTAACATGTCCTGTGAAGACGGAAGCAGGAGGGGGATGTAGCTCCCTCTCTCAGAGCTATCCTGAATCTGCTATTCCAACAGGAATAAAAGCACTAAAACTGATTTTGTTACTGAGATTGGCAGATATGGCCGCAAATGTGCACGGGGAACAGGGCTGATGATTCATAAGGTGATGTTTTTACAAACACTTTGCTGACCACAAAGTCACTGTTGCCTTTCCCCAGAAGAAAGCTGCTTGCTTGCATTCAAATTAGTATCCATTTATTTTCAGATTTGCTCTTCTTTGGTCCCATTAGTAAATGCAGAGTTAACTCATGATCTAAGTCTAACATTTCCGAAAAGTGAAGGGAGTGAGCTGGTGTGGTCCACCCCCAGAATTCGTGCCTAGCTCCTGCGTATTTTCGTTTCTCATCAGCTGCTGTTTAGGAAAAACAATGCAATATAGTGGATATAATGGAATTGCACATCAGCAATTAGACCATCATTCAGTCTGCAAATGTTGTATTGCTAGTGATGAGGCACGAATGGAAAAGAAAGACATCATCTTGATTTTCAGGTTCCAATTGAGCAGATGGGCTGGCCAATAGTAAATTTCCCTTCCTATCCTCTTTGCTCTGCCTGTTTGCATTTCATTTTACAGGTTAGTGTCTGGTGCAGAAATTACCAGGAGGCAGAAATTGTCAATCGTTATTTGTACAATGGCACTTTTTTGAGCAAAACAGCTTCAAAGTTTGGGATGCGCCAAATTTTTCTGATTTGGTGAAAATTCAGGCAGTCCTTCTGGGAACCAGTAGTGTTCTTCACCAATGTAATGAGGCGTTCAGAAGGTTAATGTCAAAAGGGACTGTCTGATAACCTAGGCTGACCTCATGTTTATGGTAAGCTGGAGAACTTTGTCCAGTTACATCTGTTTTGAGCCTACTGATTTGTTTGCTTAAAAATTTTCATTCCCTGTCTCTCTCCTTCTTTCCTTTCAAACTATTCACATTTTTCTTGTGTTAATTTTCCTTCTAATCCCTTAAAAAATACCCCTCTATTTATCCAGTAAGAAGAAAGCAGAATAAAAAGCAAGACTACCATCACTGAATTAATATCTTCCTATCCCCTTTGCAGTAGAAAGCAATGAGAAAATATTTGAGAGAAGTAGCTGGTCTGGGGCTGGAGATTTCAAGAGATGCAGAGTCTGCCACTTCTTTTAGTAGTCTGGTGCTAGCTATTCACCTTAAAAATGTATGCCTTATTCCCAGTTCACACACAGTAGGCCTACAGGATGCTTTCGTCCTGTAAAGTTACTTGCCCCTACCTTCTTGGTTGTCCAAGAGCAGTCAGGTTTTGCCTGTTACCTGCATGAACCTCATGCAGCCACCATGGCATCTGTGCCATGATGGCCAAGAGGAATGGGTGATTGTGGCGACCATGCCACAAGGCAGCACTTGCGATGGAGAGGTCAGCAAGGCTGTTACTGTAACATGATTTCAGTCCGGAAATCATTCATGGAGGCTTCTGTTTCGTAGAGGTAGTTTCAGTTTGATGAATCTTTCTGTTACTGGTGAAGTTTTGGTTATGTTTAATTAACCCTGCAAGGTCTCTAGCAAATGATGGCATTTCTGTTGCAATGGAGATGTTTCATCCTGCCCCATTTTGAGTCATTGCACGGTCCATGATTGCATTTCAGTCCACTTACCAATTGTGACAAAAGCAATTCTGGCTCCTTTGCTGCAGTGACTCATAAGGACAAGTTATTAAGATATTAAGCCCCAGGACTGGGGCCAGGAGAATTTAGACACTGGCTGCATCACAGTTGCTGTGTCTGTCCTTCTTGACGGTGTGTTTACATGTCAGCTGGAAATTTCCTAAGTAAGTTGATTCTAACCATCAACAAATATAGTTCAGATAATGCACATTTCATGGTAGTTTCCAGTATTCTGCCTACAGGAGGATAAAAAAACTTCTTTTGTTATAATATAGCCTCCTTGGCAGCTTGTAACTCAGTGGGAAAGATCCTAGATTCTTGGAGGAGCACAGTGTGTCAGCGATTTTGGATATTTCAGGGAGTGTGAGGCCTCACCGGGGAAAAAGGAAAGCCCGAGAAAAACTCTCCTCTCCTTTAAGATGAATCAGTAATCCAATTAGGTCGAAAATCAAGATGTGCTAGTAAAGAGTGTGAAAAGATGTTCTCTCTCTGCAGATCTGGTGGGCTTTTAAAAGAAATGGGAACTCTGCCAAATATCTACTAAATGTGTCTGTGTCGTTTTTCATTTCAAAAGAAAAATTCAAGGGAGCGGAAGCCTCCATACACGTGTCACATTGTACTTTTTTTAGCTTATCAAGGTTGCAGCAGAGATGACTTCCCTCCCTAGACATGCACCCACAGGAGAATGCCGAGTCACGTAAAGCATACAGGGTGTGTGGACACTTTTGGTCCGAAGTGGCACAGGCATACTGTGGTCTAACTTCTCTCTGAGACAGGCAAAAAGGTGTCCAAAGCCAGGATTTCTTCCATCCTGAAGGTTTTCCATTCTCCATCTTGATGAAGAACCTCTGTAGTTTCAAGGGGAAATTATTCTGAGTACAGGGTATCTGGACAAAAGATTCAAATGGATTAAATTTTTCCAGTGAAACTATTCTCTCCCTCTCGCCAATCCTCTCCCCCCCACCCAAATCTGGCTTTTTGTGCTAATGAAAGTTTTTGTGCAACAGGTCTGCTTTCCTTAGAAAGTTGAGCTCAGTTTTAAAAACACCTTCAAAGAGCGGAGGAAAAATCAAAAATTTTCAAATTAAAACCATTGCAATCCTGTAATTTTCACTGAAAATGTAACCCTCAATATGTTCCTGGTCTTGGGTAGAAAATTTCAACAAGGCTGGTTTGGGTCTTTTTAAAAAAATTTTCTAAATAATTTTAAATCCATGTTTTCCACAGAGCCTTGCTCCTTGGTTTATGTGCTCTGACCACCTCCTTAAGAAAGTGTAGAGAATTCATGTACCCAGTCACGAAATGTATCACATCATTTTTTCTAGTGATTTTTTAGCAGAATGGCTTAAATTTTAATACCTCATTGAAAAACAATAAAAACTGTGAAGACCTTTCCATTTTATCCTTTCCCCCCAGTGCATTGCTCCGCTTAGAAAAGACGTCTTTTCAGACCAAGGGTGGAAGGCTAGAGGGTTGTTGTACAGGTGTCATATGTGCTCACCAACAAAAACTTCACCAATGTGGCAAACCTTTTGATAAAAGTTTAAAATTGTAAGGGGGAGGGGGGTTCTCTCTCTTTTTGCCTCATACTTTTTCTTGAACCTGCAGCTTGTAGGATAGTTGCATCTCAGATGCTGTGCTCTTTTTGTTCTCAGATATATAGCCCTTTCATATGATCTTTGTAAGGTAGAAAAGGTCATGTCATCTCTTTGAACATCAGATGCCAAAGTAAAGCAACAGTAGACTGGACAAGTGGATGGCTTTTTATTAAAGGAGCTGGATGTGCGAGAAATGTTAGGGACAGCTTGGAAGAGCAGCTTGAAATGGTTTTAAAAGATGGGAGAAGAGTCTGGGCAGATGAGCTAAAGTTAGGAGGTAGCATTAGCTCCTGTCATCCTTTGCATCCCCTTCTCTGAGAAGTACTGCAGGAACTGAACTCCTTGCGGAAAAGCATTTGCAAGTTGATGTTGTTTAACTATTAAAAATTAAAAAAAAACTCCAAAAATATTTCTTTTCAGTAAAGGGCCTTCTTTTAACAACAAAAAGACAATTCAAAGGAATATTTCAAGCAGCTGTTTTTAATTAACTCATGTAATCAGCTGGTGGAAGAATTAAATTAGTTTTACTTGATTTTCTTATGGGTCCATTTTATCCACAGGCCAGCAAAAGGTAAGATGCAAAACCTCCATGCAGGGGCCTGATCCAGAGCATGCTAGAGGCTTGAAGAGGTTCCCTCTGACTCCTGGGGTCTCTCCACTGGGCTCATCATTAATTTAAAACCTGCCTATCAGTTTATCAGCTCAGTGCCTTTAACTGAATATATTTTACATTAATCTATTTTGAATTGTGTGCTGTGGTGTAATGGGCTCTTTGGCAAAGAGACTTTATAGACCCAACGTGTGCACTTTTTGGGGAAGATAATTACACGAGTTCAAAGTCTCGTCAGCCAATCATATTTTGGTATTCATGCAAGCTGTTTCATAATGCCGTTTTGAACCCTGTTGGTGGCATAATTAAGATTTAATTAAATACAGGAATAGAAACATGTTGTTCATTTGACCATCTGTGAGTCAATGACTACAGTGGTTTTCTATGTTTCTATGCTACATGCTGTTAGTGAGTGTTTCATATTATTTTCCATCTCCCCAACCATACTCGCACGTTTTCAGAGCCACTGAAGAGCCAAAACAGATATTATAATCTTGTTTTGATAATCATCTCTTTCTGCTGTTCTCAGCTATTGATAGGACTGAACAAAGTTAAAACTTTAAAGTCTATTATGAGCTGCTAAAGACAACAGGGAACCTAAACGCCAGAAATAAATGAGTAGTATAATCCAAAGAAGAATCGAGGGAGTGCATTTTGCTTCCACCGTTTTTTGACAGTTGAATACCACCCTGTACAAACCAGAGATACCCAAGCTTCCATAATAAGGATAATAATAATGCAGATGCAGTTACTTATCTCAGAGTGTTCCTACAGCACCTAGCATAAAGCAGCCCTGTTCTCAGCTGCAGCACAGGTCGGACAGTGATGTTCAAATTGTAGTAACAGTCAAGTACCCAGCTGCACATCAGGGCTCCAGAGTACCCGTTTATACACAAACCAGAGCTTGGAAAACATTTAGTTGATGTGCCAAAAAATGCATTTTTGGGTTGACAAAAACTATTTGTGAGTTGGCGTTGAATGTAAGTTAGATTCAACTTAAAAGGGTGGGGTTTTTTTCCTAATTAAAACTGTTTTTTGCTGAAATTTTAGAAGGGAAATGTTTTGATTTCAACAAGATATTATGAGACTAAATTTGGTTAAATGCTGTGCTTCTTAATAGTGCAAAATTTACCCCAAGCCAAAACTGAAACATTTTGTTTCAGATACAATGAAATGTATTGTTTGATCTGAAAAACATTTTTCCCTACTGTTTTCTTGTTTTGGGGAGAAAAATATAAAATGTTTGAGTTAAACAATATTTATTTTTTTCTGCTATATTTTTTGGGGGGAAGAGGTGGGGTCAGTCACCAACTCCCAAAATAAACACTTTAAAAAGGTCTTGCTGAAGCACCAAAAAAAAAGGTAGAAGAGGGATTTGCCTTTGTTCTTGTTGATTTCTCATTCTACCAAAGTAGGTTATACATATTCTTTTGTCATGATACAGCCTTTATAATTATAATTTTCACAAACCCGTTTGATTTGCTCCTTTTTTTCTATAATTGAACACTTTTTTTTCCTTGTTTCACTTTGTCTTTTTGTTTCCTTCTTTGGAGCACAGATGATGGTGCTCAATCAGGTTAGCAATGGTACAGGGATGCTTTCAAAATTTTCAAAAAAACCTTTCAAAAAGTGAACATTTTCCAGAAGGGGGAAAAATAATGTGGAAAATATTAGTGGTTAATTGCAACCTCAGCAGAATGGATCCATGTGTTTTCACAGGCATCCTCTTGACAGACAAAAGAGTTTCAGTCAATACTTTACCGTGATGTACTTGCTAACGATGCTGTCTCATGAGCATGTGAAGTACATAGTCATACTATCTCCTATGACCCTTAATTTCCTGCAGCTTCCATGAATTTGCAGAGCTCAGAAATGCATTATTTATCTAGTTATCTACTAGTATCTACTAGAATACTAGTTATCGTATTCTTCCACCTGATTTCAGCTACTTGCTGAGCAGATTGAAGGTAGGAGTGATCCCAGTGCTTCAAGGTTCACCCACGAGCATTTCAGTTCCCACTGTTGTGAAGTTGTGACAGCAGCCCTGTGACCCATGTTTCCAAACTAACCCTGCTTTCCTTTTGCAGACGCCATGGTAATATGCCCCAGCCGTCTCTGGTTCTGCTGCTGTATTTTGTGTTTTTATCATCATCCATGTCACATTTTGGAGAGCTTGTGACTCCCAGTGCAACCACATTTTTTGTCAACAGGGAATGGCAATGTATAGATGAGTGCTTCAGAAAGCTGTGGGAAGGGTGCTATTAGCACTTATCTCCTCTTGAGATTCAAGGATGTTGCTGAAATAAGGATCTTATGTAACAAGGAACTGCTTTAGTCCTTATGCCCACCCCCTATTTTAACAAGGTTTGAAAGTCACTGCTAGTTTCAGTCCCACTCAATGGAAGGCCTTGGGATTTTGCAGGTGTCAGGATGGCAGGATTTTTAAATGCTTTGCATGGGGCTGTCACTGTTCCTGTTGAAATCACTGGTCAAAACCTTGCTGACATCGCTGAGCTCTACACCGAGTTCTTCTGAAAATCCCCTTTCTGTTTTGACAAATACTGGTTGCATTAAAAATGAGCAGAAAGGCTCCATTCTGCGGCTGTGCCCTTGCCAAAAAGTGTTGTGCATTTGCTTTACAGCTGATGAGCGGATGATCAGTCACTTGCCTTCAGCACACCTGCTCTGATTTGCACTCAGAGGATCTGGCTAATAACGTGCAATGGTGGCACTCGCTCCATCGTGAGATGCACCGTAGGGATCAGCGCACGTCAATAAGCTCTGATCCTCAGTGTCTGGAGGTGCTTCTTCCCTTTCAAAGCCCCTGATAGCCTTGCTATCCGAGACGGGGTGTCAGCTGACACTCTGGGATATGCCCTAGTGCAGGATGTGTGTATCACCGGATTATCCCAGCAAAAATGATCTTATGTACAATGAGAACTTATTTCAAGCAAAAAATGGGGCATGTTTCAGATAACATGTAAATAGGTCACCAGAAATGAAAAAGCTGTGGAGTAGAAAAGAACCTTATAAACACCTGTAATCATTTGCAAAGGGCAGGTATATAAACTGATGTCTTACCCCTGCACAGTCAGATTTGTAATTTATTTCCAGTGACCAGCCCATAACATAAAAAAATCTTTTCATTTAAAAAATGTAGTGTATTTCTTGTTCTCCTGTTATTTAGCGGAAGTTTCTTTGCGTTGTCCTGACTATATGCATTTACAATGAAAGATATACACAGCATGTATGGCTGTGACTGTGAAATAGAATTTCCTCTGGCAGAATTCACATCTGGCCAGATGTTACGAAGTCACATTTATGTCTGCCAGAGTAGATGGGCTCTTGCAGCCTTTGACTTCTTTAGGCAATACAACAAATGACAAGGAATGCAGAACTGGGACATGTGTTTGTGCATTATTAAACTTTGTATCAACTCCAAGTTGCTGTTAGAAATGATTGATACGTTTTTAAAGAATTTCTTTTAAATAAAATACAATTTTCCATATGAAAAGGATATGTGTGTGTGTGTGTGTGTGTGTGTGTGTGTTTTGACCCCAAATTAGGAACATAAAATCAGAAAACACTGTCTGTTTAAAAAATAATAATAATAATCTCAGTTTTTATTAAACACAAAACTCTGGATTTATATTTTGGGCAGGTAGGTTCAATTCCTGTTTTTTGTGAATTGGCTCACACCCGAAATTAAAATAAGAACCATGATTAAAGTTTGCCTTGCAAAAGCTGCAGTTTCCAGCCAGCCATGCTCACTTACTCAGTCGCTGATTCATCTTTGACTTAGTGGAGATAGGTGTTGAAGTCTTCCTTTATTTAGGGTACCACTTAATCCAGCGATGAGCATTAGGCGTGCTAAGACCCTGTGACTCGCGTTACTAAGGGTGGCAGAGGTCTTGCCAAGATTTATATCTGAGAGTAACTACACACTGCAAGGAGTTTCCCAGAGCCCAGAGGAGCTACTCAGAGGGAATAAAGTGGAGTGCATGAATAAGCCGCTGCAGGATCAGGCTCGCTGTGCGTAAAGAACTGTCGTAAGCAGTAATGCTTTCCAGATTCATGGCCTCAGTGAGCTGCTTCTCTCCACCAAGCATCTTTTTAACCTGTTTTGACTCCTGCAGTATTTACAGTGTTGCTTCTAAGACCAAGGATGTTGAGAGCAATATTTTCTTTTAACATTTGTCTCCTTTCTGCAGTTTTTAAGTGGAAAGGAAAGATGTTTATTTGCAAAGTGGTGAAGAATACTATGGAATTTCACTTTTTTTCCCCTAGATTTTTTGGCATGGCTATGAAGTAATTAAAAAAAAAAAAGTTGAAAATGCTTAAAATTCTGCTGGTGCTGTGGTTCCCAGAGGGACCTCTCCAAATTGCAGCCCCCGTGTGCTGTTACCATGGCAATCTCCCGTTTTCCTTTAAACTCTGGCATGCCACATTCCATAAAATTTGCACAAAAAGTGTCTTTCTTATAAGCAAAGGCTTGTCAGTCAGGTACTTAACAGCCTGTATCAATAAACATGTTGGTAGAGCTGACTTTTCCTTCTCAGGGAGAGCTGTTTTTTTTTTTTTTTTTTTTTTTAACACATCTACGGAAGATCCCAAGGGCTGTTTTACAATGGAAGTAGGGAAAGGGGGAAAGTGTATTTAGGAGCAAGGGGGAAGAGAGTAAATTAGCTGCTTGTTGTCTCTGCAATGAGGTACAGAATATGCACACATCTAGATAGGCTTATGTCCACATGCCTGTATTTATCTGGACTTGCTATCGTGATTGTGAAACATCAGGATCATGGCAGTCCCTAATCCATGTATTAATACATTGTGCATCTATCTCTGCTGATAAGAGCATTTCCTCAGTTTGTGTGGGGTTTAAACTGAGCTTTCTATGTGAAATAAATGGTCTTTGCTGAAGGTTATGACTCCTGTATCATGATAAAGGGCATTTGCAGAATATCCCATTCTGTGTCTGAACTGGACAAAATTCAGTTCCAGATTTGACTATTTTCTCTGGCCCAAAGAAACGGGTCCAGCTACAGAGATTAAAGCAATATACTGTCCCAAGCACCTGGGTACATTGAATCTGGTACCAAAATCTGTATTTATGTCTAACATACCACTTTGGATATATTATCAGAGAGGCAGGAATGTTACTCAAAAGCTATCTTTCATTTGACATATGATAAAAAACTTTTAAGTGCCTATATGTCTTCTGGTGAAAGATGCTGTAAAAGTGCAAAGTGTTATTGTTATACTTAATGCGAAATAAAATTAAATTGAGTGAACTTCAGTTCCTACTTATGAAAGGCAGAGAGGGGAGAGATCTTCTCCAAGACAAATATTTTTATATTAAAAGTAATTTGTAATGCAGAAATAAAATGATGCTCTGTAGCAGTGCAACAACAACAACAAAAAATTCCCATGCAACTTCCCCAGTAAAATATATATTTTTTTAATTTAATGGAGTTAAGCCTTGTTTGTTTACCTTCTTGATTATACTAACCAGCAAGGTAGTGATTAAAGGCAGGAGTGTAGCCCGTGCTCATTATACTTAAACCCCTCAACGTGTTTCTTTTTAGTGGGAGATGATTGTAGTAAACACACCTGCCCTGTTTTACAAGCAGGCTTGGCCCTGGCTGAGGATACCACACTGCTGGGAAAACCCAGGACTTAACCCTGCTCGGGAGTGCGGATGTGTTCACATAAAGTGCTTTTTTCCTCCAAAATCTACTAGCTGCTGAGTGCAAGTGCTTCGGCACGCTGCAGCAGCAAGGATGATGGCTGCCTGAGGAGGGAAGCCCCGAAGCGGCTCAGGACCGAGCAGCTTGTTGGGTCTCTGAGCCGCCTTGCAGCAGCGGGAAGGCAAGCCGTGAGCTTTTCCTGCTAGACTGCGGTTCAAAACCCAGGGAAGTCAGGGGAGCTGTTGCGTGAGCCTCTGTGTGCTCCGGCTGTGCTTGCTGAGGGGGGCTGTGCTCCACCACGCAAGAGGACTCAGCCCTTGTGGCAAAAAAACGTGATTGAAAATCTGGAAAGAGAGACCTTGGAAAAATGGCTTAAGCCTTGCAGTTAAATTCCATATGTTCCTTGGCGTGTAAATGGAAGGCTACGCACGGGTAAAACGGCTTATTAGTGAGCGTGTGTACATTTGCATTATCATATAAACTGAATGAGGCAGTCAATATGAAGTGAATCAAAAGGGCTGATTTTGGGGGTTAGTCTGAACTGGTGTAAAGCATTGGCTATGCCACGTTGTACCCACTCAGGAACTGCTGTCTCGCTATTTTTTTGAGTGTATGAATATTTTCATAAAAACTGCATTCACTGTCTGCATGTTATATTTGGATTGATATGCACTGAATTTCAGAAATACAAGCAAAAGTCAATTCACCACTGTGGAAAGGTTTGGAGAGATAACATCTTATATTCCTGCTGTTTAATTAAAACCAGGTTTTATTTGCTATACCTTTTAATTAAAGAGGAACAAGATCTTAGCCCTTCTAAGGCATCTGGTTGAGTTTATGAAACCTGTTTTGGGCATTTTTTTCGGTTGTTTTTCTTTTCAAATTGAGATTCAAATGTGCTGATCAGCTCCAGCATGACTTTTATCAAAGGGAGGCTGGACAGTTTGCTTCTTGACTCTGGAGACAGCCACAAGCATGAAATTCCCTCCCTGGATCCAAGCTGATCCGCTCACAAAGCGGGGGGAAAAAAGCCTTCCCTGCAGCTGGGAACTTGAGCTAGCAGTAAGTGGCAAGGTAACAGAAATCAGAAAGAAGAAGAAGAGAAAGAAAAAAAAAATCAGACTAAGCGTAAAAAATCACTTCCATCGCTATATATTCAGGGTCTTAAATTTATTCGAGCAGTCAGGGAGAGTAGTTTAAAAAGTACTTATTCTGCATCCATGTGCTAGGGAATAATTAAAACAAGTTCCCCGAGTATTTTTTTCAACGCAGTTTACTAACTACTTTTTATTGCTCTGAAAAGATCAGTATTTATATTGACTAGGAATTTGGTCTCACTCCCTAATATTTGTGTTAAATGCCTTCAGAAAAAGAGGACTCTGTGCTTTTCCTTAAATAACATTTTATTTTATGAACTCTTTCTCTCAAAAGATGAGGGCAACACATTTTAACTACACAATAACCAAGGCTGAGATTATTACAGAGTTCATTCAGAAACTTTCCAAGAGCAAATTATTTTGATAGAGTGCAATTCTTTGCTGAGTTACATGTTCCTCTACCATATTTAAGATACCCCTGAAGCTGGCAATTTCAAATATTTTTTGTTAATAAAAATCTAAAGATTTTGCCAACTTCCTTCACTGTTTTGATTTCCCAATTTCATAGAATTATTTAGTTACTAGTGATTTTAACATTATTAACTCAATTCACCAGGAAGATACCAACTAAATATTACTTTCAGTTTGTTCAGTTTTATTGTTGGCTCAGTGTCATGTGTTTGCTGATGTTTTACCTCACCGAGAATAGTTTGGCTGTTAAAAAGCTGTTCTGGGATCAGTGCATAGAAGATGTAAGAGTTAGTAGAAGACCATAATGTGGAAAAGGAAAACAAAGTTATTGAAAGACCTTTTCTGTTTTCTGTCGGGTTTGAGGGTTCCCCCCCCACCCCGCCACCCCAGAAGCAGATCCATCAGTCTGCTAATGCAGTATAATGTTTCTAAGCCTGAAGTTACCATACTGTCATTTGGCTGCAGAAATCCTAGGCTATGGTGGCAGAAGGAGAGCTGGATAGTCTCTATTGGCAGCATGGCGGTACGCTCCTGGAAAAGGTTGATTTAAGAGTGCAGCATGTATTTCGATAGCAGAAAGGAAAATTGATAAGCTACTCAACATAAGGTGTTGAGCTGTTGAAGCACAACAGTTTATCCTTCTTTCTAATCACACGTTGACCTCAACTGAAGCCAGCTCAGCATAAGCACACACTTATATTTAAGTATGTGCTTCGCTGCTTTCCTGGACTGCTGGAGTGGGATTAAAAAGAAGAAATGCTGCAAACCAGCTTGTTAGGTGGCCAAAATGCATGCAAAGACTTATGCTTTCTGGGAAAGTATGCCCCACAATACTTACTTTTCTATTGCAAACTTGAGTCACTGTATCACCCCAGAGTCTTAAATGCAGTAGTGACATTGGGCCAGTTGGTTTGTACCTCCACAGGAGGAGAAAAATATGGGATTGGGAGAAAGGAGGAAATGAATATGCTCCTTGCCTTTTGCCACCCCTCAGAAGTGTCTGCTTTAATTTAGACAGCATGAGGAGAGAGAAGCTTGCAGAAGAAAGTTTGCACTGAACGACACACAAGTTGAAAGCCTTGGGAATTATGGGTATGAAATGCAGGTATCTGAACAATGGGAGAATTTGATGTTGGTTGAAAACCAGGTCTCAGATTAGCTCACTGGCTGGGTCGAGTACTATAACATCTAATAATTATTGCTACAGTTCATATAGCTTTATTGCTCTCCAGAGTGCTGTGTAAATGTTACCTTGGGAAATCTCTCTTCTGCACTTGAACAGGATGTATGTGTCTATGTGCATGTCTGCATGTGTGCACACAATTCAGTTGGCGGGGGGGCAGGGGGTGGTGGATATCAGGGTCAGATTGCCCTCTAAGGATCTTTGTTGCAATTTAGCAAAAGTCCCTTTCTGGAAATCCCAGCTGAAATCTCACTCCACGACGTAGGAAATGGGTTTTTGTTAAGCCTGGTCTTTGAGCAGTGCTTGTCACCAGAGCAGCAGGCAAAAGGGAAACCTGCCAGGCACTGAAACCCTTTGAAAACATCTGCCACAAGGAAGGGCCCACCAGGCTGGTGGCTTTATGAACTTCATGATAAAATAAGAATTGCTGATCTCTGTATGTGAAGTTTTACTATTCCCTCTTCTCCCATCCCATGTTTCCAAGAGAAACACATGTGTACACCTGCACTTGTGTCCACTCCAGATAGCCTAACCTGTGATTGAGCTCCTCTTTATTTTACTCCATTTTCATTTGTGTACACCAGTGTCTAACGGCAACTGCTTGGACTAAAATTTTCCATGCTCACTGTCTGTCTCAGCCTGATTATTTTTGGAAAGTGTTTTGGAGGATATGGCTTAGCCCTTTGCAAGACTGTGATGAGAGAAAGAGGTGTCTCGCTGAAGCATGGGCAGTCTCTAGGACTAGAGCAGTGTGCACGGGGAATGACATGCTGCTTCCCGTGGACATTCAAAATTAGTGGATATTCTGCCTGTAATCTTTGTGCACCAGCTCAGGTAATCTTGGCTCCCCAGGAAGCTTTGCAAGTAGTGCACTGATGTACTCAGTGCACTCAGACGTTGTAGAGAGGAGTGTTATGAAACTGAATAACATTTCAGGCTCTTTTTCTGTGCAAGGTGTACAAACAAGGACTTGGAGAGAAGGGAGATAAATGCATAAAAATGACTTGCAACAGAAAGATAAACCACCCGGGATTTGATTGTAGTGAAGGGGCATAAAACATATTCTGAATGCATAGATAGGTAGCTATGCGTACATTTGTCTATTTGTGTCTTTTTAATAGCCATTTCTGTATGTTGTGTTCTCCGCAGTGAGTCCCTGGGTGGGGATCTGTTGGAGCAGCGATGCTCATACTAGTCATCCTGTGCTTCTCCTGGAAGGGCGAGATTTTAATCATGTACCACGAGAGGGCAGTACCTGCAGCTAGATTTTCATCTGCACAAAACACCCTCGCTATCCACAGGCTTTGGCTGTTAGTACAAAATGCGGTCTGATTCTCCTCCCCACCCCCTGCTTCCCCTCCCCTGGCGAGAGATTATCTTCGAGGTTGGAATCATTTTGGCTCTGGTGTTTCCCTGTTCAAATGCATTCGGGTGGGAGTGGGAGTCAGCTAAAATTAGATTCAGTGATTGTAATTGCACTTTGTTCCCACAGAAGGAGCTGATGTGGCTTGGGATGCTCTTCCCAAAGGTCAGGGTGTGCTTGTAACCCCTACAGCTGTATCCTGGGTTCCAAGTCCTGAATTTTTTGAGGGTACCCATTTGGGAAAGGAGGACAATGTCTTGGACTGTCATAAGGGGACTTCCACAGAGCTTTCAGGATACTGGCTGTTTATATTTAACTTCCTCTCAAGCAGATGGCCTATTTGCCTCATTTCCTACTTGTGCAAACCTGAGGACTGACTGCCTGGCTTCAAGGAGTTTCTGCAGGCAGAGTCCTGCTGTAAACGTGGGTCTTGCTTTGACCAAGGAGTGGACCCCTGCCAGGCTGCTCTACAGCTGTGAAAAGGGAATAGGCCCTTACTTCTCTCCCAAGATCAGACATAGGAGCAAAATGTCTTCCACCACACATCCCAAGGCACCACAGGACCACAGTATCTATAAGAAACCCTCAGGCTATTGCAATCTGCTCCTGCTTTGCCTTTTTCAGGCTGTCTTCAAGGGCCATATCCCATGCCTTTACGCTGCATGCTTAACACAGTGAGAGTGTGGCCCACAGCCCAGGAAATCCTGCACAAAATGGACTCTTCATGATGAAGAACCTTGTCAGGATAAGAAAGTGGCCAGTGGGGCCAGAGAGAAAATAGGAATTGCAAACAGCAGTCGTGGCTGCCCAGGGGAAAGGGATGACATTATTTGCGCTTGGGCCCTCAGGCTGCTTCTCCCACCTCACCAGCTGGCCTTATCTGGGCTGAGATTCTCTTGCAGAGAGACCCACAAAGCTGTATGAGCACAATGGAGGAATCACCAACTGTCATTCTGCACCAGCTTCAGCTGCCACCCTGCATGTGAGCAGGTTCCAGGGCAGACTGTGGTGGTAGTCCTCTCAGGGCTATGGGATTTTAGCATGAGAGGTACAGAGATGCTTTATTCTTCTTTGTGACAATGAAGAAAAGACTACTTGGGGACTCCTGTGTTGACTGCCCTCGTCCTGAGGGAACAAATGTTCCCATTAGTAGAGGGAAAGCAGTGCATTTCCCTGACCAACCAATGCTGAGCATCCAGAAAGGAACTTGTGTGAAAACACAGTGCGTGGTGTTTGGCTCAGGACAGAGTTTTAACACAACCAGTCCCTGCAGTTAAGCCTCTTCCTCCTAAACAGATCTAGCAGTGTATGTATTGTGTATGGTTGTATGCGTGGAGACAGTTACAGCCTGGGGTAATCTGTCATTGTGATGACAGCTGTTGAGCAGTGCACTGACTTCAAAGATTGTTGTATGTGTGCAAACTGGAACCAGCTACCATGGCTGACCTAGCATTGCTGGTGTAAGATTTGCAAAGTCAGCCATGAAGCACAGTAGGATTATGTGCAGGACTCTGTACAAAGCTGGTGTAAGACCATCTCCTCTCATCCATCAGGAGTGAGGTTTCGATAGGGACCATGTTTTCCAGACAGTTTCACAGCATGCAGCTAAAACCATGGTGTCTCTTCTGCATGAAACTGTGGCTAGCTACTGAAATGAGATAAACGTCATTGTACAGTTCGGCTGTTTCTTCAATCTAAGAGATTTCTGCCTCTTAGGGCAAAGGCTTTCTTCATAACAAAATCTTGTCTTGCTCTGACCTGTTGCCTCCATGTCACTTTGCTGTTAGGGTCTAGCCTCCTTCGTGCTGTCCCTGTTCTGATAAATTTCATCACAGTCAACCAGAGAATCAAAGAGCACTTTGCAATGTGTCCAACTTCTTTACAAGCAATATGGGAGTGACCCTAACAGGGTTCTCCTCCAAACCAGGGTCTTGGATTTCTGGAAGGCAGGCCTGCCTCTTGTCAGTGTTGAAATCTTGAACATCGGAAGTTGAGCAGCTTGTGAATCATGAGGTCTTCCATGGCCAAGCTCTGGCAACAAATAAGAAGCAATAGTGCCCAGTTCCTTGGCCAGTCTAGTTTTAGGTGAAACCTGAAAGCCCTTTTTGCATGCTGCCATAGTAGGACTCCTGAAACTGAAGCTTGGTGCTGTGAGTCTGTAGCAAAAAAGAAAAAAAAATAATGTCCATTGACCCTCAGTTTTGTCCTTTAAAGAAACTACCAACATATTCTCAAAAGAACTTCTTCCTTTATAATAGGGATGTGATTTCTTTTGTTCCAGAGTTTCCAGGTTGATGAAGGAAAACTGTGGTATGCTGTTTCAGAAAGGGTCAGTAGTTTAATTCTGGGGGAAGGAAGGTGTAACAAATCATTCTTGTTTTCCTTGGCAAGGACCCAGGTGAGCTGGAAGCAAGGAGTGTGTTTCGAATGAACAATTCTTGTGTTGTTGATGGACCACCGAGCTGGTCCTCGGATGCAATAGGAAGGGACCGTTCTTCTGCACCTCCTGGCTTCCTTCCATAAGAAGTTCGGCCATTGAATTTCTGGTGAGAGGATCCCAGTGCTTCACAGAGGACAAGGAAAGGCCAGAGTTTATCTGTACTGCACAGCACTGCAGATGACTGGGAAGCGGGAGCCTGAATTTAATCCCAGGAGGTTAAAGAGAGCTGCTTTGAAAGTTGGTGTGCTCCATACCTATAGATGGACTGAGGTGCCCCCAATAAGACTTCATCTTCTTAAAATCTTGATCTATGTCAGGGTGTATTCTACTCTGTATGGACAGCTGTACAATTATGTTCCGTGTGTGTATAATAGGATCTATATAAGTTATGGGAAGTCTATGATTGCTGTTCCTGGAGTAAAATTTCAAGGTCCGGGAGGTGAGATGAAGAAATGGGAAAATGAAGGTGAATATCAGAAGTTCCCTGACAGAGAATTGCTTAGCACTGCCAACTGGAGGAACAGCCCATTGACTGGAGACCTGAAAAGTGGGCAAACTTCTGTCAAGCACAACACAGGGAATGAGCCAGAACTGGCAGGAAAGGAGATGGGTGGACATGGAGCGTGTCTGCACACAGCAGTTTTTTCTGGATTAAACTGGCGTGTAAATGTAATGCACAGAAATCATTGCTCCCCATGGGACTTCCTGCCTTATAGACCCCTTTCAGGGGCAGAAATTATTTCAGAAAAAAGCAGGTTTCTTTCAGAATAAATATGCCTGGGCCTGGGACTCTTCAGGAAGGGCTGTCCAGGGAAAAATTCCTTGAAGAGCCAAGGCTTTAAAGGAATTTGCCTGTGTACTGCTCAGTAGGAAGAGGGCCCTAGCACCAGCTTGGCTTCCTTCAGCCAGCGAGCGCTGATACCCTCTCCATTTCCTTTTATTCATCCCAAATGAATGGAGTTATCAGAGAGGCTGAAACGGTGACACATCAGAAGTTGGTTTGATTGCATTATGCATTCACCAGTTAAGCAGGCCTGGTGAAAGGAGCAGTCAGTTACATCCAAATGGTTTATCAAAATACCTCCCAAACATGATTTAGAGCCTTTGGCTAGGGTGTCAGCTCTAACACCCCGTCAGACTCCAGGTAGCTCAGGAAGGACAGAGACAGGCTGTCCCCTCTAAGAGTAAATGAAATGTGGCTCTACTAAAGGCAATGAAACAATACTGGTGTCAAACCAGAGTGAGCATGAGGAGAAACAGCTTCATCAGTTTTAATGGTGGCAATAAATTTATTGACTCCTACTTACTGGCTCAAGAGCTCAGGATTAAAGTTTTAACTCCCGAAAGGAACATTTTTATTTCTGGTTTTGACTCCATCCCAAACCCCAATCCCTACATATCCTGCTGCAGGATTTATTGGCTACAGTTTTTCCGAGCTTAGAGTCATCATCAAATTCCAGCAGCCTGTTCCTCAAAGTCATGCTTTGTGCAATGATTCTTTGACAGCAGCAGTGATAGCTAGGAGCGCCTTTTATAGCAGGGCGTTTCTCAGAGCTGACCAACATGCAGACCACAGGCCAACTGCACTTGGACAGCCACAAATCTCTTAGGAGCTCGATGGCGGAGTCAGTGGAACTGGGCTGCAGAAAGCTCAGCAGATTTTCTGTCTTTCCTGACATTGCTGTTTCAGCATGGAGCATCGGCAATGACAGTCTGCATCTCAAAGCTCTGTAGCCAACACCTAGAGCTAGTCTCAGTTGGAGTCCCCACATTGAGGAAAATCTCTTTGTTCCAGGACCCTTCTTCCTGCTTTTGTCACTAGGTCACTTTTGGTTGCTTATGTACTCTCCAGATTAGTTGTCCATCCATGGCAAGAAGTTCATGAACCTGAGAGATTGCCTGACCTTTGTATGAGTGTGCTTCCCTGATGCTACTTCACACACCCAGCTTGCTTCAGAGGAATCATTTGCCAGGATTTCTGGGTTGGAGCAAAGGCAAAGAGATTTTTGCTCCCATCCAGGTGACTGCAGCAAATGCTTATTTGTTTCATAACAGGGCATTATTATCTTGTATCCACCCTGGACCTTTGAGTGCCACAGTGAAAGGAAAAGCAATACATAGAGTCCAGTGGGATACTATTGCACTGGGAGAAATCTGGAGCCAGGGATTTGGGGCACCCAAAATTAGTTCAGTGTGAAGGACCTTGCATAGCAGATGCATTCCTAAGCAGGGTCTATTCCACCACCAGGCATGACAACACCTGAGAGCCTGCTGACTATGGTGTACAACCTGTGGGATCCACAACAGTCCTCTCTGAAAGCATCCTGGAGGGAGGAGTCACCAGTCCCTGTTGCCATCAATAAAGACCTTGGAATAATGTTACCTCCCATGGAGAAATATACATCCAGATGAAAACTCAGAGACAATCCTGTTGGGTCTACTCTGACACTTTCTAAATAGCAGGCTTGATTCAGCCTTCCTCTTTCACTGTTAACACAGTTGGTGCCATTTTCACAGATGCAGGGTGGCAATGCCAGCCTGGGAGAAGGTGACATGCAGGCTTTTGCATATTCCCTTGATTCAGAACTTCAGGCTGGCAACCAGAGTGAGTAGATGGCTGGACATCAGGGCTTGGGCTGCTGAAACATCTTCTTCTGGCTAAGGGCACTGGGGGCTGTGGCACCCAGACAGCCTCCTATCTTTGCCCTGCCATGGAAGGACTTGTCTGGCTTTGGAAAAAGGACAGGTGACTATTTCTGCCCCTCCATATTGCAGTGAGAGCATGGGTCCTGCTGTCACTGAGTGTGGATGTGAGCCTGTTACAGGGTTTTCTAGGCCCTGGGAGTATGGCTGTGGTCCCACTGATCAACTTGCCTGAGAGACAGAGCCTGCCTTAACCCCACAAGGGAGGCAGCAATGTAACAGCAGCTTCTGTGTGTGCTGGAGAACCAAGAGGAGGGATATTCAGGCAAGGGGCTGGGTGATTTCATTTCCTTTAGGCCCCAGTCAAATGGTTTGGGATCCTGGACTCAAAGACCAAGCCATCCTGGGCCACCCATTGCTGCCAACCTATATGTTCAGTGACACTTATATGCCCGGAGAACCACTGTTGCCAGAGCAGGTGGGAAGGATGGAGAGTGCTAGGGTGGTTTGTTCTCAGTTGGTGTGCTATGCCCCTTTACAAAGGGTGCTGGAGCCAGGCAGTCCCTCTGGAAAGTGTGACTGTTCACTCAACTCTTGCTCAGGCTTTAGGCCTAGCACACAGCTCATGCTAGGACCTGATGCATGCTGGGAGGAGTGCCATTAGGCTAAAATGAGAGCAACACATATGCCAAATACTAAAGGACAAAAAAGAATGAGGTCTGCTGTCCTTGCAGTTTTTTAAGTAACTATTTGTTAACACCTGATAGGACCGAAACTCTTCGGAGTTAAGTAAATTCTTAACCGCAGTTGCTGATATGGTTTTCCTAGTAGAGATCAAAGTTATTAGGAAAACTAATCAGTACATTAGAAATAAATGCATTCTCTTTTATCTAGAGGTAGCATTTTACTTGTTAAGAAATACTGTGATAAAGGCAGAATGGTTTCAGATCTCAAAGTGCGCTAGCAGGGCATTACAGAAATGTGTGAGGTGTACGATGGCTCTCCTTTACACCCCAAATTGACTCAAAGCCTTTGCAATATGGGACTGAAAGGGGGGGGGGGAATGCATGTAACAGAGAAATGCAATGTTAGCTTTAGAGCATGCTCAGGTAACATGGGAGAGCTATCACACAAAATCAAGAAACAGCTATGGGCTTTTCTTTGTGATTTTATTTTTGCTGATATGAAAATCCTCGTTATTACCCTGGGCTGAAGAATAGGATAGTTATGCTGTGGAAACCACTCTCTGGTAAACATTTACTAAGTGTGAGCACACAGCCTTGCCTGTCTCTGTTTCAAGAGGGAATGTGTGGGGCATTTTGTGTTGGCAAGTTTTAGCAGAGCCTTCCTGATTGTTGCCCGAGCAACCTCAGGTCACTGGCACTTCCTCAGAAAAATCTCAAACCAGAAGGGAGGAACATTATTGTAAAAATGTCAAAAGCCACCTGGAGTCTTTGCATGAACATTTAGGCTGAGATATAAAAGGAGCATCAAGAAGATGGTACCCAAGTGCTAGCAGTAATTGGCCTTTTGATGCTTGTAACCCAAACACTTTGGACTCAGATCTCCAAAAGGCTGTCCCACTGGGAGCAAGGCCTGAGAAACTTTGGAGAGACACAGACAGAAAGACCTGTGTCTCACCTTCTGGAAACCAGGCCTTTCACTGTCTCTGCTCTAAATCACTGGTGACTTTTACAGTTATTGCCTTAGACATCTTAAGCCAAGCAATTAGTTGTGACAGATGGTGTTTAGTTTTTTTCTTGTGATCATGCGTAAGTTTTTTCACTGCATCGGAAACAAGCTTTGGACACTCTATTCTCATTCATCTCAGTGGATCAGAATGCTCAAAATATTGTTGTTACAATTGTAATGGCATTGATTTTTAATCTGGTTGTTGATTTTCATGCAAGAGCAGACTATGAGGGTGGGAGATACTGGGAAAAAGAGAGAAGGAGAAGGCCCTGAACAGCAATGAATTAACATTAAAAGAGGCCTGGTGCTGGATGTACAGAGAGTAAGCGACCAATGACAATAAATGAAGTTGTAAGTGCCATGTTTTTGCTTGCAGTACTGAGAATTTAACAGCCGGTATCCAGCAATTGGGTCATCAGGTTTTGCAATATGCTGCCTTTAAATATCTCTCTTCTTTCTTTTGGGTACCTCTTAATCCCACTTTACCCAGGACAGGCGGGCTGTCAGATCTGCACAGAACAGAAGGGAGAAAGGAAAACAAACTAAAGACATATTACATTAATTTAAATACATTTAAACTAGAGTTTAACAAGTCAACTATTCAACCTCTCCAGAAAAGCAGTCTCATTCATTTAGTTCTTTTTAAGTGGAGCTCTTCAGAAATATTAGTCAACTGGAAGCCTGAAAAGAGGTGATACCTATGAGAGCCATTTATGTTGTTTTAAAACTTGGTTATTCATTAAAAGTGGAGGCAGCTGAAAAGTAAAATACAAATGTTCTGTGTACAGAAGAGAGAGGTGTGATCAGTGGTAGAGCAGGATTCATTTTCCCAGTCATGTAGCTGAGGGAAACTAATAGGAAAGGAGAAAAGACTTAATGAACTTTTCCTTTAAAATAAGCTAATCGCTTTTTCCCTGCAGGCTTTGTCCCTTTGATGCTGTTCTGCAAAATGAAAGGGGAATTTTCTTTTGCAATGACTTTTCTCTACTTATGCTGCACTTTTTGAAAATTGATAGGCTTCAAAGCCCATTTCCAAAAGTGACCAAAGGAACGTAAACTGCAAAAGGGCAGATTTAGAAAGGGGTTTAAGTATCTAACAATGCAAAGAAGTGCCAGGGAACTAATGAAAAGCCCACTCTGTTCCACCCTGCACTGCTAAGTGCACAAGCCTTTCAAAGATCTGTCATTTTCTATCTGAAACTTGAGGTCCCCCGTCACTTGGGCACTTGGGAAATTTCCCATCTTCACTATATATTGAACTGATGCAGAGACTTAGTCTGGTGGAAACAAACCCAAAGTTCAAACCCACATAGATCAGAATCATTTACAGGTGTAACAGAAAACAGCATAACAGTCCTCCACTTTAAAATGTAACTAATTATATAAGAATGTAAATTGCAAATACACATTTGCTCTCTTATAATTTGAAACAAATCTGAAATTTGAATGCAATAGCTTGTGTAGCCTGCTTCTCAATGCTGACCTGTAACACCTCTGCGAAACATGTTGAAAATATGCCCACGTTTAAGTAATGGGATTATGTTAATGCTAAAAGCTAGGTATTTTTCTGTCAGGCATGTGCTAAAACTAAAGAAAATCTCTAGAGGCTCCGTCAGCTGGCATTGTAAAACAACCACTTTGCACAGAAAAACCTCTGAAAACATATTCTGAGAATAAACAAAATTTTAGTCCTGTTTCAAAAAAGGAACCATTCCCATGACCACAAAAAGTTCATTTGTTAAGTAGATTACACTTAAAATTTTTAAACAAAAAATTTGCATTTTTTTCATTGAAACATTCACTCAGCCACACTCTTTTGAAGACAAGCTATACTTAAACAGAGCCATTTGTGAATTTGGTAGCTGAAGGTTCAAAAGCAATTTGACTGATCCACTCCCATTGGCAACCCAAAACATTGCTGTGATTCCCCAAAATAAACCCCCTCATTCACTCACCACTCGTGTTCCAGATTGCCTGGTGGTGGCCTTGAGATCCATTCTTCAGACACTGCTCCACATAGGATTTGGGATCATGTCCAGAGAGGAGGATCTCGCGGAGCAGAGCAATGTATGCGATGGCCAGCCGGAGCGTGTCAATTTTAGAGAGGCGCTTTTCATATGGAAAAGTTGGTACATGGCACCTGAGCTCATCAAAGGCAGAGTTGATGCTGAACATCCTCTTCCTCTCCCTGATGTTTGCGGCACGCCTTTGGACCTTGTAGGGGTGAGGTGGGACGCGCCTGGGACGTCTTGGCAGCGGCGTGCTGGGCCCTGGCTGGGATGGGGAGCTGTCCAGTTCAGCACTCTTCTCCAGCCCCAGCTCTCCTCCGGTGAGGTCTAGGAGGGAGAGCAGGCCATCAGGTGCCAGAGGCTGGCAAGCAAAGGAGGACCAGGGGGAGGACTGGTTTGACAGGGAGGAACAGTCCAATAGGAAGTTATCCAGCTGCGTTTGGAGCTGATTGTTGGGATCTGCCTGGTCCCAGAAGGGAAATTCAGAAGTGGAATCTTCCTGCTCAAAGCTGTAACAAGGTTCCTCCATCCTCTGCCCCACCAGTCTGAAGCAAGTTAATAGAAATATTTACAACTTCAGACCAACTTTGTTTTCAGTAACACTAGATTCTAATTTTAGAAGCTTCTTAGTAATGTCTATCTCCCGCCTCCCCTACCCCCCCCCAAAAAAAAAAAATCAGGAGCAGAGAGTCTGGGTTGTGTTCTTGAGGAATACTATTGCAAAAGTTTCCCCAATTGCAAAGCCAAGGGGCTCTCATGATTTAAATACTTCTGGGCTCTTCAGCGGGGGAATGACCCTATTCTTCTCCACTCAAAACTAATTAGCACACGTGCTTCTCTTTTTATTAGATGTTGACTACAAAAGAATATGAATGAATGTAACAAGAAAGAACCAATTTTCTATTGATTTTCTCCTTGAAAATCCACCAAAGTAATTATTGAGTTCTTCCACAAGTTCATTCTCTCCGCCTATTATTTAGAGTAGGGTTCACACAGAGACTTTGTTGTGATTGTTGTTGGTTTTGGTAGGGAGAGGTTGGAGGAAGACAACATAATACAGTCCTTTATCTTTTTGGTAAAGTGTTAATAGCCACACATTCTGCTATGGCTGGACAAACAAAACCCTACTATAAAGCTGTCAGAAACATATGATTCTGCCCTCTTTGATAGCAGAAGCCAGTTGCATCTTCTGATCTTCTACTGGGAGAATGGTTGGGATAGAGATGTATGATGAACTGCAGTGTTAAATGGGAATACTGTGGTACCTTATATTAAACAAGCTGGCACCACTTCACTTGATTAAAGCATTTTCTGACTCACACTTAGATTACACAGCTTGTGGGTGATGCAAATATTCAGTGCTCTGTCTCAGACCTTACTAAGCACTGGAAAATAGAAGCAGCCAGAATAACCACAATAGGTGCAGTCCTAAAATAGTTGACAACCTTTTTGAGTTAAAACCTATTGACACTGGTGGGCCACATCTTGAGAAATGCTGGAAATCGGGAGAGTGGCAGGTGTCCAACATCCTTCTGACACTGAAAAAATGGGGTGGAGATTGCCCAGTGAAATGGAAGATTGAGCTCTATTTCTATCTGATATTAGTTTTCTTAAATGTAGTCAGTGTCATCTGTGCTGACACTTTCCCACTGTATTAATCCATACCCCCAAAACATCATACTCTATTCAGAAAAACTTTGGAAGAAGAAAGAAGGGCCATAGAGTCAGCAAGGGGCTTCTCCACAGTCTCACAGCAGGCTGACAAGATAACCTTCCCTATTAAAATTATGCATTTTTGAAGAAAATTAATCAGAGATATTGATAATCAGCTATGGAGGGATGAGACGCTTGATAATGGTCAGAATTCTCTGTCATGCCCTCCAAAGAGGTATTACTGTTATGATTTGATAATCTCTGTAATGTGTAAGTGGGACTTTTGCTCCAAAGTCACTTAGTCCAAGGTTCTCAGAGAAATTTAGGTGCCTTATTCCCATTGATTTAGTAGTGTCAAAGATCTGGGCCATAGACTGTTTTAGAAAACTTATGCTGCAGATATAAATACCTGAAATATCGTATTTGTTTTCAAGGACAGCTATCTTGTCATTGCATTGAGATGAGAGAGCTGCATTTGCCTCTCATGGCCTTTCTACATCATCTTTATGGTTATTGGATCTAATTCAAAATATCTGGGTTTGTTGCTAAGAGAACAAATTCAGCAGAAGTTTTAAGCAAATTCTTAATATAAGTAGGTTCTTCAGTCTCTTTGATTTCACCGGTACTCAAGCTAATGTTTAAATTCATTCAGAAAGTGGTTTAAGTGGTATTTTAAGGAGTTCAATCAATGGAATAGAAAAATGTTTTAAGTTAGGAAAAGCCAAAATGTTTTCCCTGAGGCAGGGCATTAAGAACTTTTATCAAAGCACTTTGCTAAGTGATAATGCTCGACTTTATGCACAGACTTATGTCCTGTTGCTGTGTGAAGGTTCAAGAGATACTTACTGTGAAGTCTTTGAGCCACAGAAAGCTGCCTGTTTGGGACAGCTAAAAGAACAAATCTCTATAGCTTGAGAAAAAGAGCCAGAAACCAGAAAATGACCCACATTCTCAACGGGTCCAAAAAGATGATCAGGTCCCCCATCTCTTAGCAGTGACTTAGTATACAGTCAGTAGTGTGATAGCTTTGTCCTGTGAATAGACGAATTTATTTTAAAAGAGGGCCTAGGCTGTTAATGACTCATCCTACTAACTTGGGTTTTCCAATGCTTCACCTTCTGATAATCCTGCCTGCTCCGGGAATATTAAAATAATAGACAACAGACTGCAAGAGAGATTTTGCAAAGTGTAGAGGTGAGAAAGTTGCAAAGTATAAAACATCAGGACCCACTTCTCCCTCTCCCCTCCAAGCAAATTGAACAAAGAATCCATTATCTGGAAATCTGCTTGACAAAAGGCAATGCAGTGTGAATATCTGATAAGGCTAATCATGGCTAAATGGCAAGTATGGGTCTTTCTCTCTTTGGTCTACTCTGAGGGCTTAGTCAGGGCACAAAGTTTGTACTAGTTTTGGAAAAAATAAATAACATACCCCAACAGTATAACATTGGTATTATGAAATTCCATCGTAACAGACAGGTTCTGCTCCAGAAGAATACCAACCTAAATGGACAAGGTGCTATAGAACAGGAGGCGACTTACATGGGGGTGAAAGGAATGGTCACTGTCATAGGTGGCAGAGCTTAGACTAGAACTTGGGCCAGTTAATGCAGGGTTCATTCTGCAATGGTTTCCTTTAAACCATATCACTGTATTTCTCAGGGTCATGTACAAGCAATGCCCTCAGAAGGAACAACTTACTAAGGGCCCCATACTTGACAGTGGGATTTCATGATTGCCCAGCAATCTTTTCTATACTCTTGGGACTCTTGGGAGATTTGGACTCAGCTGTACATAAAATGGGCAGTGGAAACACCTTCTGGCCTCAGCTCCCCACATCTGCATGCTGCACCACTTCGACCCAAAACATCTCTGCAGCACTGCTTCTGCATTGTTGGCCTCCCATGGGTCCTTTGCAGTTCCCAGGTTTCAGCCTTTTGAATGTTTCTGTGGTTCCTTGGTCACTGTTTAACTGAGTGCTTAGCAGCATTTGGCCACCTGAGGCACAAAATCACTTGAAAGTATTTGAGAACAGCAGGTCTTCTTCTGACCAGGGCTTCGGAGGAGATGGTTCTTGTCCACTGGGAGCAATGGGCAGAGGCAAGGAGGCTCAGCAAATAACATGGGTAATTTTATGTGCTGGTTTTCTCTTTCTCAGCGGATGCTTCTTCAGTGCTTAATGTTGCCTTTCAGATCCCTCACTGCTAATAGTGTTGCCTGGGGATATGTCTGGCTCCACAGATGGAGAGCAGATGCTCCAGCAAGCCTTCTTTTAGCATGTTCAAGGGAATTTGGCTCTCTTAGAGAGACTCTGGGCAAAGCAGGAGAGGGGAAGAAAGAGAGGAAAAAAAGAAAAGATCTCCCCTGAAACAAGCCAGCTCTGAAAGAGGTCAGGTCTCAGAGGAGAAGCTGAGGTTCCCATCCCTTGTGCAAGCAAACTCTTATCACAGGCTTAGACCTGTTGCACTCCCAATTCTGGGGCAGCTGCTGGAGGGAACAGCAGAAATATTTCTGCCACTGGGTTCATCAGAAGTAGAGGTAAGGTACAACTAATTGGGTGAATTTTGCACTTGTCTGGGAGATGTGGATGAAGGATTCTCAAATGGTGGACAAGGTGGCACTAGTACTGTGCATTGAACTGGAGCACTGTTGATTATGACATCTTGGTAAAATTTTGAGGTCCACTCTAGAGCCATTTTCCCCCAGAACCTCTTCAGGCCTAGTAGGGTCTGGAAATAATGTTTGGCTATTGGTCGTTTTTAATCAGTAGGGCTTAATGACAGGAAGTTCTTGAGTAAGAGACTTTGTTCTGGATGTATGTCTTTGTTAGCCAATGAAGCCATGGGCATTTGGGTTTCAAGGCTGTAGGAAGGTCTAGGTATCTATGACTCCCTGTATAATTTTCCCTATTCATGCTGGGAGGTCCTTTCCTCAGGCCTGTCTGCTCTGCCTCTCTTATCTGAACAAATCCACCCATGGTAAACACTGGGATTTTGCCAGTTTCATGGAATTTCCAGTATAAACCTGTTTTCAAGGACTATTTGCACTGCAGTTGATATCTTCTCCACAATGCCTTAGCAGTTGAAAGCTGTTCCTTGTACCTGTATCTAAAAGATAATAGTGTTTCCCTGAGATTATTTTGCAGGTCGATCTCTCTCTCCTCTTCTCCTTGTCCCATTGGCCATATTTCAGATTCAGCTTGGGGAACCTTTCCAGTGACATTTTTAGTGGAACCTACAAAACCTTCTAGTTTTGGCAAAATTGCATTTCTTTTGCTGGAAATTTAGTTTGAGCATGTTTCCATCATCTTTAATTGCATAATAAAGGGAATCAGTCCTTTAGTCTGGACAAAGAACAAACGTAGGAAAGACCAGATGCTTTACTTTTGAGTTAGATGACTTCAAAGTGCAACAAGTCCATCATGAAACTGCTGCTAATCCAAAGCTAAGTCATGTAGCTCTGCAGCCATGTTCGTCGGCAGAACTGGGTCCGAGGTGAACAGAAAAGACCAAATACAAGATAGTAAAAGTTTTGAGGAATGTTTTATCTAGGAGGGACAGCTACACAGAGTGATGTCCAGGACCTGAAGTGGCCTGGTAATAGAGTGGTTGAGCTCCCTGTAGCTAAGTGGTAGACAGCCAAGCTCCTATACCTTTTTTTGATCCATGTGCCATGCCTGGGGTGCCTGAGCTACTGGGCATATTGTTTATGAAGCACTGGGGACAAAAAAAGTGCAAGTATTATCATTTAGCACTGAAATGTGCTTCCTTTTAACCTAAAACAATAGCAAATGTAACGGTATAATGAAAAGCAGAACAAAGATTTCCGGGGCAAGAGCAAAGGGATAACGGCTATTTCTGAGATGCTCAAATAATTTTGAAATGAAACATTCATAGCATACTCAGGCTGTTGATTTTAAGTGAGAAAGGTAATAGGACCTTTATTATTCACAGGGTAGCAACATCAGATGTCAATGTCCAGAGGGGAAGGCACTGGAGAATGATTGTTAATATAACTTTGATTTACCTTTTTATTCATATAAACTTGTCAAGAGAGTCACTGATTTTAAAATATTTGGTGTTTAAAAGTGTACACAATCACTTAAACCTTTCTGCAGGGTGTTTGCAATGTTACAGAAAATTAATCCTATTCTCCTTAGGAGAAGGCATTTTCTCTAATAGAACCATTTAATCATGGTTTCTTCTTTTTCACAGAGCCTTTTCGAAGTCGAAGAGGGATGACCTTTGGACTGACGCTGCCAAACAGTTTGTCATCCAAGTCACTGCACTGGAGTACTTAGCTGCTTATTTGAGTGAACGGTCGCATTTGGGAGACGAAGTGTACATGGACACATGCTTAACTGAAGTTCTTATGGGAACTGCTACAGGCAGGCTGTGTTCCTTGTGCCATGGCCTTAGGAAGGCTGAATTTCACTGTGCCTTTCTCACCCACCTAAAACATACCACAGGAAGGTTAATATAATGCAGCATCCAGAGTCTGGGGTTACAAATAGTACCTGTGAATAGCCCTGTCTCTCTAAGCAATGACAAGTATCTTCAGGGAGAGGAAAAAATACCATTCATGTGATATCTAGTGCTGTTATTGTTCTATTTGGATGCCTCAGGGTAATGGCTTTAGGCACCCCTCTCCCATTCGCAGGTGTCTTAAAATCCAAGTATCATCAGAGCAGTGAGTTCAGTCAGTACTCAGCCAGTCAGGAGCTAAGAAAAACCTTCTGCCCCTTTGTTGTTGAGGAAGACAAATCTCAGTCCCTTTGCAAAACCACTCTAGAAAAGATGTCTTCTGCAAGGTGCACAAACAATTTTTAGAGTGGGGGATTATCCAGTCCTGATGGTTAGTCACCATTTCCCTAGGGTACAAGCTATACTGCATATTTGCATTGTTTGCAATCCTGATTTAGTGGGGGGGGAAAAAAGTCTGAAAATTCTGCATCCCTTGTGCAAAAGCTAATTTCTTTGATAGCCCTTCTGCTTTCCCAGGGAAGGGAGCTAATGAGGAGACATGTCTGGGCCCAGGCAAAAGGATGGGACAGAGAGAAGAGATCTGTGCTTGTGCAACCCCAACTTACACCTCAGGTCATAAGTCTTGTGATGTTTCACATTGATGTATAATGTCTGTGTGATTTTGGAGCCTGATGCCCTCGCTATGGACCAGCACAAAGCAGAGCCTGAAGTTGAGGTGGTGTGGATTGTGCCATGGCCCTTGGCAGGGCTGGTAACCCGCTCCCCATCTCCTCCCCAGCTCAGCTCCCTCCCACTTGCTGCACCTGCACCATGGTCTTCTGGACTAGTTAATCACACAAACAGCACCTCATAAACCTGCCTGGAGACCCTGGGTTTGAAAAGAGTCACTCAGGCCGATTTACAGAGTGATGTTTGTTTGACTGACAGCTGTTGCTGTTTTATGAGACGCCAGCACATGTTCGCACTATAAAACAGAAACAATAGCTTCAGAAAATCTCCGTGTGTGTGATACTTCAGCCCTGCTCTCAGGTCAGGAGGCAGTTCTTCCTGCTGTTACCAACCACCTTAAAATGGTTAGGACCTAGTTCAGCTCCTTGTAGCCTTGGTTTACTCCGTCTAAAGCTAAGAAAGTCCCAAAGTGTGGCTGCACTGCTGTTCTATTGCTGAAGGTGCATTCATTACTGATTGGTCACTGGATAAAAATGACCCTGTTAAAAATTGGAGCTTCAGGCAGTTTTGTCCTCTGAAAAATCACTCTGGATGCACAGCCACTGCCTTTAGGACACAACAGCAGGGCTGAACACACACAACACTTATTTTTAATGGAGACCTGTCATCATATCATCATAATGCCACAGAATGGGGGAAAAGAGCCCTTTTTTTTTTTGCTGTTTTTTTTTTTTGTGTGTGTGTGTGTGTTGTAAAAATGTCTTAAAGAAATCAGAAGAGGGACATCTGGCAACAAGATTAGATGCCAGTAACATGGTCATGCCAACAAACTAGTCTGGAAAACTCTCCTGAATCTGTGTCAGGACAAAGACAAGAACAGCCAGGGGCAATCAAAGGGCTGAGAGGAGCCCACTGTATTAGTCAAAATGTGCACCCATGCAGCTATGTCCTGACTCTCCAGTTATTGTCAAAGGGGCATGAACCAAGTTCTGCTGGGATGAAGTGGAAGACACCTACTGCCATTGGTGAGTTTTCCTCAGCTTCACGGAAAATGCAGAAATTAAGGCTTAAAAAGCGATTTTGGTACCATGTAGATGGGCAGTTTGCAAACTGGTGGGGGCCACTACAAGCCAGCCCTTGTGCCTCCAGCACAAAAAGTCAACAGGAACTACTGCTGAGCTCTTTGCAGCCTGGTTGGTGAGGACACAGATCTGCAGTTGGACTCCACACCAGCTCACCCTGCCTGAGTGATTTGGGCAGACTGGCATCCAGGTCCCCTTTCAGGGATGCTCAGCCAATAGTGATCTCACTGTATTTTTCAGTGCTTCCTCCTTTTTCCTGTCTGAAGGGCATTGCTGGGTCAAAGACAGGAGCCAACAGTCTCTTTGTGAAAGATGAGTGTCTCATAGCAATATGGATAGATCCAGAGTCTTGGGGGAGATTTGGATCAGCTGAAACACCCTATGTTAAAAATAGGTTTTGTTTTGTCATTTGTCCTTTTCTTCTTGTGTTGAATCAGTGACAACTAGCAGCAACACCATTTTCTAGGGCAGCTCCCCAGACCTGCAAGGTTACGACTCCTTGACTGAGTGAGAGAAAGAGGCAGTGGCAAACAAACCAGCATTAGAGTAATGAAAAGTTGTTCCTAGCAGCATAAATACAGTCTCCAACCATAGAAGCAGTGAAGTGTTTAGATCTTTCACAGTGACTGCCAGTCTTCTTGGGTAGGATCCCAAGTGTGAATTCCTGCTCTATGAATTTAGCATTAACAAGAAGTGAGTTTTCATAGGATTTGAAGCCAGAAGGGAACAATTATGATCCTCTACTCTGATCCCTATGATAACGCACACTTTATGTTGTTACCCAGCAACTTCGGCCCCAAGCCCAGTGGGACATTCTTATTGCAGAAGGATATTTTTTAAAAAGGTGCATCTAACCTTATTTCAAAGTCTCCAAGTGATAGACCACCAAAGGACATACGAAAGTTGGCTGTTCGTATTGTCCTTGTTGAAGGTGTGTATCTGATTTCCTCGCTGAAGGCCTTACCATTGCTTGTATTCACTATAAAGTGCCCCAGTCTCAAGGCCCAGATTTGAAACATGGCTTGGCATTGAGGGATTAACTAAACCTCTACTGTAGCAGGTGAGAAGCCTTTCATGCAGGCAGAGGACACACTCCCCAACAGAAAAAACAGATCTCCCAGGCAGCTGGGAAGATCCAGACCTGCAGACAGCACCTTTGCCAGCTGCATATCTGGGCTGCATAGCTGGCTGCTGCAGCCATAGGGGAAGGCAAGGAGAGATGGACAGGGGAAGAGCAGACCAGTGGTAGTTCAATAGTGAGGTACTTAATTCCCACTGCCAGTGGGCTAGGGACCTGGCTGCCTTTGGAAAACTGGTTCACAAAGTTATCTGGCCTGACTTTAGCTGCTTACAAAGGAGATGTTGACACCTGAACTGGTTGAATGGCTTCCCTTTACCAATGCTGGCAGAAAATCAGAAGCTGGCAATGGGGTGGGATGAATTACTTTCCCAAAATGCTCATTTTTCTTTTACAAATATAAAGGAGAGATGGAGGTCTCTACACTGCAGACATTTCAACTTACATGAGTTTAATGTCACCTATAGCGATCACAGCCTCCCTGGCAGTGTCTAAGCTGGCCAAGGGTCAGAGACTGTTTTGTTACTTGAATCGTTTTTTCAGCAAGCCCACAAGCAAAGTCTATTTACTGAAGCTTTGTGCAAGAGAGTGTTTGCAAATGTAAGGCTCTTTCTACATACGTATCCCCAAACAGGTGTTTCCTACACTGCCTAGTTTAACACTGTCTGGTGTTATTCAGGCTGTGTCTCAAACCCATGAGGAAAGAAGCCTTAACTTTTGAAACAGTTGCAACCTCAGCATGAACCAGCTCAGGAAGTCCCTTAATCACTGATTGTTGGAAGCTGGGAGAGGGTGCGAAGGAAATTAGCAGCATGACCAGATTCCTGTGCTCTTTCCATTAGTATCCAGTACTGGCTACATCAAAGCTGGGAGAGCATGGACTTCAGGCCAGGCCAAGTATGGCTGCTCCTGTGAAATCCATAGATGCAATGGGGTTTGGAAAGCCAAGTATCCATTACTGCCTAACAGAACCAGTGAATCAGATCATGATGTTGGCTTAAAAAGCCTTCCTCTCCTTTTCATATGAATGCATTCAGGGAAGGTTATTTGCCTTTGCTTTGCTTTGCTTGTCTGTAGGAGCTATGTGTCCTATTTTTCCCACGGGGCTTAGAAATGCCATTAAAAAAAAAAAGAAACCTGAGCTTTTCAAGAAGTCCTCTATTTCCAAAACTTGACACTTGGAGAAGACTATCAAGCACTATTAGCCTTGCACTGAAATTTCAGTCACTGGCAGCCTCAAGGAAATCTGAAAATCTCTAGCCAAGCACTCTAGCCAAGTCTGAAATCTCTAGCCATTGTGAATTGTAAGGAACACTTAAATGGGAAGACTCTTGAGAAACCTGTATTCTCTGGGGAGCTCTGCTACTTCACAGTTCTGGGTAGACCAGCAATTTTTGATGAGAGCAGTTTTTCGTAAACTCTGCCCCTGCTGTCAGTCGTAACCGTGAATTGCACAAGCCACTGACATGAATAATAATGCATAAGAAGAAGTTGCACAATATTTTCAAGATCTCAAAGGCTCTGCAATTCGCGCCATTCATGGGCAAAGGTTGTGTCCATTTATTATTTTAGTTGGATAGATGCATTTAACTGTGGCTACTGCATGAAGGCAAAAGTCCGCAGCTGGGATGTTTCTGAGAGTTAGGTCAGAACATGGTATAGCCATGGTTGGTGTGGCTGCCATGGTTCCCAGAGGGTCAGCTGGCAATATGCAGCTCCCTCAGTGAGATTATCTAAATGCTGTGTTGGGCACATAACATTCAGCTGTTAAGCAGAACATATGAAAGGGAGAACAGTATTATAAAGCTGCTGCATGGAAGCCTCATTTTCCAGATAGGTAAACTGAGTCACCCAGTGGGTAAAAGCTCAGGAGGTCAACAAGCTGGCCAAATGGAGGGACTAAATTTTGGAGGCACATCCCTGTGCTCACTCTGCTGGGAAACACGGTTGTCCCAACTCCAGCAGTTGAGCTGTTTGTGGGGATCCAGAGTGTACAGGTTGGTTTGTATCTTTGTCCTTGTGCTCTCTGTGTAATATTTCCTTCCAGGAAAATGCCATTCATTTAAAATAGAAAAGCCCCTTTTTAAAGCATGTTTTATATTTTGAGTATGGGTCAGATAGCAGACACTTTTGATTAATGCAACTTTGAGATACTGCAAAAAAACCTCATATGCCTCACTGGGAAAAGGTGTAAAGGACAAACATTCAGTGCTATTCAACATTTTTGGGAGGTGGGGAATGAGCAGGAATGATCATACCTAAATAGAAAGCCAAAGCCAATGCCTATTGCCAAGACATCAGCCAAAAGGAAAACACAACTCTGATCGCAGTAAATTCATGTATGAGTCATGATGGGCCAAGAACAAGTTTGCTTTCTTTTCCCCCTCATTGAGCAGATGATGATTAAAAGATAAATCATGCTTGGAGTCAAATCAAGTGATTGGATTAAAGTTTAGCTGAGTATTTAAAGACTGTTTGGGACACAATGGAAAGCTAATTGAAAACTTACATCTGTGAGACCCTTGAACTCTCCAGCTCTTAATAAAATACTACTGCAAAGTACACAAGAGTTCCCAGTGGGAGAGATTCCTCTCCACAAGTGCTTTTATTCCTCAGGTATGTGGAAAAATGGTATTCGTTTTCTCTACAAGTTCACCAAAGAAAAGTATGTTCATGATCATAATTCAACTATTGCTCATGATGCAGTAACTTAATCTATTCAGCTCACTGAAAATCAGCGAAGCAAGACACAGAAAAGGTCACTTTAAAAAATGAAATTTTAAACACTTCATTCTTTTAACTAGTCTTTTCTGTTCTGAGCAGCTGGTGTTCCAGCGTGACTGGCTGCCTGCATTGGGCCAGAGTGATTCTGGAGTCTTAAAAACTATGTAAAAATTCCTTCTAGATGTGCTGTAGTAGGAAATGTCATGCTTTATTTGTACTAATAATATAATTGCATTTTGGAATCACCTCCAGTTCTTAAGGAATATACCCAGCCTCCAGCTTCAAAGTATTGTCCTTTTTGGTGGAAATACCAGTGAAACCCACAATGAAAGAGAACAAACTTCCCCATGACAATACAGACACACACATGCACACGCACACGCATATGCACATACACATGAAAAGCCAGTGCTGGTTCTTCAGTTGGCCTCTGTGTAGCCAAGCCCAATGCTTTCTTGCTAATCCTTAGCATCAAAGTGGAGCTGCAAAAACTCTGTAGTCAGGTTCATTTGGTCCCTCCACTTTCTGGTTCTTATAGATTCTTTTTCAGGCTTTTGACTGCCCTATAGGTGTGGAGATCTTAGGTGGCAACAAAGCATTTTAATGAGCCAGAGCCTGCTTGCTACAGGGCATTATAAGAAAGCAGCCTGGCTTTGTTGAAAGCAAGCCTAATCCAAGCTCCTACCAGTAGAATTAACAAGGAGGGTTATTCACCAATGCCCACATGTGCAGGTCACATTTGAACCCACACCACCCAGGATTGTTTCCAGGGGGAGGAAAGTTGTTGCCCTAAATCTGCATGACTGCAGGAACCAGACAGGCTGTTGGGATTCGTGGCCCAGGGCTCCAAAGACAGGAAATGAACGAGTCCTGAGAGGAGCATGGTAGAGTTGTCTTCTCCATGTGCAAGAGTATATATTTCTTCTACTAGTTGAACTTTTTGTGCAGGTTTTCTGCAGAAGGATGTGTCAGCGGAGACCATAGGTAAAAAGCTTAAGTATAGAAGGCTTTAGGGGAGAAAGGGAATGAGTAATACTTATGTCAGATGATGAATATTAATTACTTCTCAGACAAACTTTTCAGATAGACACAGATAAATCTAAGGTAAGCCTGGCCAGGTGGTTTAGCAGGTGTGATCTCAGTGTGGTCAACATGATGCTTTAAAAAAATAATACCTGTACCTGTCCAGCTGCAATGCAAATGTAAAAAAACTGTTCTTACCTGTGGCTGCTTTATTGGATTCTAGCTATCACAGATTAAGTTTTAGAAACCATTGTCTAAAATAAACATGACTGAAACCACTTTTCTGTCAATGTTCTTTTGCTGGAGTAATACAATGGTGAACATGGGGTTTAGCATTTGTTATAGTCCTATAGTTCTGCCAAAAACAGTACAGTAACACTGGGGAATCAGGTATATTACCAAAAAAACCAAACAACCCCACCTCCCCATAATTGCAGAAATATAACATTTGCTTTGGCTGGCTTGCTGGTGAACAGTGGCTGCACAGGACTTTGGGAAGCCATGTTACCCCTCCTCTTCCCCTAAGGTATGTCCAACATCACCTTCCCAGTCCTAACAGACATGTCTCACCTGTTCTTAGAGTCCAACAGTGATTGCAGCCTTTCTTAGTGCTTTCCCATCCTTCCAGTAGATGTTTCCTCATGCTGAAGATGACTCTTCCCTCGTTACCACTGATATCTGTGACCCCACAGCCTGTCCACCATGTCCTGGTCCCTTACTCTTTGCCACAGCCTTTTACTTAGTTGATCAGCTTAGCATGGCTCTCTTTCATTTTCCATATAGGTTGTGTGTTCTAGGTCTCCTGCCATTCCCATACCTGGGCTACTCTTCAGCCCGATGGGTTGTATAGTCATAGCTGAGCAATCTGGCACCAAGACCAATCTAACTGCAGCAGCTCCAAGCTCTACGCCAGCTAACTTGCCTTTACCAAGGTGAGCGTGGGTATCTCTACACTACACTGTTGCCTGCAGCATGTGTATATCTGCTTTAGTGAACGGAGACTGACATGGAGGTGAGACAAGGCATGTGGGGGGTTAATGTTTTGGGACTGACTAAAGATACCAACCTGAGTTAAAAATCTAGTTCACTGAAGAGTTCACTTCTTTGCCTAATCATTGCCTCCTGTTGGTTTCAGTGGTGCTTTTGCTGAGTACATTGCTCTTTAACATTAGTGTCTCATATGCATCAGATAAAATGAAAGTATTAAATAAGTCATGAAGCTAACCTTCTGTTTGTGCTAATTAATGATGTCAGTTGCATTCTTCAAAATAGGAAGTTCAGTATAGTAGCACTGTTATATGATATGCCTGCAACACTAGTCTAGTGTTTGCTTTTTCTTAACAGCTGTAGTTTGTTCTTCATTAGAAAGCTTTGTTGTGTCTTGAAGTGATTAATAAGTTCTGGGACAACTGGGTAGTAAGCCTACAGTCACAGGCTATAGGACACTCCTTTGACGGATTAGAGGAAGACAGGTCCGAAAGATGAATGTGTTTCTATCATTGTTGCAGATTCCAAGAAGTTTCATCTCAGTGCTGGAGAATGTGTGGTGGACACAGCACCAGAGGTTACACTGTGTATTGCTCAAGGTCAGTTGCTTATGCATGACTTCTCTGTGTGGAGCTGCCAAGGACACATTAGAGTGAGGATTAGAGTTTTGAAGATGGAGAAACTCAGCTGTTTTGGGGGTGATGGTACTTGCACACCACTGGGGAGAAGTGGAAAGGCTACATTTCATGATGTCTGAGGTGGCATCTATATGAATGAACATTGTCTCATTTGTGGAACCTTCGGTTTATACTAATTTCTTGTCCAAAGCATGATGGGAAGGTGCAATGCAAATATATATGTGATTATCTCAGCTTGCATGTGGCTGTACTAGTGCTTTGTACTCATGCTGATGTGAAGGCTTAATGAAAACTTGCAATAAATACAGTAAGTCTGATAAATGCTGTGTCTTTCTTATAGTGCAACAGGTTATCATTTTGCTGTGCCTGCTTCATCCATGAGCAGGTGTTCACTCTGTCTGCCCTGACTCTTCTTGTCTTGTTGCCAAAGATCTCCTCTCTCTCTCTCTGCCAGAAGAAGGCCTGAGTCACTGTTCCCAAACTTTCATCCCTGCAAAATCAAACAGCTGGGAACAAATGACAGTGGGTTTTGCTGTGCAGCTTCTAGCTTTACGCTTTCATTTCAGCAGCCGAGTTTTTTTTAATGCAATAGATACCCCAGCGAAAAAATATAGTCAAACTCAGAATAGAATATTTGGACTGACCGAGCTCATGGTGCCAAAGCGGTGCCTTGCATGGGAAATAAGCCCTCGCTTTGGGGAATAAAGAGGTTTTTATTTTTGGATCTGGTATTGAACAAAAAGGAAACTTCCCCGCTTTCTGAAGAATGGGTACCATTTTCTGAGTTTGGAGAGCACCTCTGAATGCTCTGAAATAGCAAGCTGAACATGGAGTGAGACACCCAACAACTCCATGTAACAGCCGTAACAGGCCTGGGAGTAGCTCACTGGTTTCTGAGGCCATGATACCTCATAATGTGGTATTTTCTCAAGTATCTTGTAGGTCTCTTTTCAACACTACTGCTGGATTTGATGAGATAGTTTCTCTCCGGGTGCTTTGGCTAAGGCCATGGTTTGCTTTGGGTGTCATAAAAAAGGTATGCGTGATTTCAGACTCTCCTCCCCTTTTGGGGCTCTCATCTCCTCTACTTTAATGAAAGTAATAATAATTATAACAATAAGATGATATGCATTATCCTAAGGGCCTGTACACTGAGTAGTAAGCCAGGAGCCTCTGTGTCCCACTGAGAGCTCTTCTGTCAACTGTTGTTAATATTTCTGTGTACTTTGCAACTCTTATGGTTAGCAAACTTCCATCAGAAGGAAACTCCTCCAGCTTACAGAAAATATTACCAAAGAGCTGAACAAGATCACATCAGGTGGAGTTTGGGGATACAGGGCCTGGATTCTAGGAGGACAGCATGAATTTACTCCTCCTTGACTTTCAGAATAACCATGTTCCACTGCATGTTGCATGAAGTCTTTCTGGTTTGTTTTTCCCCTCTAAAGGCTAGGGCAGATGTTGTCTCATGAGGCTGCTGTGGCCTTCAGCCAATATCCCTGGTCTGTATTTATGTCTAAATCTCCCACTTCTTTCAGGGGTGGGCAGGCAGCTGAAAAAAATGGAACCAAAGCATTCTGATGTCTTTGCTATCCACCAAACACCCTCTGCTCTGTAGCTAGGGACTCATATTCTGCAGAAGCAAAGGCAGTTTAAGAAATGTGGAATATGGGACCAAGGGACACTGAGCCCCCAAATTAGCTGTGAGAGACAGAGAGGATGAAAGTCAAATGAGGTCTATATAATGAGCTTAGTGGCATCTCCATGGGCAATGCAACAAAGGAGAGACAAGAGCCTTTTGCAGGGTACTAATATGTTTGTCTTTGAGAAAAAAGTCTCCTAGCTGCAGGAATACAGAGTTTGTGCTGTGTTCATGGGAGTCCTTTGAGAAAGCAAAGCACGTCTGCTGGCCATTTTCTCCAAGAAAATATTCTTTGTGAAAGTAAATAATTTTAGCAGAGATTCTTTTCTTCCTGAGGAAAGTTAAATGAAGCTATGGGTCAGTGAGAGGGCATCTGTACAACACAGAGGCAGAATTTCCAAAGCTTGAATGTAGCACCTTCATTTGAAGTAGACCTGACCAAATAGGCTTCCCAAAATTTTTTCTTTAATAAAGATTTTATGATTGATTTCTGCTGGTTTGCAGAGCCTGCTAAATTGGTTTGAATTGGTAGGAGTCAATAGATGGAATTGGTAGAAAGCTTAGGAAAATTTTAACAAGTTTCCTTCCACAAAGCTGAACTTGCCAGTAGTTTCTACCCTACCTGTCTACCATTTCTTGACACTAAGATTGGGTAATTTCTGTGTGTGACTGGCATTGTTTTCCTTACCAATCATGAAAGGCTATTGCCATCTAGGGTCATGAAACACCGGGACAAGTACAGTATGCCAAGATCCTTCTGTGTTTATATTCTCAAGCTCACACAAAATTCCTTTCTTCTCAGATATGAGATTGGCAGCTCTCTAAGCTAATTTAACAATAATGTTCAGACCTCCTGTGTGTAGGAACTGGGCAGTCAATAGATCTCTTCTCAGCTGTAACCTCCTCACTCAGAAATCACTTAAAATCAGAATCAAAGCTGGATGAAGGTTACACATTCACAACTGAAATTAATAACTAGCTTCTGAGTCTGTAGTTCCTTTGAACAAGGGAACCCTTGAAAAGGTCTTGGACAAAAACTTACTCATGATGGGAGAGTATGCACCAGAAGCTGAAAATAGACCTAATGCTCAAGTATATGAAACCTGAGCATACACCTTGAAAAAGGGCGTCCAACAAATGGCTGCAGGGCTCTAAAGTCTGTGTGCTCAAGTCTTCACTGTGCCATGCTTCTTTGTGTCCTGATTTTGAAAGTCCAATTTCCTGAGAGCTCGTATGATTTTTTTTTTTTAATCTAACATGTATGGCTGAAAGAAGAGGCATTTAAAAAAACACTGCAATGCAAGTGAGGTCATTGAGCGGTTTGCTGGAAATGCCGTACATTGCGTTGCCCAAAACTTGGCATTTGTGAAAGTGACCAGCAGGGAGGAAAAGGAATTGTTCTCATGGCCGGTTGTGAACTCGGATCATAAAGCCAAGGATTTGACGTCTCTGATGGAAATGAGAGGCTTTTCAGTCTGGTACAATCCCGCTTCACAGCGTCACTCAGTGCGTAGATTGGGGTCGGCTGGGATTGACAACTGGGTGGGACGGCATTGAATAAGTCTGCCCGCTTTCTTGTCTCAGATTAATGATCTTCAAATCTGTTTTTCAGGGACACAGATTCACTCACAAGTAAATAAAAAACAGAGGGAAGCTTTTAAAAGACTCAGATGCTTGGTATTCCAAGCAACAGCTAATGCAATGCCTTGTTAAGATATCCCATTGACTGAGAATGCAGCAGTCCTTTTGCACCTTACCTTTTCCCTAGAATATGTCTCTGTGAGGAATCAAAGGTCATTTTTACGGTGAGCCTTGAGCTTAGATTCCTGGCCTACACTAAAAATTTAGGGTCCATTTAGTAGTCTCCTGCAAAAAGATAGGTGCCTCTGGAAGGTGGTACAGCCTGCCTAAAGTCCCCTGGAAGGGTCTGTCTCTGTCTATTGACAGCTGAGAACTAAGACAACTCCTTTCCTTACTTTGCTGCTGTAGAGAAGCGCCCATCGCTGAGCAGGATGGACCCAGAACCAAGTTTGTGCGATTCTGAGCAACTGTGGTTCAAAGAGGATGCTCCTGTGTGGAGGTGCAGCAGGCTGAAGCATGTACAGTAAAGGCAAAAAAGGTGAAGCTGTGTCACGTGATCCTCTTGCATCTGATATTTCATGAGCCTTTGTTAGAACAACCCCACCTGGTTTGGTCAGACTGTGCCAGTGCCATGGGCCAAGTTTCAATAAAGTTGTTGTTTTCAATTAAAAACCACTACAGCTATTGAAACCAAGAAGCCAAGAAGTCCATATCTTGGCAGAGAATGTGCTTCGACACCATTTCAACACAGTAACAATGTTAAAGCCCCATCCTGTTCCTATTGAAGTTGGTGGCAAAGCTCCCATTGACCTCAGTGGGAGTGGGATTAGGTCCCCACAGATAAACGCAGTTGGGACAGATTCATCAAGGCCTTACTCCTGGTTCAAGCCATTTTGCGCCTAGGGATGTCAGTGGTGCTTACACTGAGGTGATGTTGATGGAGCGGTGGTGTGGGTCAGGACCAGAATTGCATCTAATCAGTACCCTGTGGCTCTTCGTACATTTATCAAATGGAATTTCAGGCAGAAAACAAAAGGATTGAAAGGATGAAAAACAACAAAGGAATGTGCACTTGGCAGCTCTGCTAACCAGATGTTTGTTTCTTTTTCCTTGTTCTTAACAATGACTAAAAAACTCGTGAACATTCTCAAGCCCAGCACAAGGTCAGTCTGAAACTAGGTAAGAGGTGTCGCAACAAGGCAGAACGAACATCTGGGAATGGACGAATGTTAATTTATACCAGGATCCCATATTGTGGATCAGCAAATGCAGCCGAACCTTCAGAAGGCTGGGTACATGTGTGTTTTCCTTCCTAAAGCAAGCCCCATCAATCGTGCAAAAGTCTCGCGGAAGTTTGCAATATTCCCTTTGTGATATTGTGTGAACTGCTTCCAAGAGCAGCACAGCAAAAGGCATTTGAACTGTTATGTTGGAGTCAGAGCAGAAAGAAACAAATCTTAAAGCAAGAAAAAAAATACATACATACGTACATACATATATATATATATATCCTGTAAAATGTATGCCTAAAGCATGGAGCAAGTTGGATGTTGTACTCTGAAGAGTTTACAAGAAGAAAATAGCATTTTCACTTATAGAGTTAGTCTTATTAAATAGTGTTTTTCATTAAATTGCAAGAGGTGCTTTTTTGAGGAATCCCTAGGTGTTTCTGACAAAATCAATAGAAAAAAGGAAAAGGGGTAGCTGGGAAGCAACAATATAATGCCCTGAGGCTGCACAGCAATAAATTGACTCTCTGGCCTCTCTGACGTGTCATCCCTGACAATACGCGCTTCTTCAGCAGCCTCTCTGCAAGGCTGTTCCCAAAAAAACCACCTCATTAATCAGTCTGCAGGAAATCACAGTGAAGGAGAAGGGAAGGGAAGGGAAGGGAAGGGAAGGGAAGGGAAGGGAAGGGAAGGGAATAAGAGGAGAGGAGAGGAGAGGAGAGGAGAGGAGAGGAGAGGAGAGGAGAGGAGAGGAGAGGAGAGGAAGAGGAGTTGGAGAGGTAGAGGTGACTCATTCACAACTTACTTGTTCATTAATGATGGGATTAGGAGCTGAGCTCTTGTTATCTGACCAGCTGTTTCTTTGGGTTTTTTCATGTGTCTAGTAGTGACTCCTCAACTAAACAGCATGCCTAGTTGGGAGGCAAGCATCTTAATAAACCAGAGTGTTTCCAGTTGTGATCACTTGGCCTTACCCTTACTTATATCAATGTGGCAAACAAATTGTCTTCTAACAACTGGAGTGTGACTATTTCAGGGGGAAAAAGAGGTTGGCTAAATCTAAGATCAAGTTATATAGTTATATAGTTATATAGTAGCACTTTCTTGGCTTGCTTGGGTGGTATGTGATGCTGAATCAGTTTAATTGGTTTAGACCTTTAAGAAAATAGTACTATCAGCAGTATTAGATTAGGGTTAAGGTTAGGGCCAGTAGGTACTCATTGGTACAATTCACAAAAGTCACGCAGCTCAATGCTCATGAGCCACTTAAAACCCATTAGCAATGTTAGTGAATTTGGCCACTTGTGAACTGAGGTGGGAAATGACTTCCAGAGTAAAAGGACTTTTGGGGAAATGGCTCTTCCCTCTCACCCAACTCTGGGCAGCTCCTTCACAAGGGTCTCCACAGAGCCCAGCTCCCAGGAGCTTGGCGTGGAGAAACAGATGATCATTCACTGTGCTTTTCCTAAATCAGTAAGGGCACTGATATATCACAGAGTCAGGAAATGTCAGTGGAAAGGGGTCTCTGGAGGCTCTCCTCCAGCCTCTCTCTTGGAGCAGGGCTATTCCCAGCACCAGATCAGGACATGCCAGCTGTGTCTAGCATTGGTCACTGTGAGACCACACTGTTGGGTCATGTTTGCACTGGCATCACCACCACCCCCAGATCCCTCTCAGCTCTGCTGGTCCCAGCTTGGACTGATGCATGGGTATATTCCCCCACCCCCCAACCCCCCATCCCCTGCAGTGCAGGACTTGGCTCTTCTTGTCAAACTTCATGCAGTTGGCCTCAAGTTTGTCAGAATTAAATTGTGAGTTAAACTGGACTCCATTGCCTGAGGCAGATAATCCAGGACGAAATGAAGCTGTAGTCCTCAGAAATGCATGCTATTAGGCTGTTTTCTGTGTTGTTTGTTTCAAAGTGACAGGAGTTTGGGTAAAGGTAGTGAGGATGCTCTACCAAGAGCAACAATCCTAGCAGCTCTTAGGAGGAAGGAGAGGGGGAAATTATTTTATTAAACCGTTTCTTCCTGAACATCTAGCAACTTCCAGGTCTGCTACGAACTTCCAGTGGGGAAAACCTGCCTCATCACAGGTACTTGAGTTTTTTCACAAAAGGGCTTTCTAGAAGCCCTCTTATTTTCTTTTCCTGCCTTACCAGCAGTTGAGTGGCCTCCCAAATTCAGCCTTCATCCATTTCTGGGTTGATTCCTCTCTGTTGATAGCCTCATTGTAACAGGCACAGATAGCAGTGTAGAATCTCTTTATGTCATGCATTGAGCTCAATAATATAATTAACATGCTCAGTGAAGAGCAGCCAACACACCTGAAAAAGCTTTCACCTTGAGTGCCTTGTCCATGGATGGGGGAACTGAAGACAGACAAGATTAAGAAGTATTCTCAGGTTCCCTTAGGAGGTCAAGCAGAGCCTGGACTTCCATTTTGCCAGAGATTCCTATTAAGCAGGCAATGGATGCGTTATCACCCCCTCTGGAGATGTGAGACACAGGCAAAACCACTCGGCACACCAGCGGTAGAGTCTAGCAGTGAATAGCTTTCTTGGGTCCTGATCTTCTGTGTCATGCCCAAGCCTGTCCCTCCTTTCTGTGGTCAAGGCATGACATTTCCTCAAGCATGGCAGCCCCTCAAGCAAGCACATTTTGTGTACTTTGGAAGGGATCCAGCACCTCTTCCTCACAATCAGAGCAGCTTTCTGTCTTAGCTGGATGTTGTGATAGTATAATGTGCAAGAACGATGCAACCTCTTTTTTGTTTGGTATTTGGGAGAGGCACTCGGTGATGCTGAGGCTTTAACCCTCCCTCCTCCTCCTTCTTTTCATATCTCTGGCCCTTTTCAGAACTGTGTTGAAAATAAATCTTTGTTTGTTTATGGAATTTCTGGAAGGTTTAGGTTTGTTTTCCTCCATCCTGCCTCCTGCCAAAACTGAAAATGCCGAAACATAAGAGAGAGGCATTTCTCTTGGAGTTGCTGGCCATGGCTGGAAGGAGGAGTGCCAGAAATCTCAGGAGAAATCTGCTCCTGATCTTCCCAGCCCTGTCTTGCAGATTGGAGGGATTTGGAGAGTGCAGCTAAGCATCTGGGCCTCTGGATGCCAACACAGCCTGCATTCCAGCTGTGGATGTGTCATCACTCGTTTCGATAAGGACAGCGGCACGCAAAGTAAAGGCCAGAGGAAGGACTGTGGACACTCCAGAGGTGGCAGCCATCTGCTTGCAAATTTTCTGTATGTGAAAGCATTGGAGCACAGCCTATTTAATGCAGATGTGAAAGCCAAAGCCCCCAGATTCAGATTTCAGGTTGTTTTGGTGACACCAAGGGCTTCGGTGATGGGCTGCCATTTTGCTGCAATGTGTGGTCTTAACCATGCCCTCTCTACCACCTGACTAGTGTGTTCCACCATGTTCAAAATATGCTTTGAAAAAAAACTTCACTCCCCGTTTGAACATCTGAGGAATGAGAATGACCCAGACAACAAGCTCAATTATGCCTTAATCAGCTCCCAGGGTGGAGTTACCTTCCCTGTTCCTGAAAAGATCTTGGTGGGACTGGTGGAACATCCAAGGAAGGGGCTAAGTCCTATGATGAGATTTGTATTTGATCTGGTCATGTGTTGAGGTGCCAAAAACCACACAGTGGCACAACACGAAGAGTTTTCTTGCAGCCAAATGTAGATGGCCACAGAAGGCTTTGGATTTTAACCTAGGTCTAGAGGATGAGACTTGCATGAAATGAATGACTTACATGCCAAAAAGTGGACTTTTGCTCTTGCTTTGCTCTGTATGTTACTCTGGTGAATGGGAATGGTACTGTGCAGATGAGGGAGCTTCAACCTCCTGCATCAATGACATCTGTGAAAATGAGAGATCTCACATGGGAAAAATTCTCCTCCAGGACTCTAAGGACTTAAGAGGAACAAACAAGAGACAAGACTGCATTGGTATGTTGCTTGTGTACCCAAGAAGGAAGACACTAGAGAGACTAAGCAGGTGACAACACTGGACCTTCCTTGTCCACCAGTTGCTATGAACTGTTGCTCAGGACAGTCAGGCGTCGCATGGATTTCTAACTGTGGGAATTTTTGCTCGGAATTTTGCTCTGTTTCCTGTTACCATTATCTCATTTCATGGCTTTCCTTGGCTGCAGTCCCAGTACAATTTCTCTGAAGAGGTATTTATTTAAGCCTATGTATCTGAGAGAGGGTCACAGTCTTTAAAGATGGGTGTCTGGAGGGACTTGTTCTGTACGCACTAAGATCCATCAGGATTGAACTTCTGCCTAACTTTCCTCCTCTGCTATCCATGACTTCTGCTACCTGCTCCACCAGAGAAGGAGACTGTTACCTTTAAGACACCATTCAGAAGACTCAGAAAGTCAAAGGTCAAGATCTAGATCACTGTCTCCTCTAAACCAATATATCATTAACTTCACTGAGCTGTCCCCCTGCATGCTTCCAATCCTGTAGAAACAGTAGGGTGAAAAGTTCAGCAAACCACAAACAATTTTATAGCCGGTCTGCAAAGCACAAAAATTAATACCAATAAAGTAAGGAGGCAGTGATGGTGGAGGAATTCAGTTGCCATGGCTGATAGAACTTCAAATACTTAAACTGTAAGCAAGTTTTTTAATTCACATGCAATAAACTCTCCCACCTCCAGCATCATATCCTACCTCCAACATTAGAAGAAAACTGCTGGTGCTTTTTTTAAGATGGATTGTCACAAAAAAACTGACATTGCTGAGCTTGCCTCTAAGCCATCTGTCTGGATATTTTTTATGATGTGATTTATAGAGAGTTTGTTTCTTAAGACTCAAAGCAACATTGCTATAAAAGCATAAAAGACGTCTGTTTTGGTAGTGGATGAATGCCATTGCCTTTTGTCCCTAGCTTGGAACCTGCTGAGTGGGTTAACTCCACTTCTAAAAATTTGTTCTTCATGTGTGGGAGTTCATTAGCAACCTTGAAGCTCCACAGATCAAAATGCCATCATGCTTTCAGTCAAGATCAGCACCACAGCAGCTACTCAAGCTAAAAAGCTAATTAAGAAGTTGCAAGTCAAGGGGAATGTGTCTCCTTGGACTTCCAGCATCAGTTTTGCTGATTCTCTTTCTTCTGCAGGCATTTTTAGATCACTTATGCAGCACAGTTTTAGTGTTACTGTTCTCTGTTCAAGTCGTGGAATAGATTAGATAATGCCTAGGCCTTTTCCACCTCTAACATTTGTGGTTCTGGTTAAATAGCTGTCAAGTTCTGAATTTGAAAGAGAAGAACAAGCCAAGGCTTTTGAGGTTTTGCTGGGAAGATTACAACTTGTAAGACATTTCACGTCCTTCGAAAAGTGGCTGGACTTTTGGGTTTCCAGACAAAAATTGTTATTCAGCTTTCTGCAGACCTTCTTTGTAGATTACTACATAATCCAACTTTTCCTTCTGCATGAAGATACCATGAGCCTCCTATGGCTGGCTTCAGTGGAAATCTACTGTCCCATTCGTTGTTTATGACTGAAGATGTTTGCCTGTTGCTGAAGCAAAACAAATTTCCTTACAATAAAAAACGCATCTGAAAATTCATTTTTAAATGTGGTTCTTGGGATTTATAGGAAAGTAAAAGGTCCCAGGGAAATGAATTGCTGTCTTGTAACCTTGCCAAGTACACATAAAAGAGCTGATAGGTCTTTGGCCTACTTGCTTTTATTGTGATCTATAACCTTTACATAAATGTTGTATCTCAAATGGTGCAGTTTTTGAAATAGGTTAAGAAGCTTTTCACCTCCAAATCATTTCTCTGAATCTGGCTGGCTGCTTTTCCACATAGTGAGTCATCACATCAGAGAAGCAACTGATTTATGCTCTTAACGGAAATGACAAGGAATTAATGGGGCCTCGCTGTGGCGCATGTGCATGAGATGTGCATTGGCATAGAGCCACTGGATTCAACAGAATTGCATGGATTTACCCCAAGAATCTGGCCTCTCACCCAGGGAGGCCCTTCTCATGGAAATGGGGGGAGCATGTGCTCCCTTCCCTTGATCTCCAAGAGATGGCCCCTTTTAGTGTCTCCTCTCCCAGGGCCCATATAATCACATTGCAACACAGGAAGAAACCATGATACGATGGTGCCGTGTGCTGTTGTGACACAAACACAACTTCTCAGAGGTATAATCTACAGACCTGATAGCATTTTTATCTTGAGAGGCCTCCTAGTCCCACTGAGGTCAAGCTCTGGGGTCAGAAGATGCCTTGTTTTTGTTGAGACCTGGGATGTTAACCTGCCTTATGACCTTGGGCACCTTTCTTTGGATGGGATTCAAATCACCACAGTTTTATTACCTAAAAGTTAGGCCTCTAGTCAAAGCTGGCCATCTAGGCATCCTCCTAGTCTATAAGCGTATCTTATCTAAATGTCTCTGACCCAAAATTCTCTCTCCCTAAACTAGCTTTAGGTGTAAGCTTTATTGCTATAGTGACATCATTTTTATTGTTATTATGGTAGGATGGTAATATTTAACAGTTCCATGTATTTTCAGCTGTTAATGCAAAATCTGACACTGATTTAAAAGTAAATATCAGTTGCTTTCCCCATATGGAAGAAATGCAGAATGCCCTCTGTTCAGGCCTAATACATAGGCTTGTTTTTCCCATGAAAATTCAGATCTTTTCCACTGGCCACATGCTGAAGTCTTTCTAATCTGGACCCTTCTCCTTTCCTGGTGCTGTTTGTTTGAAATAGACCAGTTTCCTCCAGAACTGCGCTTGGAGAATCCCTGCAGAGCCTCCCCTCTGGCCTCAGATCAGTCAGCGTTCATTAGACCTGACATTTTCAGTTAGGCATTTCAGCCTTGTTCTTTTGCAAGCATCCTCTATGCTATTCGATCTTGGCACAGCTCAGTTAGAGAGGAGAAAAGGAGTCTCTTTCTCGAGGCAAGGAGCCTGGCATCTATGGGGTTTGGGCTTGGAAGCAGCTGGTGGCTGTGAAAACTGCAGAAGCAGGATTGGTTGCCCTTTTGTAGCTTTAGCAGGTTCTTGTGGTCAAACCCTTCTCCTCTAAAAGAGGAGATGCTGAAGTTTTTGGCTGGTGTGGCTTGGAGGGGGAGAGTGTTGGTCCTTGAAATTACGGGTGTGTGAGGGAGGGCTTATTAACTTGACATCTGTATTTGATGGCACTAGTGCACGGAGGCTGTTGCCCAGGAGTGTGGGCTTGGGGAAGAGGGGGTTGTTGGTTTTGTGTTAATTATATTCTGTATTAATTTATATGGAACTAATTAATATTAATATTAATTATTTTATTATATTCTGCTATCTTTTTACTTTAGTACTGTTGTAGGCAGTTTGTTTGCCTGTCACTATAATTAAAATGTTTGCCTCTGACAAACCTGCTTTTCAGCAAGTAGCTTGTGCCTGTAGTGAAAATGGGGCTCAGCATGTTTTCCTCTAGAAAAATCCTCTAGATTCCATAGACAATCATGGTATAATATTGTGAGAATCAGGAACATTTCAGAAAACTGTGGGAAAGAGACTGGCCTACCTACTGCCACTGCATGACAACACGTACCATAGGTTTTCCTTTGCTTTCAGCTCAGCTGACTTTGCCAAAACCACGCTCTGGGTGACTCTAGGACAAATCTGGACAGTCAGACTCTTATCTCAGTTTTAAGAGTCCATTAGACTGGCTTTGGCTGCAACCCAGAATCATTCTGGGCATTTAGTATAACCCAGGAAGCAGATTTTGGAGACATAAATTCACAGACATCATGGTGACCTATAAGATGTTGCAGGAAGCTCGAAAATTCGAAGGGTGATATCCACTAGAGAAAACAGTCCTGTAACTTGTTCCCCACAGAAATATCTACAGGAGCCCCACATCAAAATCTTTGTCACCACACAGGATGGTGCTTTTCTAGTGATCTTCAACACAACTCAAAATGACACATTTCTAGTGCTTCTATTGTGTTGTGTCATACTGTGCCAGCCCTCTGCCTGATTGCTACATTATATCTATTAATGGTCACCTTGAAAAGTGTCCCTTGATAAATGTCATCTTGGTTCTGGCAGCACTTATATTAGGAAATGGTGGCTGTGCATAAGGTGTTGCATGTAGTGTTCACGACATTTATTTCTCCCTTCTCTGTCACTTAGTTAAAACAATTCATATTCTGATTTTGTATTTAAAACAGAGCTGGATTTCTCAAAGTAAGGAGTTGACTTCCTTGTTTTGTGCAGAATCCCAGGATTATCTTCCTCAAACTTTAGAGCTTTGAAATGGGAGGGTATTCTTGGTTATTCTACAAGGACAACTTCATTTTGATCTGTGTTACAAATTGGATCTTTGAAACTGGGACCCTCTCTTGTGTCCAAAAGGATCCTAAAACGGGACCATGCAGACTTTCTAAACTTTTGATGTAAGTAAAGTCAATTTCTGGTTACTTAGAAGCGTAACTTGAAAGATAAATTGTCAAGATATCAACATTTTGAGATTAGAAAGGCAGAAGACTCAATTAACTCTGAAGCAGGAGACTCCAAAGAAGACTGAACAAATTGCCATGTTTCTCTGACAGCTAGTTTGTGTGCAGCTACTCTGTATTTTTAATCACAGAACAGTATGAGAAAGGTGTATTGCAAGAGCCCAATGACGGTGTAACAGGATAAAAATCTTGGGAACATTCCTATTTATCTTAAAATCAGATTAATCTGGGTCCTTAAACAGTAAAAGTCTATGCATAATCATGGTTATTGCCCAGCATTGCCGCAGGACAGAATTAGGACGTTTGGGTGCCTTAATTGTGCATTTGTTATCTTAACACATCTGGATCTCTTTGAAGTATAACTTTAAATGTCTCTTGATTTTAGGGTTTTTAATGTCTGGGGTGATTGCAACATCCATGTAAGGTCAGAAACATAATGCTTAATCTTCCATTGGTCTTAATTTACGCATTGGGTTTAAGGTGGCCAGAGAACTCATACACAGCTTTGCTGCAAAATCTGCTTATGTGTCCTCGCCTTCGGAAGTGTTTGGCACCTGCTTAACTCTTTTTCTGCTGCAGTCAATGGCATCATAAAGCTGCTTCTACCTTGCATTTTCTTGCTTATTTTTTGATTGTTTCTTTTTCATTTTCCTTAAGGATTGATGCTGATTTGTTGCTTGGTCAAAAAGATTTGGCTTCTGCCCTTCAGATTACTTTTGTCAGTCCTCATGCATCATAGGGGTGGAGAAGAAATAATTGGCCTATAACTTTGCACAGCTCAGGGAAAACATACAATTAGCATTGCTGAAAATTGTTGCCGGATGAAATTGGTGAGTTGAAAAGTTAAAAGCCAAAGAGCCCTAGAAGTTGGAACATTTCTGTGTTTGCTTAGGATGTTTACGATCTTTAAACATCAGCTATATCTCTGGCTCTTGTTTTCATAATGAAGTATCTCCTGAGAGTTCTTCCACCGGCATTGTCAGTGTTAGCGTGGGAGACATCAAAGTAAAGCTAGATAACTGGCAACTGGCATGGCAGCATGGGGTAAAAGGTGAACGCTTTGTGAAATGATGCCTGCAGGCTGTGTATTACAGATCAAATGCAGGCTCTCCCGAGCTTTAAAAACAGAGCACCATAAAACTCTAGGTGACTCCCTTAATGGGTTTAAAAATAATTCTCCTGAACTCACTCCCTGTCGTTCAAATAGTCTCTCACCTGTGATAGAGAACAGTGGCAGGCCACAATGAAGGAATGAGAGGGGAGAGGAGACATAGAGCAGGAAGGAGCCAGAGACAGCTGGCAGTCTCGCATTATAACATAGCTGCCTCAGCGCTCCCCAGGGCCAGGGGCCAGGTGCAAGGGTAGATGTTCAAAGGAGGCTGAGAAGGGAGATGCCTAAATCTCACATAAAATCATTGTAAATTGGACAATTATTTGCCTTAGACTTCTATGCTCTGTAGTAGTCTCTGTGACAGGGAGAAAAGGAGTGTACATATCTTAGGCATTAAAAGGTGAGATTGTATTTTGACATTTCTTCTTTCTCCCTCATGTGCAGTTTGCTGTGCCCCACTCCTTCCTTTACAATCCTGTTTTTATTCCAAGTGTAAAGTCTGAAGCAGTTTGATTGGAAAGGATTGTGTTGGGGGGGGCCAATTCATTTGAAAGGATATAGCAGAAACAAGCAAAGAGATATGGAACCAGTCTGAACAGAATCTTCTATGGGCTCCTTGAGGTCATGGAGTTTGGGTAAAAGCAATCCCAAAGGATCCAAAATATTTATCCACTTGACTGTCCATTTATATCCACATGTGGTGGGGAGATGCCAACCCAGACCTATTTATTTTCCCACCAGTTCTCCCCTGTCAGTGTCATTCATGCCAAGGCATAACTTGTTCCCTAATCTTGTTCTGTTACTTTGTGTCACTAAAATACCCCTAAGAACAGTCCCTTGTTCTCACCAAATGCTACCAAAGGTATCTCAAGTACTCCAGCAACCAAGGAGAGCCAATATGTGGTATTTCTAATAGAAACAGAAACCTGAGAAAGCTGAAATCCTTCTGAGGACCTTTTCACAGCCAGAGTGGACTGCCAAGCCAGATGTACCTTAATCTTTGCACCAGTGGAAAACTTCCCAAAGTATGTTTCTATGATTTTTTTCTCTTTTTATTTTTTTCTGTCCAACTAATGAATTCTTCTCATGGTGGTTGAGCTATTTCATGGCACAATTTTTGTACTTCATGCATGAGTTTCTAGGCCTCCAGGTATCTCTTGCCCCTTGCCCTGCTCAGAGCAGAGTGAGGTTCACAGTCAGTTTACACACAATCTAATACCAGGTCTTACTGTATCTTAACCTCAAGCCCTGTCACCAGCTCCCTAGAGCATATGCCAATCAAAGGAGTGACATGACTGTTTCCTCGCCAAAGAGCAATTGATTCTCTGTTGTCCATGGGTAGTTAGGAGCACTTTACAGGGACAAGACTGCATATCTCTGGGGAAGGAGTGAGAGGAGGAGTTAACAAGGATTGTGTCCGTAGTGGCGTGATGAGAGCTGGAAGGCTGGGACCGATTCAGTGGCACAGTGGTCACAGATGCTCTAGAAAACCTTCATTTCACTGCCTCAGAAAATGCTGATTCTGAGGAAAGGGGTTTATAACCATGGTAGCTTGGGGGTATGAGCTTGGGGGTATGCCACAAAATCCACAGGTGATGGTACAACACTGAGCGTAGCAGGTCCTGGATCCTTAGTGAGTTGGAAGTGATGCTGATGACAAGGAGTCTGAGCCAGGCTCACTGGTAATGGCAGGAGGAAGGTGCCTCAAATCCATGGTTCTGCGAAAAATGCGAGTGGTGTAATTGGCACTAGGGAGCAGGTGTGAACACCCCAGAGGCATTACCTGAAAACAGCCACAGCCACTTAGAAACCAAATCCCAGCCACCCTCAGAAATGCTTCTCCTCTTGCAGCTCTGCTAACAGCTTCCTCAAGGGGGAATAGCCCTGCTGTTCTTGTCACTGCATGGAGATCTAATTGGGACTCTTTGGAACAGCCAGACCATGAAGGAGCAATTTACTGCAGGCTCTGCCTAGGAAATGAGAACCATGCCCCTGTGAGATGGGTCTGGTCTACTCCCAGCCCAAAGCTCTGGGAACAGGGGCAGAAGAGGAAGGAATGCTTGGAAAGCACATAAAAATGGTCATCTGGAAAAGGCAGCCAGTATGGGACTGCACGTGTTCAACAACAAACTGAAGGAGGGTGGGGGATTTTGTTATTTCCATGCTGTGGGGGCCAAGCTTTAAGCTATAAGATGGGGAGGGTGGATCTTAAAACTTCATTATAGGGAGTGACAGCCTGTGTGTAAGGCCAGAAACCTGGCCCCAAAGAGAGGGTTGTTTAGTGGCAGTGTTACCTAGCAGGCAAAGATCAGGACATCCTTCTTAGACAAGACTGCCTTGTGATGTGATGTGAAACCTGTTTCTAGGGGACTATGACTGAAAATAGATGTGAGTGGAAGCACACATTCTCCTCTTTTTGAGGGCAAGGAAGGAAGGCAGATGGAGGTGTCTGATAGCTGCAGAAACCTCTTCCCATTTGATCTTAGTGACTGCTGGATCTATGCAGAAGAGGTTGAGAGGTTGCTCAAGGTCACACCAGAAAGGGTGTAGTTGCTGCTGGGTTGGGGTTGAGACTTAGACTGCCCCATTTCAAATCTACTTGGACCTCAGTCACCCTCCGCTGTGTCCTACCAGGAAGATGGAAGGGAGTGTCAAAGCTGCTAACAGCTGTCAGTCCTTTCCTTGAAGCAGGTTTTGTCCCTATGGCAGAGGGACAACCCTGGGCTTTGGGAAACATGCTCTCTTCAAAAAATGCAGAAAACAGACACAGCAGTTTTCACAGCAGTTTCTGGGCTCTTCTTTGAGATCTTCTGGGGAGTTTGTTTGAGATCATCATGGAATTCCTGGGAATCCTCTGAGGAACTTGAGGGTGCCTGCTGCTGGCAGGTAAGGATAGCCAGGTAAGGATAGCCATAGGAGGCCTTGACTGGTGAGAAGTTCTAGTAAGCTCTAGCAGCTGCTAACAAGCTCTGTCAGCTTTCCAAAGGGCGCTTGGAGCCTTTGTTCCAGCTGATACCTGATTAGGGAGGGTCAAACACCCTTTTAGCCCACACTAGGGAGAGGCCTATATAAGAGCCAGGCCTAGGGCACAGTGAACAGACAGCAGTTTGCACAGAAGGGTACAAAGAAGGGCTGGGTAACACTGTTCAGACCAGTACATGTGCCCTCAGCTACAGTGGTGATGCACCACAGGGCACAGTTGCTGGCAGCTATTGGAGCAACTGACCCTGCAACATCAGAGGCTTTGACCCAGACAGAGTTGCAGAAGGAGGACACAGCTCTGCATGTCTCGAGCTGCAGGGAGTGCCTGGGTCCTTTTGCTGAGTCTGGGGCTGATGGTCTCCTTACCTGCAGTATGCAGTGGCTGAAGGGCTATGCTGCCAAGTCAGGGAGCTGTGGGAGGAGGTCAGCAGGCTGCATGCCATCAGAGAGAATGAGAAAGAGATCAACCAGATCTTCTCTAAGACTTCAGCTTCAGGAGCCCAAACCTCCAACTGCAGCAGAGGAGCAGACAGAGCCAGTGCCTATCGGGTCAGAAAGTGGAAACTCCCATGATAATGAAGGCTGGAAGCTGGTGACTTCTGGTACCAAGAAGAAGGCTCCTGCTTCACCTGAAGACTGGCAGCTTCAGAATAGGCTCACTCCCCTTGTAGCTGCTGTGCTGGGAACATGGTCAAATGGAGTATCTGAGCAACCTGAAACTACACCAGAGCACCAGGAGAAGAGGCAAGTGATAGAAGTTGATGACTCCCTTCTGCAGGGGATGGAGGTCCCCATCTGCTGACCTGACCTACCTTCTAGAGAGGTTTACTGCTTGCCAGGAGCTCATGTTTGGGATGTTGTAGAGAGGTTGCTGAGGCTTGTCCAGCCCTCAGACTATTAACCCATGCTGTTCTTCCTTGAGGGCATGAACAATACTGCTGGGGAGACATGGAAAGTATCAGTCATGACTCCAGGGCTCTAGGGGCAGAGGTAAAGGGCATGGGGACCCAAGGGGTGTTCTCCTTGATCCTGCTGGTGAGGGGGAAGGGCCTGAGAAGGACTGGATGGATCCTGTGGGTCAACAATTAGTTGTGCAGCTGATGTTGACAACATGGTTTTGGTTTCTATGACCATGGGACCTTCTTTGAGGACTGAGAACCACTTAGAAGAGATGGGATCCACCTGGCAAAGGGGCAAAAGTGTCTTTGCCAACAGGCTGCGCAACCTGGTAAGGAGAACTTTCAGCTAAGAATGATGAGGGAGGGAGAGCGACCAAGTGAGAACATGGTGGATGGCATTGGCAAGCAAAGGGTCTGGCATGAGGCATCTTAATCCACAAAACAGAGTTGAAGTGGAATCATCCCAACTGTATGCATGTAAATAAGGAAGTGCCTATGGAACAACATTATGGGGAAAGCTCTTGCACCCTTTTGGGGTAATCAGCACACTAGACTGCCTCTCTGAAGTGCCTGTACACTAATACATGCAGCATGAGGAATAAACAGAAGAAATTAAAAGCCTGTGTGCATTTACAGGGCTACGATACCAGTGGGATCGTGGAGACATGCTAGGACAGTTCATGCAGCTGGAGTGCTGTGATGGCTGGATACAGGTTCTTTAGCATGGACAGGCTGGGAAAATGAGAAGGGGAGTTGCCCTTTGTGTGAGAAAGCAACTGGAATGCATGGAGCTTTTGCCTGGGGACAGGTGAGGAGTCAGCTGAGAGCTTATGCGTCAGGGTTAGCAGGCAGACAAATAGGGATGAAATTGTAGTGGGTGTCTGCTATAGACTGATCAGGAAGAAATAGATGAGGCCTTCTTCAAACAGTTGGAAGAAAGTTCACGTTCACAGGCCCTGGTCCTCATGGGGGACTCTAAACACCCAGTTATTTGCCAGAGGGACAACAAAGCAGGTCACAAGCAATCCAGGAGGTTTCTGGAGTGCATTGATGACAACTTCCTAGTATAAGCAACTGAGGAGCCAATGAGGAGAGGTGTTCTGCTGGACCTCATACTTACAAAAAAGGAAGAACTAGTTGGGGACGTGAAAGTTGGGGGCAGCCTTGGCTGCAGGAGCCTCAAGATGGTGGAGTTCAGGATCCTGTGAGCAGGAGGCAGGGCAAAAAGCAAGATCATAACCCTGGACTTCAGGAGAGCAGGCTTTGGCCTGTTCAGGAACCTGCTTGGAAGAATCATGCGGAATATGGCCCTGGAAGGAAGAGGGGTCCAAGAGAGTTGGTTGATACTCAAGGATCGCCTCCTCCAAGCTCAAGAATGGCTCATCCCAACAAGCAGAAAATCCTGCAAAGGTCGTAGGAGGTCTGCAAGAATGAACAAGGAGCTCCTGATTAAACTCAGACATAAAAAGGAAGTGTACAAGAGGTGGAAGTGGGTACAGGTGACCTAGGAGGATAATGGAAACACGGTCTGAGCATGCAGGAATGGTTTGAGGGAAACCAAAGCCCACCTGCAGTTGAACTTGGCAAGGGACATGAAGGGCACCAAGAAAGGTTTCTACAAGTACATACACAACAGAAGGAAGGCTAGGGAAAATGTGCCGCTCCCTCCCCTCCCCCTGCCCCCGAAATGGGGCAGGGGCCTTGGTGACAAGGAAAACAAAAAGTAGTACTCAGTGCTTTCTTTGCCTCAGTATTTACTGGTAAGTCCAGCCTTCAGGAATGCTAGGTCCTTGATGCCAGAGGGGAAGTCTGGAGCAAGGAAGACTTTCCCTTGGGTGGAGGAGGATAAGGTTAGGGAACACTTAAACTAGACATGCACAAGTCAGTGCACCCTGATGGCATGCACCTGCAAATGCTCAGGGAGCTGGCTGATGCCATTGTGAGGCCACTCTTGATTACCTTTGAAAAGTGTGGCAATCAGGAGAGATTCCTGAGGATTGGAAGAAAGCAAATGTTACATCACTTCAAAAAGGGCAAGAAGGAGGATCCAGGGAACTACAGGCCAGTCAGCCTCATCTTGATTCCCGGGAAGGTGATGGAGTAACTAATTCTGGATACCATTTCCAGACACTTGAAGGACAAGAAGGTGTTTGGGAGTAGTTGGCATGGATTTGTAAAGGAGAAATCCTGCTTAACTAACCTGATAGCATTCTACAATGAGATGGATGGCTTGGTGGATGAGGGGAGAGCAGTGATGATGTTTACATTGACTTTAGTAAGTCTTTTGACACTGTCTCCCATAACATCCTCACAGACAAGTTGATGCAGTACAGGCTAGATCAAGCGATCAGTGAGGTGAACTGAAAACTGCCAGGCTCAGAGGATTGTGATCAGCAGCATGAAATCTAGCTGGAGACCAGTCTCTAGTGATGTCCCCCAGGGGGCAATACTGGGGCCAATACTCTTTAACATCTTCATTAATGACCTGGATGATGGGACTGAATGCACCCTCAGCAAGTTTGCTGATGATACAAAACTGGAAGGAGTGGCTGATAAGCCAGAAATTTGTGCTGCCATTCAGAGGCACCTCAACAGGTTACAGAAATGGGCAGATGGGAACCTCATGCAGTTCAACAAAGGGAAGTGCAAAGTCCTGTACCTGGGGAGCAATAACCCTAGGCACCAGCATAAGCTGGGAGCTGACCACCTGAAGAACAGCTTTGCAGAGAAGGACCTGGGTGTCCTGGTGGACAGCAAGCTGACCTTGAGCCAGCAACGTGCCCTTGTGGCAAAGAAGGCCCAAGTATCCTGGGCTGCATTAGGAAGAACATTGCCAGCACATTGAGGGAAGTGATCCTTCCCCTCTCCTCAGCCCTGGTGAGGCCACACCTGGAGTACTGTGTCCAGTTCTGGGCTCCCTAGTACAAGAAAGACATGGATTTACTGAAGCAAGTCCAGCAAAGGGCCATAAGAATGATTAAGGGGCTGGAGCATCTCTCATATGAGGAGAGGCTGAGAGAGCTGGGACTGCTTAGTCTGGAGAACAGAAGGTGAGAGGGGCCTTAGAGATATTTATAAATATCTGAAGGGAGGGTGTAAAGAGGACAGAGCTAAACTCTTCTCAGTAGTGCCCAGAGACAGGACGAGAAGCAATGGGCGCAAACTGAAACACAGAAAGTTTCATCTGAACATAAGTAAAAACTTTCTTACTGTGAGGGTGACTGACCACTGGAACAGGTTATCCAGAAAGATTGTGGAGTCTCCATTCCTGGAGATATTCAAAACCTGACTGGACATGGTCCTGGGCAACTTGTTCTAGTTAACCCTGCTTGAACAGAAGCGGTTGGACCAGATGATCTCCAGAGGCCCCTTCCAACCCCAACTGTTCTGTGATTGATCCCATAAGTAATGTTCAGCATCAGTTACTTATCTTCAGAACTTGCTATTTCGTTCCTCTACTTTGCAGTGCTCAAAAGAATTTTGAAATCCTGTGGAAATAACTATGCAGTGGTAGGGTTCTGCCCTTAAATATGTACAATGGCATGTTTTGCTTTAGGAACAGTGTGTTTTGAGACATGGAGGATCACAGACTTTCAGGTCCTTGTCCCCTCTGGGAAGGCTGGCTGGGACTGGACAACAACAAAGAACCTGAACACAGCATCCTACCTCCTCTGGGCAATATCAGTTGTGTCTTACTGAGCAAGTAGTACAAGGGGTGCCAATGGAGGCTCTGAGTTCACGTCTTGCTGATGGTAGGAGCTTCTAGCATGCTATGGCATTTACTTATTAGATTCCCCACTCCCCCCCACACACACACCCACAAGGGAGACCTAGGAAACCATTTAAATTTGTGTAGGTGATGTCAAGTGTTCAAATGCTAGCAACTGCCAGACTTATAGTTGCCATTGTAATCTTGCATATGTGCTTTGATACAGCGTTTGGTATCCTGATTCCCTGCACTCCCAAAAGGCCTGCATAGGGACCTGAATTATGGTTGTCCAAATAAGCTTGGATCTGGCATTTCCAGCTTCTGAGTGCCTAACTCTCCCACCTAAATAGCCTTTGACATTGTGTAATGTGAGTGTGCATACATGGTAGATGACATGGCATTCTCTTCTGTGTGGAGCATAGCTCAGAGTGCTAAGCAGTCAGTGTGCAGGTTACTCTGGAGTTGTATGACTTGGAGGGTCTTGTATCCGAGAGCTGACCCTGATCTTCCTCTGCTCCTGAGCCCTTAAACATTTGTAGATTTCCTATTACAGTGGTCTTACTTTTGCAGGCAGCTTTGAAATGGTTGTGTCACTTGACCCTCATTGAAGCCAAAGGCATGGTTCTGTTGACTGCTGAGTATCACCTGCGGTATCCTCTCCGGAAATCCCCAGAGGTGCAGAAGTCCTCCATTCTCTGCTGAGCCCACCAATGTTTGTTACAGTATGATAAAAGACAAAACACTTTCTCTGGGAGGGTGGACTTAAAGTTCTTAAATCCTTACAGGGATTCATATTATTGGTATTACCTCAATAGAGGCCAGAAGCTTGGGAACAGGTTTTGGCTGAGGGTTAGGTAAGCAAGCCATGAGAGTTCAACATGGATGGGAAGGCACAGAGGATTGAGAAATCAGGTCACTGGCTGGGAAATTTCATCTGAGTTCTGGGTTCTAATTTCAAGATGACTGTAAGACCCGTGTACATCTCCCTGTTTGTGGTGTGGGGAGCATGATGCAAGCATTAAGGTTATTGATTTTAGTTTGTAGAAGTCTTATTACAGACTGGAGTGCTGGGGTTCAATGATGTCCATGCATGTGGTCTCAATTTACAATGCTGTGCTGAAAGTATTTGTGGGTTAGGGTAGGGAACACAGCTGCAAAGGCCCAGATCTGCACAGAGACTGTGGTGCCTGACTGCCTTGGAGTGATTCCTCAGTGATGAACTTGAGGGCATGAAGCATTCAGTACCACAGCCATGAACCCAACCTACATCTCCTCATATTGTGGCAGCTCTCTGGCTTCTCAGTTGACTGTCTCCAGGTTTGGACAGTGCTTCCTTTTATCTCTCTCCTATTTATCTGTGAAAAAACTTCCTCATCTGCATCTTAATTTTTGTTTTTTTCTCAGAGTGGCCCTTTGACTGGCCTTGGCAAGATATGCCTTGGCATATCTTATTGAATTGGGTCCTTCCTTGTTCACATACTGTTGGAAATAATGAAGCCTCTACAAAAAGTATTTTGCTAACAATTCTGCTGATCCAAATCTGTGAGCAGGACGCATCCAGCTGTTTTTCCCTTAGCTGCGAAGAATGTGTCATGGTATCAGGTGTAAGGAATATTTTTTGGTATAACTTTACCCAGTTCTTTCTCTGATGCTCACCGCGCTTTGGAGGTGGTCTGCAAAGCAAACCAGAAGAAGAACAGAAGGCTTTGTTCCTCTTGGTTGCTTTGTCTCTTTCTTCCTTCTGCAAACATCTTGGCTTTTGTCTGTCCACAGAAGACTTTGACTAGAAAATGAGAGAAATTATGTCACAAGATTAAAGCTGCCAGGGAAAGGGCCTACTTTAATTTCTCTGCATTGTTTGTGGTGTGTATGTCTCCCATTCATGGACCATGAACATCTTTTTGCAGCTGTTGCCCCAGCGCAGAATAAAAAGATGGTTAGAAGTGTAAAAGGACTAGGGTTAGCTCATTCAAATACCCAGATTGAGTGGGATTTTCAAATCACTGGGGTTAGGGAGAGTGGATACTGGAATTTAGCATCCAAGCTATCAGAAGCAGTTCCTGGTGCTTGGAAAGCAATCTTATATCTTGCAGTCTGTTGCAAGGTAATGTCCATCTCTACCAAGGTGTTCAGGAAACTTCCCTGCTACCCCACAGCCTGTCTTATGCCTGCTACACCTCACTGCAGTGTCTTTAAAACGTCATGGATCCCTTGATTTGGAAAAAGCAAATTCTGAACCACCTAATAAAGCTGTTTTATTTAAACAGACATTGAACAATACCATGAACAGCGGGTGCCAAGATGACAGTCCCTCTTATGGCATGATGGGGTGACTGTGGCCTTGATGCAGCAGAGCAAACCCCCATTACATGGCCCCTTCTGGCACAGCTCAGAAGGGAGAAGGCTTGGCTGGTACTCCAGAGCACTCATAGCGTTCCCTAACCACAGGCCACAGGAAGTGTCAGTGCTTGCTCGGAGAGATGATCTCATGTGAAAATGGGAACAGCAAATACTCTTTCCAGGATGCCTTTGAATCACCTCTGTGGTTGCTGGAAGAGAACAAACAATTACCCTGTTAGCTTGACAGAGCCATGTAATGGAAGAGATACAGCCAGTGCTGGGGTTGCTCTAACTCGTGCTTCACTTCTAGAAGCCCAGGTACCTGTTAGAGGTAGAGTTTTGACAATGAAACTTTCCAGTGTGTTTCCCTCTTCTGCACTGAGCCTCCAGCACCCTTCATGTATCAGAGGAGCTACGTTTAAAGCTAATGAAGAAGCCTTATACCACGTAGTAAGGTTTCCTGTTAGGAGCCTTTAATACCTAAGGCAATGTAAAAAGCTTTGGTAGAACAGAAAGTCAGCTTCTTCCTCACCTCCAAAGGTCTAGCTCAAGAACATAAATATCTCTCAATGAGAACCACAGTATAAAATCTAACCAAGGAGTCTGAAGATTGATTTGATGGCTTACTAGGTAGTGATGTCCCTCTCAGATACTCTGTTCCCCACCACTTCCTTGGAGATGTGCCCTGAACTGGAGAGGGCAATAATCCAAACCTGAACTGAACTACTTTCATAGCTGCATGCATTCATTACATTAATTTGCAATAGATGATAAAACTCTGATAAGTTGAGCCGATTCATATCTTTTGAAAGGAGAAGACACACTTGCTGGGAGGTGGAATATATCCCAGTAGCTTAAGGAACGGGATGTGGGAGTGGATCAGCCCAATGAATCATTCACAGACTGGTCAAAATATAGTTCAGTTTCCTATAAAAGGTGGTCATTTAAAGCAAGTTGTCTGAAGATCAGCTGAAAGTGATATAATCTTGTCTTTCCTCAGATCTGAAAGCTGGATAACTACGTTGTGGACCTAATCATACAAAAATGTTAACATTAATGACTATTAATAAATTCCCCATTTAAAGAAAACATCTGCATGTTACAGAATTCAAATGTTTGGAGATTCCCAGTTAGGACCATTTCTGAAAGGCAGTTTCCCTAAATTTAGGATTTTCTTGATATTTAACAATGATGTACGTTACAGCTGCTGTTTACCTAACCTGCTTCTTTTTAAGCTAATTGGTGGGAGCCAATTCAGGCCATGCTGGAGGATTTCTGTCCATCTCAATCTAATATGTAAAAATGGCCCCCTTGATTAATTCTTCCATATAATACCAGCAGTGAGATTCCACTCTCGATTGGAGATGCAATGAAAGAGAGGAGGCATGGGAAGATGAATGGGAAACAGACTTTCCTTGGAAGAAGAGCAAGGGTTGAATTGCTCACAATCTATAAATACCTCCTTGGGGAGATGATTTTGGACGTGACAGAGTTTTATCTAGAAGGCGAAGACATAGGGATGTATCACCTTGGAAAAAGACTGTCAAAAGCAGTGTAGTGACTCTCTACAGCAGGGAAGGTAAGTGCTCTCCAGCTCTTGCAATTCCTGTGCTTCTCCTGGACCGCACTAAAATTGCTTCATTTCGATGCTGGAAGCAATATACCTTGTGCCTTTTCACATTCATCTCAGTGCATTTTAACACTAGATGAGCTTGCAACGGGGAGAGAAAAGAGGAAGGAGAGTGTTACTCAAATGAAAGATCAAGCTGTTGACTGTAGATTTAAAAACAGTTATAGAGGAAAGTCATAATCAGGAAAAGGCAAATCTGATGTAGTTTCTTGCCAGCTAGAGGGGCAGAAGCCACGGCAGCCATCTGTGGAGCTCTGTCTGAGTACACAGTGCTGTGAGTCTGGTCTCCCTCCACCTCCATTTGTGCTTATTTAGTGTAGTGATCCTTGTTGAGTTGTAGCTTTGGCTAATCTGCTTGGCCTCTGTGAGGGAGATCTTGGCACACCCATAAGGCTATCTAAGAATGATTTCCCTGCAGATGCATAGAGAAGATTCCCTACATGCTGTTCCTTTTACTCTGCTGTTTTTTCTCTTGAGAAGTCGGTTAAATCACAATTAGAAACATGCACTGGAATATTTTCATACCACATATCATTAGGTATTTTTTCACTGAGTTGCAGTTCTGGTTGCCTTTCATTTGCTATCATTATTCAGAGACCACACCCAGTGAATTGGTATACTTTGCTTGCACTGCTGTTGTCATATCTCTGATGCCTTCCTGAGTTGTATGCTGTAGCCAAATGTAAACTAATGTGCCCGATTCAGGGATTACCAGGTGAAGTCCCCTGGTCTGTGTGATGAAGGCGGCAAGGGTAGGTTGCCAATATGGCCTGTCTGGTCTTCAGCTATGAATGAAAGAAATCTGCTAAGGGCAAGACCAGTGGTGGAAATTGTTGGCCAAAATGGGAGATAGCAGAAATCCTTACCTGCTGACATCTTTGAGATCTTGACAAATGAGCAGGACGTGGATGCAGGCAAGGGGTAAAAGCATGAAGTGGAGAGTAAGTGCTCCATGAAAATGCTCTGGTTGAGCTTGGAAGAAAATTATGTGTTTTCAGCCTGTTTGAAAATGGAACAAAAGAAGTCTGATGTGGTAAGCACTGCTGTTTATCCAAAGCATGGGAGCCAGGATAGTACTGGACAAAACTGCTGCCACAGGCAAGCATGGGCAAGACATGTGAGGAAAGAAAGACTTGCTGCCTATAATCAGACCACTTGTTCTTAGCACCAAAGCTGCTTCACTCTGGTTCACAGTCACTCTGGCATGGCCCGAGATCCTGCACACCAAATTATTTGGGAGTGAATTTCAGAGTGCTCTATGTGCCTCTGTATTTGCACAGCTGAAGTGGTAACAAGACTCATGGCAATTAAAGCAGAACAATTCTACTGCTGCCGCAGCCTGTCCATAATACTTAAGAGGGGATTCAGCAAATTCAAATGACCCCTCGTCATACCAACTGCAGTCCATCTATGAGCAAAGAGGCTAGATTAATCACATGTGTTCTGGTGCTAAATATTTACTTCATTCCCATGCTGTGACAAAGAGGGACAGGTTAAAGCAAACAAGAGATCCAGGACATTGGAAACCATTGGAAGCCCCGGAACAAATTGGGATCAGGAAGTACAAGGACAACCTGTGGATCAAAGGGTATGAATCCACGTTCCCAAATAAAGGGGTGATTATGTGAGCAGTTAAGGAGGGATTAGAATCGTAGGTGATAATAGTAAGCAGCTGGAAAGGAAGGCCATAAAGAGCCAGAAATAAAATAAAAGGCAGGTGAAAAAAAAAGAACAGGTGAGGAAGATGTGATGGGAATCTTACCCCAATTAAGAATTTAAAATATGAAATGCTCTCTGAGGTGCTGTGACTCCAACTTATACTCTGGCTTGTTTCTCATCTTCCTGGGTTCTGATCTGGGCAGAAGACTCTATATTCCCTGGAGCAGGGATTCTCTTAGGATTCTCTTGTGATAAGCATGATCCCAGAAGTGTTACTGAAATACCACTTCTATCTGACAGGACTGTGGTCAGGCAGATAACTATTCTAGATGCCTTCAGCATTTCCTTTATACTAGCTGCTTCCTAGCTGGCTGCTGGAGGCTTAGAGCAGTCTACTGTGATTTTAGGAACCTAGAAAATTATTGTGTTGAGTTGGAGGGAAAAGGCCTGTCAGATTTTGTCAAAAGCACTAAACATCCTGTGTTAGGAGCTGTTTTTCATCTTTGCTGCAGGCTTGTAGCTGGAATGGAACCAGGAGGCTTTGCGGCTCATACCAAGAGTCACAATTGCTTGAGCTACAGCACATCATGCTGTCTTTCAAAGAGTTTTAGGCCCAGAAGACCTGGGCCTAAGTCCTGTGCCTGTTCTGCCTGTAGATCCATAGCAAATGGTAACTCTTACAGGAAGGCTAAGTTGTTCTGGCCTTTCAGTGCATTCTTCTTTCTTTCTTATGTGGTTAGTCTACACCTAAGGTTCAGGGAAATGGCTTTCACATGCAGATTGGACCCATCTTTGCACTGATACAGGAGAGCTCCATCATTACAATTTTTGTTCTTCATAAATTTTACATGGCGTCATTGTATTTTCCTTTTCAATGCTCAGGAAACTCTTTGAACCTAAAGATCAAAATGCCTGACAGAAAGGAAGGTGTAAAGCCAAGTAAACTTGAATTTGCTTTTGCTTTTCACTGCAGAAAAAGAATCCATCCCAAGCCCTTCATATTGATGTATAACCTGATCTCTTTGCTACAGCTCTCCTCTTTGTTTCTTCTCCCTGAAAGAGCCAACAGGTTCGTGTATGGCAAACCAAGCTGTGTTTAGGACACCGAGAAGGCAATGATGTGTCCTGACACCTCCAGCCCTAGCTTGTGGGTTTTCAGAGCTGTGATACCTATCAGGACTCTGGTGGAACAGGAAGAGGTAAGGTTATAGTAGGAGTTGCACCGCTTGTACACCATGTATGCACAGGCCACCTTCCTGTAAGGCTAGAAGGAAAGCTAGGATTTACTATCCATCAGCTAGGATTTGGGCAAGGAGGGCTGGTGTTTGGCTGTTTTTGTGGGCATGTGTTGTACAGCAGAGCTGCTCCTCCTCCAGAGAAATTTCCAGGTCTTATCACACTTTAGTGAAAAGTGGCACTCAAAAATACCAGGCTTTGGGGCCAGGATCTCACCTGATGTGGGCTGTTTCCTGTTGTGCCATGGCAGTGTGCATAGGTGATGATTTAGTGATGGTGTCTTTAAGGACAGCGCATCCCAGGAGGGCCTAAGAGCTTCTCATTGGTCCTAGATGAGTAATAGCAAGCTCTTCCAAACACATTGGGCACAGATTAATTTCCAAGAGCCGCTGATGACTTTGACCCTAAAGTTCTGATGCAAAAAGATGAAAATATCCAGTTCAGAGTCATCTCCAGCATCTAACTGCACTCAGGCCAGTCTCTTGTTTTTTTATAGCTTCCTGATTTGTCTCATCTGCTACACAACTTCTGCTGGAAAGATTGCCAGACCATGAATGAACCATAAGCCAGCACAATGGGTGCTTTACTGGCTGTGGTCTCATGCACTGGGCTGGTGAGTTGTTTGTTAATGTTTTCCTAGTCATATCCTTCCTTGGCTTTTCTAGCCAATGGCTATTTGCCAAAAGCACCTTTTTACAGCTAGATAATGGAATTGTTGCAATTGGAGCTGCCTCAAAGTCTGAATGAATTTTAAAGGGGAAATATCATGACAATTGGGGGATATTAATATCTCTTTTGAGGCCACAGCAAATCTGTGGAAGTGCGAAGTTATTTCTCCTTCTTCACCCTTCAACCAGTTCCTAAAATGTTCTCTCAAACTTAACTAAAATCCCACACTTGTCACTACTTGTAATATCGTCACTGTGAATGCCCTTGATAGAATAGAAAAATGTGTAATAAATAAAAAGAGACTCTCATAAACAGTAAAAGAGAGGCTTTAAAGTTGGAAATAGTGCCTTGCTAACCAGGTCTTTGAAAAAGATTTCAGTGAAGGACACTAGGTCGCTATAGACTTCCTCTGGAAACCTGGTAGGTTTGTTTAGTTTTTGTTGTTGGGTTGGGTTGTTTGTTTTTTTTTGATTAATTTCTCTATCTGTCACAGATGAACCTGAGCTCCAAGGGGTGGGAACAGTCTGGTGATACTGGTTTGAGATTTGGAGGTCACTGCTCGGTTTGTGGCTCTTACAGAGACTTCCCAGTGTGAATTTAGGCTAGCATGTGAAACATGACAATTCATCTAAAGACACTGTTTAGGTGATTCTAACTCTCTTCTGGTGGACAGCATCACCCACAGCTGACGAAAAGAGTCTGTTCTGTTGGGTCCCTTTTCTCTTTTAAAAGAACAGAAGAAAAGAGAAAATAAAATGCAGCATGGACACTAAATTTCCAGGCTTCCAGTCTCTTGTTACTCTTAAATTAGTTCTTACAGCTTTGCTTCCCCCTAAAACGTCTCAAGCAGCCCTAGAATGTGGTGGCCATAAGGGTCCTGTGAGAGAGGCTGGGAGTGATTCGCTGTTGCACTTTTTGTCTGTGGATGTAAAAATGGGGGTTGGTTTTTTAAAAGGGTACATCTACCTATTTCCAACCCTGTGCAGGGAGCCAGGGCCTGGGGTCCGAGTTAGCTTTCTTCTAGTTCTTGCAACACCACTACTAATGGAGATTCGACTAACCAGATCTGCTGTCAGTTGTATCCATCCAGCTGTTACAGTGAAATCAGTGCTATTCCACTTATTTTAAGTTTAGAATAACACTTAGCTTCAGAAGGGTTTTACAGGCCTAGCTGATGCCTGGGCAGGTTTTGGACACTTTTGCTGCTGATTACATCACATGCAAATTGTCTTCTGTACCCAGAAAGATTTCTGTTAACATATTCCTAGATATGAATTTTACTTTTGTTCTGCCAGCAGAGCTAAAACTAAAGGAGGAGAGAACAGTGGGGAGGCAAATCCTTTTTGGATTTACATGAGCATAGTCTCAAGTCTGTGTAAAGTAGGAAGAAATTCCTGGGCTTGATTTACTGCTCATTAATATCAGTGCTAGTGTCTCTACTGGCTTTAACTTGCACTGTCCTGACCTGCCTTCCCTCAGTGATGAATGCATAAACTGCAGTTACTCAACATGATGCCCTGCAGTAGCTGCCTTCTCCACTGACTCCCTAGTTGTGTTCTGGGTTTTGTAAGCAAAAAAATCAAGGAAAGCTTGCCTTGCTTCCTTGCAGTTCTTCAGGCTGTCAGCAGTTAAAGTGAGAAAAGGCCAGGCCGGCCAGTGATCACAACCCTTTGCAAGGTGGAAAGCACCAATCAGTCTCATCAGAGAAATGCAAGAAGGGGTGTTACTGTGAACAGGGAACTTGTGTGAGGAGAAGGAAGCTGATGCTGGAAGGGTGGTGTGGAGCAGAGCAGGACTGTGAGAAATGAAAGCAGGGGCTAAGGGTCAAGCTTGAAAAGCAGTGAAACTTATCCAGTGTTTCTCTTGTGCTGTCCACAGTACATTTCATCCATATGCTTCCAGTTTGATTTCCTTATGTACCTGGTGCAATTCTCACATTACAACCCCAGCTCTGCCAGTCCCTTCCAGCAGCAATAGCAAGTGAAGCAACTGTCAGCATATGCTCAGGCATGTTAAAGTGAATAAAACAGGTACATCCCTTTGTTGGTGGTTGAAGGGAGGAGTGTTGGGGGAGTTTGACGGGAAGGCACTCAGTGTAGGCACTGAGCTGTGAAACCTTAGGAACAGACAGCTCTGTATCTGTGGCACACATACTGAAGCCATTTTCCCCAGGCAGTGAGGTAGATAGCACCTGATGGACTGTGGCTTGCTGTGTTTGTTTTGTATTTGGTTTTTGAACGTGTGGTGGCTGTCTGCATGTGCGCACTCAGATAGGACACCTGGCTTCTCCACTGGGGAAACTCTTAGATGCAAACAGATGGAGAAGCTGTCAGAGGGAGTTTCACTCTAGTGAAATTCAACTGTAGTTGAGGTACACGGAGCAAATGGCATTTAGGCATCTGCTGGCCTAGTTGTTTCACTTCCCTGCCTCCCCTCCCCTTCCCCCCAACCTGCAGCAAGTCTGGGAGACATATGAAGCATATTGCTGTGAGGTTTTAGAATACTTGGCAATGAGGGAAGTGTCGGGTGAAAGATAAAGCCAGAGGTACCTTTTTTGTGGTGCGAGCCAAAGATTATTGCAGGTTTGGAGTTTCTGGGCAAGGATTTTGCAAGAGAATCTGTTTTGTAACTTTTTTCTTTTATTGTTTCCTGTGTAGACAACATGCTTAGCTGGTTCATTACAGCATTTACCAGGAATTTGTTCTAGGACAGGATTAATTAATTTGACTGTCAACATGCTGGTTTTCCACTTCAGTTCTGTTTTGCAGTCCCCCTTGGGGGAAAGACATCCATCCAGGGGCAAATGCTTATGGTGACGGGCATGCTGGGGTCTCCTTTTCCTCGGAAGCCACATTTATTTTAGGGATGGAAAGATGTTTCCAGTATGTTTACAAGGATTTTAACCTAGAACTTTTTTAGAAGTGGTTGCAGTTTGGGGCACTTGTGTATGCCAGCAGCAAATTCCATTTTGATTACCTTTTGTTCTGACTCTTGGGTCCCCTTGAAAGAGGACCCAGGGAGGTGACTGGAGAAACTATTGGAGAGAAAACAATAGAGGTCATTCAGCTTTGATCATCCTTTCGAATGGAATGGCTGGGAATAAAATAAGGCACAGGAAAAAGCGACAGTCTGAACCTCTGGGAGAAAAGAAGAGCTGGCAAGGCTTTGATGGGATATCAAGGAGTCATGAGAAGGACAGGATCTCCCTTTTTTCACGCTTCTTTTCAAACGAAGTTTGTCTGGAAGGAGATAGGCCAACACAGGCAGATTTCCTCCCTGCTTGGCTCAGAGACAAAACCAAATGCAGGAGAGGAAGTTTGCTTTCAGCCTCTTGTGCCTCTGAAGAGACAAACTGGCAATTAGATAACACCAAAAGAATAGGCCCTATAGCTTTCAGAATGGATGAGTGGGCAGGAGCATTTGGGCTCTGGGGTTCCACTTCCGTGAGTTAGATGGAGAGAGTGGGTCAGAGTGGCTGAAGCTTGGGCAAGGCTTGTCTTGGGAGCTCCCTGAAACATAGGAAAGCTAAGGCCACTTTGGCAAGCATCCAGATGAAGGACCTTATGAAGAAAGGCAAGGAGTCAGCATTTTATAGGGGACGGACTCTACTTGAGCTTTTGAAATCACTGTCAGGCATTAGATTTCAAAGACCCAGCTGACAACTCTCCTCCTCTCCCCCCTCAAGCCTGAAAGAGCTCTAGTGCTCCCTACGCATCATGTGTATCTTCAGAGGAACAATTCCCATTCCCTAGCTGTGCCTGAAGGACAGAGCATACTGTGAAGACTTCTGGGGGAGGAGGTGCACACTGAAGTTACTACTCTCTTTCCCTTTGCTAAACTGGAGCTGTGGGAGGGCTCCTGCTCAAAAATTTCTCCAACAATTTGTGTTTTGACCCTGAGCTTTCCAACGTGCCAAAGGCAGGGCCATGTGCATCATCTCTGCTTGACTTTGTGCAGACACACCAGCCAAGCAGGCTCCTCAGGAGACTGATACAGCATAGCCAAAGCAGTACGAACCAATCAGCAAACACATACTGAAGATACTCCTTTGCTAGTGATAGGTAGTCCTGGAGAAAGGTGCTGGGCGGGTGCAACGGAAGGTGCATTTGGACTCCCATGTGAGAAGTAAGGGCATCTAGATTGGTTGTTAAGGCACTGACCCAGGACTGAAGAAGTATGAAGGCAAGTTTCTGCATTGCTCCTGCCTTCCTGTGTGACTGCAGTCAAGTCCGAGTGGGATTTTCCACACTGCTCCTTGCCAGGAATCTGCAGCTGGGTCCTTCTGAAAATCCCACTCCTAGTATGTCTGCCTTAGCCTGGAAGCAGCTAGAAGCAGCTCTGCTGTACAACCATCCACAGAATAGAATTATTTCCCTTCTTATCTTCAATAGAAGCTCTTTGTGGCTTAAACATTCATTTGCTCTGTGTCTGGACAACTCCCAATAAAGACGCCCTCATCTGAACTAGGGCTTCCCTGCTATTTTCTTACTATTACGTATAACTGGGAGTGTCCTGGTTTTCTTCAGTTGTGCTGAGGAGGAAATAGTGCAGCTCTGCATTCTTGTGACTTGTGGTCCTGCTTCCATCTGGATTTGATACTGTGGGTAACTGGGTCTTTTGGGGTATCGCTCACTTGGGCTGCCTTGCTTCTCTCTGAGAGAGCTTAGGTAGAAATATGTATGTGTATGTTGCACACATTTGGAGAATCAGGCACACTTAGAGTGCTCTAGACTTAACTGCATCTGTGTACAGATGTTGTATGCATTTACTGCAAACCTGGATGCTTTGGGGGCCTTCCAGATGTCTGGTAGCAGCTGTCACTGCAATGGGACCACTGGAAGATTGGAAATCTGGAATGAAAGGCTAAAAGTCACTAATTCTACCCAGTCTAAACTTTGTGGTGTGGAAATAGGACATTTCAGGATTTTCTCAGACCTCTGGTAGCCCTGTAGTAATCAAACTTGCTGCCCTTCTCCAAATTTTTCTTGTATCTTCCCACGTGTCTTGGACTGTAAACTCCTTTGGGCTGGGACCAATTGATGTTTCTGTAAACCTTCTGACACCATGACCTAAACTTCCAAATGTCACCCACTGCAGTCAGCAGATAATGGTCATATGGTGGTCAGAGCTCAAGTGGAGAAGGAAATGTGGGGGACACATTAAATGTTTGCTGTAGTGTTGAGTTCCAGTCCATATTCTAGGAGATGATGGGACATCTGTCAGAAAAGCTTTATTTAGCCTAAAGATCATCCAGTCCCAGGCTTCACCCAAGTATCCCACTTCTTTTTCACTGCACATGTCAGCTTTAACCCCGCTCTTCTGAAGTGTGCTGTTTTGCCACATGTGAGTTCCAGTAGCTCTGATGAGAACTATTCATGCAAATCTCCCACTTAGCTAACAGTGAAGGTTCCTGGTTGGCAAGCTAATCTCATTCATGTGGAAAGCCACCAATTAGGTGGCTTTATAGCTCAGTACAATTAAAGCTCCTTAACTTTTTTTTTTAACTGTTTAGCATCTTCTTTTGTGGATAGCAGGCCTTACACTTGCAAATGCTAACTGCAGCACAGTGTTCAGTGGTCCAGGAAAGAACTGTCAGTAGAGATGTAAGCAGTTAAAGGAGGAAGTTCCTATAGATGGCATTCAGAAATGTACATCACTGTTGCTGGCTTTTATAGGAGCATTAAAGAACCCTGTATCTGTGCACAGCAAATGGTATTTATAGGTATGTTCTCATGGACTCCTTACATCTCCTGCTGTATAGAGTAGTCTAATGATCAGGTATGGTTCCTTTGGGTGCTGCATTCAATGTTCAGGAAGGACTGGTAGACTCAGAATTGAAAGCAAGACTCCAAGTCAGATGTGGGTGTTGGCAAGATATTCTCCAGGATGATATAAAGGGTATTTAATATTGCACAGAAGGCCACAATCCTGTCTTCTGTGGATTTTCTATTCTTAAACACCTTGGGACTTTGAGATGTTGTGGAAGTTGTGAATGACCATGTAAGCAAGCAAGCATGAACCATACTGGAAACTGCTCTAAGTTTAAGGAGGTGATGTGTCCCAAGACCTGTATGTGTTCACCTCTATTATGTCTGCTACCCCTGAGTACTTCCCTCTTTTCCCATAGGTGGGGGATGCAGATCTGAAGTTGGGTGGAATTTAGGTGCTCTGAACCCAAAGTGACTGTCTTGGGAACAGACAGCTACTACTGATGCATGAAGCACCTTTTCAGGTTCCTTCTGCATCTGATCTTTCCGTGTTGATGGTCCTGAAGCCACATCTGTTTTGGCAAGGCTACGCAGCTCAGTGCATAACTTACTCCCCTAACCAACAGATATGCAGAAAGTGGGTACTTCTGACAAGAGTAGCTGAGCAGTGTCAGGCTAAAGATATACTCCTTCCCACAACTGCAGCCAACAGTGCATGCTGAAGGAAAATTACTGTTCAAGACAAGTGTATATGGCATTTCCTCCTCCATCCTAGAACTCAGCCATAGTTCCTTGCAGGCCTTAAAGCAGTGGTCATTTGCCAGAGCTGTGCTGATGGGAATGAACACCATTATAAATAGCTGAAGCCACAAAACTTGTCTTAAGACAGAGTGAGAGGAGTTTTTCTAGAGGTCTGATGCAGTCTCCTCTCTATCTCTCTGACTGGAGGTACAGGTGGTCTTAGCCTGGCCATGTCCTCCAGCCACGCTCTGGACACTGGTGGGCATGTCTGGAGCTCAGCCAGGCACAAGAATGCACATGCCATCATGGTGTGTGAGATGGCAGATAATTAGGAGGTCAGGAGGGAGAAAATGTGAGGGAAATTCAGTCCAAGTCATTCCACAGGCCCACCATCACACTGCTGGGTTTGTGTGAGTGTCTTACTATTAGGGTGTGCAGCCCAACAAGTGTGTTTGAAAAGCCTGTTCGGCCCTTGGCAAAGAAATGTTCCCAGACATGCTGTAGAGACTTTGCCCATCATATGACACATACAGAACTTATTTCCCTTTGTTCCAGAGGGGAATGTTTGGCCCATGCTTATCTGGACACAATGCAAAAAACAGAGCTTTGTATTACAAGAAAGGGAGGCACTCATTTAAAAAAAAAAATGCAAAAAGTCATGTAAAATGTGAAATAAGTATAAAAGAAAAAAAATCATGTACAAGAGCCAAATGCATCAAAATCCCCATAAACTGTGAAGATTTCAGCCCTGTGATAAAGTCATGGAATTCAGAAAGATTGCAGTGTCTTGAGGAATGACGCAGTCCAACTTTCAGCCCAAGTGTAGCTTGCCTGCTCTGTGTCACAGTGACAAAACAGGCTGGGTAAAATTCTGAAGCAATCATATTCCCCCAGCCTGTGTCCCTCACTGTACATCTTGGTTACCACCATATTTTAGGAATAGAGTTTTCCCCAGAAAAATCCAAACACTTAGACTGCTGAGCAGCAACTCAGCACTTCAGGTGTAACTAGATTTCACAGCATAGGTCCCCCCGGCTCTTTTGGGAGTCCATTTCTGAACCTCACGTAACAAAAGCTACCTTGGTGCAGCAGAATTTCTGCCTTTGTGTGGCTTCGGTGCTCAGACAGGAGGGAACCTCTCAGAATGGCAACATGAATGGAAGGAAAGTACAGAGAGGTCATGAGGAATAAAGGCATCCCTTGCACTTCTGATATCTGAAAGCAGCCAAAAGCCACCCATTGCGTATTAATACTTTGCTATATCTGATAAAATGCCTTATACTAGACATGATCAAAAAAAATTTTTCCTAGTGGTGAGAGCTTTAGCCTGTCTCCTGCCTCCCATGTACATCACCAGCAGAAATGGAAATATGTTGTGCTAATTAGCTATATGCTAATGTATGAAACTGTGAGAGCTGTTGCAGTCTTATTGCAAGATCCGAATTCTTGATTGTACTGAAATTAGTAGGAAATCATCTTTACTTAGGTTTTCTTTTGCATCCCTGATTTTGAATGCCATTTATATGTGCCTAAAAGAATCCCTGCTCAGGGAGGACTTAAGTACACGCTCAACTCTAAGTGTATGTGGTGAACCCTTTTCAGATATGGATGGTTCACAAACATTAAATGTCTGCAGGGTTAAATGAGGGGCAGGAAAATCTGTGTGTTGAACAAATTTCATCCCATCGTGAAGCTGCTAACACTGTTGTGGCAATGATCTCCCTGAATGCATCTGTATTTTAGATTTTAGACAGCATGGCTGGTCTCAGGTCTTCTTTCACTGCCTCTTTAGCCACAGGGGGAAGAACTGTAGGCTTTGCTACTGGTCTCTTGAAATGCTATCACTTTGTTCACTCGGCCCTCATGTTTTGAAACAGTTGCCTTTTTTTTTTGGCAGGGAGGGGGAGTGTCTTTCCTTTCCCTGGATGCTATTAAGTAAAATCATGAACTGTCTGATAATTATTTTTCATTTTTTTCTGTCCTGAAATGCTGAGCATAATGAATGTGCTAAACCTCGCACCACCAGAATCCTAAGCAAACAGAACATGTATTTATAAAAATAAAAATATAAATTGCCCCCAGCATTCACGCATCATTAGAAAGCTAAACCACAGCCCTAGAAATCAAGTGCTCTGCTCTGAACATGTGATTGTAGTGCAGGGAGGGAGGAACTGAAACAAAGCCACTCTGTAAGGAAATGCACCAGTGAGGAGCCAGTGCACTGATGAACCCTTGCAACCATAAGACCCCAGGATTTGAATCCATCCCAAGGAGACCAGAAAAGGTAACTTCATTAACTGAAAAAGAAGTTTGTGAAAAATCTCCCTTTTTTCGTTGCTCGTGTTTGCACAGATTATTTGGGGAGAAGGGAAGGACGCCAGTGAATAAAGGGAAAGCCTCATCTCTGATGCAGCCTGCCTGGAGCAGCCAAGCACCTTCTACAGAGCTGTTGGATCCCATGCTGGATCTTCTGTTGGATTGGCACCAGCCCGTTTTACGGGATGGTGGGAGTTCACTCCCCACTCAGCCTCCAAGCAGTCATTCCCTGTTCTTGGGTCGAGTGGTTACTCTCTGATTTTAAATGATACAAAGGGAGGCTGCTGTTCGCATTTGCTTTGGACTGTCACTCTCTTTGCTCCCCTGATATAAACTTGAGCTCGGGCACAAACAGGAGAGTTTCATCTGGTTCCAACTGTGAAACTTTATTCAGATCAGTAAAGCTTTTAAAAATATAGCCCTTGTGGCCACTTCTGGTTGTTAGTGATGGAAGATTATACATGCTAATTAGCAAAAGAATATCTCCTAAGCAAATATCCCTTTGTATACCCTTTTTCTGCCTGGCATTCAGTTATCAGACTTAATGAAGCTTTTTGATGTGTTTTCAAAAGATCTACTACAAAAGGAAGAGCAGCGCCTGATGAATGTTGCAGCCAGGGGTGCCAGCAAGACAAAAGTGGTGTTAGGGGAAAAAAAAAGCAAAACAAAACAGTCAGCATTCAGCTCTCAAGGCAGTATCTGGTTCAGACAGCTTCCCTCATAGCCCCTGTGCAGCACTGTTAGTTCAGTCTCAGGAGCCTGAGCTCTTGAACAGGCTGTAAAGCTGTCTGGACTGTAAAGCTGTCAGGTGCGGTAGGATCACAGCGGCTTCTACTTCCTAGTTCATATAAAGATGAAAGGATAAAATAGACACACACGCGCACACACACACGTGCACATACATATCAAAAGAGCAGATGATTGAATCCAATGGCCGGCACAGGCTGCTCCATTCTTTGCTTTGCAAAGCAAGCCAAGATACAATTAAGGTCTAATGACGATTAGGCCCCTAGGAGTCATAAAATAAGTAGGACTTACTGCCTTCTAGAAACTGTAACTAAAATGGTATTAGACCTGGAGAGAACAAATAAATAAATAAATAAATAAAGCCACCTCCAGGAAACAAAACCTTCTTTCCTTTCACTCCTCTTGTTTTGCTCTTTTTGCTTCATAAGACTTAGAGGGATTTTATTATTTTATTGATTGTGGATGCTGATAAGGAAAAGATGGACTTCTCTACTCTTCAGTAAACACACAAAAAAATAATTAAAATCTGACATTTCTGTGAAAATTTTCCTGAGGGATGGCAGGGGGAAAGGAAGCTGTTCTTCATCAAATGTTGTGAATGAGAATTGTTGACCCGCTCCTTTCAAACGTAGATCTTATGGTTTCCCTCCTGCTAGGGAGCAGTGTAAATATAGCCTCTTCCTTTCCCCAGCTTGATTCTCTTCTTCACCATGCCGGGATCACTCTGGTGAATACACAGGACGAAAGACCCAGTGTTTACTTGACTTAAAGACAGTTCATTTAGGCCAAAGTGAAGTGTTTGGAAAACGCCATTGACAACAGATGCAGCTTGTGTATTAAGTATTTGCAGAAAGTCTGGACAGCTTCTTGTGCTAGTCAGTTAGTGTGCAGGCTGGGGATGGTGTCTATGTCTGGAGATGATCTTATAAAGTGCATACACTAATGTGTTTGCAAAGGAAAAGGACAAAGGCTCCCAAAGGGGTGATTCTCCGTGCGGTGACCAGTCACTGCTCCAGTGGCACCAGTGATGCTCTGTTCCAGCTGAGCGAGTGTGGCCCTGTGATTTATGGTCCTAAACATGCACAGCACGCTGTCAGCAAGGTCAAACACTAGCTAGCAGGAAAACCGCCCAGGAAGGGCCGAAGTGATCAGTTTGCATCCAGAAAATCTGCAGTGCGATTGTCATAGACCAGGCAGGGGGGATGAGAAAAGAGTATCATTAAATCAGGCCTCTTGATGTCTCCCAAGCTGTCCTTGGATTGCAAAACAGCTAGATGAAAGCACAGCTGAGCCACAGAAGCAGCAAACTGCTCGGTGCCTCTTGCACACGCAGGAAGCTTAAAATCCCCATATGTTGTGAGAGAGACAGTGGCTGACTGGCATGGTTCTCTGGCTGTGTTTGGCAGCCACGCCACATATTCCTTGACCCCTGTTCTGATTTTTACACCCTGAAGTGCTTTGGTCCAACTCTCCTCCAACAAAAGGGTTCATGCTCCATCCAAGAAGGGGATGCAAGTTTCTGGTCTTAATTATGATGTTGATCTTCTGGATGGCCATGGACAGCTCAAACCATCTGTCTAGGCCTAATAGCAAGTAGGGAAATCCTTACCTATCTGGTGGAGCTGAATTCTGGCTGCTTGGAGAGCCCACAGCTCGCAAGTGGGAGGTGATGGCAAACCAGAAAGCACTGTTGTTTGCTCACCCATCTCTTTCTTTGAGCCTGTTTACGGTAGAGCTAATCCATGCCTGAGAAGTAAAGGCAGGACACCAGGATCTATCAGCACACACAGTTCCCAAACCCATAAATCAATTGTCGCAAGTCCCAAACACAAGTATAAAATATTTCAGACAAACTCAGTTTTCCAGCTTTGAAACAAGGGTCTTTTTTTTTTTTTCCTTTTCATTTTACCATTTTAAGAATAAGATTTAGTGCTAAACTGACAGGCTTAACTTGTAAAGTAACTGGCAAATCTTGAAAGAATTGTGGTTTTCTCCTCCCCAAAGGACATTGCAAGTGACATGGTTTTTCACTTTAGTGATAGACAGTACTTGCAGGCAAGTATTTAGATATCTAAGTACTAAAGCAGCCACAGGTCTGGTTCCTATCAATAATACATTTTGTCACAGAGAAATTGAAACAACATGGATACCACACATAGAAGGGAGAATTATACATAAAATTAATTTCCCCATAAAGGAACACAGTTTCAGCTGTCTTGGTTCATGGGGGAGTTTGTGGATGTTCATTTCCTGGGGATTGCCCGCCCCTAAGTTTTACCTTTGATTCCGGGTACCAGTGAAAAGAGCATTTCAAAGCAGCACATGGATAGAGCCATGTGATTGCAATGAAATTAAAAAAAACACCAACCCCCCCCCAAAAGCCAAACTAATGGAGCTGATTTGATCAAAACATTTTTAAACCTGAGCCTGGGACTGAGCTGAGTAATGAGATGTGAAAGCAGGCAAGCGGCATGCGGCTTTGAGTGGCAAGGGAAATATTTCACCCAGCTCAAGGTACTATTGTGATCTTCCTCACTGAGCTTTGAGAACAGTAACATGAGTTAACTGATCTGCTAGCTAGCCTCTGGGTGGTGGAAAAGCAGCAATCTCCCCTCTTGGCAGAGGGAATTATCAGATATTAGGATTAGCTCCCTCCCTTTTTAATTCTGGGAGGCTATGGAGTGAGAAGAGTCTTAACCATGTCAGCAGAAATGCACCAAGCTGCTCTATTCTCAGACACAGACCTGTCCAAAGCAGTTATTTCCTTTAATAAATGTGTTTGAAAGACACAAGCCATGTCTGCTCTGTGCACAAATATCCAAGGGGTGTATTGCAATGTACCAGACCTATTTGAAGTTGAGGACTTCAATTTCCAGGACTTTTGGAATGAGCATGCTGTCAAGGTCAGATGTATTGCCAGGGAAACTCCTGTTTTTCTCCATGCACCAAAAGAAGCTGGCAGATCTTCAGAAAAGAGCTGTCCTTTCAGGGGTGCCTTGTGTCAGAGCTGTGCTGGAGCTTCTTCACATCCTCCCAAGAGCTCCCTGGAAAGCACCATCCTAACAGCAGGAAGTTAGCCCTATTTCCCTAGGGGAAGGGAAGTCCAAACCATGCCAGAAATAGTCACAGGTAGGAAGAGCGAGCTAGGAGTAACAGGCAAATAAAGGCAATATTGTGCTCTGTGTGGCTCATACTACCTTGGACGGCTCTTGCTGCACCTCTCAGCTCTCATATCCTTAAATCACATTCTGGTTTCTCACTCAAAATGCTTCATGGCCCATTTATGCCCATTGGTCTTCCTATGAAATTAAGTGCTCTTTTCTCTGTGGGATCTTGGATCCGGCATGGTGTCTATTAGTTGTGCTCTGAGCATGCCTGGTGGAATAAGCCTTTCGAGGAATATCAGATGAGTTCCTGGGGCCCATTTTGCATTTGGGAGGAGATTTCTGTGCATGCCAAAAAACAAACCAGCCTGTGTAAAGAACTGGTGAGTTGGGTGATGAGGCAGCCAGCAGATTTAGGCAGTATTTAAGGGTTGCTTGGTTCATTGACAATTTGGAGTTAAGCATATAAGTGGGCTCCAGTCCTAAGCAACTTGGCAGGTGACAGAGAAGGTATTTGAACCAGATCTCCTTCTTGCCTACCCTGGACTGCCCTTCCTTTATACGGTCAAGCACAGCACACACAGAGAAGCTCCATAAAGTCATTTCATCCAACTGCCTTCCAAAACATGGTTTGGTTTGGTGATGTGTTTGCAGGTTTTCTCTTGCTCAATCTCACTCTACTTCATTAGTAACAGGAGATTTCTTATAGAACTGACTGAGTCCTCCTTTCTCTCTCTCTCTTTTTTTTTTTAAGATAGGAACTATACTTACCTTTTCCTCCGTTGTAGTTCACAAAAAATCTCCATCTCATCAGTGAAATGGAAAATTCCTTCACTAATTTTCCAAGGTGATTGGATCTAGAGCTGGCTGGAAAGTAGTTTTCACCAACAAAAGCATAGCATTGCATTTTCACTGAAATGTGTTTTCTTAATGAATGTGGAACAACACATCTTTTACTCTGAAAAGCTATACCTCATTTGACAAAATATTCTGCTGAAAAGTGTTAATTGGCTCTGTTAAAGACATGTGTGGCCAGTATTTTCTTACCTTCTCTTAATTAACAAGGAATGTTACAATATGCATCACCCTTCTGACATCTCCTCCTTTTTCTTTCTTCATGCCCTATTTAGAAAAGACTTCTCAGATGCTTTTCAGTTGCCATAGATTTCATTTCTGTGCAGTTATCTCATGTGCTACTCTGGGTCTGAGGCTTTTGATGTCCTTAGTTTGGAAATAATTGTTGCTAAGGGACACTCATAAGGCTGATGAGATGGTTTTCCTTCAGACCAAGGGACTACAGGGGAATCAGAGCCAGAGGGATAGGCCTGTACTATGCTCATAGCAGAAAAAAAGGGAAGGCCAGCAGCTGCAGCCCTAGTTTAGGGAAGGGTAAATTTAAGTCCTTTTCCTGCAACATACTTTCCACACGTCCTTGGGCCAATCTCTTAGCTTCTGCCAGTGCTGCCCTTCCTTGTAGCAGTGGTCAGAGGGTAGAGAGGCATTGCGGCAAGTACTGCAGGGAGAGAAAGACAGGCGCTTTCTGCCTGGGATACGAAAATCTGATCTTGCCACTGCTCTGTTTCCAGGGCTGGGACCAGCCCTGATTTCAGCTGTCATAGAAATGCTGCATGCCAACCCATGAAGCTTCTTTCCAGGTTTCAAAGACACCAGAAATAGCCTTTTAGGGCCTCTCTCAGGCAGATGCTGATTTGTGTTTAGCCATTTCTTTCCTGCTGATAAACTGTTTGAAGGAGAACTGCACAGCACTGGCTCTTCCTGAGGAGCCAACCCGTAGACCTGTGGCAGCGGATACAGAAAATGGGCACAGAGCCTGGGAGAGAGATAGGACCTGGGGCCGGCCACTGTGAATCACTGAGACAAGCACTGGGAACAAACCACATCGATTCTCAGCTATGCCTCAACAATCGGACTTGTGCCCCACATATTTGTCACAGGCCTTCCCAATAAAACCCTCTCCACTTCACCTCCTCCCTCCCCCTTATAGACCAGCCATACCAAAGAGCTGACCGTGCACAAGGGAATTAATACTTTGAAGTGCAAGTGGCAGAAAAAGGCCCTTGGTAGGGTTCAGTAGTGCTGACTGAGTGACTTTGCATGCTAAAAATAGCACGGGCGCTTACCTTGGCCCTCAGTGAAGGGAGAATCAGGACAGGAAAACAGAAGGGTGCCTTGAGCTCCTATTTTTCCCTGGAAAGGTCTATAGCAAGGACTCCTATCTGCTGCACCCCTATCTAGAATTGACGGCCAGCCACAGAGACAGAAAGTACCTGGTTTTCTCTGAGCGTTCACTCCAAAAACTATTCCCAGGGGGGCAGGCCTAAATGCAGTTAGTTTGCAAGACTTTTGGCAGCTGGTCTCTGCCTCCAGTCCTGTTTATAGAGTTGGGAAGCGGGAAGTTTGGAAGCTGTGCTGATCCCCATTTTTAACCATGTGGTGACCTTTCAGTGTAATTAACTAACTGCATGGTTTTGTGTGTGCGTGTGTGTGTGTGTGTGTGTGTGTGCGTCTGTTTGTGCATGTGTGAGAACACAGCTTTAGCCACACGAGCCTTTTATCAGCTCCTAAATTTGTCCACCTAAAAACTTATATTAAAGAGAATGAAGGAAATGACTACAGAAGCAGCAAGGAGAAACAGCCATAATTGTATGGATTTCACTATATGAGTATTACCAGTAAAGGCCTCTGTTTTATATCCAGTTACCTGCAAATTTGGGCCGTAGGGGTAAAAATAGCAAGCTCCCCTATTGTGTGCCAGCATCTCCTATCCTTGCTGTTGCTGAAATGTGAAGGTCAAAACCTGGTTTTGGTCTTCTCCTTTTTGCCCCTTTTTGACTTTTTTCTATCTGGGACTCAATTCTGTGAAGATAACAGGCTGAGCTTAAGGCTCAACACCCGAAGCATTTTGCAGTTCACGTGGCTTTACAGGATTGCAGCTTGTCTATGAAAGCTGGCCAAGTGAAAAAAGGCCAATAATGCCTTTTTTGATTGGTTTTGGTCTTTTTTTTTAGCATTTCTATTTAAATGAAAGCTCAAAAATCAGAGCAGGTAATGGCAAATTTCAACATCAAGTGAATTATTATAGCTGTGCTATAAACCCGTAGGGATTTGGGAACAAAGTTATAATGAATTCTGTGCTAGAGCCTGAACAAGGAGCCCTGAGCTTGCCTTTAGGAAAGAGTAAACTGGGCATTGCTTTAAAAAACAGCAACGAGCATGGAACAAATTAAAAAGGGAAGCGGCAAACTCCTTTGGGATTTCATAATAATTTAAACATTCCTCTGGGACATCTGAAGTTTGGAGGAAAGGGGGGTAAAAAATGTTGCTAACTTATAAGGAATGTTAGCAATAAAAAGGGACCCATACGGGTGTGCCATACCCTGAATTAGCCAGAAAGCAGATGTGTGCGTCTGCAGCCTCAACTCTTCCCCCTGTTTTCTCTCCTGTTGCCTTTCCTTCCTCTCCCTCTGCCTTGCTTTTACAGCCGTTACACCTGTGTGATTGAAGAAGCAGGGAGGGAGCTGCAAAGCTCAAAGCTTTTGGTGTGTTAGGTCAGACTACAGAACAATAGAATCATAAATCAAATATTTTTGGGGGGGGGAGGGGAACCAGGGGGCTTAATCCAAAAATAAATCACGTGTGAGTTTTATTTAGCTCTGTTGTTGCTGAAGGGAGTTCACAGTGGGTAGAAATGATGCAATGTTTTGGGGTTCGCCTCTTTCTCTCCCCTCTCCAGCAGAGTTCTGTGGGTATGATCCCCACCTGACACTGCTCTTTTCCTCTCTGTGTTGCTGACCAGTTGATGTGGAAGTTGCTTTCTTTCTATCCAAGGAGGCAGGTCAGCTGCTGAAAGGCCCTACAAAGGCAGTGGGATCTGGGAACCTGAAGTCCATTGGCCTGTGAGACTTAAAAGTGCCCTCAACTTGCTCATTGGGCAGGAGTCAAGAAGCGTTCACAGGCATGCACGTCTGTATGTGTGTATGCTTAAGGGGAGAAGCCAAGGGGTCTTCTCAGCCTTTAACACCAAAGTGAAGAATGCGAGGTTGTGCTTTATTAACGGAAGAAAAAGGGAAGAAATAAAAACTCCAACTGCCCAAAGCCCAAGTGTGACATAAGGAGCCTGGAGGCAACTTTCATCATGTTTTTAATGTGGTTTCCTTCATCTCTCTTGGCTTGCCTGTTTGCTACAGCAGACTGCGTTTAGATAATGCATTTACCAGATCACCAGGAAGATGCTCCCCCCTGCTGGATACCCCTCCACCCCATAGCTGAACCTAACAACAACAATAACAAAAAGATCCAATTTGTTGTTTAAAAATACAGGCTCTGCAGCAGAGTGTCATTTTGTCCTTGTGCTAATGCCAAAAAAGCATTTGGCCTCATTACTCATCTCTGGACTGGAGATGAGCAGTGGTTTGATCCATAAATGATGTCCCAAACTCTCAGCAGCAGGAAATTTCAATTTCAGCTTCAGCAGATTGCATGTTAGGCCCAAAAAGGAAAAAAAAAATGCCTCCTCGTACTAGAACAATGTTGATGCTTTCCAGGTCAGGTTTCCATTTGAAAAATAAATACAGCAAAGCAATATTTCCCAGCATCACCTAGGGTCGCCATGTTCCCACATGCAGTTCTGCATGCATTGTGGATCCTGGTTCTCGGCTACCGCTAACAAGCTCTCTCTGCAATTGCTGGCTGTGGACATGCATACAGATTTTTTTTTTTCTTTTTTCCACTCATTAAGAAACACAGGCATTCATTTGCAAACTGTTCCCATTTAAATTGGACTTTTTATGGTTTATAAGACATAAGAGAGGGAAACCAGGAGCAGTAGCTGTAACCTTGCAGTTAGACTGTTCTTCACACTTCACCATCTTAAGTCTCTTAGGTGTTTATAAAGTTGTAGGCCAATGTTTTCAGACCAGTGTGTCTTACAGGATAATAATACCTCAGGCTTCTCCTTCAAAGAGCTTAGAGTAAGTTGTAAAGGAATTTGGAAGCATTACCTTGATTTACAGGTGGGAAAGCCAAGGCACAGAGAGGGGGAGCAAATAATAGTGCAAAGAAAACCAGTCTGAGACCAGAACTGAGGTCTCCCAAGCATGGATGCCGGGAGGCACTGCAAAGCAAAATCACCTCTTTAAGGAATTGAATGAGGCTTCTAGTGATCTAGGATGGAATCACTTCCCATTAAATCCCAGTAGGGATCGCTTGAGTAGCAGCAGTGGTCTTCTCCCAGTCACTAGAAGACAAGTGGAGGGGAGGAGAGCTGGCAGGGTCCCCAGCAGAACTTGTCTGGGTGTGTAGTCCCAGTGATTCATTTTTAGCTCATGCCAGTGAGGATTTCTACAGGTAATGTACAGGGCCAGAAGCTGCTGATTGCCAAACATAAGATTTCATTTCCAATGGGCTCTCCATGATCTGATGGAGCTGGGGTGAAACAAGGAGCTTTGTTTCTGCAGAAAGTGAAGGGAACCACCTGCTGAAACCCACCCTTATGCTGATTTCTTTTTGTTTGTAATATTCAAAGGCTATATCAATGCAGAAATGGGTTGACATGGCCAGTCTGTGAGATGGGGCAGAAATTGTTGCTGGACTTGGAAAGGTGCTGGGAGACAGCAGGTCTCCCCAGTTTGGTAGATGATAGTACCTCAGAGGAGATGGGGCAGAGGGAGGGGACACAGTCAGAAGGCCAGATAGGAATGCATAAGAGCAACCTTCCTTGTATGGATCAGACACTTCAGGTGTGTGTATTTCCCTCTGTGTGTGGTTTTTTTTTTTTTTAACAAAGAGACTATTATTCAAGTATGGAGTAGGAAAAGGAGGATTTGGGGATACCTACATCTTCTTTGGGCAGTTACACTCAGTATTGGACTCTTCTGGCTTTGGAAGACCTCTAGGCTATGTCTTCATGCTGGTATCAGCGTAACCATGCTTTGGGAAGTCAGTGGCTTGGCTGAAGCTTATGGACTAATGACTTCACCTAAGCTATCATTTCATCCAAGATCCATTCACCTTAGCTTGCCTGCTTCTTAGCCTTAAAACTAACAAGCTTTGTATTCACTTTCCAAAGTGAGGAACTCCAGATAATCCAGTGGCTAGAAGGATTTTCATTGCTTTACTGTACTTGTGGGTGTAGGCAGAACTCACACCATGGATGCATGGTATTGCTGATCCCTTCTCCCCACTTCCAGGATTCTGAGTGAGCCATCAATTGTGCCAGTGCCTATTAGCTCAATGTTTTAGTTGTTTGCTGTCAGCGAACCATTTTAGGGCAAAAATGTTGCTTTAAAGAGCTCTGCCATTCCTTAAGAGAGAGAAGAAAACCGTGATGTGCAGAAAGCTGCTGCTACAGCTGATGGTCACATGTGTGGGTTTCATTCTGTGTCAGTGTGGAAAAGCAGGGGGGGATATGCACAGCCCCTCACACCAACCCACTCTCTTTGTGAGGAGCACATCATCTCCCCAAAGGGAAGACACCAAACCCTGACCTCACTGCCTGCAGGAGAGTGAAGATCAGGGGTGGGGTTGTGGCTGTCTTGTGGCATTTCAGATACCCTGGGACACCCCCTTTACCACCCCAGGGGCCTTAAGGTCTTTTGTAGGATCTGTGTCACCCATCTCTCCTCACCCTAAAGATGCTTGAGCACAGAGCACACCTTTCTCACCTCCCTCCTGGTGAACTGCTGTGCACCTACTGCTCCACTCCATTCCCCAAGCCCCCTGCCCTTTCTTGATTAGGGAGACTTTCTCCTTCCAGCCAACACCTTGGATCGCCTGTGCTGCTCTGCCCCACACCAGCTGGCCCTCCTGAGGCACCACAGCCACACTCTAGGCTGTCTCTCCCCTCTAGGTGCTCCTAGTGAGCATAAGCTACTGACTGTTCTTGTTCCTTTGTGCTCGTTGCAATTTGCAACAAGCAATAGATGAAAAAAAATCGTAGACAAATAGAGGACATCCCAAAAGTTAGCTTCAATGAGATTTTGAAACCAAAAAAAGAGGGAATGTCCAGAGAGAGAAAAACAGATGTATGTCTGCCTGAGTTTGAGTATGCAGTCACCAAGTCAGGAAAATATGCTGTCAGCATGCAGCACAATTGAAGCTCTCCCAAGTTAGAAGCAAATGTTCGCTCCTTAATCTCCAAAAATAAACACACTTGAGGGTGCCAGAAACCCCAAGGAAAGCATTCTAGTAATCATGGTACTAGTGGGTATGTGGCATTTCAAGGCAATGAAGCGACCGGCAAAATTAGCAGAGCACAGCCCCTATGATGACTACAATGATGAACACACTGTCAGACAGCGGAAACCTGCCTGCTGCTGATACAAAGGTGTTGGAATTTCCAGACGTTAGTTCCATGTGAAGGTAATCACCTGCAATAAATAAAGCAGTGTTGTTGTTTTTTTTAAATAGAAAGCAGATTATGATGTATTAGGCGCCAACTGTCGCTGCAGTTGTGGCCCAAGTGTTGGAATTGCCATTATGGAAGTGCTCATAAAAGATTGGTGGGGTTGGAAAACTCTGCCTGTTGTTGCTATCTGCCTTCAAAATCCCCTCCTTTTGCACACTGGGCTTGTTCTGCTATAAAATATAGCAAGAAGTATCTTGATGATTGAAAAGGAAAGGGTGCTATTAGTAAACAGCAGAAATCTTGAATGCAGTAGAGCGACTTGCAGAGTCCGTCTGCTCCTGTGGTTTATAGGAACTGGAACAGCTGAACAGGTAGCTTGCAGAGATAGGTAGACTGTAACCCCAAATGCAAACCTGAGGAAGAAATGTCACTGCAAATGTTGACACCAAGTGGGTAAGCTGGTAGAGTCGATCCTTGAACGATGGCCCTGGCAGAAAGTTTTAGAAGCCCAGTTCAGCTCTGCTCTTCCACCTGAGCCATCAGGCCAAATGCCATGAGTGAGTATGCTGGCCCTGAATCTCCTCTTTTCAAATGTTTACAGGGCTGTGTTCTGCACCACGCTGTTGTCTGGGGGCACTGCAGGGTCACTGAGAGCTAGTCCTTATTTTTCTGTCTGACCGAGCAATCAGGGAGTCATTGCCCAGTCCTTACCTTGCACATCTCTGCACTGCAACATAAAAATAGTCTACTTCTGTGTGCAACTTTTTGTGCCCAGGCCAGACAGTATATGAAAGGTGTGGAAGCATCACTGCATCTTGCTCCATAGCTCCTACAGAAGCTTCTGTTCTGAGTTTTGGAAGACCTCAGTTTTACCCCAGCCCTGCCAGCTAAGATAGCAACTGTCACATTAACTGACCCAATTTTATGGTCAACTCATGGGAATAATACAGTAAGAAATGTGGTCCCATGTATTTTTCAGAGTACTTTAAATTATGCTTCTGGAGCCAAATGATGCCTGAAATTGCATATTATAAGCCCAGCCTTCAGAGGGTTTTTTTTTCTCTTAAGTGCAGTTCTAAGCATCTTGACGTTCAAACTGGCAATTGCCTGTAATCAAGTAAGTGCCTTTTCTACCTCACTGGCCAGTTGGAGCCTTCAAAATGTGAAATTCAAATGTCTTATTAAGGCCCTCATGTTTGAATTCTGGGGTCCCAGTTCAAACATGGAATACTGTCTATAAAACTTTTTATATCATCTACAGTAATATTAGAATCATATTCCCTTGACCATCCTTAGAAAAACAGTTCTTGACACACTACCAGGATAAAAGAGGGGGAACACATGGTATCAGTAAAAACTAAGTTAACATACCATTCCAAGCAATAACATTACACTATATAGTGTAACAACAAGCCAAGAAGTAATAATTATTGGAAGTAAGTGGAATCAAGAATTGCCCCCAGTGTTGCATTACGCTCCTTTTAGTGGAAGAACCTCAGGCGCACAGTATATAATAACCAGTCCCACTGTCAATATAAAAAGGTTGATACAACCTTATTTAAAATCTCCCTTTTCCCTGTTAAACAGAGCGCAGTGGTGATTTGTGCCAGGGCTGCTCAGTAGTTTCAAATGTGTCCATGGGGTCAAGACCAACTGGCCCATAATGTTTCCTGTGGTGCTTTCCTGTAGTGGGAGTCCTCTTTGTTGGGCAAGGTCCTCATCTCAGGCTCTGTTGCCTCCTTCACGTGTGCCCTGGGGACCTGTCCTGATCCTCTCCTGGCTCCCTCCACCAGTACCAGCCCATGGAGCAGGAAAGAAGGATCACTATGCGCTTTGAGAGAGGATGCTGCTTTACTGAACTTCAGGTTGGTTTAAGCCAGCAGAAAACATGTCCCAAAGACTTTTCTTTGGAGCTGAGGCAGGAATGAATGAGGCGATCATTCCTTTCGCCTGGCACACAGTAGGTAGCATGTAGGCATCTGGGTTGTCCCTCTCCCATCACTGTCTGCCTGGTTCCTCCCAGTGCCTCCCCCACCCTTCAGCTTTGGGGACACCCCGTCCTCAGCTGGCCACCCAGCAAACCTCTTGTCTATCCCTGTGGAGGGCCCTCCAGCAAGCCCTCTTGTGAATCCCTGTATCCTGCACCTGGAGCCAGGGTTAGAGAGCTCTGCCCTGCAGGAGCATGGTGATTCAGCCAGGGCCCCTCTTTCCCGCTCCTCCCCCTAGATGAGTCACGATTTCCCCTAAGCCTCCAAGTTGCGAAAGGGGATGATCACGCTGTGCTATTCCCCAGCACAGGCTTGCTCCTGGGAGATGAAATGGGGGCTTGTGCCTCACCCCTGCTCTCCAGGGCCAAGGAGAGGAACAGTGACTCAAAAATGCCCCCCTCTTACATAGCTGTGCTGGATAACAGAGCGAGATTTCTCCTCCCCTCCCACCCAGCTGCATCAATCCTTGCTCTAATTTACCCCTTTTTAAGCTGTAATTTCCCCCCTCCCCCTCCTTGAAAAGAAGAGGGGAAAAGTTAGGTCTAGCCCTGAGGCAAGGAGAAGGGAGAGTGGGAACGGGTGGATGAGTGGGTGAGGCAATTCAACACGCGTGCCAAGAATGCAGTGTGTAGTTTTGAAGGGCACTGCTCTAGCTGTTTGGCAACCCCCTTCCTCCTCTTTCCCCCCCATCATCCCCCTCCTGATTTGAGCAATGAAAAACAACTTCCTGTCAATAAATGCGAACAAAAGCTTGGACGCATCTTCAAAGTGATGAGTTATGTTGAAAATATGTTTCAGAGCACTTTGAATGTTCCTGTAAACTGGAGGGAAATGATTGTTCATGGCTCTTTGGCATTCAAGGAGAGTTTATAAATAACCACTGCAGGTCTGCGTGAATTAGTTTTGCCATGAGAAAAATGCAATGGGGCAGGGAGGGAGGGGAGAGGCAGAAGAGAGGAGGAAGGCCTAAGAGGGAAAAGAAATAAAAAGAAGATCAAAAAACCTAGGGAACAGTGTCATTTATAAATGTTTATAATTAGCCTGTGAATGTTGCCTCAGCCCAATGCACAGCATGAGCTGGGCCTGCCTTTGAGAAGGTTTCTCTGCCTCCTGGAGTGCCTGGTGGTGCGGATGATGGAGCTGCGCACGGATGCTGAGGCTGGGTTGTGCGCTGCCATTCCTGCATGGGACATGGAAGAAGAAAGAAAGCATACGGTTCCCATTGGTTTCCAAAAGTGAAAACATGTGCTGGAATCCCGGCCAGACGTGCTTCTTGTTATTTTAATGAGAAATTCCATAATTAGTGGCAAAAAATAAAAAGAAGCTACACTGCAAGTGAAAGAAAACCCCTCTCTCTCCTCTCCAGCGCATGATAGACGCATCAAAGAGATGTGGTGTTTTTACAAACGTGCATTACTTGACAGGCTATGATGTTCCTTAATCTGTTTGCTTGAGGGAATTAAAAAGAAACAAAAAAAGAGCAACCAAATAAAAAAAGCAGATTTTTTTACTTAAACAGTCCTTGTCTTAAATGGGCAATGCGCTCCCCACCTGTAATTCATTTGTCAGCAGTTAAACATCATTACAATATTAACAACCAATCTGAATGCAGAAGAGTTGGGCTTTCTTTGTACAGCTATAAACTACAGGACATCAAACTGTACTTCATGGAGTAAGGGCCAGTCAGAAGTGACCCCTTCTAAACTTTTACAGTTCTCTGCATTCTTCTGATTATAGTAAAGATTTATTTGAACTTTGATATATATATGCACAAAAAAAGAGGGTTTTATTAAAAACATTTCATCCCAGGTCTTTATTGAAAGGGTAGAGAGAAGAAATATTGCAAGAAGTCTTAAGCTGGTAGTTTTTATTCATCTCACAAGGCAGCCATGGATGGATTTGCTTAGATTCACATTCAAAAATAAACACCTAGTGTTGCATTACATCTGTTTACACACTTTGTTCTCCAAACATGTTTGACATCTAATTGCACAATTCCTTGGCTAGCTGGTCTAACACGGAAAGCACTTGCAAAGGCTTTCCTCAAAGCCAGCTTTTTGGAGCAGGAAAGGTGCTTCAGTGACTGATTGCTGGCAGATACCTTCTCTCACCTGCACTCTGTTTCCTGTTTCCCTAGAGCGTCCCTGGTCACTGTTGGGGAAAGCATTCAGGAATTCATGTCTTTCACTCTCAGGTACCTCTGAAAATCTAATATATCATCTCTTGATGTTTCAGTTTGCTGCAAAGGACATGGGGCTAATAGCTGTACCCTGTTTTTTCCAAGCAGTGTGAGAGCAAGTATATGAAAGATACTGAGGTGGTGCTGCAAGCGGAGCTATGGAAAGAAAAAGGAAAATGCCTCCTGTTTTCCTCTTCTTTTCCAGGATGCTTGTGTGTTGCTGTCATACACGGCACAGCACAGATGGCTGTGTTTCAGCATTCAGCTAGGGGTGTATGCAACAGTGAAAATGGTTCAGTGCTGCATGAGGCCTGATCTCCTCTGCTTCACCCACTGGGCAGAGATACTCCCCAAAGATGGTGGTGTTTTCTACCAATAAAAATGGGAATTTATACATCCACATATGTACACGTTATTTTTATACATTATTTGTGTAACTTATTTTTATACCTTATTTTTACATATTATTTTTGCAGAAATGCAAGTACAAAAAAGGTGGTGGGGGATATGTCAGTGTTTGGTGGAGTCAAAATTTAGGTCCATCATGATTTCAGGCTCATGATGTCCAAGGATGTTTCGTGGTCTGCAGTGGATTTTGAGACACATCCTCTGAGCAGGGAGCTTGATTTAGGAGCAGAAATAAGAGCCAGCTGAGCCATAACTCCTGGGAAGCCCCAGAATCAGAGTGATGGACCTTATGGAGGCTCTGCACAGTGTGGAGAGCTCAGAAGTGCTGTTGAGAAAGATTTTTTTCAAGAAAACTCACCACTTCCACAAATTTGCTGTTTTCCATGGGGAAGAAATGTGATTGTGCTGAAAAACTTTCACATTCTTCTTTTTATATTTTATTATATTTTATTTTGAGGGCTGGGGGGAGAGGAACCTGAAATGAAACACTTCATTTTGGTCAGTTTGACCTGATCAGGGAATATTTCGTTCTTTTGATTGGATTGATTTCAAATCAATTCAGAATATGCTTCAACTTCCCTCAGGGGAAGTGCAGTTCTGGCTCTTTTTCTTTATTATGGCTGTTCTCTCAAGAGGACCTCAATGCCCATGAGGCAAAGAGTGACTTTTGTACTGGCTGACCTTGCACTACTCCATGGGAATGGTGTTAATTTAAGGGCACACTTGCATGGTCCAAAGAAGAGCCCCCAACAACTGTAGGATATAAAATGGCCCACCTACCACAGTATTTCATCTCAAACAATGACTAGTTATGGGTGCTACAGGAGGTAGTATAAGAAACAGAGCAACTATTTTGAGATCTTTCTCCTAAGTATCTTTGTGTTTCCAGCCAGCAGCAGGGTAGAGGTTATGCTTTCTCTCCATAAGACAAAGCATAGAGGAAAATTAGGTTTAGTATAATAAAGACATGGAAGTAAGCATTTTGCAGTCATTTCAACTTCTGTTTGATCTTCAGCATGTCAAACCATCTAAATGTTGCTTTAATTCTGACCTTTCTAAATAATATATATATATTTTTTTCTAAACAGTAGTCCTAGAGCTATATTTGGAATTTCAACTTTTTTGTGCTGTTTCAGGGCACAGAGCAAATACTGAAATGTCAGAAATTCCCCTGTGACAGGAATTCAGAATATTCTTTCACTCTAGTTAACATCTACACATGACACTATGGCTTAGATAGGGAAAACAAAGAAAAGCTGAAAGGAGCAAATAGTTACTGATGTTTTAGTGCTGATGCACTCAGTGATCATTACTCTGAATAGCTGATCTTTTTTTCTTTTTGTTGGCCAGGTCATCCAAATTTTTTTAGTTGTTTCTTGGGGGTTCACCCAAACCAACAGTGGTTCTGGTTTTTTTGTTTTTGTTTTTTTTTGTTTTTTTTTTTTCCCCTGTAAGATTAAAAACACACAGGTCAAATGAAGCAGGTTGTCTTCCTTCTGTTTGCATTCCTTTAAAAATGAAATAGCATATTTTGAAATGGAAATGTCTTGCCCTGAAAATGCTGAAACCAAACTTATTTTCAAAAACACTGTTCTCCTGGTTTTTGCAGTCCAAGCAACTGAGGGGATTCTGCAAATGGTGCTGGTTGAAGCAAAACAAGTATGTTCTAGCAAAATAAAATAACAAGAGGAAGTCTTGGGATTTCATTAGGAGAGAACAGGGCAGACTGGGGCACATTTCCCTGTTTTATCTAGGATCTCTGGTCACTTAAGCAGCTAGTGCAAGGTGCACTACAATTACACAACAGAAAAGATGGTTCCTCTACCCAAGAATTTATAACTTCCTATGTTTATTTTACAGAGCTTCTGTATTGCCAGAGAAGGTGTCAGAGAGATAGCATGAGAGACTGAGCTTCCCTTAATGATTTACTCAATAAATTCATTAGAAGAAACAATACTGCAGGCTCCTAGTCTGCCTCCTGCCCAATCTCTGAACTGGCAGAGCTCTGCCACAGCAGGTAAGAGATATCTAGTAGATGTCTATGGACTTTCTTGCAATAAACCCCTTGAAAGGCATAGCACACCTGGTTTCAGCATTTGTTCTGAACTTTGTTGTGGAACCTTGGCAAACCTTTCTGCAAACCTGGTCCAAGTTTAGAGTAACCTCCATGAGGAAAGATTTATTGTTTTGGACAGAAACCAGGCAAAGCTCAGCATTTCACAGTTTTGGAGCTCCCGACCTGCGCATGCTCTGGGCTCTCTTTGCTGTGGATTTCTTGGTGTCACAGATCCACAGGATCATGTTGCCTGGAAGGGACCTCCAGAGATCACATGCTCCAGCCTCCTGACCCAAAGCCTTATCTATGATTTCTCTAGAGGCACAAGGGTTGTTCCACTCTGGAGCTCCCCTCTGTCCTTCTGAGACAGGGGTCTTTGACCTGCTTTCTTCTTTCTTGTCTTTTTTAATGTTGTTACCAGTCACTCAACAAATAAGTTTTAAAATCCTGAGGTTTTTGAATGTTTACTGTAAGCTGGATTGAAGCCTTGATGACTATGATGCATATAAAAGACCAGAGGAAACAAGGAATAACAAGTTTCGTTGCCATAACAAAGGATGATCCAATACTTTGGGATCTAAAAATGTTTTCTCCCTATTAACCTCTCCATGGTATCTGCTCAAGGAGTGCTGCTTTTATTTTTAAGCATCATCAGGAGAAAAGGAGGAAAGAATTAACTCATGCTATAGAGAGCAGAGTTTTGGTGTGGATGCCAAATGGAGTGGTGAGCACAGTAGGCAGGTCAAGAGGCTGGAGTTAGGAGTGGAAGGATGGTTTTACAGTTAAAGGCCTGGGTTGAGATTTGGAAAGTCTCAGCTCTGTCCTTGGCTTAGCCACATGCTCCTCACATGGCACGGGGCTGATGCTTATGTTTCTTTCCACTTCTGATTCCTTCTGGACTCTTTCTCCTCTAGGTTTTCTGCTGAAATGTTCAGTAGAAGGCTGAGGGCTTCTCTGTGCATAAGGCTATTCCCAAAATACTGTTCCTGTGAGTAGCCTTATTCCAGGAGAAGAATAGGCCCAAAAACAAAAATCCAAGGAACCACTTTTAAAACCTCTGACTCCACAGCCCATCTGCCCTCATGCTCTCTGCAATATCCACTACCCTGTCTTATAAGTTGGGAAATTGTTGTTTTCCTCCTCTTTTGAAAATTTTCAGCAAAACTGAGGACAGCCCTTAAGCTGTTGTGCTGTTTCCCTTCTCTGCAGTTGAAATTTGGTTGGTTTCTTTTTTTCCTCTGACGAAACAAATTTTTGAAGGAAAGGGAGACCTGGATAGATTAAAATTTCCATTTTGGGAAAGGGCTGTCTAGGTTTGGACCTCTTCAGATGTAACAGCTGAGGTGCTTTGACTGATAGTTTGCTGGCCCAGAACCCCCAAGAGAAATGTCATGTGTTTGCCAAAGCACAGACATCTTTCTCTGGGTGGAAGGGCTGATGATTGCAATCTCCTAATGATGGCAAAAGCTGTTCACAAAGGCTGGAGGCTACAGAGCTCTTCAAAACCTCTTTTGGAAGAAGCCATGACTCCATCCCACTGCTGAAACACAGGCACACAGCTCAGATTTGTGTGTTTTAAAGAGCAGGCCTCTCTTTCTCCCTGTCTTATGAATATATGGATTAGGTGGATGTTTATGTTCCCTGTTCTTCCATTCTAGGAATCTCTCTTTTATTTTTTTTCTTTTTTTTTTCTGAAGGCAAACATGCAGAGCAATGGGCAGAAGTGTTGCTCGTGTAATGTAATCACTGTTGAGAGCAGTGCATTCTCAAGCCCCTGTCCCAGCTTTCAAAGCTGCCCAGATGAACATGAGGGCTTAGTGCAAGCACATTAAATGCATACATTCAACCCCTGAACCAACAAAGAAATGGGGTGCTGTGTCTTCAAGGGTCAACCAGAGCATCCCCTCCCATACCAGACTACACAGAGCAGGGGTAGTTCTTTGCTCATTGATTCTGGACATGCCTGCTAGAAATCTCATCACTTTCTATTTCTGAAGGGTGCCTGGATTTGCTACTACTATACATTTTTAGGAGAGTTTTTTTAACAATAAGTGGGAAGTTCATATTAATTTTGCCTGCCAGTTTCTGAGCTTCCAGGGTACTCAGACACCCCAGTGTCTGCCTCTGTGAAAACTAGAAGTTTTCTGTGGTGAAAGGTAGCTGCTGTCTTTAGTGGAGCACTGAATCTTGCCAGGCTCCTGAGAAAAGGGAGAGAGATGAGAACTCTTGGTCACATTGCAACTGCTATACATTGTTGTCCAATACTAAATATGGGACACCACTTGAGGATGAACCCTACCTGCTCTTATTTCATAGGTTTTCACACTACTGGAGTCTCCTGAGTTTTAACTGTGATGGACCTAGTGTCCATGCATGCAGAGCTGGTAGGGATTACATTGTCCTTTCCATTGTAAGCATGGAAAGTCGAAGAAGGTCAAAGAATCACCAGTCTCCCCCACTATTCTGTCCCCTTCCCCTCCTTGGAAAGGACTCCTAGATTACTCCGATCTGCTTCCAAGAGACACTGCACTCAGTTCATAGATGTTAAGTAGATTTATGGAAGAAAAGTGCACTCCAAGTACTCTATGTTATTGCTGTTTCTGCTCATCCATCATGTTTTGTATAGCATTTTAAACAGAAGTAGTCCTGTTACTCCTGCAATTTCTGCTTTTTCCTTAAAATGAAAGCTCTCATTTCACTGTTTTGCATTAAACTGCATATTGAGTTCTTGCTCTGTTGAGGTAAAGGGAGATGATGATAAATTTCAAATGACAGAGTATGGGTTGGAGATCAAACAGGGAAACTCCTTGTTCCTTTCACTTAGGGAGGACCTTGAAAGCTGTTCCTGGAGCACACTGCTGCTCTGTCAGCTCCCAACAGTAGACTTTGGGGCATGTGCAAGCAATCATTGTTATACCATAATGAGCCAGGAGGTCACCAGAGAGGTGCAAGAAGGCTGCAGTCTGGCTACAACTGCTGAAATTGAGAAATCCACCTCTTCCTCACCCTTGGCGTAAAGTTGGCAGGACCTGTGCCACATGGCCTCACATCTGCTCCAATGGGAAGGGCAGCTAAGGTAGGACTGCAGACAGTCAGCAGATGTTGGAGGCACATCCACATCATCCCAGGCTTTGGCTCTGATCTAAGAGCTTGCTAAAAACTGCAGGGTCTTCCAGGGAATAGCTGACTCCATCCTCTCTTTGTTTCTTATGTTTTCCTAGGCATCTCCCCTTGGCAGTTGTTGTGATGGGAATCTGGCTTTGGGCCACACTTACATATTTCTTCTGCACTGAGCATATCTCAGCACAGGTGGGAAACGGGCAATTTTGAGTTTCCTTTGCTGAAAATGAAGCCAATGCCATTGCATAACATTGATGTGTAGAATAGTTAGGCTGAATTTCCTAGTCAGGAGACATCAGGGCATGTCTAGACTGAGCAGTTGATCATGATACGCATGCCCCTGAGTTGGGCAGGCCAGGCAGGCAATGCTGGGCCGGAACATAACCCAAGACAGTGGAGAGTTGCCTAGTTTGGGTGCACAGATACAGCTATATCGTTTCCTCAGTGGCTTGACTCTGTATTAGTTGTGGGTTTTCTTGTTGAAAAGTTATAATGTGTGGAACCACCTCTGCGTCCCTCCAGCCATGATGTAGACATGTCTTGAAGGTGGTTTGGCGGACAAATCCCCCTTTGCTCTTCACTGGGAACCCTTCAGGCCTATTGCAAAGGAAATTGGTAAGTGGAAATCTCTGCAACCACAATACATGTTCCAGATAGACAAACCACATCTGTGGCTATCCACAACTTTTTCCGCAACTCCTAGATTCTGCTTTCGAAAAAAGAACAGTTCGGTTCTTAAGTAACATCAGAAAACCCTAAATTTGTCAGTGAGCTGAAGTGAGTTCTCCAGGACCAGCGTGGTCCCTGAACGCCCCTCTCTCCAAATGTCATCTGGTACAGGCACATGAAGTGAGCTGTGTAGTAGAAGTGACAACCACATTGCAACAGGTTTCTCCTGTTTATCTTCAAAGCTGAGTTTTCGTCTGAAGTATCCAATGCCATGGCATGGAATTAGGTCTGTTTGGGAAAGCTGGGCAATTATTGGATGAAGAAAAGAAAAATATCTTTCAGATATTTTATAATCCAAAAAACATGGTTCTCAAATAAGTTTTTTCCAAGTACATTAGTGCTACAGCCATTAATAATCATTGAATTCAAAGAATAAAAAGTCAGCTGGAAAAGAGTTGAAAGGGAAAACTACTAAAATAAAAAAAAAGCAAATTTCCCCAAATATATACAGTTTCATTTCCAGTTTTTGTTGTTTTTTGTGTTATTTTTTGCTGTTACTAAAACTTTCAGTGACCTAATAGTCCTTTTAAAAGACAGCTGCACGGAATAAAAATGGTCTGTTTTGTTCTTCTTGCATTGTTCCTAGCAGCAGGACCCATTCTTCATTCTCCTGATTGAATGTTTCCCAGAGAGTCTAGACAAGTTGCCACCACCACCGAGGAACCGAGAGATGCCAGGGCTCATCCGAGGAGCTGTAAAGGCCAGTTGTCTTTCAGTTCCTTCTCTCCCTCCAGAGCCTGGGGCTTGGGTGAAAATCAGGCATTTGGATTATGAGCAATGAGATTCCTAAAAATAAGTTTTTATTTGCTTTTTGTGTTGTGAATTTTTAGGTTATGCTGGGGTCATATTTTCCACCCCTTCCCCCTCTTTCAGCAGTGGAAAGCTGAGATTTGCACAGAATAACAGGCCTTTTTGAGCAGGACTTTTGATGGCAGTGCCAAAAAGTCCAAGCCTGGTGACCGCCTAACAAAAATTGGCAGAGCAAACTGGCTCGTACCTCCTACCTAGCTGCTCACTTCCCCTCCAGCTTGTGAGCCCAAGACAGGTTTGGGATAGCTTTTCCTATTTTCCAGGGAGGCTCCAGGTGCATGTACCTGGCCTAATGTTCCAACTTTTTTCAAAACACTTTTACTATGTGGAATATTTCACTCCATATTCTGTGTTTTCCTGATGTAGACAGGAGCAATTGTTGGGCAAAGCCTGAGTCAGGTCACTCCATGGGGTTTCCCTTCCAGATAAGAAGCAGAAAGCCATCCTCGTTAACTTGAGGCACACTCCCCTTCCTCTTCCTCTTCCCTCAGAGTTTCAGGACTGGAAATTTGCTCAGGTGCACAAACTCTAAGCCTCTGGCCTTTGCAGTGTGGCTTTGGCACCTTACCCCAGGGACGTGACACTTTGTCCTACTCCTGATCACACCTCGCATTGTTTGGTAGTAGCCACCGCGTGGCGAGAGATATAATATGAAAAGTCTTTGCCTCAGACTGTCTCTGTTCAGGATGATGCAATGGTCCAGTTCATCCCACCATGCCAAATGAAATTTAACATAGCCAGCGCAAAGTTAATATCTCATCTCCACTCACACCCTTGGATCCAAATGACTCTGCTCTAGGGGCAGGAACTGTCTTGCCGATGATTTGGAAAGCACTTTAGACAATAGGAGCACTACCCAAATAATAAATAGCAATGCTAATAATAGTCCTTATCCTTGCATCCCCCTGTAAGCCACTCTAATTCACCAGAACTTGGCCAGGACCTTTAATCAGTCAGTTATAATCTATTTCAGTCCTGTGCAGAGGGATCTGGCTGGGTTTCTAAGGCTAGGGCTGCTAATATGACTCATTCCCAGCTGATCATTTAGTGGCTGCAGCCAGGTGCTTCTGGGACTCAATGTCCTCAGCTCTGCTGCTTTTCATACAGACTCCATGCTTTGAGTCCAGAAGGCAGAAAGGAAAGGGTGGTGAGGAGCACAAGCAGCCAGGTGCTGCTCTGCAGAGAAAGCCTCTATGAGGGCTCAAGAAATTATTCTGGAGCGTAATAAGAGGAAAGAGGAGGGTGAAAGGCTCTAAACTGTGCTGCTGTGGAGCTAAGGGAAAAGTGAGGTCCCAAAAACCTTTGAGAGATTTCCTGCAGCCCCATCTCTGGACAGGCCAGAGGAAGGATGAGATGGAGAAGAGATGCGTGTGATGATGATGAGGTTGTCTGTAGCTAAGTCACAGGATGCAACTGGGAGCCATAGCTGGGTATCAGACCCACTTGCTTCCTCAGGCAGCATGAGAAAACAATGTAGCAGTGAATATTTGGGGTGTGAGCAGCCTTTGTGCCTTTGGTATTGTGGAGGGGCAATAGCATAGGGAGGTTGAGCCTGTTTTTGCAAAACTACTTCCTTGGTCAAAAATTAGAGCTGGAAGGTGGCCAAGCCCTTGGGGGAATGAAGCTGGAAGGGTTCTCTTTCTGAGAGTAGACACCCAGCACCATGGACTGCTCAGCGTGGTGTCCTGTGCAGACATACGATGAGGAGAGAGTGGCCAAAGCCCTAGGGATAAGCCCTGACAGTTTGAGATGTGGCTGGGATCGAGGACCTGTCTCAAGGCTCGTTGAGCCACTGCACACCCACGTTCCTCCTGCCAGAGGCAGCATTAATGTCTGTGGGCTCTCCTCCAGCATGGAGATGTTGCTAGTACTGGCTCCTGCAGAGCTGTGGTCATCTGGGCTTGGAAGACAGGATCTGTGAGCATGAAGGGGGGGAAAGAATGTTGGAGGAAAAGGTCATGTACGAGGGGTGCGAACAGCTTCATTTTGTGGCTCCAGCCAAAGACCATAGGCCCTTGGGAAGCTGTGGGAGTGGGAAGGGGTATTCTTCTTCCCGTCCAAGTGTTCTGCATGTTGCGATGGGATCCCAGCCCCTCTGATTTTCAAGTGAGCAGCACTTTCCAACAGAGCCTGGAGCAGAGGGCTTTGAAATGCAGCCCAGCAGGGAACTCAGTCCTGCATTGGACTCCAGCAGTATTGCAAAGCCAGGTACTCAGGCATGTTTTCCAAGCCCTGTGGTAATCCCCAGCTCACGGAGGGACATATGGCTTTAAAAGCCTCCTTCAGTTTTATATCAACAGACCTTTCCAAGAGTTTCACTCTTGGCTGAAGGAGATAAGTCTTGGACAGTCCCCTCAACTGTAGCTATCCCTTCAGCTGGAGATAGAGAAGCACCCATTTTACAGAACACAGAAACTGAGGCATATACTTCTCATAAGTTTTTCCTGGCATCCCTCTAAACTCAGTTCCTCTAGGTTTTTGTTTGTTTGTTTGTTTGTTTGTTTGTTTCATGAAATAAATGCTGCAGGTTAAAAATGTCAGCTCAAAGAGAAAGGAAGGCAGAGGCAAGGGGAAGGAGAACAACCACCATGCAAAAAGCTGGCACTCACATTGGTGTGTAAAAGATGAAGGTGAAGAGAAGTGGAAGGTGAACTGAGATCATAGTGTAGAGCTCCAGGCAGAGAGAGAAAGGAAATGTGGTCCTAATTACTTGATAACTATCCCACATTTCACAAGTCGTTTTAATGGCCCAAATGGATTGCTTTCAAGCTCAGAGCTAATGCTGGAGTGATATGGATAGAGTTCTCTCGCAGTGGGACATACAGTGCCAGAAAGCCCACTTTGAGAAGAATATTATTATCTAAAATGACATTAATGCATCCTGTTATTCCCTCACGCCATATCATGTGCAGGGAAGGGACCCTGCTGTTAAAATGTCAGCATTCAGGCAGCATCTCTGTGCAGAGCAAGTGAACACAGTAGCTGACACAGAGCAGTCAGTCTGACAGCCTGCACTAAGGGGACCTTGCAACTGAGTGTTGGGAGCAATCCTTACTGCTCTGGGAGAATGCTGCCTGTTTGCAGGCTGACAGTACTGATGAGTTGAATGCTCCATCCATGGCATAAATCAGAGCTGTCTACTTGAGCTGTATCATCTAAGTGAACAGAAGCAGGGCTGGATGCTACTTAAGCCACCAGCCAGTGGTTTGGTCCAGGGTTTCTCTGCTCCATTGTAATGTCTTTGTGTCCAGTGCCACATTGCTTCTTAGCTGATGGCAGCTTTCATAGGCACTGAAAGATTTGCCATAGCTTCTGGACACCTTACAAGAATTGGAAACGAAGTATGGAAAGCTCCATAAACTGTGGCTGCTGGAGCTCACCAAGTGCCTTTAAAATTGTAATATTTTTCCCTTCCCTTTCCCTTATTTTTTTATTGGACTTTAAGCAAGGAGGTGAGAAACAGGTTAAATGTTCTCCAACTTTGCCCGTGTAATGAGTGTCTCTGCTCTGATCTCATGGCTTAGCTGCCAAAGAAATAAATCAGAAAAGGGAAAGGAAACACAAGCGTTGTTTTTTCTTCTGCTAATTATTGAAAAACAAAAAGTCCTTCTTGTTTATTATACACAGTGCTGGTGTATGAGAAAGTGATTAAAGGTGTGATGTTCTTTATTCCTCAGCTAACTGGCCTGCTCTGTAGAAAAGCTGTTTTTTTAGCAGGACCCCAAACTGTTTGCCCCTCTCATTGATTTAGTTCCTCATGATCAAATTCATCCCTGGTGTTATTCTGCTGACAGCGACAGGGTTTCAGCAGGGAAGGATTTGGCCCCTGGAAGGCTCCAGGCCAGATGTTGCTCTTTTAATGTAATAACTGGAAGAACAAGCCTCATTACGAGTTGGAAGCTTGTTCAATAAAGTAAATGGCTCTGTTCTCTGCTCTAATGTGAGTACCTAACGTTCTGTTAGTGCAGATGACCTCATATCCCCCTCTTCCCTCCCCCCTTCTACTTTTCTAATATCTACTCAGCCTGTGTTGGCTTGTATCTCCTAGTGTCATTTGTACAGAAATAGGGCTGTAATACAAAGGTGGATGACCTCATGAATGTTAGGAGTGAGCTTTGCTAACATACTTGCCTTGGTAGCGCAAACCAGCATGTGCTGAATCCATTTCCTCTTCCAAGCAGCAGGCTTGCATGTATCAGTTTTAAAAGCTGTTGCTTCATTTTCAAGCCTAAAAGCTGACATGGTAGCAGGAAGAAGAAGCACTAGTTCTTTTTCTTTGCTTTGCTTTCCCTGCTTATAAATTGGAGCTGATATTATGGTCCTAACCTGCCATGTAGTTGCCTTGTAATAGCCAGCCAATGTCTCTGGTGCTGTGAAGATGGAGAGTGTACCAGTGTACAGTATGTTGTTTCTATGAACACACAGCATTGCTGCTCCATGCTGTGCCTTGGCTGTTCTCATTTCCAACTGCCATTCACAGCACTGATTATCGATAATAAATTTTAAATGTGTTGGGATCCAGTTAACAGGGAGTTTGCCCAGCCCCTGATGAAGGAGTTTGTTGTTTTAGTTGACTCTCCACATTGGTTGTTGAGATCTGATTGTCAACACCCAGCGGCACAGGGATGGAGGTAGCTTTTGGCCACTGAATGTCTTACTTTGGGAGTGCAAATTGCTGCTTGCAGCATGACCCTGGGCAATATGGTCTGCTCAGGGACACGGGTAATGCAGCTCATGTTAAATGATAGTCCATCCTGTACTATATTATCTCAATTATGCTTTACAGCTGTGCTAAAGTGGAAGCCCTGTTCCCAGAACCAGCCATAGCAGTTCTACCACCCAGGCCAGAAGGCACATTGCAACGAATGAGAGAGAAACACCATCCAACTAAAACATCTTGGTTCAGTCCTCTTATACTTCCAGGGAGCTCCTGTCCCATAGCGAGAGATGAGACGCTTCTCTCATGGTCTTACTCCCCTTTCAGAACTCCAGGCCAAGTCTTTCTCTCTTGTTCATGAATTTCATCAAGGAATCATCAGAATTGAATAAAAAGCTCAGAAAGCTCTCCTGGTGGCCAAATATGGACTCACAGGTTGAGAACTATAAAATTCTGCATTACTTGCCAGATGCACTGACAAAATGCGTGATCATATTGAATCAAAGTTCCTTCTGGACTCTGCATAGGAAAACGATCACTTCTGGGGAGAAGTATTAGTTTGAGGCCATCCAAATGAAACAAAATGGATTTTTGAAACTTTTGGAGCTGAAGACCTGTGGACAAGTTTGAATCAGATTTCTCTGCACAAGATTAAGTTCAGTTATGAAAACCTACTCCCAAATTCCAGACCAAGAGAAGGAAAGCTCTGGGTTTCATTTGCCATAGATTTCTTGCAGAACTACTGAGCAACTTGTCATGCAGCAAACCAGATGTCCCTTGCAGAACTTCTGCGTGCAGAGTATGCAAGCTAAATTAAATTGAGATGTTCTCCAAAAGCTCAACCATGATGGAAAAGGTACCACAAGATGCAACTCAACAGAATGTTCGACTTATAGTCTGATAAAAGCAAACAATGTACAGCTGCATGCTGTATTACCAGCCATTCAGTGTGACTCTCTTGTTGAGAGTTCATAAATGCTAATCTGTGAAAAGGTTTAAAGATTAATTTCATATTCACAGATTTATGGAAGGCAGTGATAGAAATGACAACTGGGTCTCAGAGAAGACTGACCGGGAAACAGTTTTCCCACCTGTTCTATGAGAAATGCCGAAATTTTTGAGAACAAGAAAGTGAACAAAGCAATCCTGTTTTGAAGTGGAACCAAGATGAAAATTTGATGAATACAATAAAAAGCGGCAACTGAAATCTGCAAGGGAAAAAAAAAATCAGTTCAGATGAATTATGATGCTCCATTTAATTGGGGAGCCTTTTTTTCGATCAACCTTCTTCCCCAGTAAAATACAATTATCTCACATTTTAAAGAAATATCTGTTTCTAACACAGGATCTGAAATAGTTCATTTAAAAAATAAAATGGAACATCTCAGCAATTTGGAAATATTAAAAGGTAGGCATCCAGAACTTCATTTTAATTTTTTTTTAATGGAAAACAATTTCAGTTTCAACAAATCAGTTAAAAACAAGCAAAAAATGCTTCCAGAAAAAAAAGAAAAAAAATTCTCCCTGACTCTCAATGTGTAACCCATTTTTCAGCTAATTCTGTGTGAAACCCCTGCTCCATCAACTGTTTGTCAGCCTCCAGTGGACAGTGATCTTGTAGGTGTTCGGGAGGCTCTCCTGCCTTGCAGTGCTCAGATCCATTCCCACAGATAGCTTGCCATGCTATATGCATAATTTAAACACGTCCAGGAATTTTGACACCCAATTCCAGATCTGCATGGCTCTTTTGATCTTGTCCGTAGCAGTGTGGTGGATTTGGGAAAATTGCCTGTTAGCTATCATGCAGTTTGGACTCTGCCACTCATTTCCAGTGTTGACTTCTGTTGGGAAGAAGCAGACTGGATGATTTATCTCCTTTTCTAGGCTGGTTCCCCACCATAAACTTCTGGCTCCTGTGTTTCTTATCATATTTTCTTTTTTTGCCGTTTACCTAATTTAGGTGCATTTCTCACCAATGCTCCTGAGAACCCACTGGCAGGTAGACTGGCTTTTTAAAACCATTTTAATTAGTGATGCTTTGGCTTTTTTAAAGCCTTATCAAGTGCAGCCCTTGTCCCTCTGCCATCTCCCTGGTTGGCCACAGCTAGCTCATGGAGCCTGTGTCCAGCAGTCCGATGGCAGAGAAGGACAGCTCACACGGCAGGCTGACAGCAGCCGCCAACCACATGCTCAGAGCTTTGTGGTTTAATTTTTTAATAACTTTTTTTGTCTCTCTCTCCCTCTCTCTGTCCCCCCCCCCCCAACTCACCCCCCTTCAATAAAAAGGATTCTGGAAACACAGATCAATTATTCCCAGGTTTCAAATGCTGGCACCATTCCTTGTGCAGCTGCGAGCACAGAATTTAACCTCTTCAGCATTTCAGTGTAAAACTATGCAGCGAGGGGATGCGTGTTGTTTGTGTTTTGATTTTCAGCTGTGTGCCCAGCCCCAAGATCTGGAGCCGAGGTGCTCTCCTCTCTGAGAGCCTCTCGCTCTGAGTCTGTTTGGCTCATCTCTTTGCAATGGGCTGAACTGAAACTCCAAGTCAGAATACGCTAAGGACTTCAGAAAAGTTCAGAACGGGATCAAAACCTTTCAACTTTTACTTATTTTTTTCCTCTTATTTCAAGCTAGTGGAATAAAGTGGGAATGGTTTTCTAACCCCTCAGAGTGATAAAATGGGAGTGAAAAATGTTTTCTGAGAGTGAAAAAATGTTGTTGCTCCATCTGAGGATCAAAATTTCACATTTTCTTGATGGCCACAAAAAAAATAAAAATAGGCAGTCCAAAAAGCTCAGCAATCAAGATGCCCACCTGGGACCTGAGAGACCTGCATCTTCTGCCAATGACTGGGCATGGATTTGAACCACAGTCTACCCAGTCTGCTGTGTACCCAAATGACCAAGGGCTCTCCTGGGTAAGACACTTTTGGTGCTGGCTTGAATTTCAATGGTGGAGTTGAAAACATTTTCCTGACAAAACTGCACTGAAATGGTTTTGCTTCTTGGTTTTGAGAAGTCCATGAAAGCCCCCCCTTAGTAGAAAAGTTCCTGACTGCCTCTACTAGTTGAATTGTTTGTTTTTAAATATCTGTTTCTAGGAAATGGTTTTTCAGCTAACATTTTTCTGAAAGAATAATGAGAAGGAGAAAATAGCAATGTATTTCTTATCAAAATGAGGTGCTGGTGGCATTTCTTCTGTTGCTTTAAGGGGGAAAAGGTTTTGCATACCCCTTCCCCACTTGCTGGTGCACAGGCAACTCAAATGCAGGTTTCCAGACTGAGACATTTGTGCCATGGGGAACTATGTTTTTTGTCTTTTTTTTTTCTTTTTTCTTTTCAGCTAGTAAATAATCACCCTCTTCAGGATTCAAATCTCCAGTTTGGCAGTCAAAGGCAAAATGAGATCTCATTGGCAGGAGGTGAAAATCAGCAAAGCTCTACCTCGAAATAAAGTGCTGATTTTAAGGGAGAGCAGTTAATCATCAGGGCCAGATCATGGAAGAAGCTGGTAAATCCCCTATTTTTTTGAACTCCCTCTCCCCTGTGCAGCACTGTGCTAGGGATCTGCCAGCCAGCTTCACACAAGCCAAGATGTCTAGATAGCTCAGTACAGAGGCTGATGGATAGAAAAGACCACGTCCTGGAAGCAGCATTGCTTCAGCAAAAGTAATTGGCATGGGCCCAGAGCTATGTGATTTTGGCTAAGGCACTTCTGGTTCTGGAGTTTGCTTTTCAGTGTTAGCTTTGGGGGAGCCCTGTCATATTGCTGAAGTCTTTATAACTCCCTTAAATGCCTGCCTGGGCAAAGGGCTCCAGATGATGCAGAGCCAGGGGATGGTTGGTTGTCTCCTGCATGTGAGGGTCAGACTAGGTGAGCATTCCCTTCTGGCCTTGAAGCCTGTGACTTTGAAGAGGAGAAGCTTACCCATCATTTTCCTGGCTGCCTTGAGGTAAAACAAGTGCTGTGATAGAATGGGCTGAGCATGAATACACTTTTATGGCAGCAAGCAGCACCATGAAGTAGGGGCAGAGCTGCTGAGGCTCTAAGCCCATCTGTAAGGCACAGGAGAAGAGGGGTGAGAGGAGGTGAGCAGGGAGATGAGATGGGCAGGATGGGAGGCTGAGAAGATGAATTTAGACAATTTTGAGTTGATTATATCATATGCCTCAGCTGCTTACAGATCGACTCTTTTAATAGCTGGCTGAGGCAGAGAGAGTACAATAGTCAGCTCCTACCCACAGGGCTCGGTTGTGTGCATCTGTGCATCCAGCAGACATGTCCCAAATGGTGCTAGGACCAGGCTTGGTACTTCCACCTGTAAGTGTGACAGAAATCAAATACACATCAAGGAGGACAGCATGCACCTTCATGCATTGGTCATCTAGCCGGGACCCACTCCACTGGTGTCTGTTCATCTCCCAGGCTTTTGCCTCACAGCTAGCTGTGTACGAGGCTGTACTACAATCCCCAGAAGCCTGCAGAGTTGTCATGTCAGAATAAGCAGCATTCACATAAACATATGAAGTGCTAATGACCCTTGTTGGCTTTACCTGAGGGAACAATGTTGTCTCAGCAATAAATCAGCTTGCTATTCATTAAAGTCACCACCTTGGGAATGCGGACTTTGAAAATAATGCCATCACCTTGTCCAGCTAACTGTCAGGCTCTGAACACCAGAGGACAATTTTTAAAAGACATAAAAAAGTATGTCCCAGAGTCCTTTTGGAGATGTCTGAGTACCAGGTGGAAATATAATGGGAGCAAGAGAGCTAACCAGCAAATTTATTGTTCAGCTACTTCTTTTTTTTATTTTTAGATTGGCCCCAGGTTGTCAGATTGGTTTATTAATTGGTGGTGGAAGAGGAAAAAGAAGGAACAGTCTGAAAATTTGAGAACCAGAGTTTTCAGGGAGGGAAGGGAGAAAAGGTGATCCATGTTGCAAAGCCAGCATGGGGAATTTGCCTTATGACTGACTCCTTTTTAATGGGGGATGCTGGAGCTGTAAGACACTGAGAGAACAACAGGTGAAAATTACATCCATGGACAAGTCAGCCACAACGAGGGAGCAGAATCAGGGCTGGAGCTACAGAGGGGAACCAAATGAAAGCTGAAGGTTTGAGCTAGAAGGAGGGGAAAGAGGGATTTCTGAAGAAAAGATGGGCTGAAAGACCAGAAAGTGGTAAAATCAACAGGTGAGAAAGTGAGTGTCAGAAAAAGTGCTGTTGTTAAGAAATGGCAAATGAACCCTGTGGTTAAACCCTGACCCGAGGATGGTGTGAGACAGGGGGAACGGTGACAGTGGCATGTCCCTTGTGCCAGCCTATCGACAGAGACACATATGCTGGGAAGCTTGCCCTTCCAACCAGAAGTCTGAAATCTCTGCACCAGCAGCTGTGTTTTTTGCAGGGGAGTGCCATGTATCAGAAGTGCTGGGGATGCAGAATCTGTTAGAAAACATGCCTGAAATGCACTAACAGAAACAGCCAAGATGTGAACAGGCCTGAAAGTCCAGGCCCTTATTTCAGGGTCACAGTGAGGTCTGGACTCATTCAGCTGTGGAGTGCTGCCCATTCTGGAGTAGGGAGGGCTGGTATGCTTCGGGGGAGTGATCCTTGAAACAAATGACCCTGGTTATTTTATTTCTTACAAAAATGAATGTGCCATGAATGCACCATTGTGAATCCCCATAAAAGATGCAGAACATCTTAAAACCTGAGTCAACAAACCCACACAAGTCTTGATGGAAATGCATCCCAGTCAGACAGGTCTGGATCCCATAACTATAAAGGTGTTTTATTTCCTGGAATTCTGACATCAAAGGGTGGATTTTCAAGACAAATAGCTGCTATTTTCATTTCTCTGGAGAAATCATATGATGTGATTGACAATTAAGATCAGAAAAAGATTCGATGGGCAAAAGATCAGGAAATAAATCTCCCCACACCACAAAATCCAGGGCTGTTATCAAAAGCTATTCATCCCCACTCAGCACTGTGAGAATCACAGGAATTTGGGACCTAATTTAGTGGTATTTTTTTAGTAACACTAATAGAGGGTGGAGGAAATTGGGCTCAGTTTTGCCTGCTACAAATCTCCTCAAGCACTAGAGCGAAGGAACAGATATTGAGCCAGATTCCCCAAAGATGGCACAATGAAGACATGAGCTTGCAGTGCCCCCCTGGCCATTTTAACCCTATGTGGCCAAGAGCTTTTCCCACATACTAAGCAAATACCACCACCTTCCTCCTTCAGGATTTTTCACAGAATCACAGAATGGTTGAGGTTGGAAGGGACCTCTGGAGATCATCTAGTCCAACCTCCCTGCTCAAGCAGGGTCACCTAGAGCACAGTGTATGGGATCGCAGTGAATGGAACAGTTACAGAATCTGAAAAAAAAAAGGTACCATTTAAGACTGTATTTGTTAGCTGCAGTGACAAACATGCTGGGACATGTTGTCACTAGCCGTGATCCATCTGGGGATGTAGGAAGGAGAGAGAGGGAAGATATTGGCCATGGCCGGCCCCAAAAGTCAGGAGGTTAGCAGGCCTGCCTTGCTGCAGTTGGGCCTTGTCTCCACCTGTCTCTGACCATTGGGAAGTTTGGGCTAGGCCATTGGTTGACCATTTCGTTCAGAAGAAAGAACATTTTATTTCCTGAGACCATTACATTTGTGTGTCACAACCACATAGTCTAGGCTTCTCCAGTAACACACAAAGGCATATGTTTTTCTTTCTCCTATAAGCCTAACAGTGTGCAGGAGGCAAGGTTATGATGCTGTGTTGGTTTTCCGCCAAAGGAACCCACAGAAGGGAGTGACGCCTGAGGTATGGCTCAAGCTCCTCCCAAAGTTGGGTTTGGATCCTCTGTTCCACTTGGACATGTTTGTAAGGGTTTTTGATAAACAACCTCAACACATAGACAGAAATTTAGCAGAGGGTATTCCAAAGGAGGAGGTGTGACTGGCTGTGATGTTCTTGCTGTCTGTACTTCCTTGGGCCTTGCCTGGGGAAGAGAAGGCAATCTCATCAGTCCTGTGACCAAGAAGTAGCCAGGGTGGCTGTGTTGAAACCCTGTTGTCCACAGGGTCTGATAGGACAGTCAGGTAGGAGCTGAGAATCCTTCCTCCCTCACGCTTCTCTTCCTCTGGATCAAGCTGTTGCACTGGTAGTGGTGCTACTGCCAGGCAAAGGATGCTCTCCTGATGTACAGTCACCTACGAGTTTACTCACAGCTCTTCCAGTGGCATGTGGTGGCATCCAGTTCCTATAGTGACATGGGGATGCTAATATTACCCTTCAGCCCAGCAGTGCTGTCAGTTAAATGTTACAGTAACAGGAGTTATATTAGTACAAGAGAGATTTGGCTTCCCTTTCTATTTACCGCTCAGGATCTGGACAGAGTTAGATAAAACTGCTTTCAGGTGGAAGACTCTGCTGCCATCAGAACAAGCAGATGACTCTTTTTTTTCAGTTATTATTATTTTTTTAAATCTGCTCATAGGCAGCATCATTATTTCCTGATTGTTCCAACCTGAATCCAGGAAAGCACCTTAAGCACATGCTTAACTTTTGGTATGTGAGTAATCCTATTCCTCTTTGGCAAAGCACTTAAGCACATGCTTAATTTTAAATTTGTTCTTGAGCACAATGAAATGTAAGCTGGTGTTTGAGTGCTCTGCTGGATGGAAGCCAGAGTGCTTAGCACCTTTAGAAGACTGAGCTCCTCAAAGAAAGATGCCCTGATTCAACAAAACCGTTAACTTTAAGTACTTGATTAAGTTTCAGGTGTAATGTGGTATAAAGTCTTAACCTGTGAAGCCGTAAGTGAGTAATATGGACAAATGCCAACTACAGCTGGTAAAAGGTGAAGAAAGGTTCCCTCATTGTTTTTCACCAATATTTCTTTCTCTTGCTAATATTTTGCTCTTTGTGAAACATTGACCATTCTCTGCATAGAGTTTAAAGTAGCCAAACTTTATACTAAACACAAAGCTGGTCAAGACTTCAAAATTCCTAGTTTTTCTACCTACTCAAAGGGCAATGAGCCCTTTTACAATTTTGTTATAAAGTCAGAACATGCACATATGTTGCAGAAAATCGATTGAAAAGGTGTTTAAAAGAGGAATGAATGTGTATATGTGTATATGTACTTATATAAATATATATATTTTTATATATATATATATTTATACTCATCTTCCTGGAAATCCCAGACACTTGCTTAATAAACAGTGCAACTTTGCAACAGTGTGGAAGGAAAAAGGCAGCTGCAGAGATCACTGCACAAAATGCCCCTGCTCTTAAGGTTTTATGATCATCCCAGCACAAGAGCATGCTCTAAACAGCCCAATCTAAAAGCCAGCTCAGAAAGCTTGTCTTCTTGTGGGTTTTTGAGCTCTGATAGCTTGTGAAGCATCAAATGAGTTTCTGGTTGAGAGCTGAACATTGCCCACTTGAGTACATGTCTGTATAATTTTATGGAGGGGAAATTCCACATTTTAAGGAAAAAAGAAAAGAAAGGAGGTTTGGGTCTGGTTCTCTTTAAAAAATGGCAGCTGTTTGAAAGCTGCCTACAACTTCAAAATGTTAGAAGCTGGTATTAGAATCTCGAACCTGGTGTTAACAGAAACGAAGGAATGGATATCACGACCACATATGTGGTATTGATGCAAGAGTTAATGGAAAGACAGAAAGAGCTCTCTTTTGTAGGAGTAACACAGTTGTAAATTATGTTTTGGGTCCTCTTCTTTCGCTCATCCGTAGAGGATAACTGCCTGCCATCACCTCCGGGCAATAAAAGGTTTTATCATGGCCAGGTGGTAGAACTGAGGTGGTGCTGAAGACAGTGATGAGGAAAGAGGGTGGATTTCTCTTGTTTGATGGCCACAAGGCCAATTAGAAGAAAGGTAGGTCTGAACTGAAGCAGAAATCAGGGTATTCTTTTTCTCCAAAACAAACAAACAAACAGAAATTACAATGAGCTGAGGTAAAACAAAGCTCTTCTGTTCTAATTCATTCCTGTCAGTCTTGGGTGCCTCCACAGGTTGGGTCAATTTTAAAATGAAAAATAATACTGATGAATGAATATTAATGATAAAATAAAATGTTCCAGAACTTCCCAAGTGGAACCTTTTCATTTTTAAAATGTTGAAGTGTAGCATTTTGACACCTAAAAAAAATTTAAAACATATTTTTCTCCTTAAAACTCATTGTCACTTTGAACCTTAATTCAGGAAATGATTCTACCTTCCCTGAAACAGCTTTTTTTAGTAACAATAGCTGTCCAGTGGATTTTGTTTGTGCAGTGGGGGCAGCAGTGGGAGAAAAGAGGACTTCTTGTAGCACTGGTTATCCTGGGGATGTGACCCAAGGCAGGTCATGGCCACTCCAAGGACATCTCCTCCTGGGAAGACATAGATACTATTCTCATAAGTGAGTTATTCATGCCAGCAGTTGGTCCACAACATCAAACATCCGAGGTGTGCTGACACACTTGTTCCTTCAGGTCTGGATCTCCTGCTCAAACCTGTCTGAATACCCAGTTTCTCTACGGGGAAAGAGTATTTCATACGTATGTTTGCTCTTAATCCCTTTTTTAGTAAGAATGTATCAGAGTAAAGGGTTAATATGGCGGCAGAACAGTTTTGGGGACAGGGGAGATCCAGCAAGCCCAGATCTTTGTTGCTGTCTGTCATAGCAGGGTCTGTCTTACAAGGCCTATATAAATAAACTTCCTAGTAAACTCAACAATTTTGTCATCATAAAGGCTGGCAGCCTTTCCTGGCAATAAAATAAACTCTAATCATTTCTTCAAATAAAACGCAAATGGCAGCAATGCATTCACAGGAGTCTGTGTATTGGCTGACTTTGCTTCTCTCCCTGGCTGCCCCACCATGTGCGTGCCATGCCAGGCCGTGATGGATGGAGAAATGCAGGGCCACTCTGCTGCTAGTGCCTAAAAGAAAACAGACCCTCTATCTGCGGCGTAAATCAGGAATGGGCAAGGAGCTCAAATGAAATATGAAACTGCCCTGATCTTCCTGTTGTGGATTAACCAGATCAGAAAATCTTCCTGTCCCTCTGCAGATCCTGGAGATGCTTTCCTCCTCTTTCTCATACACACCTACTTCCTTATCAGCTTTCTGTTCTGTTCATGGCTTCAAAAAGCTCTGATAATCTCAGGAGAAGCTTGTTCTTGCTGTTTTTTTCTCTGGGGTGTCACTGATTGAAAGCGACGCTTCAGAAAGAATATATTCAATGGAAAACCACTTATCTGAAAAAAGGGAAATTTTGAATCAAAAATTTATTCCTGTCAGAGATGTCAGACCCCTCTGGGTATAGAAAACCACCAGCCAGCAAGCAACCACTCAAACGCAAGAAGAAAGGATTGCAGAAATGAAAAAGAAAGAAAGAAAGAAAGAAAGACAGACAAAGAAAGGAAGGAAGGAAGGAAGGAAAGAAGGAAAGCACGTCAATCGTTTCTTCCCCCTATCTCCCAAGCACCAGCACCATGTGTACCCGAGTGCTGGGGCTGCTGTGGGAGCAAAGCTGAGCCCTGCTCTTTTGAGCTTCACTCTGCAAGAGGTGGCAGGAAAATGGAAATGGGGAAGGGGAGGAGGGAAAAGGCAAGAAAAGCTGATCTTTTTTTTTACAACATGGCATTTGACATGTTGCTCGTTTGTTTCCAGGTTAGAAAAAAAAAAGATGCTTTTACATGCAGATGTTTGGACATTAGCAGATCACATTCTGTTCTGTCACGGGCTCACTTGTCCTCAGGAACTTGAAGGATCTCTGTTTAATAATAAATATTCCTTCTGCATGTTGTATGTTTAGCTGATGAGCAGCTCAAGACATAGACCCACTGTGCATTTGTGTAGTACCTCCTTGGGCTCCTGGCCGAGCTGCATCACTGCAGTATAAACGGTAACTACAACTGCTATTAAATAGACACAGGACTTTGACAAGTGTGGTAGTCAGCACAGTGTGGGTTGTACAGGGCTATCAAGAGCGAATCAAGAGTGTCACCAGCGAGGCATTGTTCAGTTGTGCATCTATTTCACAAACAAGCACAATATGGTCAGATTTTATTCATCTGTAAAATAAAGCTGTTGGCTTTTGTCCTAGAACTACGTCAGCCTCTTGAGAGTAGTGATGAAAGCACATCACTTGGGCTGCAGAGTTAGAAGACACGGTCTCCAGCGCAGTCCATCTCCCTCTGCCTTAGATCTATGCAACAGAAGTTTTGCCAAGCATTTTGTTTTAGACAGAGGGGGGTTTTTGGTGAAAATACCCAGCTCTAGAAACTTCAGAATATTTTGCAAAAATTTGCTTAAGTTTCACTACACAGCTTAGTTGAACAATGTTTCTTAGAAATTCTGAGGACACTCAGAATTTTCCTTCTGACATGTTTTTTTGAAATTTGGCTTTTCCATTCATTTGGCTTTTTGAATGTCCTTATTTTGTTTTGCTTTGGATTTTGAATGTAATTTTTACTTGTTCAAAACTGCAAGGCAGTGCTTCTCTTTTAAGTTAAGTTTTACCAAAGTAGTTTGTTCTACCTGGAACTCCTATCATTTTGTTTTGGTTTGATGAGGTACAAAAAAAAAAAAAAGAATCTGGTCTGACTTGGATTTGTTTGCTTTTCAATTGCTAATGAGTCAAAAAAACATTCATTTGGACAGTTGTCTTCTGGCGATTCACTCTAGGCAACTTGTAGTGCAGGGGGCATGGCCAGCATAGCAGTGTAGAAAAAAATATCTGCTGAGCAATATTATTGCATCAAGAAAAAGGTAGCATCTCAGCTGGAAAAGCTTGGCATGGATGATGATTAGAGATATTGAAAGGAGGGGTTGGTTTGTCTTAAGCTCACTGAAATATGAGCCTCACCAAAAAATGTTATCTTCAGAAACATGTTAAAATGGTTTCACAGCAATGAAAAATCTTTTCAGTAAAAAATAAATCCCCCTCCCTCATACATACATTACCTAAGATGTCCATTTGCATAAAAAAATCAAACATCTTATTAAGAACAGACATACTTTTTTTCATTTTCAGTAACTGAAAACTGAATTTTTTCAGATCAATTTTCAGCTTGAAGCTACTGAGGTTGTAGCTATTCAAGTTGTAGTTTTCTTTTGAATATTATTGTCTTATTGATTAAAATCCCCACAAATTCAAAAAAAAAAATTGTGATTATGCATTAAACTTCTGGGCAAGACAAAACCTCCCACTCAGATCCATCATTCTTGTTGTCTTTGACAGTGCAGATAGCCACAAAGTTGCAAGAGAAAGCACTGATTTAGAAAACAAACAGCTTTCTGTCATCCTTAGGTATTCTGAATGTATTTTAATTTTAATTAGGCTGCAATAAATAGATGTTTAAAGTAGTCACATGTAGAATGTGTTTGAGATGAGATTTAAATCAAAGTTAGTTTATCATAGTCATTACCTCTGGCACATAGACTCAGAAGCACTTGCAGAGCAATGCCACATTTGTTTAAAAACTCAGGCTGATCTTGGACATGGGGAGCAACAGTGGTTGTTCTGTCTGGCACTGTCCTGCTTTTACAGTGAGAAAATGTAGAAGTGGGAATTTGCTGTCCCAGGGAATAGCCAAACATAATTTAGATGGGACTTTCCCCCTGAAAGGCAGGTCTAAGTGCATGTATGTGAAGCTGCAACTCATAGCTTCAGTGGATACTTTTATCTGCTCAAACACAGTCATTATTTGTGGAGAAAGGTAACGTTGCAGCTGCTGCTAATGGCACAATGTGGAAAAAAAAAATCTCATCTTCATGACATTGTAATACTTTCTAGGTCAACACTGTTCCACCAACAGGAGCTTTCTCAAACCTCCCAGAAAGAAGAAGAGGGAGAAGAATGATGCTGAGGATAGTCAGACTGATGTTCCAATGGGAACTGGCTGCCCCCACACTTGGATTTCATCACCAACACAGCAGAGTGCAACCAAGCACAGGGATATGCAAGCTCTCTATAAATAAGGCAGCTCAGGAACTCGAGCAAAGCCCAGAGCTCAGTGCAGATTAATTTTGTCTAGTTCTTGGCAGTCTCAGAAGTATTCTTGACAGAGTAAATTAGGCAGTGTTGAGCTCCATGGCTAGACTTCTTCCGAGACCTAAGCGAGTGCATTTAAAGCTAGAGCAAATATGCCTACACTGGAGTACACAGAAACCTTATAACAGTGCCATTTGGTGAAGGGAATGTGAGGCCCATTTAGCGTTGGGATATTCAACACTCTCAGTATCTTCCCTATTGCCAAAGAAAGGGTTAAAGGTCATTAGAATAAATGAGAATGAAGGTTTCTGTGTTTAATTGCATTCCTTGGATACTGAAGGGAAATGGTTTCAAAACAGCCACCCACCAGACAAGGATAAACAGATCCCTGCTAGCAAAGCTGAACTTCACATCAGCCTGCTGGGGTCTCCTCTGGAGTCTCTCAGCAGGAAAATGTGCAGTTCTTTACTGTCATTTTTGCACATCTCTTCTTTCCTCCTCCACACCCCTAATCTCTTTTTCACTGTCTCTCCTCCAACTTTGCACACGCCCACCATCTCCTTTCCCCACTGGCTCCCAGGACCTCCTCATATCAAAAAGGCTTTTCTGTTAAATTACCACCTACATTAGATGAGTGATACAAGGACATCTGCTCCCCTCTTTCAATCATCACTTGAAGGTCTCACCGGCTCAGGAAAATGAGAAACTCTAAGGACAGTTTGTACTCTGTTTGCCCTTGGGAGCTGTGGCTGTGAAGGCTAAAAAAGTATTTACTTCAGAAGGAAAGGTCCTATCCTGAAGAATCTGGTTGTGTCATGCTTGCTCAGTCTTGCCACATCTAGGATGTTGTCACCTTCCTGAAAACATTCAAGGTAAAAATAGTAATACCTACTCACTGAATGATCATACAACTTGACTGAGTCAACCACATTTTAAAGTGATACTTGAATTCTTCATCCTAGGAATTAAGAAAAATAGCCTCTGTAAATCCTTCTTTGACTTGTGACATTGTTTATGTGGTTATCTGCACTATCAGCTTGTTTTTTTTATATTCTGGTATATTCCCAGCTTTTCTCCTAGACAGCCCTTTCCACTTCCTGGCTCATATTGCATGAACATCTTTTATAATACATCCTTCATCTGTTTTTAAAAATGCTTTGATCAAAATCTCCCTTCTGAGAACTGAATGTGGTTTGAATCATCAAGTCATGGTTATTGCTAATAAAAGTAAAGAACTGACTTTTAATGATTTTGTTGGTGTTTGTGTAATCCAGAAAGAAATCACTGTGAATATACCTGCAAGTAACAGATGTGATAGATCTAGCCCCTTAGTGCTTGTTCTGTGTGAATGTTTTTTCCTTTTTTATTATTATTATTTTACTAATTTTCCATACAATTTTCCAACCTGTTTTTTTTATTTTTAATGCAAATTTTTTTGTCTTTTTCTTTTTCTCTGGGGAGGAAATACCTTGTGTGAAATGAAGATTTTTTCAGGGCAAATCAGTTTGCAGAAAAAAATATTCGGTGGATGTTCACATTTTGGAGCAGCTCCAGATGGTAACACATGACTATACTTGCCAATGAGCATCTTCACTTTTGAGCCTGCAGGTATCTTTTTTCTCCCCCAAAATCTTTGTGGCAGAAATCAACAGAAGGCCCTCTCATCTACACGGGACTCCCAAGTCACCCTTCAGTGGCAGGACCTTCCCACTTATGGTCTCAAGATGTCTTCGTTTTCATACAAAAGAGCAAGCCAAGGAAGGATGACATGCAATGTAAATTCACATCACAGCTAAGACAGCTAGCTACCCCTCTCCAGCAGGCTCGGACTCATGAGTGTTGACACTGAGAGTTTCAACTCTGGGCTGGGAACGGAGAACCAGAATCCGACAAGGCTGGGGGCAATCTGCTTTGTGTTTTCCCATGCAGTGGAAGTGCATGGGCATATGCTATTCATTAAAAGCAACTATTTTTGCGAGATACAGGTAGTGTGTTTTCACTTGGTAGTTTGGCATTAAAATCTTATCTTGTGATTTACTAATTTTAGGGGGGAAAAAAATGAATCTTCACTTGCAGATATCCTGTGTTGAAGAATCCACCAAATCTCTAGCCGGTCTGGCCAAGGGCTTTCCTAAATCTGGGTATCTCGCTTCCAGGCTGAACTCATTATGCAACAATGACTGGATCTCTTTATGCCTCTATCTGCTTGATTAGAGAGCGGTCTTCCCTCAGAAATGCTCCTGGTATAACAGGTTTCAGACTGATCTGTTAAGCATCTGCAATTATACAGTCTGACCCCTGATCTCAGGTTGTGCACATATCTCTTTTCCGCACGCTTTCTGAATTCTTCCTCTGCCCAGAGCCACCCAGTCCATCTGTTGTTACACTCCCATCCTAGACCTGGACAAAACAAAATCTCAGGAACCAGCCATGAGGGAAAAACATCTCTAATCTAATGCCTTTTGACTTTTAAGACATCGTTGACCCTATCCGACGCTGCATATTTCCAACCACTTGATTCTGCCCTTGAACAATGCTGCAATTAACTAAGTGTGGGAGTAGAGATGTGGCCCATTTGAGGTTTTGTTTCCACTCAGATGAGAGTTAATCTCCCCTGCAAGTCTGAACATTTCTTTTCCTGATGAATTGTTTATTTTTTGATTCTGGATGATTTCTAAGAATAGCAGTATGGGTTCCATAAAAATTTACTCTTGCACTTTGATTCATTGCACTTAAAGACTCTGTTGTCATTCTCCCAAGTGTTGGCATGCAATATTTGACAATCTTCAATGGAGAAAATTCCTAGAATATAAGAACAAGACCTTGTGCTTTGACTTCATTTTCTTTTTCTTCCTATACAGATGCAAATGGATGTTTATTTTTCATTATAAATGCCACAGGATTTTTAAAGGCATGTTCCCTTCAGTTTTCAGAATGACTCTTTTCCGGCATTAGATTTGCCCAGACTTTTACTCTTTGTTCTCTGCGGATGTTATTCTAGCGGGCCAGCGCTCCTGTAGGAAGCATAGCTACAGCCTTGCTGTGCTGTGTGCTTTCCAGAGCAGTACTGGGTTTGCTAAACTGGCTTGGGACCAGGCAGTAGCCAGAGACTCAGTGGCATCAGTGACTGCCTTGAAGGGAAATATCTTCTCTCCCAGTGTGTATACCTGCATAGCTGGGTCAGAAGAGAGCAGGACAGCTAGTGCAAGCCAAGAGATGGGGAAGGCACCTGTAGTGGGGGTCTTTGGGGTCCCAGGTCCCCTCCCATAGCAGAGCTCTTCCAAACCTTATGCAGACTAGGACATCGTCCAATCAGGACACAGTGTGCATCAATTGATGGAGAGGCCAGAGTTTGGGACTGCTCCTGTTGCAGTCCATTGAGGTCCTCCAGCAGATCTATGACTGCCCTGTAAAATCAATCTTTGCCATAGGGGTTAGCTCTGGCTCTGACTCCTGGACTACAAATCACAGAGATGTTAAACTGCGGGTGTAGCATTGACTCTTTTCTGCCATTTGTCAGTAGAACATACAGGTGGGAATCTCCCACCACAGCTTGCATATGAATAACAATATTAATTTCAGTAGTAAAGTGAACTCTGCAGATTTTCTTGGGCCATATTCTCACACCTGATGTAAGTCTCTTTCTTATCTGCCTTGTGCTTTCCAGCACCACTTTCCTTTGCAAAGAGATTTACCTTTGCAATGAGATTTACCATACAGTATTAGTTCTACCCACTCAGTTATTATAATGCCTTTTGACCTGAGCACCTTCATAAGATCCCAAATCACCCAAATTGTTTTGGCTTGCACTGTCATGGTAGTTCCAAAGAGTTTTTTCTTTTTTCTTTTTTTCTTTTTAAAACAACTTTCCTCACCTTCCACCCCTCCAGGAATCTTTCTGGCTCTGGGGTAACGTCAGGTTCTTGCAAGTGTTAGAGAACTTCCTGGTGGCCTGGCACTTCAATCCAGCATCCACCCACATTTGTGATGCCTTTGAACTGCTTATAAATAGATTGGGTTCATGCAACTGTTTCATGTGTAACCATGGAACTGGGGGAAGTGGTTCAGATCTCATGCACAATGTACAGGCTCTGGTGTCATCCCAGCCATACATCAATGCTGAAACCATTATGAAACCCAGAAGAAATTCTGACATGCAAGTGCTCACCCCTCTTTGGGAGAGTTGGGGAGGGGGTTAAAAAAAAGTAGCAAACAAGCAAGCAAACTGGCAGAGCTCCTGCCACAAGGAATGAATTTGCACACACACTTTGATCCCTTTATGATTTTTTTATTTGTGTTAGCCACATCCTCTTCGCTGCACCACTCAGCAAAAGATGCTTTAAATTAGATGAGGCTTGGAAAACACTCTCTTTGCGGCTCCCTTCCCCCAGCCTTGCCTGCCCCCAAGGCTTAGTATTGGTCTGGTAGCCAGAGCCTTGCCTAACATGAAACTGGCACAAATGAAAAGACGGATAAATAAACGTCCAGGAATCTTGTTTGTCATATTTAATCCATCACGTTTCCCAAACAGACTGGTCAAAAAAATCTGCAGCAGTGTTTACATCATCCTGATTGAAAGCTATATCCGTGCATATATCATTCCTGGACATAGCTCCAGTTTCACATGAAAGCAGCTATCATCCTGTCCGCACTTACCACTGCAAACAGCAGTCTTTGCCTTTTTTTCTTCTCTCGTTCCTGCCCAGTCCAACCTCCATCACCTGCACGCTCATTTCTGTTCACCTGATTTTTTTTTTCCTATCCTTTCTAAAGAGTTCGAGTGTTGCTTAATTCTCTGATTTCTTGGTATTCAATGGGTGATGAGCAAGCGGGATTCATTAGATCACTAGGAGATAATTACTCACTGTCCTAATGAAAAGAGCACAATGCAACCACTTAATAAGCAACCTGGTAGGATTTTGCATCATCATGAGCCACATGTCTGGTACTCTACACTGAGGCTGGCAGCAGCAACGCTACTTCTAGGTGGAAAAAGACACTGCCAAAAACATTAGGTCAAGCCCATCCGCATGAGGGCTATTTTCCATTTTAGTGATTGGAAGGCAAAACTGGAAGAGGAGAAAAGTTATTTCAACACTGGGTAAAAGAGCGGGAGACATTCAGTGATCCTACATCCAGGCAGCTGGGGGCAAGCAATTACAGTAGTGAAGTTTAGAAGGATGAACAGAGAGTTCGAAAGCTCCCAGTGCTGTGGGCCACAAAACATTTGGGGCTCAACAGAATGAACAGCTAAGGAAAAGAAAAAAAAAGGAAAAAGCCAGCCAAGAACTCCAACCTGCTTTGGATCTGTTTGACCCAAAATGAAGTGTTCTGCTTACTTCTTGGGCCTCGTTTTTAAAAGAAAACCAATTAAAACTGTCTTTTTTCATTACCACCTTTCCTCCCACACATTCACAGCTTCTTCTCCTGTGGCCAGAATTATTCATCTCACTGGATGCAAATCATCCACTGTAAATTGCATTTTTTTGTGGTAAATGGTTTCACCAGAAAATTCCATGCTATGCTGTCTCTAGTGATTTTCATTCCACTCAGATATATGTATTTAGGTAACCTACTTTTCCCACTTCACTCCCCATATAGAGTAAGCCCTATATTGCAATGTACTTTAACACTGCCGCACAGTTAAATTCATTGGTAACTTTATGAAAAACTCCTGATTTTTAAGCCTCATTCTGATTTGGTGAAATCCAGGTGTGATTTTTAATCACGTGTATTAGCAGTATTATCCAGAGGTTGGACTTTGTAAAGGCATTTGGGAGAGCTAGCTGAGATTTGAAAGGCATGGAAAAACTGGGCTCTGACATTGACATCCCTTTGGGTTTGGAGCGGGTTCTGAGACTTATAGCTGAAAACCTCCAGCCTCAAAAGGAAATAGCACATGTTTTATTCAGACAAATAACACAGACATTTCCCAGGTGCCTCCTAACACCCCATGGAATAAAAATAAGGTTGTCAGATGATGCGTCATAGATAAATCAGTATTTCGACTGTCAGAAAATACTTGTCTTTATTTTTAAAGCACTGCTAGCATCCTTACTTCTGAATTTGGGGTCTTGCAGAGGCCTAAGACAATGTTATCTCAAGTAACAGCAAATCATATAACTTTATAAGAAGTTTTTAATCCTAGTAAAAAATAAGAGACCGTGAACCATTTTTTACCCTTCCTCCTTCACCTCTTGCCTACTCAAAAGCAGGAGCAGTTTCTGGCCTCCAGATGTCAAATCCACGAGTTCTTCCCTGTTTGCTGTTTTTGCCATATGCTTTGATCTTTTGCAACTGCTGCCCAGGGAAGCAGGGGGGAGGCATAGGTTCAGATGGTGGGTGCTGTGCCATGGGCTGTTTGAGTGCAGGATGGGGGAAAGGTAGTGGGAAGAGACAGAGAGAGGGTCTGTGTGGACACAAAAAAGGAAGAGGAATTAGTGGTGGGCCAAAAGGAAGGTGCTGGGAAGAGCTGGCTGAGTGGAAGGGATATGGTGCTGGGAGGGTGCCTGCCTGCACTGGCAAGTGAGAGCTGGGCTCGAACCTGCAGTGCTAGACTTGGAGGGAGCCCAAGGGGCCTGAGTCTTGGGCTGGTGCCCCGAGCTGACTGCATGGGGCAGCAGCTGCTGGGGAGACCTGCAGCACCTGAGCTTGGCAGGCAAAAGTTACCAGGGAAGAAAAGTGCAAAGGCAGAGGCACTCTAGCTGTGTTCCCTGCTAAGACAGTCTAGCATCTCTGGCCCTCTTGAGAGTCCCATGAACTCAACAAAATTTTCTGTTTTCATCACAGTGTTTGCCCTGGGGAGAGAGAGAAGGGCTGTACTCTCTGAGAGCAGCACAGGGGCTGAATGGCTCATCCTGGGTTGGAATGAGTTTTGTCCCTATATCCTATTGCTTTGAGCCCAAGCAGGCAGCAGCACCTGATGGCAAGTTCCCATCTTGAACCATACAGGCAGCTGGAAGTGCAGAAGAGAGAACTCCTTAGCCATTGTTCCTCTCCCCCAAATACTTATCTCCATACCAAATAAATCTCACCTGCTTTGGGGACAATTCATCAGTCCAGGTATTCCTCTTCCCTGTGTATTGAGGGTTGAATGCCACAGCATTAAACATGGGGGAATGTGCTATATATAGCTGGAGGTAGAGCTGTGACATACAAATCACTCACTACCAGCAGGGCATCTGACTTTCAGGCATTCCCAGGAGAGATGGGATTCCCTTTCAAAGAAAGCTGAATCATGTCCAGAGCAGTGTGTCCATCATAATTCACTGCATGATCAATGAACTGTATCACCCCACAATGCCTCAGATTGACTAACACCTTGAAACCCACTCTCTCTCAAAAAAAAAACTTTTGCATGTGATACCAGACTAGGAAATAAAATTATAGTATCAATGGGACTTCTTCCTGGGACAAAGGAAACAATAACAGCTGGAGAGTCAGTGTCCAGTTTGAGAGTCATGAATATCTTCTTTTTGCTTCACTGCCAATGTTTTATTATTCTGGTGGATAATATATGAGAGACTCAACAACTTTAGGCTGACGATAATGCTGAGATGACTGTGTCTTGATGCTTTTATTGCCAAAAGACACAAAAGAGAACTTGACGTTTTTAAAAACCTACAGGAAAAAAATCAAGTGAGGTTCGCAGACTGTTCCCACTCTGCATCTTTATTACCATCAGCTTCCCAGGGTCTTTACATGAGTGTGAGTGTGCATGTTCAGACTCACACAGACATGCTGACTGATGGGATTACTGTGCTCACCATTCAGCAGCACCTTTACCACCCACCCTGACTTCTCGCTAGGATCCATTTCCACTGCTTACTCTTTCTCATACAGAACTGGGGATACATGTGTGACTGAAAAAAGTCACATCAGACATTTGCCCAGTCTCTGAATCACATTTTTCTCCTGGTCTACACATTTCCTGCTGTGGACTGGAGGTAAGGAAATATTTAGGTATACTGCATAAATAGAAATGGGCAAAGACAGTGTAACCCACACTGAGAAACTGTGGTTCCTTTATACCCTCACAGCAACTGAGGTACAGACAAAATACAGAGGACTGCAAATCTTGATGCTTTAAAGCTCCAACTTTAAAATGGGATTAAGAACATAAATTTCATTTGGTATGGGTATAGAAAGACCATAGAAAGGCAAGTTTTTCTCAAGGACATCCTTTCCCTTTAATTTCCAAAGTGATCATTGCTTTTTAACAGCAAATATTCCAGTTCAGTGTATTTCAGGACAAACTGCTTTTGCATGGACTTTTCAAGTTTTTGAACAGTGAATAAAACCTTGGGTCAAATCCCTGTGCATTTTCCTAAAGAGCAGCAAATGTAAGGCCTGGCTGTGTCATCTCTACATGGTCTAATTGACCTGAGTTTGAAGAGGCAACTTCAGAGCTCTAAGTCAATGGATATAAATGCAGGAGACTCAGCTTGGTTACACATTTCATGCAGCTCTCCTTGAAAATTAGCTAACCAAAGCTCAGCTATGACAGCTGCACATGTGGTCTCAGTGCCTGATAGTACAGATGCTGGTACAGGTCCCAGGCAGGTGAAACAGCTCCACTTCTGTCCCTCCTTCCTCCACAAACATGCTTCCTAGCTCTCTGTACATTCTCCTTGAGCTTCATTTCTTTTCTGAAGTGGGGTACGCTGGAATAATTTTCCCTCTTTACCAAGCTTGTTACCTTGATGGATATTATGGTGCTATTCTCCCTGGCTGCAAAAAACTCTAAATGACAACAACTAGTCAAATGCCTCCCCAAAACCTAGCTCCATCGACTCTGTCTCACTCCCTGAATCCAGCTCTGTCAACAAAGGTCCTGTCACGGCATGGCACAGCTTTCCTGACCAAGGGGTGTCCTGTGCCTACAAACACAATGCATCTGGGCATCCTTACAAGCCTGATGTATCCCAGGCATCTTGCAAGCTTGCAGACAGGTTCCATGCTCAGACATGCAACAAGTTTAATGCATCCAGGGCACGCCAAAATGGCAGAGAGCTGCTGAGATATCCTGAAGCCTGGATAATCATTCCCCAACTGGATAGGGGTAGAAGCCTGCTGCCAAAACAGGATGAGTTTGGGAGTTATGCCTGAGCATGAGGGTGGTCCTCCCCATAAGCCTAGTCCTTGTTGGAGGTGGGAACACATAGGCAGGAGAGCCTGACCCCAGAGGCTCTCCTGAGGAACCCATTGGTGGTGCAAGTCACATGTTGTTAATGCTCGATAGGTTCTGGAGTGGCCTATAACTAGGCTTGAAAAGTGAGTGATAAGGATATCAAAGAGATATAGCACAGCTTTTCAGAAAAACGGATGCCTTCAGAGTCAGAGCAACATGAGAAGAGTTATGAGTTGCTACACTTGAAGCAGAGAAGCACACAGCCTCCCCAAAAGCATCAGGCTGCCAGGCTCCCAAGCCAGAGCAGCATTTTAGCTGCAGAGAGCTAAGGTGATTTAGAAGGCAAAACACTTGCATTTGTGTTGAATTTCCCTCTCCTCTGCTCCCCAGGACCAAATTGGTTGCCTGTTATTCTCCAGCCCCCCTTGCTACTCCCACCCTGCTCTCAGCTGCTGTCACCTCGTTGCTCATTGTGGCACCCGCTGGGTGACGACAGGCAGACTTTGTGTAGCTCATGTCGACAGTTACACAATGAGCGTTCAGCAGGTTAGAGCCCTCCTCGGCCACCTTCCTGCCCCTGGAGGAGTTAACCTTGATCCCTTTGGCTCATACTTGATCCAATCACCAGGTTCACCGCAATGTGGAAACTCGCTCTAGTGACTATTATTCTTCTAAGTACAGTAGGGCTCCCCGCACACAGTGCTTCCATTGTGTGCTTAGCTACAACGCTGGCCAAGAGTCAGGCTCACCCTGCCTGGCGTGTAGGGACCATATCATGGGCATGCTGGGTTTTCTGGAGGCTCCCACTTACCTTCTCCTGGGCATTTTGTTGCAGCCGCTGAAGTGCAAAACATAAAAACAGTGTCAACATCGTGCAGACAGGTGTTTCCTATATATATGTACATGTATGTATATACATATACACATACGTATATCCCTGATGTGGCACTGAAACTACTTTTTATTTTCCATTTAAAACTTTCAGTTTTGCCCTGAGGCACTTGTGAAAACAGGGCCATAATACATATTACAGACAGATACCACCACAGAAATCTCCTCTCCTCCAGCTGTAATGACTCCTTCTCTTGTAAACATATCAAATTGAGATCAAAATTCTCTCCTTCCAAATGAATTCCTGTGTCTCCACTAGCTACATATTTGTGGCTGTTTAGTATTCCCAATTTAGGCACTGGCAGAAACAAAGAATAAGTGAATATAAGAATACATATGCTGAGAAACACAGTGCTAAAGGGTATCCCACTCTTAATTTAAATAGTAGAACTAAAATATCTTGTGTGTTTGTGTATACACATATACATATATGTCATGGTACTTAAGGAAATGTTAGATCCACAGACCACTGAGCACTTGCTTCTCCTATGTCACATTTGGAAAAGTGCTAATGCCTTATGGGAAATGAGGAAAAATGTAAATATTTTGTTCCAAAGCAACATAGCTTACCGCTGTACTTTTCTGACTTTCTCTTCCTTTGCAGTATATGCCAAGTAAATAATGTACCAAAAGCTTCTGCATACAAACTAATTCCATCCCTCTGAACCAGTATAACTGGGAGCAGGCTTTTTCCAGGTGTGTTTTTTAACGCCATGCAAATCAGCAATTCCTAATGCCTGATGTCCTCTTGGAAAAAAACAACAGAGTCAATTGCCAGGGAAAGGGCTATAGTTGCAAAAACTGGACTCAAATCACCCCATTTCTAGGCTGATCTAAGCCCTGACCAGGAAAATGGGGTGGTGTCCATTGCAGAAACTGCCAGCTTAGGGCTGGTGCCTGTCAGGGCTGTCCACTCAAGGACCTCAGAGCAGATCCAGATAAACAGCAGGGAGGGCAGCCCCATACTGAGAATGGCTCAGTGGGTGCAGAGAGATGCCAGCCTAGGAATGCAACTGGTTTGTGAAGTGCGTACGGCCTACAGAAGTTCATTGAGAGTACACTGTGGGCTACTATCTTCAGGGTCAAGCTGATGGTCTCCAGACCAAGAAATACACCCAGGCAACAGAGCTCTGTATCAGTGAGAAAATTAAACAAATACATTATTTCAGTGAAAATTTTTTTTTACAATTTTAGCGAGTGCTTACATGAGACATTCATTTCACAGCAGTACTTTGTATGGCTTGGCATACTGTTCCGGAAACCAGAGGAGAAACAAAATCAGGAGAGTTCCCCACAACACAAATCCCTCTCTGAGCATCATAACAACAAAGTAAATGAGGGCCAGAGCTCAAAATAAAGCCAGTTTATAGGAGCAGCTTAAGGAAAGGAATAAATTTATTAAGGGATTAAACTTCCCATGCACACACAGACTCCCATGAAAAATGAAGAACTTGATACCAGGATAAGTTTGCCTAATGAACACCAGTTATAAAGTATTTCATTAAATATCACTGCTCTCTTTTAGCGAACCAGCCTGCTGGTACAGCAGGTTATCAGTTTAACACGTTCCTACTACACTGTGCTTTATGGGACTCTCCTGTATTATTGGATATATTTTGGCTTGCTACAGAGAAAATGCTCTTGCCAAAAGGGTTGCTAGTACCTCAGCAGCTATTCATTGTAAGAGGGCACCATTCTACGGCACTGTGCTCTGATTGTGGAATTTTCCGCTGATCTTCTGCCATTCTGAGAGAGCACAGCACTGAAATTATTGCACTGAAATTCCTCTGAGACACTATCATATTCCTCAGTCATATCTTTGCCTATTGATTTCACTCCGTTAGTAGGGTTGCTATTTATATTACAGTTGTGCCCTGAACACTCAGCCTCATTACACTCAAAACTGGAAAAACACAGAGATATCCCTCTCTACAAATGCTGTGGGTGTAAATGGATACATCAGAACAATAGCAGCAGCAAGGCAGCTTTACTACTTCTTTTCCCCCTTTCTTTGCATGGAAAACTGAATCCAGTTAAGTGAGATATGGAAGGCTGCATGGGCAGTTGGTGGCAGTTCTGAGAACAGGGCCTGCAATGTCACACAGAGGTTTTAAAGCCAAGGATGTACCACTGGCCAGCAGGTTCAGGGGAGGTGGGAAACATAGGCCCTATTCTTTGCAGGGCCTCTGTCAAACAGGGATGCTCCCACCAACTGCAAGGGAGAAATACTGAAAGTCCCGTTAAGAGGGGAGGGTCTCACAGGTGCCTTTTCTAGATGCCTAGAAGCATGGAAAGGGAAGCCAGGCTCTATGCAAGGAAGACCTGAGCCTGAAATGCAGAAACTCTGTTATGGGAGCATGGGACAGCACTCTCCAGTGGGAAGAGTTTGCTGACTACAGTTAATGCAATGTTGCCTCTGGGCTCCCTACCAGCCACCTCTACTCAATTGGACATAGCTAAGCAAAGTACATGCACAGGCAAACGCGAGGAGATGAGAGACAAACACACACACAACTGTGAGGCAGAGACGACAAAAAAGAGGTGCAATGTAAGCATTTTCCTCAGACCCACTTTTTCCTAGTGATTTCCGTTGTCTCTGGCTGGAGACGACACCACACGCTTGCCTGACATGGCCTTCGGAGTCAGCATTGATGGGGAAGGGTGGGTTTTCTTGGACAGCCATCAGCCTCTCAGACTTAGTAACCCCCTGTGCTATTAAGGGTTAAAATGTATAGGGGAATATGTGCTCTGAGAATGAATTTATGAACCCTAATAAAAGTGGTGGGGGAGGAAGGATAATCAGGACAAACTGAAAAATGTTTCAGCTTTTGCATTCTTCCACCTTCTGTCCTAGAGGCTGGGAGACGTTCTCCCTCATGTCCTGCCAAGAAAAGAAATGGCCATAAAACTGCTGATATCATTTTCAGTTCCCCCCACCCCCTTTGAATCTGCAAACCTCATCCCTGCTTCCCTCTCAGAGAGGAGGAAATGGTTCAGGTTAAATTAGCGTGGAAGCTAGAAAGCCTGGAATTGGAATCATTTCCCCATTGGCCTTCAACGGGCTCTAAAGGGAAAAGCCTCCAGGCAGAACCAGAGAACAAAATCTCTTGCCAGGCCTTCTCCCACTTACACGTCCCAGTGTTTTACCTTGCAGATTCTGTTTTAACACTTAGGTCTGTTTTATTGGGGTGGTGGTGGGAATTGTTTTTCTTTCCTTCACCTTTTGCAGATGGACTTCCAGGGCAAACAAACAAAACAATTGATTAAGATACATGCAAGAGCAAAAAAGGATCACTTGGCAGGTAGAAATTTTCCTGGAAATTTCACCTTTCCCAGCGGTCCTTTTGTTTCTCATTGTCAAGGCACCCCTGCTTGACAGAAATACACGCCCTGTCCAGCCAGCTGGCAGCCTGCAGGGTTATTGCTGAAGACAGCAGCACTTTTTGTGCACAGCCTTAATGTTTGCATCTTTCAGGAACAGATATGCTTAAAAATAGGTCTGGGATCCCCAGAGGGACCAAAGAGTGCTGGATACATACAGTTATGCTTCAAAAACCAGATGAAGGCTTCTAAGGAGCAAGCATAGGGAGGATGGAGGGATGACATGAGGAGAGGGGATGCTCTGGGAACTCAGGTCTGAAAATTCAAGGCATTTACAGAAATACTTGAAGGAAGCTGGGTCTACACTGTGTGAGATCAGTTCCCCCAATCACACAGCAGCAGGAAATGGGCTGATTAAAACAGGGCGAAATGTAGCTTCAGAGATGACAGGATTTTATAAGAAGGCCTGGAATAGAAAGCCACTGGAGGCTTCTGGCAGAGGTTTGCATGGTGTTTCCAGAGAAGTACCTTCATGAAGAAGCCCCCCAAGCCTGGCTTGATGCAGGTCTTTTGGCACTGAGACTCCAGCTGGGAGTTTGAGATTCAGGCTCCTCTGTGCCAAGCATTGTACGAATACACATCAAAAGCAATCCTGCCCTGCAGGGTTTGGACTCTATCGATTTAAAATATCCCCCATGCATGCAGACACTCTGAATTTACTCCCCCAGGAGCCCAGGAAGGCAGTCATTTCCCCCTCTTTGCAAATTTAAATGACTTCCTCAGGCTCACACAAGCAGCCTGTGGCAGAAGTAAGTGTAGGAACAAGGCTCCCTGAGTACCAGGTCTGCATGCTGAGCACAAGACCAGCCTTCTCTCCAGACAAATAGGGAATAATTTCAGAGCTCTCACAAGGCTACTTGGAGAGAGGCATTAGAGCCCCAAGTCTAACTGTAAATCTGTTATACAGCACATCCTCCATCCTTTAGCTCTCACATACTGATATTGTTGAAAAAAAGCTGCCCTGGCTGTCCCTGTAGCTCCCAGAGGAAATGATTTTTTTGGGACTCTTGTGGATGCACAAAATAACTTCCACCTAAGACAGGTGCTGTTTCAGCCTTTGCTGACCTGAGACAGACCAAACACTTCAGAGCAATTCCCATTTTATCAGTCCTCAAGCTCAGAGGTTCCCAGCCTGATATTTATCCTCTGTTTTTGGGAGATGATTATACTTTATACATTCAGGTATAATATTCCTAAAAACACTAACCTATGAATGAGCAATCACTCCTCAAAGGCCTGGCACCAGACTGGAATCCAGGATGCAGAAGCATCTCTTGCAAATGTGCAGAGGATTTGTGACTGGACTTCTCAAGCATTTTGAGGGTCTGTCCCAACCTAGCACTGCTGCATTTGAGAACCAACAATTAGAATGCAGGCACTCTAGCTGCACTGTCTGGTTAAATGAGCATCTGCACAACACATTTTTAGTTCTCATGACCCTTAATCTCTCATTATCCAATAAGTTTTAACGAGCCTATACAGATGGGCCACTTACTGATACATGGTTCTTGCCTCAATCCAGAACAGTTGGGCTTTTGAAGAGACTAAGACATTGCAGGGCTTCAGAAATGGTGGCGGAACTGGCCTCATCTCACATTGAAGGAAAAGAGCAGATTAATCTTGGTGGCCAAAATCTTTGCACTTGGGGAAAGGCCATGTGCAGCCCAGAAAAAGACAAAAAGCACAGGGTAAATGAAAAACTCTCACCCAGATCAAGTAATGCTAATTTGCACCAGCTGTCACTCTGCTAATATTTTGATAAAGTCCTGCTTTCTCTCCAGAACAGAAACTTCGCTTAGATTTTTTGCTCTCCCCCACCCCTTCCCTGCCCTTTTCTAGTGTCATAATTCTGGCATGGTATCTCCCAGCTTCCTTTATTAAAGGTGAACACATGAAGCAGATAAAAATGCCAGATGAAAGAGGAGAAAAATAGAAGAAACCACTCAACTTCGGCAAAGCATCAAAACTCAGATCGTATCCTACACTGTGCTGTCCTTCTCTCTTCCCTCCATCCCCATTCCATGTGCACACTCTCACTCTCCTGCAGCCTCCCTTGCAGTATTAATGGCAAACAGAACAGGCTGAAAATCTGTACCAAAGCTTGAAGGCCCTCTGTTATGAAGTCGAGCTCATGCATCCAGTTAAGAAGATGAAGAAGAACCAGTTTGTTCATTATATATTTTAAGCTCAATTACTCTTGTGAGGAAAGTTTATTTTTCTCCTCTCAATAGATCATTTTCATATGATTCTCCACCTTCAGCTTCTATTTGGAATGCAGCTACAGTGGAGCCCCAAGAGCTGCTAGCTTCTTGCCACTTAAACCAGTGGCCAAAACACAAGAGAAGGATGTGGCTGGTGTGGAAAGCTCACCAATCACCCTTGGAGAAGAGGGTTTCCTCTGTGAGCCACTACAAACCTACTTTGCAAGCTGCGATGAGTCCTGTGTCCAGGAAGGCTATTTTCTGCAGCATTCATGTTCTGCCATACTGTCCGAGCTCAGGCACCTTCACCTTACCCAAGCAATTTTGCTGATGTTGTAATAAAATAGTATCTACTGAAAGCTGCGTGGGAAAGCTTGTTTCCAGTCAATGCCTAGAAAGCTTTGGAGAATTCGTTGGTCTTGGTTGTCTCAAGGAACCTAATCAGCCTCCCAAGCAGACAAGACCACTTTGCCAAATCCCAGGGAGGGAGGTTTCCAGGAGCATGTCAGTTGTAAGCTGATTGCACTTAGGGGAAAAGAAATAAAGAAATAATGTTGATGTCATCCAATGCTGAGCTTTTAAAAAAGTCTGCTGGACCTTTCCCTCTTATTTTCTACTTTTAAAATTATATTAAAGGCATCAACATTGGAATTAAGCCATATTTTAGCCAAATAAAATGTGTTAAAGCAAGGCTCCAGCCCCTGCCCAACATTGCAGACTGTCAGGGAGCTCACAGAATGTGTCTGGGGGCATATACGATATGAGCCTTGGTGACAGCTACCTCCTGGAGAGGGTGGTGTCCACCTCCTTGATTGCCGTGGCAGAACATGGAGTAGACTGTTGTATGTTTTCTCAGTGCTGAGTCCCATTAGCTGGTCATGGATGAAAGCTTCTGGAAGTCCACTTCTTGCATCCAGCTCCCATTTATCTGCTTCCCTCCCACAGAGTCAGCAGGATTTGTTTCTTTTAACCTACTGTTGGAAAATAAGACAGATGTCCTCACTGGGTCACATTTTGAATGGATCTAAACTAGAAACAAATGTATTAGATGGGATTAATGAATGCGTGCTTGTATCCTGTTCCAGCATATCTGACTTATTGAAAAAGAGAGGCTGGCTCCCATTTTATTTTTGGAGGGAGCTACTTTTTAGATAGGGTAATGGAAGTACCCCAGCAAAGGAGGTGATCCTCAGAGTAAAACACGACTTCTGTTGCGCTACCATAAAGCAGAGCAAAATGTAGGTGAGACAGTATAGCAGAAAATATGAAAAATAAAGAAAAGTGGTGTTTGCTTGCTGCCTCTACCCCCTATCTAGGTCTCTTGGGGTGGGCTGAAGCTACCCAAGGGAGAGTAACAGGGGAGGGGTGTTGGGATGGGAAACAGGACACCATCTCGGTGAAAGCTGAGTTAACTCTGGAGAAAAGATGTACTCTCAGATTCCTTTGAAAGCCCAAGGCTGTACTTCTAAGGTGAAGATCAGCACTTGCAAAAAAGAGATCAGAGCCACCTAGGAGGAAACAAGAAGAAGAAAACAAACAGGGGTGAAGTGGAGCAGGGGAAGAATGGTAGGGCTAAGATCAAAAGAAAAGGGCAGGTTCAGTGAGCCACGGTACTGCCTACAAAGCTAAAGAGCACTCTGGTTCTGTTGGGTTTCCTTCACTGGTCTCTACACACACTCTCAACACATGTGCTTCTGTTTGGACAGCTGACTGTCGCTGACCCTGGGTGATCAGAGTGGTTGGTGGGCTCAGCGGTGCTGGTTGCTCACTGTCTGGGCTGCTCCTGGGGGCTCTCAAGGGCAGCCCAAAGTGTGTGGTCAGGGAGCCATACTCCCTCCCAGAGCAGGGGATTACAAAGAGCACAGCTGAGACACTGCAAATGCATCAGAAAGAAGCAAAATGGGAGTAGGGGAATTCAGCATTGCAACCGCCTGGGACACCAGCATAAATCAAGAGGGTCTATTCTATTATTTTCTTAAAGCAGCCATTAGTGATGCGTCTGTGTTTAATGCATGTCCCAGAACTCTTAAAAAATTCTGATCTCTTCTTGTCCAAATATACTTTTCACAGCTGAAAAAGGCAACCAAATCACCCCAGCCCATTCCAGGCTATCAAAAGCAGGACAGAGATGAGACAAAGGAACAAAAGATTTGTCACCCTGTCTATTATCTATTGTTTATGATAGTGGGAGTCAGCACCAACATCTAAGGATAAACAACTGACAGGGAGCAGGGTGGCTGGGGAGCACAGGACCTGGGGAACTGGACGCTCATCTTCACCCATCACCCAGCTGCTGTGGGATGTCAGTAAATCTCTTCCCACCTCTCTCCCCTGTTAGCTTATGACTGCCTGGTCTTTTTGAACTTTTCTTTGTAGCTGTTGTTGTTCCCCATATATATGGGAATATAGATACTGCCAAAAATGGACCATCGGACTTCTCCCCCTTTTTCCAACAAATCAGCCAAAATGGTGCAAAGACAGAAGAAAGCTGGACTGTAAAGTGCAATGTTCATTGGATAGTAAAGTAGAAGGTTCATTGGATGGGTAATTCAACAGAAGAAAATTTTCCTCTGAACAGATAAAAAGCAAATGAAGTGCTAGTGCAGCATTCTGTTGAGGCTTTTCCAGGGAAAGTCCTGTCTCCCTGCTGGCCTTGTGTTTGAATCCTGATGCCCTCACCTCAGCCATCCATCCCACCTCCAAGACAAGCTCCCAACCTTCACTGCATGGAGGCTTTTTGTCACTAATGAAATTGCCATGTGAGCTGCTGCTGACATTAAAAGTGGGCAGGATTATGGCTCATTTAACGTTACAGGCATTTTACATTATTTAACCAAGCTGTCAAAAGCAGCTGATGCCATGTCTCCTGTCACAGCAGTAGCTTGATTATTGTATGGAACTGCTGCATCCAGCTGGTTCTTGTAACTGGTTTCTTATCACAAACTTGAGGTCACACATTCAAAAGCATCCAGTTGGCTCCTTTCCGAAGACAGCAGGCACATCTGAGCTCAGGCACTGGTTTTAAGCCTCCTCTCTGCCTCAGGCCTCATGGAGATTTGGTGTCTAGTGATGCCCATTCTACCCCAAACTTTGGGCCAACACTAAGAAACAATGTGTGTCAGCTCTTTCCCTCCAGAGACAGCCTCCCTGCAAGGTGAAAGAATCCAGAACTTCTCTCATTAAGAAGTCTCACTCCTCCAGACCTTCTCTCCAGATCTGCTGGAAACATGCATCTTCAGCCTGTGATTGAATCCACCTCTTTCCGGAACTGCTTGCAATCACCTCCTGCTAGGGATTAACTTTGTTTTTGGTGTTTCTGGTTAAGATTTCAAAAGCTTCCATGATGGATCTGGTGCCTGGAGCAAGCTTTTTCAGACATGTATAGTCACAAAAACTTGACACTGGAAGGGACCTTCAGTGGTCTCTGGTCCAGCCCTGCTCAGAGCAGGACTAGCCCCAAAGTCAGATTGGATTGCTCAGTGTCTTGTCCAGTCACATTTTGAAAACTCCCAAGGGAATTCAATATTTGAGCCATCATACCGTCAAGAGCCATCAGTGTCAATTGATTCTGGGCATCTTCTTTTCTCCAGCTGCTGTGAAAATCCCAATCCCAATCTCCACTTCAGAGTTTACAGGTCCAAATCTCAATATCCGCTATTCATTCACTGTTGCTTATTTTATTAGCAGAAACTGATGCAGCAAGCAGGCAGTGTTGGAGGACTCCAGACATTATCATGTATGCTTGGAGGCCAGAGTTACTCTCTGACACTAATGAGTTTGAGAAATAGCTGCACTCTTGGGGCCACAGTGTGACCCTGTTCAGCGACCCTGAACAAGGTCCCTCCTGAAACTCCCCTCCCTGTTTTTAATTTCCCTCAGAGTATTACACTGTCCTAAAAGCTTTACTCCACTTGTAAAGTTTGGCATCTCTTTTGTACTGTTTTTAGAGGATGCTAGAACATGTTTCTCATTTTGGCCATCTTCACCTTCTTCTTATAATTATTAATAATATTTTTCTTTCCAGTCACTAGACTCATTCCCACATTGACTGCAAGGCTTCAACACCACTCACTCTTTAATTCAATCATACTCTCTTTCAGGAGCATCTTCTCATAACATTGCCCTAGTGCTGCTACAGAACTATGGAAAATTAAAGCTTGGAAGACTCAGGGGTTCTGACTTACTGGTTGTGAAGCACCTTAAATATATCCCCTTGTATGCCTTATGTCATAAATGCTTTCTTTACAATGGCTACTGTCAGAAGCATGTGGCTGGACAGGGTGTCTGGCATGGCTTCGGGTCTTGGGCTGCTTATGTCAGGCACAGACTTCCTGGTGAGCAGAAGGAAACCATGGGAAATACCAGCACTTGGCCCTTCAGTTGTCCTGGTGTCATGTTCTTCCACATCACAGGAGAAGCTGAGTGGAGCTGCATGTGAAGATTTGAGGAAGACTTCAGAGAGCTCAAAACAGCCTCTTGGGCTCATGCTGTCTCTCCCTTTTCCATAAAGCAGCAGGTGTCCTATACCATTTTTCTGATAGGAGGACATAAGGAGAGCCCCAAAACCTCAGATGGCCTAAAATATATTTTTTCTCCCCTGCAAGGTTGGGATTGTGCTTCTGTTGTGGTGGGGCATCACTGTTAGAGTACAAGGGATATATGCAGCTGTCCTGGTCTGCACAGGCCTCTCCTGATTTGGACAAGTCAAGGATTCATCTCTGGAGCCCCAGGAATCAAGAGAAGTCCCGAGGTCCTAGTGGAATAGGAAGAGGAGGGGACATGCCTACTGGAACAAGGGAAGTAAAAGCTGGAAGAAGAAATAGGTTTTCCTGAACTTGACAAATATTCCAGTTTTCTTTCTTTCCTCCATCGGTATTGAACAGTGTTCAGTCTCCCATTGCATGAAACTGAAAAAAAGCAGTGTCTTCTACTACTCACAAATAAATAAGGTGCTCAGGCTCTACCTTATCAGTTGAGGAAACGGACCAAATCCTACCACGCACTCTCAGGACAATGACAGCTCAGTGTCTCTGCTGCATGAGAAAATGTTTGTGTGGATGCTGCACACACACTAACTTCAGTACAGCTCTGCCAGAAGATAACTTGGGCCGGAAACTGATACAGACGGAGCAGGGAGGACACTGCTGTCGGCCCATGTATTGACAACATGTAGAGTAGCAGAGAGACAGAAAGGAAAGCTGTGTGTCCCAGCTGAGTAAACATTAGACTGCAGCTGGCCAAAAAAACTGACGCTGAGGCAGAAAGGACCTGGACAAAGGAAGGAGAGGAAAAAAAAATGAGAGAGAGAGATTTCTAAAGGCAAATGCAATATTCATTTCAAATTAGCTACAAACAAATCTCTGGATATGCTCTACCAAGACTGATCTCAGCAAGGAAAGCCACAGCTGGGGAGGGTGAGAGTAAATCGTGTGTGTTGACAACCAAAACCATCTCCCAGTAAGTTGAAACGCAAGCAGATTGGAGATATGGAAGACTACTGCAGATAAAAAGACAGGGTCAGACGCCTATAGCCAGTGCTCCAGCAGCTTTGAAACTGTTGGTGCCTCAAAGGAAATGCCTTGCAGAATTCAAACCTATCATTCCCTATCAAGAATCCAAAAAAAGAAAAGTGATAAAGTGGATGTATACCAACAGCCACACTGTGGAGGAACCTATCTGCCAAGGTGCATATATCATACTGCATCAGCTAAAGGAAAGAATTGCCTTGTAAATCAGACTTGTGTCTGATTCCTGTCTGTCTAAGTCTGGTCACTCATAGCTATCAGAGTTTTTCCACTGCCCTTGGCTAGCTGCCTGGCTCGAGGCCTTTGCAGACACACAGAAAACGGTCGGCTTAGGGCTTAGGTGAAATTAAGGCCATCTAATAATGGCCTTTGATATCCCTGTGCTTCATGATGTGATGATGACATTCATCTTATCCCCAGGCATTGCCCTTGCTTCATGGGATGCCATTCTCAATACTCAGTAAGCAGCATTATTGTGTTGTCATACTGTATCAAGACTAAGTGCCAAGCACTTCTCCTTGTCCCCAGGGAGACAGGACTAGTCAGAAGACCTGTGGCTTAAAACATCTTCCCAGAGACCTCTCTGGATCCAGCCCTGCAGGGCTGGCTGAGCAGGAGCCCTCCTAGCATGCTGTACAGGGCTGCTGGATGAGAAATGGGGACCTCACCTCATCTTGCAAGAAAGCAAAGAACCCAGCTTGAGTCTTGGGGCACAGGTTAAGCATTGTGCCCATGTGGCAGGGAGTAGGGCAGATTTTGCATCATAAGAGGCTTCCACAGAAGGCAGCCAGGCCCAGCCTGGCCTGTGGCAAGGAAAGGAAGGTGGACAAGCAGGTCTTCTTAGTATGGAAGAGTCCAGAGCTCAGGATGACAGGACAGAATAACTAAAGAGCTTCAGCTGCTCATCCATTGCTGTGATCTGCCATTCCCTCAGCTGTGTGATTCCCCAGCTCCAGTGAGGTCATGTCCTGACCTTGCACTGCTTTGCAGCTATGATATGCTATAAGCATAAAGGAGGGATGTTCAAGCAGCGTCATTTTTTCTCATTGCACAACTTCCAGGAAGCCACAGTTCGCAAGGCTAAGTATCAGATCAGCTGTCTGTCTGAAAAAGCCACAGTTTAAATGTAGCCATCTCCCAGACCTCAGTGTATTAACACAGGCAAACAATTAAACAATTCACAACCTTACCTAGGGCATGAATAACAGAGTTGTTCCTGTAAGATGGTATCGTTCTGTCTGCTCTCTTCAAAATCTCCTCTCCTTAGTCCTCAGGGAGACCACTCTCATGGTGGCTGTGCAACATTCACAATGCACGTCTGTCTCATCAGTCACCAGAGTTGGCCACCTTCCCTTCCTTCTGCTATACCTTGAGCCACTCTTCTCCTGCAGTGACTCAAATGGTGGCTTGTTGCTGTCCAATATGCCATGACTGATAGAGGCTCCAGCAACGAAAAGAAAGAACTGGGACAAGTGTTCATAATAACATAGTACTTTAAACACACACAAAATATAGGCAATGCATATATTATATATAATGCATCCACGTAACTTCCTACCTGTATATATTCTTACACAAAAACCATCTTTTAAAAAACCCTAACGACATTAGAAACGGAAAAATGGGAAAATAAGATACTTGCCAAATGGAAGAGAAGCAAACCAGCAAAGTGATAAGTGTTATTCCCAACAGACTTCCCTGGGGAGAGGAGAGTACTTAAGGGGAGGGGGAAAAGAAGGATACTATTGTAAAAGGTAGCTGATGCGGGCCCTTATAAAACCTTCCCAAGGAATCTGCCTTAGCAACTTTTCCCACAGCGTTACACAACACAGTACAATAAAAATGTCAGCAGTGAAATAACACAGCTTGTCTTTGGACCCCACCTTTCCTGAATCAAGCAATATGATGATATGTTAAGGCACCGGTGAGTTTTCCAATAGTTAAACAAGGGAAACCTTCATTTTGGACACCTGGAATTCAACAAAACTTAGGTTGTGAGTGAAAGGAAAGTTCCTGCCTCCATATAAAGGCAGCTCTGTACAATCAGGTGAAAATGCATCCTTTTTGTGGCTGCATTATGAACTTGATATTCCTGCCTGCTCTACCAAAAGGTTCCCCAGCTTTCCATAAACCTGCACTGTGCAGCAAGTAAGCCCAGGGTGATTTATTGCATTGGGGGAAAATCAGTTGAAATTCAGTCATTTCCCATTTGAGCTTGAAACTAAGCAAACTTTGGCTGAGTTCTGCTTGGGATTTGCTTTGGGTGAAACTGAAGCACAAAGCAAAACTTGGGGGATGAGGAAGGGGCAGAGCGGGAAACCAGGTACGCTGAAACAAAAAACTGTTTTCTTGAACTCAGGTGAACCCAAACCACTGACCTTTACACACATCCAGGGCCCTCTCCACACCAGCCTGTAGCATATAAATCTAACACCAGACTTGGAACTGAATTTCAACATGGTTTAAACCACATGCAATTAACCCAATTTAAGGTTTGGTTTGGGGGCCTGGTTAGGTCCTGCCTGTGTTTTAACTTTTAACTGGGAGAAAACTTGTGCTTCCAGCAGATGTTGCCATTTTTGCAGTGGGGTGTAGTTGGGAGCCTCATGCTCAGGAAAGTTGCCTGATTGGACTATTAGCAGAGGCAGGGAAAAGGTTTGTTGTAAAGATGAAATGCATTAAAGAAGCTCACATGCTCTCTGATCATCCTGTGCCAGGCATCAGTAAATGTGACCAGCTGAAATTGCCTCCAAAAATAAAAGCGGGGGGGGGGGACTGCTGGAACCCAGAAGTATTTAAAAAGAAAACAAAACTTGGAAACATTTGTGGAGTGAAACCAGACTTTGGTGATTATCTTGTAATTATTCATGGTTGAGGGGCCAGAAAAAACTCCAATACTTAAATGCGCTTGTTTGTTTGTTTGTTTGAGTAAAATTGCTAATGGGGATGGTTAATGGAAAAAAAGGAAGAAATTTTTATAACTGACATACAACCCCCCCCCACCCCCACTAGATCCCAAGCCAAACAGCAAAATCCATAGACTTATTGCTATGGTCCTTACATGGATTTTATCCATAAACTGATCTTTCAAATCCTGAGTAGCTGCCAGGAATGCCTCTATTGAAAGAAAGAAAGAAACAAACAAACAAACAAAGGAAGGAAGGAAGAAAGAGAAATGAAGGAAGGATGGAAGGAAGGAAGGAAGAAAGAAGATATCCTCAAGGGTTATGAAATTTATTTCTCTCTAAGCCATATTCCAACTCTGTTGCTGGCATGGAGGGCAAGAGAAAAAAAGCACATTGCTTTCTCATCTTTTAAATACGCACTTTTAAGAATGACTTGGGAGATGCTCTGAAATTGCTCTGATCCCATCTGAAGTTCTGCCTTCAGTCTGAAAGAAACCTCAGAAATCCAAGTGCGTCTGTGAGCAACAGAGCTGTGCCTTGACAAACCCAAGGCAGGATGTAATGACTCTGGCTTCTCCTAGGGCTCCCCCTGCTTTCTTGTCTGCTATCTGTGAAAATCCAAGGATAACTATTTTGCAGAGTCCACACTTGGAAAAAGGTGTCATGCAGCCCCGCACATCTCCTCTGGTTGCCAGGAACAATTACATGTGTAAAAGAAACAGTCTGTGAGCTCTTCCTGATTAGCAAGAATAACTCAGCACTTCTTCCAGCCAGGCAGATCTGGAGTTATTAGTCCAAGTGGCGAGGAGAAGCCAGCAGGACTCCTTCTGTAAAACTTCTTTAACAATAAAATGTATTAGTTCAGTCAATAGTCCTGTTGGCTTGGGAGGGAACAGGCTTTCCTGATGGTCGTAAGTGATTTAGGAACATTCATTTCCCTGAAGCTTAAGTCATTCAAGCACTTCTCAAAATGCCTGTCTAAGCAGGAATGCACAGGAATGCAGGAATGTCAAAAGTCAAAACTGTGGCCTGGGCTCCTCAGATAGTGGCCTTGGACTGGGAGCAGACCAAGACCTCACAAGGTTCCAGACATGATGTCTCAGGCCTGCCTACTGACTGTGCTTCACTTCTTACCATTCTCTTGGTCACTGGAAGAGCAGCTGCAGTCTGAAGCTGTTCCTGGCAGTAAAGTCAGTTCCCGACCTGGCTGAGTGACCCTTCATAAAATTACCCAGAAAGCCAGAAGTGAGAATCCTGGTTCAGGGTATAAGACCATGCCAGAACATCGCAAATACCTTAAAATAAGATCTAGGGTGTACTTCTCCATTTGCTCCTCCTCTCATATATCTTAGATGTAAGAGATTAGTTATTTAAAAAGCTATTCACCTGGCATAGCAAAGTTTCACCATCTTGGGCCTGCAGAGCAGACTGAGGACTTCCATTTCCAGCGCTCCTCAAAAGCAAAAGGCTGAGCTGCTTCCTCTCTGAAAGTCATGCTGTGCCTTGCCACTACAGAATATGCATGCACGGTGGGGTACCTATGACATGTTGCCTGAAAGGACGGGTGAATGTTGGGAAGAGACTGTCTCAGGTGCTTGCTTAGCACAAGATAGCCAGCATTTCTTAAGGTGCTGAAAGCCACTCAAACTGTGAAAAAACATTGTGGGTAGACACTGAAACATTCACAGCAACCTGATACCATTTAGGTTCATTCTTAAATGTGGGAACCTCATGCTGTTTCAGATGTTCCAGGTTGCCCATGGCATCAGCACTGGCAGAAAAGACAAAGGAATTGTATCCTTCTGGAGCAACAGTGGGAGGCTTGGCAGAATATCTCACTGGTCCTAAAGTGGCAACATGTTTGAGCAATTGAATCCCATCCAGGATGGCTAAAACATTTTTCCATCCAGCAACTTTATCCTAGCCTCCGTGCCTGAGACACTTGGAGAGTGTCCTTTCGCTGAAGCATGGCATTGTGAAGGACAAAGCACTGGCTTAAACTACAGCCAAGCAGATTTGGGTCAGAAATTGGAGAAACTTTCCAAGGGGAGGGCCAGGCACACACAGGGATTCATTTTCTAGGGACAAGCTGGCTCAAGTCTTCCCATCTGCTTTCTCCTAGGAAGGAAGGGTCAGGACAGGTTTGGGATACCTTAGAAAAGATGGTGGTTGGGGGAAATCCTGAAGGAGTCATTCTTGCGGCTATCTTACAGTGAAGGCAAATACTGACCATGGCAGCAGCAGCAGCGGCTTGCCTAGTATGCCACAACTCCAGTGCAGTCAAGCAACCAACAGCCAGCAACATACTGTTCTGTCTACCCAGGGAAGTGGTGCTTACCTTCAGAAAAGTCCTCAGGCCATCTGTGGCTGCTGCACCAAGGAGGCTCTGTCTGTCCAAAGGTGTTCAGACCCACATGGTGAATCTGAATGGTGTGGTCAGAAAGATCCTGTCTGGGCAACAGCATTTCGACAACTGCCTCCCTGCAACTGACAACAGGTGTTGAGGTTAGCTGAGTTTAAACTTTTAACTGAAGCTTTATCTGTTGTCTGGTATTCTAATTTGTGGTTCATACACCATAAAAATACAAGTTTTCCGGGCAAAAGAAAAAAAAAAGTGATGATTGACTGTTACTGCTTCTTCTATTTTTCCACTAGACCTGTTCCTCATGCAGTTGTAACCAAATAGTAACCAAATAGACTGTCTAATAGCCAGTGCTGTTTATTCCAAAACAGTATGGATTTCCCATTAGTAATTCAAAAAACATAGGGTATAACTTTCCTTGCTTGGCATGACACATAGTCGCGCTTCTAGGATACATGACCAGAGAGAGTCCTGAGGAACACTGTTCTTGCCCAAAGAAAGATCAATGAGAAATAAGCTGCCTTTTGCTTTTGGTGAATGATATATATTTTTGAAAAGCATCTCCAGTCTAAGCTGCAAAATACCTATTTGTTTCCTGAAGTAAGTATTTACTACACTCTGTACAGCTAAACCCTTTTTATTCCCACCTTATATCCATTTTTCTCACTGACTCCACACATATATGCCTTCCATTTGTACTTGAAATTGGTTTCTGAAACAAGTTTTATGCCAAACTGAAAGGAAATTACAGAATCACAGGAAAATATTGCACTGTATCATTTCCTATAAGAAGTAAAATGAAATCAGAACAAATTCACTGTTCTACTGAAATCAGGCTGTCCACATTGAAGGTTGCAGCTATTTAACCCCACATACAGGCACACTTTTGGACAAATGGGTTAATGTTGCATGACCCACCATTTCTGCTTTTCTCTAGGGGGGATGCTATCAGACCTCCCAGCCTACCACAAGCCAAGGAGTCCACAATGTTGTCTGTGGCATATGGAGACTTCGAGCACTGTATCAAATGACTGAGCCTCTCTGAGTTTCACCTACTGAAGTGCTGCAATTCAGGTCTGGAGTTAAGGAGGAAAGTTCCTCCATCTCCTGGTTGAAGAGAAAATTTTGAAAATATTTGAAAATTTGCAAAATACTTGCAAAGCTGCAGAAACCAATAGGAATGGGGGGGTTATAGTTTTGTTTTGTTTTGTTTTCTTAATATTCCTATGATTTCTGAAAGCCTGAATAACAGCTGGCTGCCACTGACTTTCAGAGTAAAGCTGTTGCGGGGGGAAGGCGCCCAGGAACTGGTGTTTTATGACTGCCCTTCTATTTATTTGGCACTGGCAAGGCCTCAGCTGGGCCTTGGTTTGGGTCGTACATTTCAAGAAAGATGTGGAGCAACTGGAAGAGGGAAATAGAGGGCTCAGCACAAAATAGGACCAAGGAGGACAGGTTGAAAGCACTAAGTTTTTTTGGCTCAGGGAAGGTTGATATTTGTCATCAAAAGTGAAATTCAGCTCCTAATTATAGATGTCTGAACTACTGAGATGCAGTTAGTATATTCAATAGAGTCTGGAGAGCTATAAAGACACTTGTGTTTGGTGGGCTGAACTGAGATCTCCAAACTCCACTGACTTGTGAGAGCAGGAGATGTCCAGTTCACAGGGAGATGCTGATCTTCCCCTTCCACACTATCTGCAAGCTGGGGCTGACTCTCACCCCAGGTATTGGGAAATTGCAAAGCAGAAGAGAGTTTCCATCCACTGTGGAAAGGGCAAGTTGCCATAGGTGTAAGCTGCAAGGGAGACCTGGGGAAACTTTCTGCTGAAAAATATCAAGCACAGGAATAAAATGTGGAGGAGAGGGTGAATTTACTGGAGAGCAGGTTCAGTGTACATCCTCAGGAATAGTTTAGGTAGGGTTTGTCCTGTCTTGGAGCAAAGCAGTAGGATTTTCTTCAAATTCTGTTTTCTATGAATGCTTTCTGGCACAATTAATGGAAGACACTCCGTAGCTGGGCCTACAAAGGTCACTTTCATGTTGGATGAGAAGAAAGAGTAGCATTACAACACGTACCACTGACCAGTGAGTAAACCTGGGGATAGTAAAAGCATTTGGGAGGGGAGGGTGCTGCAGAAGAAAAGGCAAAGCCCAGAGGCTCCCCCAGACAGAGCTCACTGTAGGAATGCAGCAAGCACACAGAGGACCAGTGGAGTGGGATTAACTAGCAAAAGTACAGGGGCTGGCGAAGGAGCAACAAAAAGTTTTTGCAAGTGGGACCTTACAGTGAGCCCTAGGGCAGAGCAGTGAAGCTTCCTTGCAGTCAAATCACCTCGGCAGGAATCTGAAAGATATTCTCATTGCCTGCGAAGCCACATGCCAAGTCTGGTGTTTGTTTGTGTCTGTGTTTATTTCTCATAGAGTTTCTTTCTTCGTACCCCAGGGAACTGGCTGAATGCAAGCTCTGGCCTTCTCATGGAATAGCAATTAACTCCTGGATCTTGGCAATACCATGAAGAGACCAGCTCCTGCTGAATTTCAGGCCAAAAAAGGCCAATGAGCCAAAAGACGCTCAAATAGCAAATGTTGTGTGCCTCACACCAGTCCAAAGACGCAGATATCCTGGGTTTGTCCTCTGACTACTGAACTCCTGGTTTAGTCACCTGCTGTGTATTGTTCAAATCCTAAATTGCAAGTTGCCTGGGCAATTTCTGATCTGTAGCGTTATGTTGCACAGTGGGGCTTTCAGCCTTGTTTGGGGGCCTGCTGTGCTCTCACTGTAGAAATACTTGTCCAGATTACCGTGGACCTGTAAGGCCCATGATTCACAGTACCTTGCTGAATTTGAAGGTGAAGGGGCAGGGAGCGAGGGGGTCAAAAACAGAAACAAAAGACACAGTACTGTCTCAGATATCAAAATAAAATGGAGTTTGTCTGAGCCCAGTTTTCCGCTGGGCTTTTAAATTCCTAAACTAATTGAAATCTTCTGGTACAGACTGGCTTTGCTCCTCTGATGGACCATGCTGGCTTGCATAAAGGGAGGCTCTGACCCATGCTTTCAGTGGCTACTTCTGTTTTAAGAGAGTGTGAGTAATGGCTGAAACACATGAGGACTGGGACAGTTGGGGTAGTTTCATAACAAATCCTTTCTCTTTTCCCCCGGTGGGGATAAAGCAACATCAGTGCTTGGTGGTTGCAGGGAAATGAATCCCCAGTCCCAGACTTCCTTCATCCCAACATCACGCCACTGTCATTCACATTCCTGCTAGTGATGAATCACAAGGAGCACGCACAGCACTTGCCCACATTATCCCAGTTTGGAGCCGAGAACATTTGGGCAAAGCAAAGTGGCTTGGAGGAAAAGCTTGAGTTACTGAGAAAACGGGGAGTCTACGCTGTGTCTGGAGGTTTCTAGGCTAGTACCTGCCTGCAGGACCAACATGCAGCTGAGCACCGTGCATGCCTGAGTCACATTAAGTCAGAGAGTTCATTGTTCTTTTCCTTTTCCTGTTGAGTATAGAGAAGGCAAATGGACCTTTAATGTATAGCTGAAGATGAAATGCTCATGTATCAATACACACCTAGAGTTGTCTAGTCAGAAACATCAAAAATGCCCTCTTGAGAGCAGCAGATGCTCTAGGAAGAGGCTGGAGTGAAGAATGGGGCAGCTTAGGCTTGAAATGCCAACTGTTCAGTGGAGAAACAGGGAGCCAGGCAGCCAGGGCTATCTAACCAGTTCCATTTAGTAGCCTAAACCTCATTTTGAAGAGAGGTGGTCTCTGGCAGAGCACAAGATCCATTTGATTTGTAACCTAATCTTCTAATGACATTTGTGGCATATAAACTTTTCCATGGAAACCTATCTGCAGAATGATATGAATGCCAGATGCCTTGATTTAATTACCCCATATAATATGCTTAGTTATGTTCAAACATCTGACCCATGCTAACAAGACTGGGTACTTCAAAGCCGTGTGAATCATCCTTCATACCAAAGAAAAGGAACATCAGAAGAGCCAAATTCACAGCGGACACCCATTGATGTTCCATTTGCCAGCAAGTCTGCCATTTTCACAGACCTTGGAAATGAATGCATAGCCAATTAAGTCATTTTTTCCAAACGGCAGGGTGGTGTGGTCCACATATTCCTGTTGGACCCTGAAGAGGGTCTATGGAGTCTCACATGAAAGTACTTCTAGCCAAGGCTGTGCAGCTAGTTTTGCACTGGTTCAGAGTGGAATGATGCGTACTCACAATGTTTCCATGGCATTTTAAATACTCCCTGCTAGGGAGCAAACACAAATCCTCCAGGACTTCAGACTGGCATAGAACTCCTTTCGGTGTTATGGAAGTCACAATGCACAAAGATTCTCTAACTATGCTATTTTTTATCTTCGGATAGCTGATGTTACAAGTATAACATTGTAGGATTGAAATGCACCTGTTGCACCTCATTTCTTTTGGCCTTTCCTAGTACATGTACAGATACATAGAGCAAAGCGAAATGGGACTCGTGCCAGCAACGGGAACAGTAAAACTTCCTGGAATTGTTTGTATTGGCACAACTGGTTTTGCTGACATATTTGCAACGTTCACAGTCTACAATGCATGAAATATTTAGGGTCATCATTAAACAGGTCTATTAAACACAAAGCTCACTGAACTCCCAGAAAAAAAAACTCCCTGCAAGATGTACCGGACTCTGTTTCAGGCTACCAAGTTAAAAATAATTCTCAATTCATAGGTTTCATAAATGTTTTTTAGGCTACAGTTCTAGTCTGAATGTCGCATGATTTGGACAGTGCACTGCAGTATTGTACCATGAAAGCCAGGACTTTGCTGGAGTAGGCAGAGAAAAAGTAGTTGGCATGCATAAACATGCAGATGGCCTAACTCCAGACTGGTGGCAGTACCTAGCTAAGGTAAAGAAGAACTTCGGCTTTGATGTTGTCATTTTAAGGAAGTTGCACTAATGGAGGTTGGTGATTATAGAAACTGATATTAAGCGTGGAGCTAGGATAATTGAAAACTTCTGCTTTGCAAGTTAGTATTTATAAGAAACTTTATTTGGTTGCTTTGATGAAGGCAATGACTTGAATACCTTAAACAACAGAAAGCCTTGCAACATATTAATTATAAAGCAAAATTCCTTTCCAGATCAGCAAGGGGAAGAAGTTTCTGGAGCAAAGAGTCCAAGCGGTAGAGTGATGTTGGGATGCAAGGAAGACCTCAGAATTGCACAAACCCACAGAGCACCATAGTCTGCAGCACGGCAGGGCAGAGTCAGGCTTTTAACAGTGCAACAGTTTTGTTCTGCCCAGCAGTGCATGGCCTGACCTGCAATGAAGCACTGCTCAGACATGCCATGGGGCACCAACGCATGACCAAGGCATCGTTGTTCATCTGTGCAGGAAGGCTCCACACTGATGTGCTTTGGACTGCTCTTCAGATCATCTATCTATCGGTGTGCCCAAGCAACTCCAGAAAATGTTTAGCATCTGTTACAGCGTTCTATGTGAATTCTTCAGTCTTGAACCTTATCCTTCTTACTAGGACACTGAGGAACAGAGCAAACCAGCTCTCATTAAAGAAAAAATAATAACTTAAACATATTTATTTGGTGCTGTATTGTATTTATTTCAATGAAAATGTACAGAAGGAAGTAGTTTGAAAGAAAAAACTTTTCATAAAAACATAGGTTATTATGTAGAATTGTTGGGGTTGAATTTATTTTGTTTTACTCTGTCTTTTCTACTGTGTTTCATCATATGGCTGGAATAATGTACTACTTGTCAAATCATCACAATTTCATTGGAATACAAACAGAAGGTTCTATGAAAACATAGTATGTCCCAATCAAGATCAAATTGCAGCTACCATTAGTAATTTTAAAATAAAATAAATAAATAAATAAAATATTACAACTGTTGGACAACATGTTTTCGCTATAGACAATGAAATGGAATACTATTGATATGATCAAATGTAACAGAAAATGGTCAGAAACTGCTTTCATACTGATATGAAATGTTGAAATTCTGAATTTTTCCAAAATTAAGACTTGTTGGTAAAAACTGTGTTTTGTGGGAAATGAAAAAACTATGAATCTATTATTACATTCCAGCTGCAAATGAAAGCAGTCTCAGAAATGTCAGAAACAATCCACCCCCTCCCTGTGCCTCCTTAATATTCCGTGCCTCCAAATGGTACCACAACTTGCAATGTCATAAATGACACTGCTATATGGAGCTAATAGTACTCAGTGCTTTTAAAGTGATTTCTTAATTTAACTTCCAATTTACGAAGGCATTTTACCATCCTTCAGCTTTCATTTTCTCTGAGCAAATGCAGACCCTGCTTTGCAAAACATTAAACAAATGGATGTCGCCAAATTATTAAAATTGAAGGCGAGTGCAGAGTTGGCCAAGTGAATCATGGCTGGAAACCAGGTTCCAAATTCCCCTAGCAGCTTTCAGATGATTGTGGAAAGATGCCATCAGAGAAAATGCCATGTCTACAAGTGTCACCTCACCCTGGCGTGTTTGGAAGGCTTATAGAAAGCCTATGCCATGGGGAGCAGACTGTGTACAAATCATACATCATCCTGATACCTTCTGGTGGATGGCTGAAGCCATTAATTAATGACAAGGCTGTCCAAGGGTATCTTATCCATCATTGCCTTGCTTTTCCCTCTGACCTCCAAGTGGCAGAATTTCATTTGGACTTCCAGTAATGGCCATTTCTTGAATGATTTTGTGGTCCTCACCCAAAACACTTGAAAAAAACTTGTCCCGAAACATACCTACCTTGGAGGCACAACCTCCAGCTATTTCTGTATGGTGGCACTCAAAATAATATCCATTTGTCACCTCATCACAATGAGTTGCTTCCACATGGGGCTCAAGGCTGTTTTGATTAACCTGGGCCTGGGGCCTGCTTACAGAAATGGTCTGACATTCCCCAAGATGTTTTCTGAACATCTTCTCCCTGCTGTTAGCTTTTATTTTGACAGCACAAATGTTTGCAGGTACTCCTAGGGGTCACAGGGACTCTCCACCTGCCACTGTTTCCTTTGTGCAGAGAGCTTTTAAGCACAGGCTTACTTGGCCTTTGCAGTAATTCGCGGCCTTCACTAAACACACCTTGGAGGGCACCGTGAATTTTCAGCATTTTACTGCAGCTTTTTGCCAATGCAAAACCTGTTCAACTGCTGCGTTCTAGGGTTTGGACTTTATAATACCTTTTTAGCACAAAGATCATGGCACACGTGAACTCCTGGCCGTGCAAACTCAGACTTGCCTGATTTTCTATTGGAAAGGTTTGTTGCAAATTTTACAAACACCAGATGCTCAATGATGGGAAAATAAAGCATACTTTCCAGTAAACAAAAGCAGATTTCATTTGTCTCTAAAGCATAAACAAAAAAGAAGTGCAACAAATGCAGAGTGGAATGGTACAAATCAGGCATGTACATATGTGTTGAGGGGAGAAAGTGCTGGAAGAAGTGGGAAATAAGTGTACCTTCAGATGGGTTAATGAGCTCTGCAATGCAATGATAATCTCAACGGACTGGAGCTGTCTTTTCCTCCACTCAGGGCCGGGAGCATCAGGGTTGTATAGGCAAAAGGAGCCATGTTCCACAAACATGCTGCCCCATCTCTCAGACACACTGCAGATGAGCAGTGGGTCTCAGCATGCAGGATTTTCATATAAGAGGGCTGGCAGATCCAAATGTTGGTGTACCTCATGCCCTTTTAACACCTCTTCTTTTTCTTGCAGATTACATCTTGCAGGGGTGAGAGGGATCATTTGAGAGAGAAGACAACCATGAAGGAGCTCAGAGGGGGGAAAAAAAAAAAGTTAAATAAGTAGGTGGCTGGGGAAATAGAAATAATGCATGCTAGAGAAAATGCTTTGAGACTGAGTGAGATTTACTGTGGTCTTGCTGGTTTTCCCCGCTCAGGCTAAACAGCTGAGCATCACACAGTGAAAGGCAAAATCTCTTCTCTTCCTTACTGCTGCAGGAAAGGGAACTCTGTGTTAGATCTTAAGATAAGATTGGCAAGTGTGAGTAATACGGAAAATGTTGTAATGCCATTATATAAACCAAGGGCAGACTCACAGATGATCTTTTCTCCCCAGACATACAAGAATTTCAATGACAGGTGACCAGAAATCTCAGCCTGTCAACTCCAGAGAGGACATGACCAAGAGGGGATAGGCTAATAAACATGCAAAATAATGGCTGGAGTCTAGCGGCTCTTTAAACAATTCAATGTTTATTGTCCCAGCTGACAAGAAATCTCTTGTTCTTTCTGAACTGTGGAACGGAGATCCTATAGCTGACCCATCCCCCCAGCCAGGGTTATGGGCACCAGGTTCATAGCTTACCAGTGGGAATGAGACCCAGCAGGAATAGGCTCTATGCATTGCTCCATCCCATTTTTTTTTCCCCTCCTTCAGCGGTGGCTACTGCATTAGTCTCAGTGTTTTTTTGCACTGGGAGGCAGGAGTGAGTCATTTCTGAGCTAGAAGAATATTGAGGTTGGACATATGTTAGAATTTCAGATTAGGACTTCTTAATCACCATAATTTCAAACCTTGTGATCATTTTCTTCCAATGTAGGAGAAACTCTCTTTTCGCCTTGCTTAGATAGACCAGACTGATTACCCAAGATAAAACATCAGGGATCCTAAAACAGGGACTGGTGCCCCTGACTGGAGATAGCTACAGGGACCAGTGCCCCTGACTGGAGATAGCTACAAGAACTAAATCTTTGGGTCCCTGAAATGCTCTCTTTCTACTACGTGAGCTAAGGAAGGTAATCCCCATAGCAAATTGTCGGGATGTGACAGACAAGAGTCTGCACTACATCTGCTAATTCCTAGGAAGAACAAAACAACTATCAGAGATAGTTTGTTGGGAGTTTTGCAAAGAAGATGCTGGAAAAGGCTAAGTTATAAAACTTGAAATATTCTGAGGAATCATATTAACCATCTTCAGAGCTGCTTTCATGCTATGTCAAACTGTGGAACTGCATTTCCAGCTCCAGGAACTGCCACGGGAATGGATTAATTTTTTAAAAACAGATTTTCAGGGCTGCCACTTGTTGGCAAGCCTTCCCTTGCAGGTAACTTCTGTAGACTTGGCACTGTTGAGTACCTTAGTGACTGTCTGCCAGAGGCTATGGACTGTATCTCAATGGATGAAGAGCCACGTTCAGATTATGGGTAAAGTAAATATGTTGGGAAGACCAGGCTCCAGGTGGTGGCCATAGCATCAGCTTTGCTGGAGAAAGGGGACCTTCAGTAGATGAAAGAAAACAAGCTTGGTATAAAGGAAGGGGGACAGAAATTAGAGGTCTAAAGAGCTTTCTTCAGCTTATTTTGAAGAACCAGGTGGAAAGCCAAGACCGCCGGACTGCTTCAACCAGCAGTAGGTGACAGCAGCCACCTTTTGCTGCCATGAGATGCCACAGCACCCTCAGGAAAGGGCAGGCCAGCACTGCTGGAAGGACATATGAGTCTATGAAAGGACGACTGAAAGATTTGTGGGGAAGAGGCCTCAGAGAGGGGGCCTCTGTGTCTTTGTACGTTAAGGTTGGTTTATATTTTGCTGCCACGTCCCTCCTGAAACTGTACAGGGGTGGTGATGCAGAAGTTGGCAGTGGTGCAGGAAACCAGGGCCCAGACTCTGCCTGCTTGCCTGTAACGTGCTCGCAGGCAACGTGGTTCTCCGGCCCCCTCCAGTGGCTAGAAAACAGGCTGAGGAGTCAGCTACAGCTTCCAAGTCAAAGCCCTGAGGCCAGCAGGATTCAGGCTTTTGTAAATCCAGAAGTCCCCAGTCTGCTCTCTGCTGTATAGAGCAGTATTATTTCCCCTTCCCATGTTGAGATAAATGATTAGATGGACAGGCAGACTCTTGCACTAGAATGTCTTTAGTTACAAACAGACCCAAGCCTACCACGGATACCTCCAGTCTGCACTCAGATTTAATCTTGCTGCTGTGCAAATTCATTCCACTCTGAGCAAAACCAACAAACCACTGAACAGCACCTCTTAAAACAGGTGTCTCCTGCATGTCATCTCTACAGTGTCCCGGGTGGTTTCTTAGACTGGTTTCTTCACTGAAACAGGAAGGGCTAAAGAGGTGCTGCAACTCAAAGGCTGTTTTTGAGTGCAAAAAGTACTTTACCTGAATTTGAGGATGGGAAAAAAACACTTCAGCCCAACAAATACTGTTCTTTTGCCTTTTACAAAACTCCCAAGTGGCAGGAAATGATAGTAGGGTATAACCAGCTACCAGCATTTTGTGCTCTGGAAATCCCCTACAGCAACAAACACAAGAAAGCACATGCAAAAAAGACTGCTTTGGACCTGCTTTGCTTATTCCAAATCTGTCTTGGTTCTCTAGACACTTTCCAAATCTTGTCATCCACCATCCTATCCCATCCACATTTACAGCTAGGCCATACAACACACACTTTCTATATTATGCACACATATAATAGGGATTCTTCCTTGTATGTGATGTATACTGTGCAACAGTTTAGTTTTTCACCCGTGACTTCACAATACTCATGTGTTATTCATGTTATTTGAGCATACCTCATGGACAATATGGAAAAAAAATACATTTACTACATAGGAGGAATTGGTGAAATCTGAGCTAAGACAAGAATAAATGCTGTTTATATAGCGTGAAGCTGTATAATATGCATATATTATTGCTCAGCTATCATACTGGAAGGCTATTCTTCCTCTAGCTGAAAGGGATAGGGCAGCCAGAGGATACAGTTCTGGTAGCTACAGGACAGGACACCAAGGTCTATGAATGTCATGAATTTATTTCAGGATTCAATATTTATCTCTCTACAATGAAGATTCCAGATTTGTTAATCTGTATATTTGTCTGTGTATTAAACCACTTCACTTAGCTAAAGCTGGGTCTATGTATCCTCAGCAACCAATGTCCCAGGGACCTACTCCAACATCATTCTTTGTACTCATGGCTTATCATTGTGCAAGTGAGTTGTCTCACTGAGCTGTACTCTCCTCAGTCCCTCAGTTAAAAGAGGAAGACCATCCTGGTTTAAGGTTGGAACCTTCACAGGAGGCACAGTCCCCAGTTAAGATGAAAGTTTGATAGGTAGTCCAGGAGAAATGCCTCCTGCACCTGAAAGCTTTTATCCTGATCCAAGTGCTTGTTGAACTTCAAGCATGTTTGCTGTAGGGTTAGGAGAAGCATCCTTTGGCCTGTGGGTTTGAGGCTGGAAATATCCATGACCGGGGGAGTCCTTTGGACTCCACATAGGTTAAATGTGCAGTTGGATTTGAAGACCTATGCAGTCCTTCAAACTCAAGGTCAAAAGAACTACCCATATGCACAAAGTTCAGCACATGGTTAGAGTATCATGATCATCATATCTCAAATTATATATAAAGAATGAATTTGGTAAACTAACTGGGGCCAAAGTCTTCACCACCAGCATGGCTTGAGTTTACCAGTGGGACCTACACAGAAATTGTATCTGTACCAGATATTGAGTCTATGCATGGATAAGAGGGAGCTCTTCTTAGCTTCACACATATGGGAGTCATGGTTCTGGGAGGGAACACAAATGTATGCCTACAGTTGCTGGTCTGGGTAGGGAGTCATTGCCTGCCTCTCCATAAGCTTGTTGCAAGACTGTGTCAGTCAAGGGCACAACAGTCGACAAATCAAATACTGACCTCTGAAGGCAGCTATAATGAAAACTGGTAAAAGGTCGTCTGTGGAAGTTTATCTTTAATTACACCTTCAAATTACACTGGACACTGACTTAATCATGCCTGTAACAAATAAAATTCTGTGAGTTTCTTTGAGCCACTCTCCATCATTCACACCACCGACCCTGGCTTTTCACCGTACCTCATTCTAGGGGGATTACCACTGAGCCAGCTCTCCCCAGAGAAGCATATGTCCTCCATGTCCGTACTACAGCTTCCTCCCAAAAGGCACTAACACATGATTGGTCTGCAAAATTATCTGATCAAGTGCAAAATCAGAGGAAAAAATTTGACCCAAATAAGCTGTTGACATGGCATCTTCTCAAGACAACCTCCCTCATTTTCTGCCTCTATAGTGGAGCTAGGGAGCATGTTCAGTCCGTGCTCCTGCAAAACATTATGGTATTGCCAGCAAGGTGACAAGAAGCTTTACAACCTGTTTGCATCTTTTTGGCATGTTAACACTCCTATAAAGCAAGCACACAAGTCTCAGGCAACAAGCTCATGGGCTGCCTTGGCCTCCAGCACGGTGAAAACCTAAAACATCTGCAAGCGTGAAAAGGAAAACAGTGCAATACTGCTGCCTTGCCACTTGGAAAGCATGCCCATACCTATGTATCCTTGCCATTACATCTCATCTGTGGAGGGTTTGAAAAGTAACTTTGGCTTTGGTATCTGAGCACTGACCATAACCACCACAGTTTAGCTTGTTCTCAACAATGCAGTTCTCAGCAGTGCAAATCTTGTCACCTTAACTTAAAATCAGTGCGCAGAGGCCAAATACGTGAGAGGCTAGTTGGACATTGGCTGCCGTTCCAGCATCACGTTCCAGCCCGGCCATAGAATTGAAATAATAAAAAACAGTCAGAGACTCCATTTTTCCTGCCCTTCCTCTTTCTCTGGAAGCATCTCAGAAAGGCAGGTACTCTTCAGCAGGTAATACCAAATATAGAGAAGTCCATTACTGCTTGTCAAACTCCACCACAAACATATCGCATAGTGGGGGGATCAGAATCTGAACTGTGATTTTGCATTTGTTGGTGCCTCTGGAGAAAGAGTATTTCACAAGCTAGCCTCAAGACCTATTCACCTTTCACCTTTCTGGTCTTTCTCTCTAAAGGCATTTGAAAACAGGTACTTTCAAGTAAAAGGTATACAACTCACCCCAAGTCAATCCCTTCAGCAGCTGGTCTGAAGCAATTCAAAGGGTATCTACAAGTAGGGAAAGACACTTCTGGCACAAGCTCTACAAAGGACAGCTTTCTAAGGCTGCCTTCCTGGGCCCATATGTGGGAGATCCAACACAGATAGGAGGGGAGTGGGGGCACTGGCTGTGTAGGGCTCAGTGCTCATTCCATGGGGTAGCCTTGAGATTCTGCTCCCATATAGGCAGGATAGCCAGGTCTGTCAGTTACAATGGAGATGTATCCAAATGCACTTAAAACTTCCTGAAATGCAAGGTAGCTTAAACAATCCACCTTCCTTGTTACCCCAGGGGGTCTAAGAAAGACCAGAGCAGACTCTATATGGAGTAGCAGGTAGGTAGGCATTTCTATTCCTACGTGCTGTCCACTGTTAGCTACTTTACTGGGCCTTCAGTAACAACATGACCACTGCAGTATTGGTGACTATGGATATGGGGTAACTTCTAAGCAAAGCAGGCAGTCTAGAGAGAGTTTTTGATGGTTTTTTCTTCATAATCACAAAGATACATTTGCAAACATTGGATCAACTACCATCCAGCACAGCAACACAACAGTTCAAGTTAGCAACTCCTCTACTGTTGTTCCTGGTTACTCTCAGATATTCAAACACATTTTACAGGAAATGAGTTTGGCTATTGTTTTCCCCAAAGATACCCCAGAAATCTTTCAGGTTCACTTCACGGTCTCATTTGAGTATCACAGTCCTTATCCTATCACCCAATACTCACACAGTAGCAATGGCTGAACCACAGGGATCACCACAATGGGCTGTATAGACTGTGTAACTATCAGTTTTCCCATGTGAAACTACCTTTTCTTCTTCTCTCCACATGTTTTCTCATTCGTGCTAAGGCAGTGGTTATGAGATTTGGTCTGGTCCTAGGCAGTCATGGGGAGAACTGGCCACCCCTTGCCTCTTCCATCATTGTGCTGGAGGAAGAGCCAAGTTGCGATGGTACATCTGGTGCTCTGTAGACAGTGACTCAGACAGGATAGGATTACATATTCTGCTACTCTCCCATCTGCATGATGGGTCCCCTACACGAAGAAAGCCAAGACAGCAGCTACCTTGGAGCACGTAAAGACACAGAAACAATTCTCCAGGTAACACACAGCACTGGACAGGAAACTTGATGCATTTCACACCAGAAGAGGACAGAATAAAATATATCCACTTTCACAGCAGCAATCACAGACTCCATGGGGAAGGCAAAGGCCAGGTATTGATGCCAGAAAGAGAACGATACTGTTGTAAACCTCTTACCAAGGAGAGGAGAGACTCCCTAGTACACTATAGGAAAATGAAAGACCGCGACTTAAGTATGGATGCATTTCCCACACAGAAGTGCCACTGAGGCCCAACACACGTTTAACATGGAGCAATAACAGAGGTAGAGTCATAACAAACAGATATAGGCTAATAGCTATAGGATATTTTGTATTTGCTCATGTAATAGCCACACACAGGTATTGGCCTCATTGCTCAACCAATTGCAAACAACAGATCACCAGTTAGGTAACTGGTAGCTTAAGTATAGACACACAGAATCACTGCACCCTAAATTTGAAGGAGGAAACCACAGGAACAGGGAATTATGTGCACTCCATGAGCAAATACAATATTTGACCGTGGGGTCAGGATTGGCACCTGGTTTTGTCAGCTCAGTCATTTACTAAATGAAACTGTCCTGGAAAGCAGTCGATTGCCCTTTAACTGTGTTCGTGAAGTAGAAATTTTTTAATGGGGTCTGGGATTGGAAGGATATGGATCAGATCCAGACGACATTTGCCAAGTATTCTTCGTACAGTTATGCGGCAGAGAGACAACAGGCTCCGGGTGCGGCCTGCAATAAAGAAAGCAGAGAGGAAATATTGAGGGACAGAGGGAGAAAGAGAGAGGCATAACAGCATGTAAATTGTGCTGAGCTCCGGACGGCCTAAAGCCTCTGCTGACAGCAGAGGAGTCGTTTACCCCCTCCGAAAGCTGAGGCGATGTTCTGCACAGCAACAGAAAGGCAGTGCAGGAGAGTTGACCTTGCACAAATCCTCCCTGTGAGGAGGCCGCACTTTTTGGCAAAAGCACTGGAGCAATCACAAATGCCACAGAGGCAACTTGGAAGGTCAAGATGGAGACTGCATGGGGTTGTTACTATAGACCTGAGCCCTGCCAGAGTGGGTCCAAGAGATCACTGTCAAATCTGCACCAGTGAAGGCTGTGAGAGGCTTTATACTAATCAGATCATTTTAAAGTGATGTAGACTTTCCTTTTGTACTAAGCCATCCTCTGGGAAGCAACAGCTGTGGGGAGAAGCCCCAGCATTGGCAGCCAGCTCAGGCCTTATTCCAGCTTTCCGTCAAGGGCTTCTGTTGAATTCATGGAGAGCTCTGCCAGCGCAAGGAGAGCAGTATGGTGGTATCCTTGTTGATTCAGGAATTGGACCTCCAAGGCATCACTCCATTATCCTGACTGCCATACCTGAGGAGAGCAGGCAGGCCTATCCCATCTGCCTCCTAAACCCAGGCTTAATGAAACCACCTGCCCTGCTTTATTCCCAGCTCTGCTCTGCAAAAGTCCAGGAGGGTTTGAAAACCAGGCATGCGCAAAGCTGAATATACTTTAGGGTGGGGGCTAGGCATTTGCATCCCATGTCCTGAATCCCTTTTAAATCTCTCTGGTCTGGAGTTTCAGAGGGAAACTCTACTTGACCCTGGTGCAAAGCCCTGACCTTCAGTGCCTGAGCTTGGTGGTTTTATGAGGTGCTGCCCTTTCTGGAACAGGGGTACACACTGAACTGATGTTGTTTTTGCTAAAAAAGGAAAGAAGTAGCAGGTAAATGCAGGCATGTTTAAGCTTGAGACTCTGGCTTACATCTTCTATAACTCATTTACTTCCCAGAGGATGCTGAATTCAAAAAGTCAGCTTTTTCCCACTATTTTACACTACCAGCTAAGCTCTCATCTCCTACTTCCTACCACTACTGTGACTTTGCCACCCAACCAGCCTGCCCAGATACCACTATACCACCTCAGTCCCAAGGAATCCCTGGGACCCCCTGGCCATAGGCACACTCAAGAACAGTGAGGGCACATTTCTGTGGCTTCACTGAACTGGGTCTGGCTGGATGCACCACAAATGGTGAATGAGCAAGAGAATGAAGACATAAGTGCCAGAGGTGTGGTGCCCCACTGTATCATCCCTTTGCAACCACTTGCCCTAACTTGCCTGTCAGCTACCAGTGGTCCGCGGACCCAAAGCCCAGCTCTGATATGGCCCCACTTCCTAACCGTGCCTTCGACTGCTGAGGACACTGCTAAGCAATGGGAAAGAGCTGGAAGAAAGAACATAGAAAGCTAAAAAAGCAAAAATTACAGAGATAAGACTGCTGAGATGGGGATCACTGGTTGCTCAAGAATTCAAGAGGGGAAGCACCATGGCAAGGCATGAAATCCAACAGGAGAAAAACAGGGAGTCTAGCTGGAGGCTCACCAAGAACTCTCACTGAGTCGAGTCACCACTGTTACCAGCAGCGAAGGAGCTGGTGGCAGACAGCAACACGGCAACACTGAGGATTTATGCAAGGGAGCCACAAAGGCCGGCCCCATGGTCTCCTCCTGCCCAACACCTGCCTGGCCAGCAAAGGCTCTTTGGGTGCCTTATCAGGGCTGGTGAGCTCAGTAATGCCTATCTGAATAGCTTGTTAAATCCTATCTATCTTCTGTGTGTGTTAGAATTGCTTTATACTTTTAAGTTCGGTATATCCTGTTTGCAGAATCCTTTTACACCTGGCTAAAGGGGCCTGAACAAACAGACCTGAACCAAAGAGGATGGTAACGTCCACCATCCTCCTAGCTACTGCTGCCTCCTCATTTGGGAGAAGCCATTTGTGCAAGATACCAATGGTGCCAACAGTGGAGAAGGCACCTGTGGTGATATTTAGGGAGAAATGACCACCAAGCACAAAACACACTGATACAAATAAATCCATGGCACCCAGCATGCTCTACCAGGCTAATGGCCCCTAACTACCAAATAAATCTTCCAAAGAGTTCTCTTAAATGCAGACCTAGATAAAACCAGAGCCACTGTAGTTAGTCAAAACTGCTTACCTCTTGCTTCTTTGAACATCTGCAGAGCCTCAGGGTTGACTTTGACCCTTCCTGTGGATTCACCTCCCAAGGCCTCCACCTTCACCAGGTTCAAATTGGCTCCAAAGTCAATCAAAAGGTGGACAAATGCTGCTTCACAACCATGCCGCAGGACAGCATCCATCACGCACACTGGTGAGCCCCGGGAAAAGCCTTGGATATTGATGGGCCCGCAGCAGTTAAAATCTGGGTTGGCTCCCGCCTGGAGCAGCAACCTAAAGCACTGGAGGTTGTGGTAGGCAGCACTGATGTACAGTGGGCAGACCACCAGCGTGGTGAGGGGTCGCAAGGAGAGGCTGGGGACCCGGGAAGCCAAGTGGTGATTCACATCCACATCTGCACCATACCTGGATGGGAGAGAGGAGAGACTGTTTGGAAACAAGAGCGACAACATGACTGCAGCCCAGGGGCACAAAATGGCAGGCATGAGTGAAGGATGCTGGCCACACACTAACCCAGAGGGTAAGAACCCTAGGGCTTGTCTGCCTTTGGTACCTATGTGCCCCTCCACCCAAGAACCACCCATATCTACCCTTTGTAGGGCCCTGCAAGCATCCTGTCATTCACCAGCAAACTAAACAAAACAAAACTGAATTTAGGCCACACTGGTTCTGAAGAAGGGTAACTACAAGGGAATTTAATGCAGCTTCACATTCAAAGTTAGCACTGGGGAATTTATCTCCTGAAAGTCAGACTTTGAGGGGCAGAGAGAGGCTAGAGCAGGGATACCATATACAGCACAGTCTGATTTTTAGGAAGCAAAGCAGATCCTATGTCTGCAACAGCCCAGGATCAGAAGAGAGGAGGAGCAGCTGAGGGTCACCCTTCCCCACCCTCCCAAAGGATGTGCTGAGCATGGCCTTGGCACGAGGGACAGCTCAGCCTGAGCCAGTGGCACATAATGTTGGCCTCTAACTGGCTGGCTGGGGAGTGGGGGATGTTTCCAAGTGACTTCCAGTGAAATAACTTCCCCATCAGGATAAAAAAGGCCAAGGAGCTAGACAGGCAATTGATCTGACTATCACAAACAGCCAGGAAACGGAACAGAAATCTGTGCTCAAAATCTGTGCTCAACAGTGAAATATATATGACAAAATCCTGTTCCTGAAGGAGCTTGCATGGTTGGAATCCCATCAGAGAGTCAAACACAGGCCTTTTCCCCAGTGTTCAGCTCAGTCAAATGGATGCACTCACCAATTCTGAGCATTCCAGGAAACTGGAAAAATACTAAATAATTGTGTTGAACTTCCACTCTACCCATCCATTCTGCATAGCTCAGTTCACCAGTTATGTATTATATTAGATACTGCATGAGAGATTACAATTCACTGGCCGACACTCTAGTCACTGAAGCAGAGACCTCCACAAAATGTTACAGCAAATCTGTCAAGCCTTTCACAACCAGCTCTTGCCTCATGCTACTCTGTGGGGAGGCCAGTATCTCACATCTTCACTGCATGGTGCCACAGTGTCTCAACTACTCCATAATCCCCTGCGGCCAGAGCAAAGCAGTCTCGGGCTTGTCATGACACAGAATAGATGAGTGAGCAGGGTAGACCCCTCCTCTATGGAAGTCAGCATGGTCATACAACAGAAGTAGCATCCACAGCATCTAGGCCCAGTGGGATGTTTTTGGGAAGTATAGATGGCGCCAGGTAGAGAATGAGCAGAAAATAGGGTTTATTTGCTTTGAAGGTCTCTTTTTTACTATTGGAGAAAGAGAAGAATGCAGCAAAATAAATGGGAACAAAAAGACAAAGTGTCACTCTCTGGAAAAGCATGGAATTTGAAAAATGGCAATGCTGCAGAAAGAAGTGACAATAGAAATAAGCATTTATTTTCTGCGTTTGGCCTGAGGCTGGGTAACACCCAAGCAATGGTGACACTGCAGCTGCATCTATTTCACATGCAGCCTGGAGCAGAGCAAGGAGGGAGACAGCACAGTCACCTAATGAGTAGCTGTTTTTAATTGCGGAGTTCCAGATCAAGCAGAAGTCCTGTCCTTTCACTGCACAGTAATAAAATGTACCTTCACCCACCAGTCCCTCTTTCAAAACTACAAACCATGCGTTCAGAAGACTGGGTTTTTCTGTCTTCCTAGATATCATAATATTCTTCTTTGCAGTTAATAAAACATATAAGGAAACCACCTGGGGACAAATTCTGCCTCAAGGCCTGCATAGCTTTCTGAACCCAGTAGGGGTTGGTCCCAATCCAGCAAATACTTAACCACATGCTTTAACTCTGAGAAGAGAAATAGTCTCATTTAAATTAAGCATGCACAGAACAAGGGTCAAGAAAATGTATCTAAGAGCTGCAAACAGCACACTATGTATCTCTACCCCAACACACAAGATCTCCCAAGCCACAAACATCCCGGGTAGGCTCCCAGGTGACCTGTGGGGTAGAGAACAGAAATGACACTGTAGAGTGAGAGCTGGTCTCCACACCAGCCCGCATGGCCAACCTTCACTTCCTGGTCCAGGCAGTCAGCCCAGTGGCAACTGCTGCACACTAAGGGACATTCCCACCTTCTAGCAGCTTTCAGAGTGCTTTGCTAAATCTGCTTGGCTTCCCTATGTTGGAGCACGGAGGTCTAAATAAGAAAAGCTGTCTATTCTCCATAGAAATCACACACATTCTCTGCAGATTAAAAATATATATATACATCTTAAAATCAGACTATCCAAGCGTTTTGGATGGAGTCATATGTGATGCTATAGGGTTTTTGCAGGGCTACTGTAAGGCTATTGCTTCCTACGTCCATAGTTCTCATCAGACAGCCACGTACCCTCACATTTCTATCCTTCCCTCTCCTTTTTTTTTCCCATTATTGTTGTCAAAATTCTCTGTGGAGATCTCCATTTTGCAACAAAATATGAAATTCTCCTTTTCCCATAGAGTTAGTTACACATCTGAGGCACTGGTGTGATCTGTCAGCTCTCTTTTGCAGTGCTTTTAGTGAGGCAAAAAGACTCTCTCATCCTTAGTACGCTGGGTCAGCCCTCAGTTACGTTGCAAGTACAATACAGCAGTCCATCTCATCGAAGCATGATCACATAACAAGCTGTTAGGAAAGTAATCTATATCCCTGGCAATATAATTGTAAATATTTCCGCCAGTCTGCCTATAAAATGGATCACCACTCCATGGCTATGTGTGTATTTACTATTAATGGATACAATTTCACTTATTGCTTGGTTAGCTGGTTCAGCAATTGTGAATCCTGATTGTGCTACCATATGATTAAAAAAATGAACCAGGTGATGTTTAGACACCTGCAGCAAAGTACCAGGGAAATGTATGTGTTAAGGAGGACAGTCTGACCAGGCCAGGCTTTCTTTTCAGGACTCTGGGGCTATCTCAAGCTGAATATTCCAAAATATTACTTTATATTTCAGTAAAAGGGGTCTTATTCATTGCATTCCCCCTGCCAAATCTTTTAGATCAACATTTTCTAAACCTTTGAGTGAGCTTTGTAACATACGGCTGCATTTTAAAGTACAAAACTCTGAACAGATCTATGAAATCTGTACTCCAAGATATTTGAAATTTTGGGCAATCTGACAATATGGTATTAGCATAGCAGCCTTGGGAGAGACATTGGCTAATAAAAAGATATTGGACAAATTCCAGTTAATTTTTAATCCTGAAAGTTTTCCAAAATCTTGCTTTTAATATTGCTGGCAAGGTATCCCAAGGAGTAGACATATAAATCAATACATCAGCTCTCCATGTGCTGAAATACCATTTGCTACATTTCATCCTGCATTAGCAGATATATCAGGGGAGATTCTCAGGAATGCAGCTCGTGAGCCTGAACCCTGTGCCAAGCAGCACATAGTGATGGGGACATCCTTGTCTCAGCTTCCAGAAGAAGGAGCAAGGAGCGGGGGGCGCAGTCTCCCCTTCTTTCTACTTGCCTGCCTCCTTAAAGCTGCATTTCTGTGAAAAATAATTTCCCCATAAGCAAAAAGGGAAGGAGAAAATCCCCAAGTATTGTGCAATTTTTGTATCCAAATCCTTTTTGTTGTTATTTTCTAGCATTTACAGTCACTGAGGGGATTCCTTGGAGAGTGTTTCTGTGGGAATCCAAATAAACTTTCTTTTCTTTTACTCTTTCTTTCTACAACCTACATTTTCCCCTTACAATCCCTTATTATTTGGCATCAATGGCCCATACAGTTCCTCAGCACAGTCCCTTATACAAAGAACTTCCAATTTAGAAGAAAGGAAGTATCACAGCATGCCACAGAGGTGAAAATTCAAGTTCACACAGCCTACAGCTAGCCCCCAAGCTGCTGATGCTGCAGACAAAATTCCCTGAAGGACAGGGGATCTTTGTATTTCCCCAACACTGCTGAACCCTGCCACAGCTAGAGCCTGGATAAGGGATCAGGTGCTCTGCAATATTTGCACGCCTGACAGCCTTCTGAACTAAGAAAATGATTTTTGGACGCTATTGCAGAATTAACCCAGCCTCTCATTGCTGGGCAACTGAGGTTGTTGGTCCACCTGGGTGGATAAGGCATCCATGCTAGTAGTCCTCCAGGGAATGGCCCCTTGCTCTCAAGGACAAACTACTCCCTGGCTCAGCATGTTGCAGAAAGGAGGGATGGCTGGATGCCCAAAAGTTAGTGTTGCATACAAGCAAGTGCAACGGAGACAGTACTGGCCCCTGCCACCCAGCCAAGGCTACCTTTCAGCTCCCCATAGTGATCTCCATTGCTTTTCACCCCAGAGATGCCATTCCCTTCAATGGAGCTGTGGGTCAGGTCTCTGGCAAGGGGGAAAATTAATCGGATGCCCCAGATGGTGTTCTAGTGATGGGCAAATGCCAGGCAGCCAAGAACAAGTGGTCCTGGTGAGAGGCATCTCTCCTCCCAAGGACAGAAAATGGTCAGGGAAGCAGAGCTCAGCAAAGATGCGTTTCTGAATGTTTTTTGACCAGCTGAGGGATCCACCTTGCTCATAAACTCAACCAGGTGGGACTGAGCAGAGGGGCACAGAGCCAGATGCAGGAGAGAGCCAGCAATGGGCTGTTGAGATGGAGCAGAGCCATGGAGTAAAGGGAGGGGATGCTCTGCAGTGCTTGGCTCTGATGGCGGGATCAGAAACAACGACTCCTCGCCTGGGCTTTTTATTAGGAGATGAGGCATTGGGGGGGGGGGGGTCACACATCAGTGGCCTTCTTGGCCAGCTTCTTCAGGCCTGTGGAGACACTGGACATGCCACAGGGAGAAGGGAGAGGTAAAAGGAGGAAATGGATGCTCTGAGTCCCATTGGCCCCATAGAGGAAAGAGCTTGAGGGAGGCAGAGAGAGAGAGAGAGAGAGGCAGAGCTGTATCCCTTCCAGCCAGGGCCATCTCCAGCCGGTGCCCTGGCTCTCACCTGATCAGCTCCCGGAGGATGTCCGCCCGGCCCACACGTGCTGCATGGTAGACGGGGGTGCTGCGGTGGTGCCGGCTGCCATTGGGGTCAGCCCCGGCTTCCAGGAGAATCTTGGCGCACTTGAGGTGCCCGTTGACCACAGCCACGTAGAGGGCAGTCTGCCCCTTCACGTCCACCAGGTCAATCTCGGCCCCTTTCCGGAGGAGGAAGTCGACACAGGGGCCATGGCCAGCAGTGGCAGCGATGCGCAGCGGTGTGCAGGGCAGCCAGCCACAGCACCACACTGACTTCTCATTGATCCGGCTGGCAGGTCAGGAGAGAAGCAATGGGTCAGAGAGGGCCTCCCACCACCTTGTGCCACTCAGCCTCCCCCAGCCCTGGGGAAAGATGCTGGGGGAGGCCGAATGTCCCCCTTGAAGGTTTTCCTCCCCATTTTAGGCAATTTACAGCAGCCTCTAAAAGCTCCGTCAAGTAGCCTGGCACTGTTGCGCTAGGTGCTGCACGCAGACAGCCAGAGATTATAGCAGGAACTGAAGTAGTCCCGCAATATGGGCTTTAGCACAGCTCTGCTGTGTCAGGAGCTGCACATAAACACAGCAAGAGACAAACCCTGCCTCAAAACTCAGTTAAAATGAATTAAAAAATTACTCCCTTTTCCCTTTTCCATTATCCAGACAACCTCCCAAATCAGAAGTGACCAAGCCAGGGACTAAAACAGTGGTTTACTCCAAGCTGCTCTGACAGGCACATAGTGATGTCAAAGCAGCAGAGAAACAGAAAAAGCAAGAGGAGTGGAGAGACTCCTGGAAGCGCACGCATACATCCATATTACACCACTGGCAATGTGCAGGTTTGACCTGGCACCACAGGGAGACATGAATGCAAATCCAGGGAGTATTAGTTCTGGGTAGGCACAGCCCTGCCAAGAAGGAGCTAGCTCTGGGAGGGCAGGCACGCTGCTCTGAACAGCATAAACAGGCCATTAACATCCTTGGTTGATACCAGTACTGGCAGAAAGAGCCTTGCTCAATTTACAGAGGAGATGGCTCTGGCTTGTGGCTGCTCAGATCCCCCCTGAAATCACTGGTACTAATCCTCACGCTCATCCAAATCTCAGGTTAGCCCTAAAAATCTCTTAAATGTCCAGTCCTCAATCACAAATTCTCTTCAGGTCACTGCAAGTACCATTTCAGCAGAGAGGTAGGGATTTCTTTAAGGCCAAGGTAGGCAGGAAAATGTGCCCCTTAGCCAGTGCAGTGGTCGATTTGCTCTTCTAGCAGACTGCATGCAGGCCCATGTAATCTGAACAGGACAAAGCAATTTTTATATGCTGTGTTTAAGGCCATTTGCCAGGAAAGCAATGCCCCAAATTTTTTCTTCAACCAGGCTGCAGGAAGAAGACCAATATGAACCCCACACCAAGTCCTCAGTTGTGCAATCTTATGATAAAAGTGTTCCGTTTTATCCTAGGAGGTTTGGGGATCTCCACCCCATATCTGCCCCCAAATTCAAAGAAGTCACTTCTCTGCTCACTCTGATGATGGGTATATGGGTCCAGACCTTCTCCTACTGCCTAACTTTGCCTTTTCCCTGCAGGGAAGGATGCCTCTTTCAGCTCACCCGGAGCCTTGGAGGGTCATCTGGCACTGCTGTGGCAGAGTTCCTACCCAGCATGGGACAGAAATAGGGCAAAACCTCAGACCGAGGGATTGAAGAGGCTCGACAGAGCCATCTTGGTGACAGAAGGAGGGACTGGCTCATTCTCATTCTTGCTGAAAGGACTTTTTTTTAAGTCTGAGAGACATTTGCAGTCTAAGCAATTTTCTCCACGGTGCAGGAAAATTAATTAACTGTCCCCATGGTCACAGACTTAGCTATGGCCAGATTTTGTAGCATAGGGCGTTTCAGGTTTATATTTGATTGTAATCCCTTTTATATGTTTTTCCCATCATATGTAGACTCCTATTTTCACAGTATTATATTTCCAGTATGATCTGAGGAGAGTTTACGCGTGGACACTGCCCATTTACGAACCTCGCAGGACTAGCTTGAGATTTGCCTCCAGGAGGACTAACAGGCATAATTTCAGGGGTGAGCAAAGCAATCTCCCATGAAACACATTTCCTGTAAAAATGGAGCAAGGCATTTCTGCCAGCAGGACAGGCTTCGAGAAGGAGCAGGCTGCAGGGAGAAGGGGTTGGGACAGTTTGGGGCAGGCAGCCCAGGGGATGAAAAAGTCATTAGTCAAAATTTTCAGAACGGAGTTCAATCGACCCTCGCATCTGACTCCTCCTTTGGTCCTGTAAAGACCTCCAGAGCCAGTGCTAATGTGTTAATGAAGGGAGGAGGGGCTGGCACTGAGTGGGAGAAGTGCCCCTCACCTTTGGAAGCTCTCCTCTTGCAGCAGGCTCTTGAGCGTGGGTAAATCCCCCACATAGGCTGCGTCGTGCAGCCGGGTGTCCTCGCAGTGCTCGATGGGGTGGTCACAAAATTGCTCTCTCAGCCACTCCTTGAGATTACGACCTGCGCTGAAGAGAGGGGGAGCCGGGTTGAGTCCTAGCAAGAGGCTGCTGGAGGAGGCAGGCACTGAAGAGCCTTGGCATAGCTCCCAGGATCACCAGACAGAGCTAAAAATGGCGTGGGGGAGAGTCTGTCTTCCTGTGAGAAGACACCAGCATAGCTACAGATCGTATTTCTCCACATCTGAATCCGACAGACACTGACAGAAGGGAAAAGACGTGGAGCAAGGAATGGCCTCCCGTCCAGTATGCAGTTGCTGATATCGTGGCTGCTTGATGCCCACCGCTAAGCACAGGCAAAGACAATAGCAACAGGTATGTCCCGCCACCCCATGGCTTGAACAGATCATAGGCTGAAGCTTTGCAAAAGCGAAAACTGCCCCTGAATTCCGCAACAACTCTGTGTTTCCTGGGTGCACTTGGGACGCACAACATGCTCCCCCAGGTCCAAATCTTTCCTTAGGAAACATACCAGATGCTCTGGAGAAGTTTAAGGCATCTCAAAGGACCTTTCTGAAATTTCCAAGATGTATTCAGTGCTAGCTACATCCAGAAAAAAGCAAAGGAGATGTGGTTGCAGTCTGAAGTCCCCAGCATTGGTATAATCATGCAAATAAATCCTCTGCACAGGTTTCTATGGCTGTACCAGTGCTTTGACCAGACTCTGTAAAAGAGCCTTGTCCCTCTTCAGACAACAAAACTGGTCAGGTTTAGCTCAGCACTCGGGGAGCAGAGAGCTGGCATGTGCTTTATGGCACCAACTTAGCAGCCCATCTGACTGATCCCTGCGTGGGAACTGCAGAGACAGAGTCCCTGACCTGCCCAGCCACACTGAGCCTCCAAAAGCTCCCCTGACCCCCACAAATCCAGCCCACATTGCAGTTTTTCAGCTGTATCATCTAGATTTACTCGAGAAAAAGCTGAAGCACAGGGATGGTGTCGCTAGTCCGTGCAACAGCCCTGCACAAGGTTTTGAGTGGACTGGCAAGGGTTGGGCCTTTGGTCCTTCCCCGCTCTTCAGCCTGGAGGAAGCTGCTTTCCTCTTTCTGTACCTGTTCAAACGTCCCCACGCTAATAATAGCTGCCAAAGTGCTTTGGGATAACAAAGACCTGGAAGGAGAGAGGTTTCTTCAAGGATGAAGACAACTGCCCCTGTGGGCAGTGTGCCAGCACAAACCAGGGCTGCTGTCCCCTCGCACCAAGATTGAAGGGAATTAGGTGCCCAGATGCTCTCAGAAAAGCTATCCTGTCTCCTCCTGCCACTGGTGAGTCCTGTTTGTTGGAGGCAACAAGTGGCAAATTGCTGTGGGGAGGTAAGGGGGGCACAACCTGTGCTGCCCCACACACAATGCTAAAACACGAACCGAAACAAACCTCTTGGCCTAAAAGTACACCGAGCGGGGGAGACCAACCAAGTGCACGCTGGGGCACCCAGCCCCGCTTGGCAAATCCTATGTGGCTTTTTCCTGCCACCAGCCTGGCGGAGCAGTCCTTCCTCTGACACATCCAGCAAGCATCAGGGCCCCCCCGTACCCTGAGCCCAAGCAGGCAGCAGCTCCCCGATGCTTCGCCCACCCCGGGATTTATTGCAAGGGTGGAGGCGGGGCGGGCAGGTGCCTGGATGGATGGATGGACAGCGACCAGCACGGGCAGGGCAGTGTGCACCCCTGTGAGAGACTGCTGAACACCGGCGGGCGGTTTAGTGGGCTTTAAGGGGGTGTTGTGGGGCGGGCTCGCTGGTGTGGCGGGTGTTTCGTGGCTGTTTGCTCTCCTCACGTTACCTGCGTGTCCACCTGAGGCACTGAGGTTGGTGCCCAGATTTCCGATGCTGGGGGCGTCCTGGCCATCCCTGGGCTCGGGCGGGAGGGCGCGGGCACCGCCGGCCTGGCAGTCGGTGCGGCTGCCCTCGGCCATCCGCGATCGTCTTCGAGGGGTCCCCCGCGCGCCTGCCCCTCACATCGCTCCGGCCTCCTGCCTGCCGACGCCTGGACCGCTAGCACACCCCAGACCCCCGGCCCGGCCTGTCATCTCCCCTCTCCCAGCCTGCACACGCCATCCCAGGCTGCCAGACACAGCCCTCCCTCCCCAAGCCGGGCCTGATTGGTGCCTGCCAGGGCCCAGGGCTTCCTGTTTCTATGTTAAGGTGGTTTTTTCCCAGTCTAATGAGAGGGCTTCTTCTTCCGTTTTGACAGCCCGGAGAGCGGCGGCATCGCTGGAGCAATTCCTCCTTCAAACCCGCCCCCTCCTCCTCTGCAATATGGACAGTGTTTATTCCTTTAGCGGGGAGGAGGGTGAAGGGGAGAAACAAACAGCCCTCGCTTCTCTCTCTCCTTTCTGCGTTTAAAAGAGGCACTGCCCAGCAGCAAAACAGCCAGTGAGCCGCAGGCACTGCCTCACAGACGGAGATCTAGACATGTTGGAGAAAGAGGGAGCAAAAGTTATTAGCTCGCCTCGAAGCCGCTCAGCTGAAACTCCCTGACTCAAGGAGAGAGCATGACTTTCATAACCCCCCGGCCCGGTTTGATACTACCTTCCGCCCGGCCCACTCGGAGTGTCTTGGGGCATCTTGTTCCCCTTTGCAAAGGATGGAGGCAGCTGCGCTCCCAGGGGAGGGGCAGACAGGGCATCCACACGGACCTGTCGTGCCTTGAGTTGAGCGCAGCCTACTGCGCCCAAAGCGAAATCTTGAACCATGATGAAGCCTTATGACACAACACATTTGCCAGGGATTTATTCACCCTGATCGCTAAGAGGAACATCTCCCATGGCTTTGGTAGGTCATGGTCCAAGTGCATCCAGAAGTCCTCCTGCCCCAGGAAAGTCAATATGACACAGCAAACCTTCACTCTGGTGCACAGGACCCAGGAGTCTCATGCAGCAGAACCTGGTCTCTAAAGGGGACCCTGTGGAGCTCTGATCATGTAAAGCAATAAATTAGTAATAATCAGAGTAATAAGAAGTCCTCGGGCTGAATACTTGGTGCTCCAGAGGAAGAAGCAGCTGGAATAGTCCTCAGGAAGGCAATCCTTGTGAGGCAGGGAGAAGGCAAGTTATAGTTTCTGCAAGCTTATCAGAACAGAAAACCTCAGCAGAAGCCAGATTTACCTGGGTCTGTTCCCCAGGAAGCTGTTGATTCAAGCTCTGGTGGCTCTAACAGTTTTCATCCTAGAAATGGGAGCAGTAAAAAATGCAGAGCTCAATCACTGGTAAACAGATCTGGGGGCTCTTTCTTCCAACAAGCAGCAGAGAAAAAGGTACCAAGAGAGATGCTAAAAATTTGCAATGCTGTCCGCATTCTTTGAAATGAAGTTGCAGCCACCAGCTGCACCTCTGAGGAGATATGTCACACATGTGAAAGCTGTCTCCTTACATCTGGTAAATTTGTTATTTTATTATTTATTATTTATTTTATTTGGGCTTTTTTTTTTTTTTTTTTAGTTAAATAGTCTAGAGAAGTTTTCCCATAAGTAAAAATTGACAAGAAAGTTTTGTGTGATTGCTTTTTCCTGCTTTTTTCCTGTAGCATAACTTGCAAGGTTTTGCAGGTATAAACACCCCTGGTTATCCATCAGGTTGATGCTTTGACTAACATGAGAAAGAGAACAATTGTGCTCAGGATGGATGAAGCTGCAGTGGACTAGAAGTGAGAGAAAAGGCAAGCCAGTCATGAAAATAATGGCCAAGAAATAGAGAGGGCCTGCAGAAACAAGACTGAGCAAAAAAGACACTACATTGCTTAAACCTCACCAGGCTATTTCAAATACAGCACCCTCAAAAATGAGCAGAGAACTTGTTAGGTGACCATGCGGGCAAAACACTTTGGAAGTAAAAAAACACAAATGGAGGAGTAAGTGTGCAGAAGGATGCATGCATGCACAGAAGGTCTTTGGGCCTGAGCAAAGGCAAGTGTATCGCATCAAATACAACCTCTTCCCAGGGCAATTCTAACAGGCGAGTTGTCATATCAGTTCCTTGTGTTGGTGTCCTAGCACAGAGCCACCCTCCAAGTGTTTGAAACACACCCTTATTTCTGCATGCATGTTTGAATCCTCAGTGCCAAAGGGGAATGGTGGTAATCCATCTAGCTTTCCTGTAGCTCCACTCCTGCTGTTCTGTGGCAGGATATCAGTCCACAGATGCCAGACGCTGGCTGCAGATATGATTTCCGTAACTGTTATTATTTGGGCTTGAGTGATTCGGAGGAGAGATGTGCAACCTGCAAATCAAACCCTTTTGCCTGGTCCAGTCAAAGATCAAAAGAGGAAAGAAATCAATAGGATTTTCAGAAGCCATCAGTGCTGGCTAATGCTGCCCACCTTCCCAGTGCTGGCTAATGCTGCCCACCTTCCCCTGCTGAAATCCTTATGCCATTAGACAACACAGACCTGAGGCCAAGGAACATCCCCTGGAATGACTTGGCTGCTGATCTGGAAATCTGACTCAATGTCTGTTCGGCCCTTCTTGAGTCAAAGGGACCAGATCTGGAAACCAGATAATGTGGCTAGGTGGAGCTCCTCAGCTTTGGCTGCCTGTGCTCCCTCACATTTGTGAAAGACTTCATAGGATCAGGATGGGGTCAGGCAGGGCTTTTTGAGGTGGGCCTGCTCCGGGGCCATCCACTCTTCGAGCAATGCCTTTGCTGAATTTGCAAGCAGCCCTCGTTCTCTGGGATGATGGCGCAGACCCACAGCCCTCCAATAGGCTCCTGCATGAGCAGCGTGTTCCTCCCCACATTTCTAACCCTGATCTATGCCTCCATCCAGCTACAGAGGCTCTGCGTGATGCAGTCCATACCTGCTCCCTTGTGGGGAAGCAGCTCTGCGCTGGGCTTGTGGCAGTGTCTGGAAGGCTCTACTTGCCATTCTGAAGCTGGGGTTCAAGCAAAACTAACAGGGGCTAAATCCATTTAGGATCTACATCTAGGTTCCCTGCTGCCATGCCTGATAGCAGTATAACACAGATCAGAACAGCTTTCTAGCTATTGCATTGTTTTCCGCCACTGCAGATTTAACAGGACTAGATTTAATTAGCTCCCCCAACTGCAAAGCATCATGTTGGACTGCTGATTGGCAATGAGGTCTCATCCAGAAGAAAAGAGCAGCCCACTTAAAAGCTGCCTTAGTGCATGGACTCTCATACACATGGCCCTGGACCGAAAGCTGTAATGCCTATGGGCCCAAGGGGATAGTAACTGCAAGGGACAGAAACCTTTGCACTGTGGTGCCTTCCCAGCAAGAATGTAATGCCAGTTTTCAAAGCTCTTAGCAACAGACCACTCCTGCTCAGCACAACTTTTCTTTAAAATGGATGTTTACTCACTGTGTTTCAATCAGAGCTGACTCTTCAGTCTTCTCCCATGGGTAAGTGTGGACAGGAAAGAAAGGGGGGGCAGAGGACACAACAGTGTTTACTTGCAATATGTTGATTGTCCCTGTGGACAAAGTAAAGCCCCAGAGAGGAACAAAGTGGCTGGTAAACAAGACGGATGAAACTGGAACTCAAGTGTCTGGATCGTTTGTGATGCCAGGTTCATTTGTTTGTTCTTGCAATAAAGGCCTCCTGTTTAACCACTCTCTCCTCATACACACACACGCAGACATACACATATATATTTATACATTTTTATATAATTACAGACATCCTGCAAAGAAAGGTAGAAAGTTTTTAATGTATCAAATCCCATTACACTCTATAATAAACCTTTATCTTTTGGACTAGGCTTTTTTTTCTTTTCTTAAATGCGCATGAAAACCAACCAATCTCAAACTGACATAACCAGTTCTCATACAGATGTGGGAGAAAGGGAGCAACTGTGATTGATCAGCCTTGGAGATGATCAGCATTGGGAAGCTATAGGTGTCCATGAGAAATCCGTGGGAGAAATACAAGATGATGTAAATCCATATCACTCTAAATGAGTGCAATGGGAAAATGTGAGTTTGCAAACAGGTCAGCATCTGGCCTAGGCTTAGGAAATGCCTTTTCCAAGTTTTCAGAAATACGTTTAAGTCCAGTGTAACTCACCAACCATATCATATCTATCTATTACAGGCTGAGTGCAAAGTCTGTGGCCAGCCCTGGACACTGTTCCAGCCTATCTCACGAGGAGGTTGAACAAGATGACCTCCTGACGTCCCCTGGAGCCTGAATTATCCTAAGATCCTAACAGCAACTAGCCAATGCTTCCTGTAACAGTGCTGAAGTAAAGCAACATGATTAACCCAACTCTATAGCATGGATAGCCAATGTCTAATGCTCTGGGGAAGCCACTCCTGCTGACAGAACAGCTTCACTTCAGTTACACATGAAAAGGATTTTCTTGCATGATTGGTTTAGACAGTGCAGATATCAAAAAAAAAAAAAAAAAAAAAAAACAACTCAAAACCTCCCCCAAAAAAGAGTCCCCACATATATGCTATGAGTGACATTCCCATGACGGTGGTACCCAAGACTTCTGGCCAGCACCAGGGGTCAACATGAATGCAGTGAGCTCCTGCCCCCAGAGCATAGCCAGGAGTTGCCAGGGCAGTCAACAGCTTGAAGGGGAGGATCACAGTGGCAGAAGCAGGAGCAGAGCACAGGACTTCCAACTATTATGCAAGTCACCATCAGAGTGTACTGGAGGATCAGTTTTCAAGCTGTGCCCTCTGAGGTCCATAGACTGTTTCTAAAGACTGCAAAAGATAAGGGGGAAAAGTAAGCACGCACTGCTTGTTTGGGATATACTGGGATAGATCCTCCACTGGCATAAGGCAGCAGAGCTCCACTGAAATCAGGCTCTGCTGATTCACTTTCTTGGAGCATATAGTGTATTACTTCTAGAAACCTGCCCTGGCCAGGCCCATCACCAGAAGAGACATGCAGCCAGGGCAGGGGAGTTCACCTGCCCTCTCTTCCCTCAGTAGCTAGTAGTTTGTCATCTGTGGGTGGCCTTTTGCACTACTGGGGGGATCCCACCCCACTTGAAAACTGATCCACCCAGCAACTGGGGCCTGTGACTCTCAAGAAGAGCTTCCAATATCTAAAAATACCCGGTAATCCAACACAGCCAACACACACTGACTCGCTTATCAGACAAGACCTTTTCTCCAGCTCCTAACACTGAAGCAATGAAAAATAAAAGCAGAATATGTAAAGAAATCTCCCTCTGATTCTCTAGAGTGGCCTTCATCCATGAGCAGCCAGCTTGACTGTCCCACCACATTCACTGACATTTGCAACTGCCTCCTCTGAGCAGACATTTTCTCCAGCTTGCTGTCCTCTCCCAGCCTTGCCCCTCATTCTCCATGTGAAATAGGGTGTTCACCCACCATGGCCTCATCCTGCTCCTGACAACAGGGTGCTGGATTCCTGTAACACAACACTCTGATCAGAGGAGATCAGTCCATCAATTTGGGCAAAGCTAGAGCATCCTTGTCCCATGGGACCTGGACAAGTGCCCTCCAGTGGAGTGTGGACATGCTAAAAACCTGTGGTTTAACCCTTCTTTCTGCACTTTGTCACTGGGGTGATTGCAAACAAGAGTTTCTAGTTTCAGGACTGTGAAATCCCCCTTCATGAACCCAAAAGGTCTGTCTGCCCTGAACATGCCTAGGTTAGAGTAGAAGAGAGAGGGTAGGAGTGAGCTCCTATTACCCCACCTCTTTTATTTCTTGGAATTAAGTCAATGGTTGCATTTACTGCCAGACTGCATCCTGCAAGGATGAGAAGATAAATGCACCTCCTCACTCTTATTTCTGGATTAACAAGAACCTCTTGAGAGTCTTGCAGCCAAACTGGGTACTCTGTTCTATGATTTAAAAGGATAATTATTTGTACCGGGCTCTAAAACGAGTGGTTAGCCCCACCACCACCACCTCCAACGCCCTTTCCAGAGGCACCAGCTTTTAAATCCCCAAAGGTTCCTCCCAGACCTGCCAAGTAGCAGAAGAAAGCTGCTTTACGAAATACTTAGCAATTCTAGCTGCTTCAGTGCCAGACTAACATTCAAGCTGTTCTTGAAAGAAAGAAAGAAAGAAAGAAAGAAAGAAAGAATGAGAAAGAAATGCCATAGCCATAACTGTAATTCACGCTTAGCTCAGTCTATAAAGCTTCTCTCTTCCTGGATCCATGCCAACAGTCTGAATTTTTAGTGAACTCTAAAGTTAAGTTGCCCCGGTGATAAATGCATCTTTGGGGAAAGTGGAAAAAAAAATAATCTCCCGCCCCCTCCATCTTTAGCACAATTCAACAGTTTTCTGCAGAATTTATATACTTTCTAAAGTAGACATGAAAATGTACATTAACAAGAAGCTAAAACAGAAAACAGGAAGGAGAGAGGGAGGAGGACTTAATCTGAGCATCTGGGATTGTCATTGAGATTTAGGCTATAATCACAAAGAAGGGAACAAATAGATTACTTTGAGTCCAGTAAGCTTCTGGAATGGATTTATGGGTGTGCAGAAAGTTAATAATGCTGCAAATAAGTCTTGACATGCCTTAATATGACTGTCTTCAGGGAAAAGAGGCAGGACTGATGCATCAGTTGTATTTTGATGTAGGTCCTTCCATCAGGTGTCCAAGATTTTGCTCCTTCCATCCTGAACATGAGAAAGTGGAGAACACTGAGTGGCAGTTACAGCGTAACATCACAGAAAGGCAGAGACTAGAAAAATCCCGCCCATTTGTCATCTTCCGCACAGAACAAAATGAGACATAGAAAGAGATGAATGGTAATTCTGCTGCTATAGTGCTGCTCCCAGCAATCAGTCCTGCAAGTGAAGAAACAGAGTTAAAATCAAAAGAAGAATCACCAAGATAAACACAGACAAAATCAGTAGTGCAAATGTGGGTGTTGGCAGCTCATGAACATCCCACCTGCACAGGGGATCCCAGGCCCAACACAGTCCCAAATGACTGTTTCTACTGGCTTCACTATGTAGCTACATCATTAAGGCAAAATGGCCAAAAAAGGGAGAAATTTCACATTGGTTTTGCCCAGAGAGTTGTGCATCAAATGAATCTGATGATCTTTGGATGCTTGCAGTTCAGTATTTTTTGTCTTGACTGGAGGGTGCCTGTCTATGAGGAAATAGGACATTTTCCTACGTGCCCCTTTCATTTATCCCAATAAAATTATGGGAGCAGTCCAGACAGAGCAGAGCTTCATGCATTTTTCTCAGCATGCTTCTCCCAGTGCTTACTTTTGTTAAGAGCGTGAAAGGCTCTGGCTCTGGAAGTCCTTCTTTGGCAGCCCAATACCGTCCTGCAATAACTCCTCAGGGCAGCCTAGCTCAAAGCCAGAAGAACATAGGCAAGGGATTGAACCAATGCATCCTTCACCAACACTCATGGTAGCTGGCTGTCCCCAACTCTCTGCTTCATTGTGAAACCTCACCAAGAGTGGATGCAACAGGTCAGCTCTTGGTATTGTCCATGCAATGGCCATTAGTAGCATCCATCCTGAAGGCCATGGCCATCATTTGGCTGCTCCTGCTAGCTGCAGGACAGGCTCTACCCAAATGCCTAAAGACATTCTCTCTTCCCAGTTTTGGAAGGAGTGGGCTTCAGATAAGAAGCAGACTCTGTTCAGGCACTTCAGCCAGTTTGTTCTTCATCTCTTTTGCATTCACCATATGACCAGGGCCTGCTTTGCACCTGCTGAGTTGCTGGGCAGACTTGCTGTCACACAGTGGGCAGAAAGCTACAGAAGGAGAAGGGTTGACCATGTTCAGTGCGTGAGAGAGGATTCAGCCTATACCTCAGCCATGGGTCCCCCTAGCCACTCGGGAGACTGGATCCTGCTCACAGAGCAAGTGCGCTTGCGAGTATTTACTCTCCAGGGCACGTTACTGTGACTGGGCCATTATCAGCAATAGCTACAGGCACCATCAGAGACAACCCCAGCAATGGGAGACACGGGAGGGAAATGCCAACAGGGCTTTTACCACCATTTTTCAGGAGGAACTGCAATCTGGAGCCTTCCTCTGAGGGCAGATGTGGGAATATCAAAGGAGAAGCAGGCGCCTCCTTTACCTCAGTCACCAGACAAAACACCTCCTTGCAGGCAGGTTAGAATATAACATAAAATCTGCCACGGACAAGTTTCCATTGACAGCGAAGAGCTGCCCAGAAATGAGTCACACAGGAACATTTCAGTTAAACCTTCCCCACCCCCACCAGGGGATTTTCAGACAAAAGGGACTCTTTAATTTTTTCTCTCCAGTAAGTATTCATATTTTGATGAGGAAATAAAATTGAAAATCTTTATTTTTCCCTTCTTTTTTTTTCGTTTTGAACAGCTTCTTTCACCACTTGTGTGGAAATGTCAGAAGAAATATCTTAAGGAAACACAAAAGCAACAAAAAGAAAAGGTGCTACAAGAGCTGGGGAGGAAAACAGTTTGTTTCCAGCATACACTATACAAAACACTTCTTTGCAGCCTTCCCTGTCCCCCTTCTTCTTCTGACTCCAAGATGTTGCCCACTTCATATCTTTGCCAAGAAACACCTGCCCTGAGCAAAGCCTTCTTCAGCCTCTGGGTGCAGTGGGATGCTGTTACCCTTTCCTCAGTGCTTGACTCCATCTCTTGTGGAGAAAAGACAGACAGGGTCCACCAAGCTGAGTTATAGCAAGTTTCATTGTCATGGCTGATCTCCCATGTACAGCTGAAACTCAGCACCATTTTCTTCAATACTCTTGGTACTGCTAGTGGGGACTGATCCAAGAGCTGGTGCCTGCATCACACAAAATACCACCACCACTGCTGCTCAGTGGTGGTCCCATGTACAGCCAGACTCAGCCTCTGTGGACTGCAAAGGCCTACCACACCTTTCCCTTGGCTGGCTGGTCTCTTTTGCATTTGGTCTCAATTTCAAGAAGTGCTGAAGTCACTGTGCTGAAGAGTGAACCAAATGGCTGAAGTCCCTGGAAAGTTTTCCAGTTATAGCATGAGTACCAACAGAAACATTAAGAAAAGTTTCCTGACTATTAAACAATCAGGGGAAAATATACCGGTTATGCAAAGCTTATCTGCATGGAAATGGGGAGGGGAACTGCATTCATCAGTGAGAAATATCCAGCAGCAGGGATTATTGTTTCTGAGTATAAAGCAGTAAGCAGAGGTGATGTAGGATGGGAAGTTCGGCTCTACCAAGTGCCTGATGTCCAGCCTCTGGTGTTTTTCCCTCACACTTTGGACTCACAGCTCTGATTCCTTTCATGAAGTGCATGTATCCTTGTCTAAATCTCACAAACAAAATTCTTCCCTATTTCATACATCTCCTTTGATAAACCAGAACAACTGGTTGCACTTTCAGGAACAGTTTTTAAAATAGATATTTCATTTAGGCTTAGAGAAGATACTGGCCATAATGGGACCAAAATTAATCCCCAAAGAGAGAAAAAAGAGACGATGACACAATTTGCTGGATAATATGGGAATGTTTGTCCTTTGCTTTGTTAGTACCATTGCTGAAGGCATTAAAAATGCCTGTGAGTGCTTAGGACAAAAGGTCACATGAAAGACATCTCCAGTGCTTTCAAATGAGCTTTCTCTCCTGAGGTGGTTTGGCTATGTCTACAGCATGTGACACAACGGAAGGGAGAGCTAGTTTTCTGGGAAAACAACCCTCAAACACAACTGCTATGAGTCAGGGGCCAGTGCTTGCTTGGTGTGTCTAGACAGCGAGCAAAATCAGTGAACGCAGCAAAGTGGCTGCGTGTGGAAACCTATTCAAACACTGCTCTTTTCCATCCTCATAAGGGGCAGAAGAACTGCACTCACCTTCCAGCTAACAGTAGAAGTGCACCTTGTCACAGCACACCATGTCGCCTCCAAGACTGGCTCCATCCAAGCAGAAATTAAGGCTGTAAGATCTCTCTCTAGCAAAGGAAAGGTCAGTTACACCCTTGGGTCCACAGATTTCTGTATCACAAAGGGAATGTTAATGCAGAGGAGACAAGTCTCACTTGAAAACCTTTTCTGTTTTTAAAATGTAAAACAATGATAGGCTGGACCAGAAACTTTGTTCTGAGTTTCAGTTAGTCATTTGATTTCATCCTCTCTTTTTTTGGGCCAGAATCTCCTGTAGACTGAGATGTACCCACCAGAGAGCTAACATTAGGTTACCCAATGGGCAATAGCTATTTGTTGACTGATGGACATCCTTTCCATCCTTTAACATTACATCTCCACCATCAGCTGAATGATAAAGAGGCAGCTGTAATGGAAATACTCAATTGGGTTTTGCAGACCAAAAAGGAAGATATTCTAATCTGAAAGAAATAACTTCCACTTAATTATAACCATCAAATGTTTCCACCAGAAGCAAAGCAGAAAGCAAATCTAACTCAAAGCAGCAAGATCAGCTAGTCTCAAAGCAGGGCTGCTATTTAAGAAGCTGTGGGCACCAAAAATAGCAACAAAGTGGACTGCCACTTACAGGATCTGGGTTCATACCTCAGCCTCTCGCCTCGCCACCTCTAGTGG